>NC_041726.1:10519010-11123526 GCF_900700375.1 Denticeps clupeoides
TGAATCTTTGGATTAATATGATTCATGACTGCATAAATCGTTATGATTTCAATAACATTTATCTCATTTTAACTACTGCCACCACATCTCCAGTCCATTTCCCAGAATGCCTCTGTGCTGGAGAGGTGGAGGAGTCAGGGGGTCGAAGGCCATTGTCAAGGTTACCTGATGTGGCAAGGTGCAGGACCATCTGCCAGCACAGGGGAGAGTGGAGATGGCACCGATAAACACCGTGTCAGCAAACACAGGTGTGTGTGTGTGTGTGTGTGTGTGTGTGTGTCTGTGTGTGTGTGTGTGTGTGTCAGTGGAATCTCCACCATTACAAACAGGAGCTGACCAGCACTTCAGAGAAAATATCCCCTCCACAACACCTTCTGCTGGCCAACTGATACCCCACACACATTACACAAATACAGTATCTATCAGTGCAAAATCACCCAAATACACCTCCCCTGTCAATACCACTTCATTACAGCTTTACACACACACAAACACACACACACACATACACACAGATACACACACATTACACATATACAGTATCTATCAGTGCAAAATCACCCAAACACACCTCCCCTGTCAATACCACTTCATTACAGCTTTACACACACACATATATCTACACACACACACAGATACACACACATTACACAGATACAGTATCTCTCTGTGCAAAATCACCCAAACACACCTCTCCTGTCAATACCACTTAATTACAGCTTAACACACACACATACACACACACACATACATCCACACATTACACAGATACAGTATCTATCAGTGCAAAATCACCCAAACACACCTCCCCTGTCAATACCACTTCATTACATCTTTACACACAAACACACACACTCACACACACAGCTGTTCTCCAGTGTTGTTTTTCAAATCAGTTCTGAGAGAGGAACAGAACATGTGACCTTTAAACCTATAGGTATGTGGGTTTACACAGTCAACTGTGTTCACAGATATGTGCATGCAGTCAACTGGATATTAATTAGCTCATTTGCATAATTCATGTCACACCACTCTGGAATCCTATTAAAGCATTGATTAATTGCCTGGCTGACCCGTTGAATAGAATATTTTAATTGCTTGGCTGACCCGCTAAATAGAATATTTTAAGTGGTTCAACAAGGATCCTGAATGATGCTACTTACACACACACATCTATATGTATACATGTGTATTAACACTAAATACACAAATTCAGACAAACAGAGAGAAAGCACAGCAGCCCATTTGTCTCATATTTCATTTCAATTTGTCTCATCACCAAAAACGATTCTGACAGAATCTTTAAGGTAGCTCCATTGTGCGTCACATCAGCTCCCGTTACAGGTCTGGAGACCCTGGAGACCCCGCACTAACTCCCTTTCACTCAATATTAATCCTGTAGCCCTTGTCAGATTTCATTATCTGAAAAATCATTACTGAATCCACTGAATCGGTTTCTACTTTTTCATATTTCATTTAAATATTTTCAACACTGATGCTAAATTAATGAGTAGGTTTTGGACATGTGGAGGACCTGTAGATAACAGGAGGAGGATCAGTGTAGGACCAGTGCAGGACCCATGGATGACCTATAGGTGTAGGTCTGGTGTCAAGTTTAAACTTCTACAGCCTGAAGTCTCATTAGTAATAATAATAATAATAATAATAATAATAATAGTAATGGATAATTGCAGGATTAACTGGGGCACAGCCACAGCAGGCTTAATTTTTTTCTCCAGGCCTGTCCTTCAGAGACAGCCAAAATGCCACAGCCCTCATCATGAATGTAACAGGTTAGGAGGCTTTTATAAAACACATGAGCGAGACCACAACATTGTTCACATCACACAACCATAGAGTGTAGAAAAGGTCCATCTGGGATCATTTTCAGGAAGAGAACATCACCAAAAGGTCCTGCTTCAGACCCCTGCAGTGTCCATAATCCTCATGCCCTGAGATGACTTGATTAAGCAGTAACCCAACATCACCTCTCCTTCCTTCGACTGTTACTTCAGAGCTTCTGGTTCACCTCCACAATTAGTATGAGACAGGAGAAAGTGTCTCCGATCTCCTGCCATTTACTGTACTCTGGAATAACCAGGAGGCCAGATATGAAATACATCTGATAATCATCTGAAAGCTCATTTATGTGGTGTTTCAAAATATGACACTAAAAAAAGATTAGCAGCCTGTAGTTGTAAAGTTGATGAAAAGCCGTGTGTTGAAGAATTTTTGGTGAAAACCATAACCTTCATTCTGCAGCAAAATGAAAGAAAGAGAGAGTTGTGTTTTTCTGTATATCAAGCTCTTCTCATGTAAAGCGGCACTTGAGGAACTTTAATTAGTTTTGCATAGAGAGTGAACAAGTGGCCAAAAACATTCATCGTCCAGGAGAAGAACAACATCTGGAGGACTGCAGACACTGGACTCACTTCATCTCCTGACCAACATGGTGAATTGTTTTGGGTTGTTTGTAGTGGGTTGTTGTGAGTTCAATTTGGGTTTACGTTGTGTTGGGTTGTGAGTTTGTGATGGGCCATTGTGGTGGGTGTGGGTGGGTTATGTAGCTTGTGGTGTGTTCGTGATTGGTTTGTGGTTGGTTGTGATTGGTTTGTTGTTGGTTTGTGGTAGGTTGTGGTGTTTTGTGGTGGTTTGTGAGGTGTTGAGGTACATTCTGATGAGTTTGTGGTCAGTTTGTGATGGATTTTGTTCTAATCCGGTTGTTTTTTATTTGTGGTGGGTCATGTGGATTTGTCAGAAGTCATGGTAGGTCGTGTTGGGTTGTGGTAGGTTGTGTCGGGTTATGGTGGGTTTGTGGAGCGTGTTGATCTAGTCCACAAGGTGCGCTGTGGCATCATTTATGTGAATCCTGAATAAACAGCCTTGTAGCATTACATCACCTTCCTTCTCCTCACTCAGCACACGCTGACGCTCAATCCCATTAGTGACTGCGCCAGGAGAGGTTAATATAGCAGAGATGAAAGCAGTGGGAACTCCACCCTAATTCTTATCTGGCCCCAATACACACCATCAGGACTAACGCACTTAACCTTCTGCAGGAGGTGCATTTCATTAACAGGGATATTCTTGAGCTGAACAGGAAATGTTCAGGCTGTGAAGGAGGCCGTGTGCTGAGTCAGAAGATTATGCTGATGAACTGGTTTAATTAGTAAACCCTGGTGACCATGTCAATTTATAAAACACAAGGAACCTGCAAATGTGAGCAAAACAGCTGAGTCCCTAACAGAAACAGCCTCTGCACAGCACTGGTTAGAATAAAACATTCTACAAAGTTATGTACAATTATGCTTTAATTCATTGTGATAAAAAAAAATTTATACTGAATTTGAATTGTGATGCATGTTAAAAAAACTATTCTTTTCCACAGCTCATATGGTCGCATATGGCCGCAATTGGCCAATGTTCACCTTCATCACTGGGAAGAACAGGTTATAACCTTCCTTGAAACAGGAACACCAGATTGCACCAAAAATAGATTTACAACTGATGAATGTTAATAAATATTGTTCTCATGATGATCATATGATACCATTTCTGATGGTGAATCGTGTAGCTGTAACTCTCGTTTTACTGCAGGACAAAGCCTCTGTTCTCCACAGCTGTGCATTCTGCACCACACACCACACCTCACCACACACATCAGCGCTGCCTGGAACACAGACTGGACTAATGGAGCTGGAGAACCAAGATGTCATTAGTCCATGTGTCTGTAAGGACACCCAACAGCATGGTAATCCACGAAGGAACCAAAGAACGCAGATGCATGGAATCAGTATGGTTCATAAGAGTATGAAGAACTTCTGGCTGATAAAATGGAAAATCCCTCTTTGTAATGGACACAGCTTTAAGGGAGAAACTTTGTGTTGAAATAAGGTGAAAGCGCCAAGCAACTGGAGTTGCGTGCTTTGTGTTGGACCATCACCATGGCGACTTGGTGCGCTGTCCTGCAGTCCTGCAACTCAGATGCCTAAACAGGTTCTCCACCTGAGGCCTGCAGGGACAAGAAGCTTTTTTTCCCCCCAAAACTCTGGTGTTTTAATATAAAGTTTCTAATTGATGGCAAATGCTATTATGCTCATTTAGGAAAAATATATATTTAGCATTGTGATGATCACTCTCTACTAAATTTTATAACACCTTTTCCTGGAAAACTTGAAATTATGTTTTTACATTTTTATTTTAGTTTTTTTCGTTGTTGTTGCTCGGTGTTGGTGAACGAAGAGAGAGAAATTGGCTTGTCTAGTTCATTCCAGAAAAAGCCATTTTTAATTTCCACCCTGGGTTCGCTTCCCAGGCCTGGTTTCTGAAGAGAAAGTAAGTCCAGGAATGTGTTCCCTGGAGAAGCACTCTTAATGAACTCTCATTTTCTACTAATTCGCTGCTTGTAATGCGAGGCCTGTAAAGCCTCTGATGGAGTTAGTGCTAAAGGTTCCTGAGCTCTTCTGCTCTCTACGTGGATTATCTGCAGCATTAGAGGATGTAGGACCTCCTGAATGTGGGTTTTTCTGGAGGTGGTCTCCTGTGTGGGCCCGTCCGGCTGGTAGGAGATGATGTAAGGTGGAGTTAGTTGGCCACCCCAGTCACTCTCGCTGCTGACAGCTTGATAAATAAACTCGCCGGGCTGATCAATGCGACTCCAGAGCTACAGCCATAAATCACCCCACTTCCAGTGGCAGGGCGGGGCAGACGGGTCGAGACACCAGTGAGGACCAGAGAGGAACATTGTGCATCATATACAATAACTCATAGTTCACTAGTCATGTCTGAGTAAAGTTCCTCCTCCTGTTTTCTAACGTTCTGCCTACAGAGCAGATTACAGGAGGTAAAATCTTAATGAGTCAATGGAATAAGGACCCCCCCCCCCCCCCCCCACACACACACACACATCATTCAAGATTCAAGATTTATTCGTCATGTGCATAAATATACATAAGTTCTCTGGTTTGCTGCATCCAAGACTCTATGCAAAGCTGCAGAAGTGATTTCCAGCACTTCTCGAGTGAAATTACATGAAAAATAATTTAAAACAGCAAACACTACGGTGACTAGCCAATCACAGAGCTGATCTCGACTCACGTTCCTGTCGTCTCGTGGGGGGCAGTCAGCAGGCCCGTCACTCAGCCTACTCTTCGTCTGGCTTGGACTCGACTGCCCTTCAACCTCCAACTCCATCTGGAGGTGAGAACAAGGTATTACTGATGACAGAAACAGTCACTTACATCACCCCAACCAGGACACGCCCACTTCACCTAAACAAAAGAAAACATGCAGAAAAGCTAAAAACCAACATCTGCTCTCACTGCACTACCAAACTGGCACTTTAATCTGGCTGTGGGTGGAGCTTCAGAGCCCTACCCTGTTTAAAGTTGCACCATCACAAGGTGCTTCAGGTTCTTGAACCTTCTGCTGGAATTCATGTATTTTGTTCTCATCCTTGCTTTTGTAGCCCCATCTCTTTCACTCCCTCACCCTGACCTCTGTGAAGCCATCATAATACATAAGGACCATGTGGAACCTGCACAGAAGAAGCGACGGTCCTGCTGAAAACCATCTGACCCACAGGCACTGATCATGACCCTTAACCGTGTTATGAAGATTAATGAAGATTTTCTACACCTGTTCATCAAGGTCACGTGCCAGTTACCAATAACACCGACGCACGGTGACGTCAGGCGTCTATCGTAAACAGCAACATCATAACGGTGAGACCCCTACCTCGCCCAGCAACTCACCTGAACTTCACCCTGAGGAGATGGTTTATGACGTCATCCACGCAGACGAACTCCACCCTGCTGCATGTCGGCCGGAGCTGGAGACGCAACTTCTGCTGCTGCTCCTCCACCGCCGAGCCGGGTGACGTCACCGGGCGGGGCCAGCGTTCCGAGCGTCACGAGCCTTTCGTTTTTTACCGTTGGCTTCTAATTGTGTTCATATCGATTTCTGGATTTAAAATGCAAAATGTCGCCCCGCCCATAGTTCTTCTTAGCCAATCAGAGTCTCTGTTCTGAACTACCTGCTCGCGGTCGACATTAATGCCCCAGCCCCGTTAGTATTGAATTAACAGTTCTTCCCGGGGACTAATATTCAGGATAATTCATTTGTCGCGTTTCCAAATCTGATTCACGCGCATTTTTTTTGGAAAATTCATGAGTTTAATGCGTCAGGATATTATGACAGGTATGACCATTTTTCAAACTATTCAGTTCCCAAGACAGGATTCTGAAGAGAACATCAACTACAAAGCACTTCAGGCTAAAAATTCGATCCGTTCTCCCTGCTGAAATTTTTTACAGGCAGCCGCACCTCCAGCAGGGGGCAGCATGAGTCCGCGCCAGACACCGAACTCCCGTTTACATGGATAATTATGGAAAATGATTGGTCTTCCATGAAAACATGATAACAAAAAGAATAATATAGCGGCATGTATTATTAGGTGTGAGTTTATGGTCAAAATGATACAAAATATCATTTTTACACTGTACACAAGTAGAGAGAGAGGAATAAACATAACAATGCAGTCGATATGGGACAGTGTGGCATCATCTATAGATGCGTGTGTTTCTGTGCCAGAAGGATAATCAGTATGAAGGCTTGCCTTTCTAAACTCTCTATCTATCCATCAACTGACCTCCCACTCTCTCTCCGCTTTCTCTCTCTACCCCCCACCTCACCCTCTCTATACCCCCCTACCTACCTCTCTCTCTTTTTCTCTCTTTCTACCATCCCTTTCTCAATCTATACCTCCACATTGCTCTCTCTATCATCTCTTTCCCTTCTCTCTCTTCTTTCTTTCTTTCTTTCTTTCTCTCTCTCTCTCTCTCATCTCTCTCCCTTTTCCCTATACCTCTCTCTCACTCTATCCTTTCACCTACCTACCTCTCTCTCTCCCCCTTCTGTCTCTTTCTCTACCCCCCTCTCTCAATCTATCCCTCCACCTTGCTCTCTGTCATCTCTTTCCCTTCTCTCTCTTCTTTCTTTATTTCTCTATCTCTCTCATCTCTCTCCCTTTTCTCTATGCCTCTCTCTCACTCAATCCTTTCACCTACCTACCTCTCTCTGTCTCTCTCTCTCTCTCTCTCTCTCCCCCTTCTGTCTCTTTCTCTACCCCCTCTCTCAATCTATCCCTCCACCTTTCTCTCTCCATCATATCTCTCCCTTCTCTCTCTTCTCTATTTCTTTCTCTCTCTCTCTCTCTCTACCCCCCCTATCCCTCTCTCTCTACCACCGCCTGTCTCTGTCCCTCTCACAGTCTGGTTGGAGGAGGACTAAAGGATGGGTTTACACAGAGAGAGAGAGAGAGCATGGAGGTGTCACATGTATGCTGGCCTCGCTTCCTCCAGACCAGACAGGGATCTTGAGCGAAAGTGGAGGGAATGCACCCAAGCCGTGCAACTGTGCAGACATGTGGGGCCTGGTGTGTTTTGGTGGTTGGCGCCAGGCGGTCCGGGGAGGGTGGCGGCAGCTCGGCGTCACGCACTCGTCACGCCCCGAGCAGAAAGCCACCATCAGGCTCATCAGGCCGGAAGGCAGATGTTTTTTTTTCTCTGCTTTCCGCTGCGTCCAGCTACGCCGCTGCCAGTTGAGGGCCGAGCCAAACACCGCCACCAAGTGTCAACCACAGAGGGGGGCGGGGCTGACAATTAGGGCGGCGGCCCGAGGACTCGGACTTTCTGAACGTAGTAAGGTTTAAAGTGGGAAGTTTTCAATGATTTCATTCCACCGAATTCACAGTTAAAGCCGAGAACAAGAAATACGGCAAAATGGTTCCAATTAACACCTTAACGACCCCAGGCCTCATTAGGGCTCCTCGGTTCCTCTCTCCCACTCGTCAGGTGTTGGTGCTGATTGAAACGGACTGGGTCCATCTGGCGCTGAGCTGGAGAGGAAACACAAGAGGGCGCCTGAGGACCTCACGTTCTCCACCAGACAAAAACGACCAAAACAGAAAGAAACAAAGACTTTTTTTTTAAAAAAAGCTTTTTTTGTTTGAATGTAATAAAACGAAATATATGCATCAGTAAAATAAAACAAGTAAACATTATTGGAAATATTTAAGGTTTTTTTTTATATGAATTGTCAACCTCATAATCATTTTAATCACTCAAATGTGAAAATAGAGCCAATTAAAACATTGCATTTTAAAGTTGTATTAAATGTTTGTTGGTCAGTGTGTCAACTATATATTTTGTAAATTGTAGAAATTGAAACATTTAAAAAAAAAAATATATATATATATATATATACACACACACACACACACATATATACATATATACACATACACACATTCAGTTAACATTTGTTTTCATATTTTTGTCCAATTAATGTTCTCTGTATTTGATTTATATTTTATTTCAATAAATTAATTTCATTTTAAATAACAATGGTAGTAGAATACAATTTATTATACTTTTAAAACCGTTTTTGCTTGAGCATGGTTTGATGTGTTGTATGTCTGTATTATGTAAATTGTTGGAGTGAAAACTGACAGTAGCCCAGATGGTTATCTTAAAAAATTTGAAAGCCTGTTCGTCAGAACGCTGTGTAATGTCAGGGGGAAATGGCCGGTTTTCTCTTTTTGCCATTTCTGTGCAACATCTTCTGTTAAAATCTCTTACGTGAAAATTAAAAAAAAAAAAACGAAATACCAAGGCTGTCCAGAAACAAATGGTTTTCATTATGTTAATTGTTAAACTAATAGAATTCCGAGTCTGTATCTGCTATCTTGTCTCCCTTCTATTCCATTTCTGCCTGAAATGCCTGGTTGTGGGATGGAGGCCGTGGCGTCCTGGGTGGCAGCGGTGTGGAGGACTTTGCACAAGTGTGTGTTTGTTGGAGCGGGAGTGTGTAACATGGTTAACAGACAACACCGCACCGACAGAGCAGAGTATCACCTCAGACAAAGATTTCACATGATGATGGCCATCTCCAATACACACACACACACACACACACACAGACAGTACAGTCAGATATTCTTGTTATTTAAAAAATAACTATTTAAAAAAAAACTTTGTAAAAGACATAAGATGCATGTTTTAATTTTATAATTTTTTTTATTTAATCTGTTTCCATATAATATTTAGGCCATAATGCTGATGGGCGTGTCCTGGGCATGTCCTGTCATTTCCTGTATATAAAACACCCATCGGCACCCATCCACCCATCAGCAGAGAGTGATGCTGGAGGTTCAGAGTTCAGAGTTTGGGGTTCTTGGTGATGCTGGTGCGTTTGGGTGCCGAGTGTCACATCCTGTGTGCAGCGATGCTGCGTTGGTGTGCGTTTGTCATGCATGCGCTTCCCAATGCCTGACTGCTGCTGCTGACTCACAACCGTCAAAACCACTCATCCCCTGAACCCCCACCACCACACCTCCACACGAGATGACTCAGCCCCGTCCCCGGATCCTTCACTGACAGATCAGCGCCCGGGGACCTCAGCACCACAACGCCACAACTCCACAGCCGACCTTCTGAGTCATGGGCCGCATCTGACGTGGGGCTGCAGGACGACCCCACACATGGTCCAATCTGAGCGTCGTCAGGACGACCCCACACACAGTCCAATCTGACCATTGTCAGGACAACCCCGCACACGGTCCAATCTGACGATTGTCAGGACGACCCCCCAATCTGAGCGTCATCAGGACGACCCCGCACACGGTTCAATCGGTCCAATCTGAGCATCGTCAGGGCGACCCCGCACACGGTCCAATCTGACGATTGTCAGGACGACCCCACACATGGTCCAATCTGAGCATCGTCTGGGCGACCCCGCACATGGTCCAATCTGAGCATCGCCAGGACAACCCCACACACGGTCCAATCTGAGCATCGTCTGGGCGACCCCGCACATGGTCCAATCTGAGCATCGTCAGGGCGACCCCGCACACGGTCCAATCTGACGATTGTGAGGACGACCCCACACACGGTCCAATCTGAGCATCGTCAGGGCGACCCCGCACAAGGTCCAATCTGAGTGACGTCAGGACGACCCCACACACAGTCCAATTTGACCATTGTCAGGACAACCCCGCACACGGTCCAATCTGACGATTGTCAGGACGACCCCCCAATCTGAGCGTCGTCAGGACGACCCCACACACGGTCCAATCTGAGCGTCGTCAGGACGACCCCACACACTGTCTAATCTGAGCGTCGTCAGGACGACCCCACACACGGTCCAATCTGACCATTGTCAGGACGACCCCACACACGGTCCAATCTGATGATTGTCAGGACGACCCCCCAATCTGAGCGTCGTCAGGACGACCCCACACACGGTCCAATCGGTCCAATCTGAGCATCGTCAGGGCGACCCCGCACACGGTCCAATCTGACGATTGTGAGGACGACCCCACACACGGTCCAATCTGAGCATCGTCAGGGCGACCCCGCACAAGGTCCAATCTGAGTGACGTCAGGACGACCCCACACACAGTCCAATCTGACCATTGTCAGGACAACCCCGCACACGGTCCAATCTGACGATTAACAGGACGACCCCCCAATCTGAGCGTCGTCAGGACGACCCCACACACGGTCCAATCTGAGCGTCGTCAGGACGACCCCACACACTGTCTAATCTGAGCGTCGTCAGGACGACCCCGCACACGGTTCAATCGGTCCAATCTGAGCATCGTCAGGGCGACCCCGCACACGGTCCAATCTGACGATTGTCAGGACGACCCCACACACGGTCCAATCTGAGCATCGTCAGGACGACCCCACACACGGTCCAATCTGAGCATCGTCAGGACGACCCCACACACGGTCCAATCTGAGCATCGTCAGGGTGACCCCGCACACGGTCCAATCTGAGCGACGTCAGGACCACCCTACACAGTGTCCAATCTGAGCGTTGTCAGAGCGACCCCGCACATGGTCCAATCTGAGCATCGTCAGGACGACCCCGCACACGGTCCAATCTGAGCGTCGTCAGGACGACCCCACACACAGTCCAATCTGAGCATCATCAGGGTGACCCCGCACACGGTCCAATCTGAGCGACGTCAGGACCACCCTACACAGTGTCCAATCTGAGCGTTGTCAGAGCGACCCCGCACATGGTCCAATCTGAGCATCGTCAGGACGACCCCGCACACGGTCCAATCTGAGCGTCGTCAGGACGACCCCACACACGGTCCAATCTGAGCGTCGTCAGGATGTTGGTCCATATCTGGCTTTTTGAAGATGAGTGACAGATTCTGCAAATCTGAACAGTGGGTTAAAATCTTGACAATAAAAGTAATCTACAATAAAAATTATGCACCAGCACCACAAGTTCATTTCTAGACCAAAATTGAGACCAGAATTTATTATATTTAGTAGCAAGAACAGAACACTTCACACATTAGACCCCTACAAAGTTTCATATTTATGAAGATGTGCTTGAAATATGTGTGCATCGGATGAACTGAGAATTACATCATTTTTTAAAAATAAAATTCTGAATTTCATGACTTATCATGCATGGAAATGTTGAACCTGTTCAGGTGATGTGGATTGTGCTGAATGCAAGTGAGAGTGGCCACACGTGTGTGTGTGTGTGTGTGTGTGTTTGTGTACTTTCTTGATTAGTATGAGTGTGTTGTAACGAGGTCTCTGCTGTTAGTGTGAGTGTGAGAGCTGTTTTGAGTCTGGGCGCGTCATTAGGAGTGAACGCGTTTGTCGGGGTCTCCGAATCGCGCGCGCGCGCGTGTGTGTGTGTGTGTGTGTGTGTGTGTGTGTGTGTGTGTGTGTGTGTGTGTGTGTGTTACCGGGTAGCAGGGTTGAGTCATTAGGAACACGTCGCCTCTAACGAGGGCTGCAGAGCGGCTGGGGATGTTGTTACTCGGGCAGGTTTCATCACAGAGCATTAGGAGTGTATCAGGGTCTCGCATCACACACACAGACACACACAGGTGTTCATTTTGAAACGTTAATGGCTATAACTATGAAACAAACCTATTATACGAAAAAAAAATATTTTTATGGCATTAGATAGAAGTACTATAGAATGACACATGACGCGCTAGAACAGCTTGTTTTGCCCTGTAGCAGTTTTGGGAGATTTGAGAACGCGTTGTCCTGCAGTGGCTGATAGGAAATGTGTCGGAAACACAGACCCCCTTTACGCCGCGTCAGCTGCTGCTCTGCATTCGTGGCCCTTCGTGATTTTTGGGGGTTTGCTGTTGGATGAGGTGTGTGTGTGTGTGTGTGTGTGTGTGTGAGTTGCACTGATTCCCACTCCACCGCCACACACACAGAGGTGGAAATTGGCGAGTTGTGGACGGAGGTTCTGCATCTGGTTCAGATGTTGCAGATGTTCCTATCAGAATACGTATGTCTGTCTGTCTGCATCTAATTAAAAGATGCTTTCCTGTATGAAGTGTAACCGGCGGTGAGAAACTGGATGAGATTCTATTATATTTTTTATACACATGTAAAAAAAAAAAAACTTTTCCACATTAGTCAACAACAAAAGAAAATGTAAAAGTGATTAGAATGCTGGCGAACATCATCATCATGAGGGGATAAGAACGTGTAAGATATCATGCAGCCATGTTTTCTCTCCCTCCCTCCTCTCTGTCGGCGCTAAGTCACACGTTCGTGCAGCCAGTAGAAGTGTTGACAGTCCTACAAACAGAAATGTAAAACGGCGTTCTCGGGGGGTGGGGGGGTGGGGGGGGTGGAGACCGGGCGGAGCCTCGCCGGGCAGGAGCGCCACCTTTAATTACGCCGAGATGTCTGGGGTCTTGAACGAGGGAGGACACCTTCGGGGTCAGGGGGTCAAGTTCGGGCCACGAGCCTCGTCCACGAGCCTCTTATTCAGCTGTGGGTCAATGTGAAGATGCCATGGAGATCTTTCCATTCACAGCTGCGGTCAGCTGGTCACCAGAAAGCAAACTTCAGAGCAGGAAGAGGAGGAGCAGTTCTCAGAACTACCGTATTTCTCCTTATCCAGGCTGCTCGGCCCAATCTGATTGGCTGATGGGAATGATTCTGTTTTAACCTTTTTGACCTTTTCAATAACCTCAATCATTCCAATAATATAACAGCTCTTCATAAAAAAAAGAGAAAAAGACATATTATATATTATAACATATATATTACACAAATTAAAATCAGCTTCATAATCTGGACATGATGAATGTAAATTGTTTCATCCAAAACAATGACAATTATCATGTTATGTGCAACATACTGTAAATGATTAATTTATAAATTAAATATAAATTATCCGACTGGCTACCAGCCCGCCAGTCTGATAATACCAGCCACAAGATCATCATTTCAGAAGAAATACAGTCCTTGCGCTGTTCTTTTTTGTAGAACAGAACGTTCCGGGTGAAGCCGAGGATTTAAATTAGAAGGAACCTTATTGCAGGTGCATTCACACCCCAGAAGCCCATCAAGCAGCCAATCCCGGCTTCCAAGACGGCGCGTACCTCGGTATAGATTTTTTTTATCAGGGCGCCTTCACCTACAGGATTTGTGGATCTGCGCCGCAGAAGAGCAATCAGCAGAAGTGAGAGACAATCCCTCTGGGTTCCCTTCTCCTGCTGAGCTCCAGAACCTTCCAGAAGGCCCACTGTGCCACGGGCCGTATGGATAATATGGGCATATGCTAGGTGCAAAATTTACGCTCTGTACTTCAGGTCCGGCACCCTCCGGCAGAACTGATGTACCTGGGCTTCTGAACACTCGGCTAATTATTGCAACGTTCAGGAAAATCCCCCAAAGCTCCCCAAAGACAGAAAGCAATGGAAGGAAGAACGCCACGGGGGGTGAGTTGGACGGGGGTCCGGCGAGTCACCGCAGGGGGTAAAGCACATAGCTGGGCGTCCCAGTCTGTTGTTGAGAGGAGTGTGTGTGTGCGCGCGCGTGTGTGTGACTGGCATGGGTGAACTCCGAGCGGTTGGTGGTATGAGGACCCCTTCCCCATGAAAGGCATCATTAGAATGTGACAAAACTGCCCCTGGGCAAAACTGTCCCCACACAATGATCAATTTGGGCTGGGAGATTGAAAGACGGGGAAAAAATGGAGAAGAAGGAGAGAGAGACGGGGGGGGGGGGGGGGGGGGGGGGGGGGGCAACAGAAGCCTTGTAACGCCCCCCCCACAGCTTTAATTACTACTTCGAACGCCTCACTATTAACAGCACACCTATGGTCCGATGGCCACTGCAGAGACAGCATGAGGGTGGGGTTTTGGGGGTGGGGGCAGAATGCTCATTAGCGAATGGAAATGGTCATGGAGTAACGAGAGAAAGAAATGCCACATGTCAGTCCGGCCCCCCTTTCATGGCTGCATATGAGGAGACACCGGAGGGCTCATGTAAAAACACCGGGGGGGGGGGGAGCCACAATGAAGACGGGCGGCAGGGTTAGGCCGTGCCCCCCAGCTAAAATCATACAGATGCAGCGCGGTGGAGCGCGTTCCCGCTCATGGTGTGAAAGTAAATAAAAGCCTGCATCGCGTCTCACAGAGAAAGGCGCGGGTTCCAACCTGGCTCTGCGCATTATAATACAAGTTCAAAATGCACAACCTGACTAACCTGATTCCCAAAATCAAATTTGTTTTTATAATGAGTAAGACGGCACAGCAGCGGGATTATTGATCAATTATTAGAACATAGGAGGGATAATTCCTGTCCAAATTCATCTGTTGGTTTGTTGCTTGGAATAGAGGGGAGAACATTCCATGTCCATTATTAGTTAAACCCCAACAGATCAATGAGATTCTGTGTGGGGTCTAAACTGTACATGTTCTAGGCTGTGTGTGCGTTTGATGGAAATAGTTTGATTGTGACTTTAAAGGATTTTTTGTATAATTGTATAACACACACACACACACACACACCAATATAATAGCTATCATTTACTCTACAGAGGCGTGTGATCCCTGAAGACCCTAGAACTTTCTTAGAACAAAGTCTAGATAACAATTATGGTCTGTAGGTGGGCCCTGTGTGTGTGTGTGCGTGTGTGTGTGCAGCTCCATATGTATGTGTGTGTGTATTTTCGTGTGTGTGTTCTCAGTTTGCATGCAGTGTGGAAATCACACTTAAAACTCAGAAACTCACAGCTTCCAAGCCGCAGAACTCAAAATAACCACACTTCAAGAAATCCAACTGTCTTCAACTCAGCTCAGTGCAACCCTGAGAACTCAGTACAAGGGTGGAGCCCAGTGAACAGGCAGAACCCAGTACACGGGCAGCACACAGTACACCAGAGGAACAGTATAGCAACAAAATAGGGTAGATGGGTGGGACATGGTACATTAGGGGATCATAGTACAGCAACCGATCATTGTACAGCAAAGGGACACAGTAGATGGGCAGGACACAGTAAACTAGGGAACAAAGTACAGCGACGGAACATAGTACGGCAACCAGGCACACAAAATGGATAGAACTCAGTACACTACAAGAATGCAGTACAGAAACAGGGCAACAACAACATTTACCTGGATACTGGTACCAACATCATTTTACCAACATCAACCCATAATCACATACAGTATGTCTCACTGGGCTTTGAGGGGCCCTACAGTTGGCAACCCCCACACTTGACCCTTCTGTACACAAGGAAAAACTCCCTAACAACTCTAGGAGAGAGAAAAAAGTAAAGGAAGAGACATTCAGAAGGAGTGATTCCCTTCCAGGGTAGAGTGAGCCTGCAAATGGCGCAGAGTTGGTGATGATCTGTCCAAGAAAAGAAAAACAGCCCAACGGGTGTAATGGTTGAAAAGTCCAAAGTGTTGTATGGATCATTTGTCCCTGTTTGGAGGTACTGGACAGTGCAGAGTAGGTTAGAAATTTGTTGTTATAGTGGTACATTGGTGTAATAATGACCCAGTACCCTAACTAGGACAGCCCAACTAAGGTGAATTTAACACTGTCTGTGCTTGACAGGGTGACTGTGTGATAAAGTGGACTTAAAAATTGACACGGTGTCTGGGATTTTGACAGAAGGCCAGAGTGAACAGACAGTAATGTGTTGCAGTAATGTAACCTCAATGTAATAAAGGCGTGGACCAACTTTTTAGCATAAATTGTTGGGATCATATTTCTTATCTTTGCAATATTTCTAAGATGAAAGAATCTTAGTTGTATTATCTACATGCGAATCAAGTGAGAGACCTGCATCAATAAGGTCTGCATTCTTTACTTCTGCCCTTATTGAGATAAAAAGACTGTCCAGAGTTATACTGCAGTCAGACATCTTATGCTGCCTCTCATCTGGCATTGCTGATGAACTCAACTGTGTGTCATCAGCATAGCAGTGAAAATTAATACCGTGAATAACATGTATAAGGAAAATAGCAACAGACCTAAGACAGAACTTTGTGGAACACCGAACTCCACTTTACAATGTGAAGACGAATCACCATTAATGTCCACAAACTGATACCAATCAGTCAAATATGATCTGAAACAGGAGAGGGCTATTCCCTTAATTGTAACAGCATTCTCTAACCTGTCGAGGCAAATAGTGTCATCAGTAGTGTCAAAAGCTGCACAAAGGTCAAGCAGGACCAGCAGCGAGATGCGGCCCTGATCAGAGGCCAACAGCAGGTCTCAATGCTATGATGAGGTCTAAATCCCAACTGATATACTTTATGAATGTTGTTGCTGTGTAGGTATGCACACAGCAGCTGACCTATGACCTTTTCTAAAATTTTGGATATTGGATATTGGATATTGTTCTATAATTCGAAAAACTGACTGTGATCAAGATCAGGTTTTTTAATCAGGGGTCTAATGACTGCTACCTTTAACGAACGTGGTACGTGGCCAGCGCTAAGCAACTAATTAATAATTTTAAGGATAGGATTTATAACATTGAGTGCTACTTGTTAAAGGAAACTTGTAAGAAGCGGATCTAATATACAAGTACATTGAATTGAGATTAGTTTAATTAATTCAGGCTCTTTAAGAAGGCTGAAGCATTCTAATCGGTGGTCTGCTATTGGAAGATTATTTTCCATACTAATATCGATGGAGCTGTTTGTTACGTTTGATATTTTCCTTTTGAGGAGAGCAACATTATCTAACATAGCACACAGTGTTAATTCTATGTATTTTGTCACTTGGTCAAGTTCACCGGGGTCTGAGTCAGTCAGTGGTGAAAAATCTGGTAGGGTGCGCTGAACTTGACATAATTGTCCATTTGTCTCTATACTCTGGGTAGTTGATTGTGTGTAATAGAATAGAACAACCCATTTTATTTTTTGGACACCACTCCGACAACCAGCGATTTATATCGAGGAGCCTGTTACAGGTCCTGTCACTATGCTGAAACTGGGATAGTGAGCAAGAGCAGATTACTTTATCCTATATCGCTTTAGCCATTTCAAGCAGCTCTACGAAGTTATCTTTAGTTATTTCAGACTAGTTTAGTCAGACATCTTTAGCACCAAAGTGAATCGCTATGCTAGAGTATCTAGCAGTACCACCGCTTTTAAATTTCACTACTGATTTTAAATTTGCACCGATGTTGGGCACTCTGGCTCCAGTTAACCACAGGATTTTATTTGCTGGTGCCACTATCCTCTAACTATTGATTCACCAATGGTGATTTGAGGTGCTCAGCAGATGCCTCACTGAGGGGGGGAAAGTGGTTCTGAACACGAACCTGTGAGTGGTGCCTAGGTGGTGGCCGTCAATGGGCCATTGACGGCATTTGATAAACTGTACATTTCAAAAACTGCACAGAGGATAAGTGAGGGAGCCACAACTTTTGTTGATGAAAGGTAGAGGTGGCCTGGCGGTTAAGGAAGCAGCCCAGTAATCAGAAGGTTGCCGGTTCGAATTCAGATCTGCCAAGGATTTGAGTAAAGCACCGTCCCCACACACTGCTTCCTGGGTTAAATGCAGAGGACAAACTTCACCGTGTGCACCGTGTGCTGTGCTGCTGTGTATGACAAGTGACAATCACTTCACTTCACTTTAAGTTCTTAAGGATGAGAGCAACTCACAGCGAACACACCAAAAAGTGCAGTACCGGAAGTGACAGAACGGAAGTTCTGTACTATGTAAACTATGTAAAACAGCAAGTAGTACAGCAATGGGACACAGTGGATGGGCAAGAGGACACAGTACCCTGGAGAAGACAGTGGGCAAACAGAACATAGTACAGCAATGGAACATAGTAGATGGGCGAAACACAGTACACTAGTGGTATATCACACAACACCAGGGGAACATATTACATTGGCGGAACACAGCACACTAGGAAAATATAGTACAGCGTCAGAATATAGTAAAGCAATGGGACACAGTATGTGGGAGGAACACAGTACACATGCGGAACACAGCATACAAGAGGAACAAAGTACTGTGATGGGCATTACACTGGCATTACACCAGTGGTGCACAATCCACCAGCAAAACATTTTTTTGTGTGACAGAAATTGACCAGGTTTTTAAGCTTTGGCTTTCTTTGCACATGTGCTAGACTAGAAGGGAAAGGCCATGAAGAAATAAAGGGCATCACCTGATAATGGTGGCAGAGAACTGCAAATCAAATTAACATTTCATTAAAAAAAACATTAAATCAAACTAATTTACAACATACAAAACAATTTTATCAGTCACTGAAACAATTTTACAAGCAGGGAATCATATGGAAATTATAGGTACTATAGACTTCTGGTGTACCATGTTCTGCTCATAAATCTTGTATAACTGTACATTTCTTAAATTGGCTCAATTTCTATTATTTCAGTGGTCTTACATTAGATTGGGTTAAATCCAAGTAAATGAGCAGTCAGCACACACAAACACGGTACTCCAGTGGTTCAGTACCTGTCCTGCTGCTCACTGTACCTGTCAGACCTCACTGCTCAGTGATTCATAAATGTGTTTTGCATTTTGTAAATTTGTTTTAATAAAGTTTTTTTTTCATTTGATTTGCAATTCTCACCACCATCATCAGTTGATGAGTTTTAAATATCATGAGTGAAATGTGAAAATGGATTATGAGGAGGTGAAAAAACAGATAGACTTATTATTATGTTTTAAACCTGTTCATTGTCCCACATATTTCCTTTCCCTCTTACTCTAGTGCAGTGCATGCAAAGAAACACAAGGTCGGATTCTGGGTCAGGTCGGATTCTGTTGAGCTTGGGATGAATAAAGTCAAGCATGGGCTGGGATAGGCTTTTTAGGCCTAATTACAACTCTGCCAGTAACCATGATAAACCAGCAGAACATGGCACACCAGTAATCACGGTAAAGCAGAGGAACACAGTACACCAGTAAATATGGTAAGCCAACAGAAGACGGTACACCAGTAACCATGGTAAACCAGCGTAAGACAGTAAACCAGTAACTATGGTAAGCCAACAGAAGACGGTACACCAGTAACCATGGTAAACCAGCGTAACACAGTACACCAGTAACTATGGTAAACCAGTGGAACATGGTACACCAGTATCCACGGTAAAGCAGCGGAACACAGTACACCATTAACTATGGTAAAACAGCGGACCATGGTACACCAGTATCCACGGTAAAGCAGCGGAACACAGTAAACCAGTAACTATGGTAAGCCAGTGGAGCATGGTACACAAGTACCCCGGCGAGTGAGGAAACAGACATGTAATCAGAGGTTCGAACCTTGAGCCGCCAATGTGCTCCCGGGAACCTTTCATGGCTGCCTACTGCTCACTAAGGTGATAGTTAATGGTGTACCGTGCTGCTGTGTTTCACAATGTTTCACAATGACAATTGTTTCACAAATGAAGTGATGACAATCACTTCACTTTCACACCAGTAACCATGAGAAGTGGGAGCATTGTAAAGTAGAGGAACATGGTACATCAGTAACCACGGTAAACCAGTTATCACAGTAACCCAGCAAAGCATGATACACCAGTAACCACAGAACACCAGCGGAACATGGTACACTTGTAACCACGATAAAGCAGCGTAACATAGTACACCAGTAACCACGGTAAAGCAGCGGAACACATTACACCAGTAACAATGGTAAGCCAACAGAAGATGGTACACCAGTAACCATGGTAAACCAGTGGAACACAGTACACCAGTAACTATGGTAAGCCAGTGGAGCATGGTACACCAGTATCCCGGCGAGTAAGGAAACAGACATGTAATCAGAGGTTCGAACCTTGAGCCGCCAATGTGCTCCCTGGGAACAGCGGAACATGGTACACCAGTAACCACGGTAAAGCAGCATAACACAGTACACCAGTAACCACGGTAAAGCAGCGGAACACAGTACACCAGTAACTACGGTAAAGCAGCGGAACATGGTACACCAGTAACTACGGTAAAGCAGCATAACACAGTACACCAGTAACCACGGTAAAGCAGCGGAACACAGTACACCAGTAACCACGGTAAAGCAGCGGAACACACTACACCAGTGGTGGCCAAGCGGTTAAGGAAGCGGCCCCATAATCAGAAGTGTTGCTGGTTCGAATCCCGATCCGCCACGGTGCCACTGAGGTGCCACTGAGCAAAGCACCGTCCCCACACACTGCTCCCTGGGCGCCTGTCATGGCTGCCCACTGCTCACTCAGGGTGATGGGTTAAATGCAGAGGACAAATTTCACTGTGTGCACCGTGTGCTGTGCTGCTTTGTATCACATGTGACAATCACTTCGCTTTCACTAACCACAGAACACCAGTGGAGCATGATACACCAGTAGCACTTGAGGGCCTGAGAAGAGCTGCTGTATCAGTGGCAGTGTTTCTGTTGGCACACAGGACTGGCGCGTTGGCACAGGCCGCCTCTGGCACAGGTTCCCACCCCTCTGCCAGGCCCGGGTGGGGGTTGGTGGGGGCGGGCGAGGCCCCGGGTGCTTGGTCAGCGTCGGGGTTCTGCTGGAGACGGTTGCCTGCCAACCTGCTGGTGGAGCGGGTGCCAGGTCCAGCCCCCCGCTACGCTCAGGAGGGGGAGACAGGGATGGGCATGGTGTGCCCACCCCACCCCCGGGGGCTGGATGGAGTCTTGTTGGTCAGTGCAAGACAGCTCCATCTGCCCCTCTGCCCGCCGTGCTCGTCCTGTCACATCCCAAACTTCATCATCTACGCGGAGGATAAAACAGTTTCTTAATAAAGCATAGATTACTGTAGGAATGTACCTCAGGATTATGGGTATTTTTAAGAACATTTATATACATGAATGAATAAATTAACCATCTGAGTTTACATTAAAAAATGAAACAATACATGTTAAAGAACTCTCTGAGTGCCACATTTTGCCGTGATTATGCACATTTGCCACTTGTGGGACTAAAAAAGCATTATTATTCACAAAGCCCTTCAGCAAGACGCATAGTTGACATTTGACCCCTCACAGGCCCTGTTGCTTCATTAGGCAGTTTTATTCAATAATGAAAAAGAACTGAAATGAAACATTGCGAGGCTGGTCATGAGAGAAGAAACGAGCGCGATGACTTGTCGCCGAGCGTCGGCCTGGGTGAGCAGAGGCAAGCGACAAAACCAACCGAGAGATGTGACGTGGGAGGGTGTTGAAGAGACAAACCCCCACCACCCCTAACGGGGCCTGCCAGCACACATCAACGCGACATGCGTCTTACATTTCTTGTGTATTTCTAATCATTTCTACCAAAGGGAACTGCTTTTCATATCGTGAAATTATCAGCTTTAGATGCCTGATGGAGTGAAGAACGTAATAATAAATGTGAAAAGCAGACACCCTTCATGCCCATGCCTCTTGAACCATGTCGTGTAATTAGATATAATATTTAGTCCTGGGCCCCACTGTTGAGGTGTTAAACTGAACTCTGATGAAAAGAGGAAGTCCAGCATCCGTCAACCGCACTGAGGCCCATGTTTCAATAAAAAGTGCCATCGCACTCACTCACTCACTCACTGACACACAAACATACCTATTTATATATATTTTTTATCACCATAAATGTGGTGATAATCTGTTTTACACACATCAGCTACCCAAGGATCAAAACTTAAAGCATTAAATTCCTATTGCAAATAATCCCGTTGAGCATGACTGGTGCTAATGTAAAAACCGGATCACGAGGAGATGAAGGCGCGGTGGCGGCGGTGTTTATCCCCTGCAGCCATCCCGCGACCCGCCGGCCGCCCGGTGGTGAAGGGGGATTGTGAGCGGCGCAGAATGGGAGCAGAGGGCCCTTTGTAAGCATCTGGCTGCCTGGTCATGGGAGTGAATGGGGACGCGGGACCCTCTGTGCATCCACAGCTGTCATTGACTAAACAGCGAGTGGGGGGGGGGGGGGCTCGACCCTCTCTCGCCCCTCCACGTCGGCGTGTTAGTGGTGAGCTAATTAACGCCGGCAAATTAGATCAACTGCAGATGCAGGAACCCAGGCCACATGGCTGAAGGGAGGCTGTCAATAGAGGGTGAGCGGCGCAAGTCGGTGCCAGCGCACCCCCCCCACACACCCAGTTCAAGAGAAGCCTCCGGTCTGCGTTTTTAGCAGAAAACAGGCCCCTGGGTTGAATAGTGCTGTTTAACGCTTGCATGTGCATTTGTGGTTAACGCGCATGGCTCGAGATGCTCAGCCGCCCCCAACAGTAGCTGAGAAGACATTAAGGGCCACAGATCAGCCTCATGCTTTCTGTGTTTTTCTGTTAACAAAATGGAAATTGATTTTTTTTTTTTTAATTAAGACGTTAAATAAACATTTTTTTTTTTAATTCTCTGGTGTTGAATGTGAGCTGAATTCTGAAATGCCCAAATTGAGTCAAATAAACTAAACGGGTTTATCATCGCTCCATCAGCTTCTGCAGCCAGAGTGTGAAAGCTGCGGTGGAACCGACAGAGCATAATAAGATCTTGTACTTTTCTGCTCTCTCACTCATCTTCTCCTTCTTGCTGCTGCGGTCGTCAGAGCCGGGAGGAGCCCCCCATCATTAACCCCTGTACTGTTAATTGTGGCTGTGGCCCTGAGGAGAAATGCCACCTCGCTCCTTCAGCCCACCTTCTGATCCATCTTCTCACCTCAAGCAACACTGTCCATTACAGTAGCACTGTTTTACCCACAAAAACAGCTCGTTATTTATTAAAATCTTTTTTGTTGATGAATGTTACTTTGCATATTACCTTTGTCCCAGACACCCACAGTCTGACACTGTCTTCCAGCAGTAGTTGCAGTACATGGAACTGAAGATATTCTAAAGATATTCTCGGAAGCATGATACTAATCGGCCCTCATGTTGCACCACAAAGATTTCATGGCGGTGATGGATGACCACAGTTAAGGTTCCCAAATTCACATCTCAACGGCTGACCACACTTATTTTATGTTTTTAAAAACTTGTTAATGGTATCCGCTGTAGAACTCTTTATGTAACAGGAGACCTGGCGAGACAACAGAACAAACACTCCTCAAGCTAACATCTGAATGTGAATGTGTACAATGATGCCAAGAGGAGAAGAGGAACAAAGAAATCAGTAATAATCTGAGTCAAAGAGCAAACTGGGCAACGTGACGTCAATTCACAGAAACAAGGCATGTGACTAATGGTTGCATGGTGAACTAAAGCAAACACTAGATGGTGCTCCAGTGGCAGGAGCTAAAATCATCATCATCAGCAGCAGCAGCAGGCCCAGGTACGACCATAGGTCCAGGACAGTTGTTGTGGAAATCTGTGATGACCCACAAACCGAAATTCTTGACTCACTCCCCCTCAATCAGTAGACTGCTGCATCGCTGTCATCACATCATTTGTCCATCAGAAAGTTCTACCCAAGTACAAGTTGTCTTTTCAGATCTTCATCGGTGAAAGCCATAGAAATGCAAATCACTGCTACCAGTTATTTCTACAAGAGACAATCTCTGACCCTCATCCTACAGCCAGATGAATGGCATCCATGCCTCTCTGGAGGAAGGAATATATCAACTGAATCTCAGATGTCACCATTACATTGAAGGAAGTGAAAGTGAAGTGATTGCCATTGTTATTCACAGCGGAATGTGTCCTCTGCTTTTAACCTTCACCCTCAGTGGGCAGTGGGCAGCCATGACAGGAGCCCAGGCAGCAGTGTGTGGGGACGGTGCTTTGCTCAGTGGCACTTTGACGGCTCGGGATTCGAAAACCTTCTGATTACAGGGCCGCTTCCTTAACTTCTAGGCCACCACTGCCCCAGGTCAGGTCAGGTGACATCAGATCAGGTGAATCTTGGTTTTAGGCATCAGGCAGCGTCAAATCTTTTTCCTTCTGCATGAGACATTTGATGCCACCGTGATCTAGATGACCCAGAAGGCCAGCTTACCATTGTAGCCCCATGGCCCAGATAATTGACTTGTTCCTTCAGAGGGTTCAACTCTGCAATGATTGTCTAAATATTCCCATCAAGGTTGAAAAGGGTGTCAGCACCTGAGATTCACAGGTGAGAAGATGTGGTTTTCCAACACTCCATGGAACAAATTCAACTTCAACAGTTTTTCTGGTCCATGCCAACTACCAGTGGTGAGATAATGAGCCCCAGGGGAAACCAGCAGTCCACCATCTCCATGAACCACACTCTCGATAGTCTGAGAGGATGTAGACTGGGCTGAAGGAGAAACTTCACAAGCTAAATCTGCTCCCGGAACAGGCTCATTTTCTCCTACGAATTCCATGGGTTTAATTAATAGAAGTGTCACAGTCGCACATCTGCAGAGGTGTCAGCAACACGTTTATTTCTGTGAACCCACCTTGAGCTCCCCACCACTTTCATTTCATCTGAAGAAGAAGAAAAACAACCACTGTAAGCTTTTCATCATGGAACACATGTTGTTTCACAGCATCATCATCTTTCTGCTGGTCTGATTCGGTTGGAGGTGGCTTCATCTGAATCATGGCCGTAGCAGGGGGTGGGATGACGGCATGAATCATGTTTTCTGTTTTCATCGTGAAACTGCATTGTTTCCTACTACAACCCAAATGAAACCAAATTTCACATCAAAAGACAGCCAATAGGAACAAAGACAGAAATCTAATCTTGGTCTTGATTTCCATTGTGACTTGAACAGTGGCTTATGTAAAAACAGCAAAGGTTTCCTTTTAAAAGTGCTAATTTCACTGTCTAGAGGTGTTGGCCTAATGTTGCTATGAATGGTCAGGGTGTAAAAAAGCTATTTCACTTTTGATGAAATTAAAATTGGAATTGAAATTGTGAATTTGCGTGATTGAAACTGTTTGACATTTGCATTAAAATGAGATCATTTACAGATTTAATTTTATCTTCACAATTTTTACTCACTCAAATGAAAATTGCCTGGACCTTCATGTGAAAAGTTGTGAGCAGGACACATGAGGAGAGGAGAAGAATAGAGAAGGAGTGAAAGATCAGGGCAGTGTGGAGAGCAAGAGATGGGGAGAAGAGAGTGACGGTCCTGCCAGGTCGTGCGGTGGAGGTGTGAACACAGGGTCAGGTTTCGGCACGACTCCCGCTCTAATTTGGAGATTCTCATTTTCAGCTCCCGATTGGAGGGTAAAGAAATCGAACCTGTGAGGAGCCCTCAGGCAGAACAGAGCGAGGTGTGGAAGAATCTTTATCTCACACGGCCCACCGCCACCACGTCTGTTTCCCCACAGCGGCCAGGGTCCCTGCTGCATCTGATGTGAAATGGCGAGGGGGGGGGGGGGGGGGGGGGCGGGGCAGGTAAAGCTGCTCAGACTCCTGCACTTCCCAGGGTTGAGCCTCCTGCAATCATGACTGCGGAATGTCAGAAAAGCTTTAAAGGGCTGACAGATCTAGGAATATGGCCTCCTTGTCTAAATAATAGATGCTGCAGAGCAATGATGAAGGTCAGCCCAGGTTCTCCAGTTCGGCACAGAACAGACTCGGGTTCATATCAGGCTGTTTATCCTCATTAGTGCTGACATCATGTGATTTTCATCATTTTCTTCTCCTGTTAATGGAGGCGTGGTCATTCACTACTATCCTGATGAAGTCTACTTCTCAGTGGCTGCTTGGAGTCACATGACTGGACGTCCGTCGCAGGCGGCTGTTGTTGTCGTAACATGGCCTCATTGTCAGGGTCAGCGTATTAAGAGAGTGCAGTGACCTTTGGTTGTTACGGCCCTGTCATTTCCACATGGCAAAGTAGCTAAAGTCCCCGTTCTTCCCAATTATGTCATAAAGCATCACGCCCACCGGCCTCCCGTCCGCCCCGCCCCTTCCCCGTTACTCACTGCCAGATAATTAGGCCGGACATGTGCTTCTGCTTCAATCAGGACCTTGTCACCCAGCAGATGATAACACGGCTGAAGGGTGTGTGGGGTCGCGGTAAAGGGGAACGTGCAGGAACCGCTCAGAATGCTGAGGGGACATCGGTTGTGACGTTGTCAGGATCCGGTCCAGAAGGGGCTACTCCAGTTTCGGGGGTTCGGACGGGTGGTTTGGGTTTGTCCAGCGTTGCAATGATTCCTGATTATTCTCACCTGTGTATGATTATATAAAGCTGCCCTGTTCATGTCTGTTTGCCGTCGGCCTGTTGTTGGACTGTATCAGTTTCTTTTTGGAGAACTTTCTAGATGTTTTCATATACGTCCTCTGGATAGGTTGTCTTTCTAACCTTGTTTTAATTTAGTATTTTAAAAAATGCTAAATGTCAATTCTGGACGCATATAAAATATAGTCCTGGGTTTATAAAAAAAAAAAAGATGTCATACTGTAGATGCCTTTTAGAAAGAATTATCTGCCTGTGATTGCATTTCTAAGCAGCAGTGAGGTTTGTTGTGGTTTGTAGCTGATTTGCATTATTTTGAGCTAAATCATAAATCTTGAAAAATATTTTGGAAAATTCAGCAATGATTAGCATTAACGGCTGGCCTGGTTTTAGAATCCAGTGATGTGTGGATCGATCCTGAAATGCTAATGATGTTCCCTTTTCCTGTTTCCTGTAACGACTCTTTTGTCTGTAAATGCATGATAATATGATTTTTCATCCGACTGAAATATGAATTTCTCACAGATGCTGCACTGCACAAATTCTTTGTATTTTTTGCCATTTTCTGGGAATGTGGACTGTAGAAATGTACATTACAGAACCTTTAAACATTAACTGAGTTCTTCTGGCCATAAGAAACTGTTGTTTTAATAAAATAGTGAATATTGTGTGGGTACATGGCAGCCTGCGCTGGGTGTGTGTTACCGGGAGGTGAAATGTGGCGCGCCGCTCCGACACTCCAGATTGGCTGCAGCGGCCGTCAGGGGAGCAGGCCCTGTCAGGCGAGATGGACATCGGCCCCCCGCCACCAGCCGGCCACAGGAGACGGGGCCATATCGAGCGCTGAGGCTGGACCGTATTGTCAGAGGACAACACACCACTTTACCAGGGCTGCTGCTGCCGGGTCCCGACAGAGAACAGCACTATACAGCCACCGATGAATTACTATTTTTGGAGGGTTAACATGCTGCTTTGTAGGCATTAGCCCTCAGTCCCTCAGCAGCAGAAGCTCTCTCTCTCTCTCTCTCTCTCTCTCTCTCTCTCTCTCTCTCTGTGTGTGTGTGTGTTGGGGCTGAGATTTCTCTTTGGTGCTCAGATTGTAAATTTATATGTAATATCATTATATTTCTACATAAATAAAGAACAGAACATGTTATTATCTTATATGTTCATTATTATTTCTCTGAATTGTGAATAGTGGCAATGTGAAGGAAATTGCAGCACGGCCGCCACCACCAGTGAGATCACAGTGTGAAGCTTTCTCCTGAACAGATGTCATGTGTGGATCTGATGATAATATTATAATGAATCCTTTATTTTTTGTACTTCACTGTCAAAAACATTCAAATTCCTGCAATGCAAAAAAAAAAAAAAACATTAAAATAGGAAAAATGTGCATATAAAAACATTTTAAAATGATGAAAGTGCATTAAAATAAAAAATTAAACGTGATTATTTTATAAACAACTGATACACATTCTTTTAGGTATGTTGGTGAGTAACAAAAAACTGACTCTGAATACAATTGAAAAATTAATTTAATCACGGTTCTAATTCACATTGTGATTCAATACGAGACGTTATTGCTGAAGTGTGAAGATTGAGGAAATGCAACACTAATTGTTTAATGTACCAGTGGCAGGTCATTGGCAGTTTAACAAATTTTTTAAAATAATATCTGTAAATTTGTTCTTGGTCTACGATGTCTGAAAAAACCTGCACATATTTTTAACAGAAAATGTGTGTGTTTGTGTGTGCGTGTGTGTGTGTGTCATTCGCTGTAATAAGGAGGTGTTGACGGGACTGGCAGAGCTACACCCGTGTGTCTCTGCAGTCCAGTGTGTGTCACTTTGGGGAAGGCTGATTTTTGTGGAGGTGCAACACCTGACAACGACGGGGTCACCTGTACTTTACTGATAATGACAGCCACACACACCACAAAAACATAGGCACACACACACACACCTACTACCCAAACACACACACACACCACACAAACACAGATAGCTTGTTTGTTTGAAGTAAAAATATTAAATACCTCAATATATTATATTAGCATGTGCAATAAGATCCTGTTCAGTGGAAACCAAAATTTCCTACTTCAGACACACACTCACAGGACTTCACCTCACACACAGCATGTATGGCATATAGAACTCGGCTCAGCAGGGCTCATATTGCAGCAGTAGGCAGGGGACCAAGGCTCCGGACTCCAATATAACCAGACAGGGGGACGTCTTGAGGACCTGGCAGAGAGCAGCTTAGCAAAGTTAAAGCCTGAGCAGCCTGGCCTGGCACCCGCGCCAACCCGGCCTGCCTTCTGCCACCACTTCACCTGTCTTCTCGCTGAAATTGAATTTACACTTCACATCAGTCTACACAAATCTGGTCAGGGTCTCCACCAAGACACCACCAGGGAGGACAGAAAGGAATGGAGGTCGCTGCCAAAATGACAGTGGAGTCCATTCATAAAAACGTAACCCCGCCCCACTGTAGGTGCATATATGTACCATTGGATTAGTACCACATAAATTCAGAAAGCTACACAAGTACCTGTGTAGCCGGTTGGTGCGGTTCTGTTTGTGTAGTTGTGTGATTTGAGTAATGCCATCCACAATATGTAGTTTTGTTGCAGAGAATCTTGGACATGGATGGAGCTGCTCAGCCTCATGAATTTATATGCATTGACGAGGCTGGATTCAACCTTAGCAAATGTAGACGACAGGGGTTGTAATATACTTGGCTAAAGGGCGATTGTACACGTCCCGGGGCAGCGTGGGGGAAATATCACATTGTGTGCCGCCATAAGCTTCCGAGGGCTACTACTTCAAGATGCATTTGTACAGGACATACCAGAGCAGCCCGGGGTTGTTGTTATCTGGGATAATGTCAGTTTCCATCGGGCGGCTGTTCACCAACCATGATCAATTTGAAGTTGTGTATTTTCCCCCCTAACTCGCCATTTCTCAACACTATTGAAGAGGTTTTTTTTCTGCTTGGAGATGGCGCATATATGACCACCAACCACATGGCCGAATGCCTCTTCTGCAAGCAATAAAACAGACCTGTGGAGACATTGAGGTAAGGTCAATCCATGGATGAATTCGGCACACAAGGAGATATTTTCCCTGATGAATAGCAAGAAAAGACATTTGTGATGAGATCCTGTGGTCATACCCCATCAGACGTCACTAACGCAGAATTGTGATTTTCTGTATTTACAGTAGTGTATTGTTTGTTTTTATTTTTGTTTTAACTGAATTTACTGTAAAGTAGACATCTGTAATGTACAGTATTTTTGGTGTTTAAGAAAAATTTACCTTCTGTGGAACTAAAATATCCATATCCCAACTGATGCCCGAGATAAACCACTGTTGCTTTCACAAACTCACTCTTGGCCGGGTTGAATGTGAGGGAGTCCCAGGCATTTAACAGGCATTGAAAAGTTGCAGGAGCATTCCTAAGACCAAACGGCATTACAGTGTACGGAAGAAAGTCATCCAGAGTCACAAAAGCAGACAACTCTGACACTCAGGGTGGTGTTGAAGGTGAGAAGTGGCCATTCAGCAGGGCGAGACTGAGACTGACTGGAGCAGCAGGCACCAGCGGACAGCGGACAGGGTGCCAGTCCCACACGTCCACTTCTCCATCTTGAATGCCGGATCATTCATCAGCTATTTTTCATTAGTCTCAGCCGTTCATCTCATCTCATATCATATCATCACTATTCGCCTTGTTTAATTTTCCATTCATGTTCCAAAAAGATTGAGTATATGGACTTCCTTACCCTCTTCATGGAATGCTTTGGGTGGCACATTGGGATCCAGTCTGGAAGGGGTTACTCCGGGACCAGGATCCGGACCAGAGTTTCATGTTCATCCTGTGTAATGTTTCCTGATCATGTTCACCTGTGTAAGACTGTGTAAAGCTGCCCAGTTTGTGTCTGTTCACCGTGTGGGTCATTGTTAATTGTAACTTGGTACTGGATTGCTTCCCTGTCCTGTTGATCATATATTACACCCGTTTCCTGACGTCATGCGTATTCATCCTTCTTCATCATCATGTCCAGGCATCATTCAAGATCTACTGCCTCACCATGTAAAACCAGTGTGAAAATAAGAGGGAAAAGTCTCTAAGAGAGTGACAAGATCAGAAACTTTCTCACTTGGAAGATGGCAGCTGGGACAGGATTTCAGAATTTTTCAGATGAGGCCCCACAGCCAATGTGATCCCACCTCCCAACCCCTCTGTCTCAGTGGCAGAAGTGGGACAAAGTCATTGCTTTTCAAGTCACAAGTAAGTCTCAAGTCTTTGCCCTCAAGTCCCAAGTCAAGTGCCAAGTCAAGACAGGCAAGTGTCGAGTCAAGTCCAAAGTCAAGACTGATAAGTCTCAAGTCAAGTCCTAAGTCCTGCAGTTTGAGTTTCGAGTCCTTTCAAGTCTTTTCAACCGCACAATAATAATATATTTTTACCGATCGTGTATGCTTTTAAAATCTATTGTTTTATTAAAACAAGTGCAATTGAAACTGCAGAAATAAATAGTGCTGACATTGCACTATTAACTTCATTTTTAACATTTAACTCATATTTTTTAAGAATATTCTTCATTTTAAACCACTGCTTTACAGAATAAACGCATCTGAAAAAACAAGTGCAACTATAATTATTCGAACAAAAAGTGGTAACATTGTATTTCCATGACATATTGCATTTCAATTAGTTCCACAGAAGTTTGTCCTGTCCTGTAACAAATACATGAACATAACAGACTTAACCGCAGGAAGTGGAAAATAAGATGTACTTGTGTTTACCAACTGTTTATTCAGTTAAATAGCTGCATCCATGTTACCACGTCACGTTTGATGTGGTAATTTCACAGTTCGAAGACTCGTTCTCGCCCCCTACAGTGCAGTTCGGCTAGGTATACATCCGCGCTAAAATATCAAGGTGAAAGTCATCATAGTGTAGTGGTTCTTCTTCTGCGTTGTGTAACTTTTTGATTTCGTTTCTTGAACCACAAATGATGAGCTGACACCCAAGAGATTTTCTGTGCAAAGTGTATTCTGTACAAAAAGCAAGGTCGCGTCAGAACATCGCGTCACATCGTGTCTTTCTGCACCTCTCTCTCTCACAACTCACGCCATGTGTCCAAGAGAACTGAACATTAACATAAAGCATTCACAATTTACAATACTGCATTCCTGTACAAACAGCAAGGTCGCGTCAGAACATCGCGTCTTTCTGCACCTCTCTCTACAATATACAGTATTAAAAGAACATAAAAAAAATATTCACAAAATAACACACATGCAAAATATTCCTAATATGTACATAAATTAAAATGAAAGAAATAACTTTTTGCACACAAACCCGACGCACCTCACAACTCCCGCCATGTGTCCAAGAGACCTGAACCGGGTCTCAAAAACAAAATAAAAATCTTTAGAAAATAAGAACATAAAAGACACAAGAAGGAAGAAATATACTTATAAATCTAACCATTTAACTCCGGCACAATAGCTTGAGTAGTATAGACAGAGCTCCCAACCCAACTTTGTGAATAGATTAACGGCGATATTTTTTTATCGCCGATAAGAGTCTCACGTTAACGCGGCACGTTTTTGTCGCACGATAAAGAGTCTCACGTTAACGCAGCACGTTTTTATCGCCTGATAAGAGTCTCACACAGCACGTTAACGCCGATAATGGCCCACCACTAATATGTATGTATTGCATGTCTTTGTTGGTGGCTAAAATACACGTTGCTGCTGACCGCCGTCTACTGTGTGCGATACTGTACATCGACTAATGTTATGTATAAGTACCTCATCCTACCAGGTTTAAAAAAATCACATTAATAAGTGTACGAATTAAGGGAGTGAACTCGCAGTGGACAGATTACCAGTTTGCAACGTTAACAGCGAGTTTACAGCCTCACTGATTTAACTACACAGCAAAGAAAAGTTAGCAAATAAGCGTTAGCATTCACTCAGAACTTACCGTTCTTTGTGCAACTTCAAATGTCGAACGAAGTTGGAAGTTGTTGCCTCTCTGTCTGTAATCTTCAACCCGCATGTTTTGCATACTGCTATTCGTTTTTTGTTGACCACCTCGTAGTTTTTATATTCGAACGAAACTATCTTTGGTATCATTTTGTCTAACTGGCGCGTTATTTGAGAGTTCCACTGCATTGGTTGTCCTGTAATTTGATTGGATGGATGCTGTTGGCTCAAAACCACGTGGACCTAATTTGATTGGATGTCTTGCCGACAGCAAATACGCGCACAGACGCACATTTACACAGACATTGAAAGATACAGAGCGTTCGGTAATAACATATGTTTTAATATTTGGGTTTTCTGCGAAACAGCAAGTCTTGTCAAGTCAAAAGGCTCAAGTCCAAGTGAAGTCACGAGTCAATGATGTTAAAGTCCAAGTCGAGTTGCAAGTCTCTTTACATTTTATCAAGTCGAGTCTAAAGTCATCAAATTAATGACTCGAGTCTGACTCGAGTCCAAGTCATGTGACTCGAGTCCACACCTCTGCTCAGTGGACACAGTACACCCCCATTTCCCAGTGTCGAGACAACTACCCCCACTGAGGCCGCTATGACGGGCTTTGAGTTGCTTCTACAACAGTAGGACTTCATCATGGCAGTTACGTAACTTACATCTGCGATCCGGATTATAGACCATGTAGTTAGTGTTGGTTAGCCGGGAGTCAATTACATAAGGTCCAGAGAATTTCGTGGTCAATGTGGACTCCACAGAAGATAATAATATTAAAACTTTGTCACCTGGATGAAACAGTCGAGCCAATGTTTCATCTGCCATTGGAACACAGACAATGAAGCCTGTTTTTTTACGTAGTTTCTCTTTGAACAAATCAATGTAGACTGGCACAGCTGCTAAAAACTCCTCTAGTGCTTGTAATGGGCCTCTCATGTCCAACGTCCAAACACCTGGTCTGCTGGACTCACTTTTTTTCACTTTTTTTTTGCCTCCTGAACTGCGAATAAAACACACTTATCCCAGTCTCTCTCAGCCTCCATGCAAGATTTGCACAGCATGGAGTTTAGCATTTGGTAGAACCGTTCCAGGGTTCATTGGGATCCGGGGTGATATGGACTTGACGTTAGATGGTTTATGTTTAGGGCAGTCAAATTTTGCCTCAAAATCTTGAACATGAACTTTGTGCCACAATTAATCTGTACCACTCAAGGCACTTCACTACACATCAGTTACTACTGGGGCCATGATACACTTTAACGGCACAGCCCCACCTTTGACCTTGCAAAGGGCCAACACAGTCCACAAATGGTTTGCTCATGTCTGTAATGGGATGCAAGGGTGCGGGAAGAATCACTTGATTTGGTTTTCCCACACACTGATATTTATGGCCAGTGCAACAATGCTCTGCTACATCCCTTTTTGGATCAGTGGTCTGTGCAGCAATAAGCTGGTCCCGATCTCTGCGCAGGCGGCTTTCCCCTTGTCCTCAACAGTAGCCACATCTGGGATTTGTCTTCATTGAGGTCAATTATCCAAGTGTATTTTATTGACTGAATTGTTTCATTAACATTATGGAATTATTTAAGTATTTAAAATAAGTTTGTGTGTGTGTGTGTATAGGGAGAAAAAGTGGTTGTCCCATTAACCCATTTTAGTTCAGGGGCCGCGCCCGTCCCCCCAGCCAGACCCCCCGCCCGGGTCCTGTGTGCTGGTGAGGTGGGTCCCTCACTGGGGGCTGCTGGATGTAATAATGGCAGAACAGATGGGGTTTTTCAGAAAGGGGTTAAAGCAAACAGCAGGTGGGTCCTGCAGGACTGAACAGACACACACACACACCGTAAGATGGGACGATGTAGTGTGTGTACAGGTGTGTGTGTGTGTGTGTGTGTGTGTGTGTGTGTGTGTGTGTGTGTGTGTGTGTGTGTGTGTGTGTGATTTCTGTGTTTTTTAGGAAGCCTTCTTGTCTTCTGTCACCTGCACTTGTACAAAACTCAGATGTCATCTGTCTTTTTCTCTGTCTGTCCTTTCAGGAGGCGTTCTGCTCCTTTGTCTCCAGGTCCCCAGGTGTCAGGGGTCATTGTCTCCCTCGTTAGGCTCACGTGGCGTTGGACTGGTGATCTTGTTAACCTCTCGAAGCGCAGAATCAGAGCCGGCCTAACCTTCATTAGCTCATATACTGCTGAAGACAAAGGCCGTCCATATGTGTGTCTTGTATGAATTAATGAGCACTTGCTGCTTCTTACTCGTGTTTATTTAACCCGTTTCACCTTTCATTTACAATATTATAACAATGACTATTCAACCATCCTGTTGTTTGACTGGAAATTGATATTTGCCCGTGACGATACGGGACCCGTGACTGTTGAGGTTTTAGTTCCATGTTGAATGTTGTGGAATTAATCGGTCTGAGATGGTGATATCACACACCGCGTCTGTGCAGATGAGGATTACTGAGATTAATCACTTAATCTCATTATTGTAATACAGTCATAATTAGCTGTCTGTGTACGTATTGGTGCAGGAGGAGAACGTGTGTGTGTGTGTGTGTGTTTAAGATGGGGATGATGGTCATGCCACACCTGCAGGGGAGAAATGAAATGCTTGTTGGTCCGGTGGAGGGGCTTCACGGTCTCTCACCTTCGCTCTCCCAGCTGGGGACCCCGAGGACGTCCCCTTGTGCCCTTCATGCCCTCCTTAAAGGTCAACAAGCCTGATCCTGCTCCAGAGCTTTTAGACCCGACCTCTCCTCAGTCGCATGATGTGACCCTCTGCCAGCGGAACGTTACCCACCAAGATTCCCAGAACATTTTTTAACTCAAATCCAGGCAGATATCTGGGTTCACAAAACAACCCCTGTAACCCAGCAACATTCAGCACCATGACCCTTTTATCAAGAAAGACAAACAGCAATTTTTTTGTCCCAGCATGGTCCAAAGTCCATAGACTTCATCAAAGATGCCTGAAAAAGAACAGAATTAGAAAACATAGTGCATATAGAATTTAGGAGCAGTGGTGACCTAGCGGGTGAAGAAGCCGGCCCGTAATCGGCAGGTTGCTGGTTTGAATCCTGAACCTCCAAGGTGCCACTGAGGACGTTTGATCAAGGTACCGTCCCCACACGCTGCTCCCCGGGTGCTTGTCACAGCTGCCCCTGCTCACCAAGGGTTATGGTTAAATACAGAGGAAACATTTCACTGCGTCACCATGTGCTGTGCTGCAGTGTTTCACAATGACAATAACTTCACTTTCACTTTCCCCCAGTAGAATCTTCATAACTTTATGTATGTTAATGCTAACATTCCCATAACAGTATCTACAGAATTATTTAGCAAGAAGATTAGGAATTCATGTTCTTTCTCATGATTTGTTGACTGATGTTATTCCTAGAAATAAGATTGGAACAGAAAACATAATAAAAATAATTTAAATAATTTAAAATGACATTTGAAAATATTGTATATTTGCTGCTTGTGTTGCCACACCCCTTTATTGATTTCTGAGAGCGCAGTTTTAATTGGTTAATCCTCTTGTCATTAAAAGCAGCTTGTGGCTCCGTGCCTCCATGTGTCTCTGGTTATTGGGACACGTCTGTTGTAGACATCGGGCCAGGTCTTCTGGTGTCCCTGTTTATCATGTGGGGGGAAAGGGGGGGTGTTCTGCAGTGGTTCTTCACTGATTGAAAGTGAGTCGTGGTGTTTGTCAACCAGGGAGAGAAAGTTCCCCGCGTTCCTCCACACACACCCCGGAGCACCTCTCACACCCCCATCTCCCAGCCCGTCACCGTTCACACCGAGACCCGATCGTCATGACAGCGTGACCCCTCCCCTCCCGCCCCCCCCAGGATGACAGTATCCTGTTAATGGGGGTCTTTGTTGCGGCTGCGGCTCGGGCGCGTGGATTTGTCGCAACGCGTTTCTTCCATATAAACAGAGGTCTGGCGCGGCGTGCCAATCTGGGCACACTTCTCAAGCAGCTAAACCCTTTGACACTGTGCTTTTTAATTAAAATTACATTATGATTAATCTGCCAGAAGGGAGGAGGTGGGAGGCCGACACTCGCTCTCCCTTGCTTGCTTGCCCCGTCTTTCCAGGCAGGTTTGATTACCAACCTGCGACCGACGCCCCTCACTGCCAACGCGCTAAAGATGTGCTGGCAGATGCGTCCAACCGGACAGCTTGTTGAGCCCCGGGATGCGGAGAGAGAAGAGGGAGGGGCAGCCAGGGGCCCGGCACTGGGGGACCAAGACAAATAGAAGGAGGTAAAAGGTTCTAGGGTCTATGTTCCTCTACAGGAGACAATATACAGTAGAACACTCGCATTTATACTTGATGTACAGAAAATAAAATCTAACTTAGAACACAAAAGGGCACTACTTAGACTAAAAAGGCATCTTATTTTAAGAAAAAAAGCTAGCGGTATCTACAGATCAGGTCCTAGTGAACCAAATGAATCATTTATATGAAGGACAATTTAAAACATTTATGTAAGTCTCTCTTGATAAGACATTTGTCAGATGCTGTAAATGTAGATAAATGGATGGATGGGTGGGGGGATTAATGGTTGGATGAATGCGTGGATGGGTGGATTGATGGGTGGAAGGATGGATCGTTTGGTGGATGGATCTGAGGAAGCATGGATGAATGGAGTGATGGAATGGTGGAAGGAAGGAGTAAATGTTACTAGATGGATGGATGGGTGTATGGATGGATGGATGGAGGGATGGATGGATGGATGGATAGGTGGATGATTGGGAGGATTGATGTGGCGATGGATGGATGATAGAGGAATGTATGGATGGATGGAGGGATTGATAGATGGGTGGGTGGGTGGATGGATGAGTGGATGGATGTAGGGAGGGATAGATGGATGGATGGATGGATGGATGGATGGATGGATGTAGGGAGGGATAGATGGGTGGATGGATGGATGGATGGATGGATGGGTGGGTGTATGAATGGGTGGGTTTATTTATGGAGGGATTGATGGGTGGATGTAGGGTTGGGTGGATGGATAAATGGATAGATGGATGGGTGGGTAGGTGTATGGATGGATGAATGGATAGATGGATGGTTGGGTTTATTGATGTGGGGATGGATGTATGATGGATGGGTCTATGGGTGGATGTATAGGTGAATAGATGAACAGAATGATGAAGGGATTGATGGAGGGATGGATGGGTGGATGTAGGGATGGGTGGATGGATAAATAGATACATGGAGGGATGGATGGATGGAATGATGGATGGATGGATGGATGGTTCAGTAGATGGATGTGGGGATGGATGTATGGTGGATGGGTCTATGGGTGGATGTAGGGGTGAATAGATGGACAGAATGATGAAGGGATGGATGGATGGATTGGCTGGGTGGATGGGTGGATGGATTAATAGATGGGTGGATGGGTAGATAGAGAGGTGGAGTGCTACAGACCCGTCTGTTCCGTACATCAGTATTGATTGTGATTGTTTCTCCTCTGCTGCCCACTACACTGTACTGGGACCAGTGATCGACTCACTTCAACCAGTCTACAAGACAAATAAGGGGGAGGGGACATCAGTGTTCCCCAGCAGCAAACAAGGTTTGTGTGTGTGTGTGTGTGTGTGTGTGTGTGTGTGTGTGTGTGTGAGTTGAACAGGTACACCTGCAGTCGCTCGGGTCCCAGTGTGTATCAAGCCTGAAGTGCTGCTGTTCCATCGCTGTTGCTACATCTGGGCGGCGGCGCCGCGCTGCACCTACAGAGGTTAAAACAGCGGCGGCGCGTCTGTAAAACACCACAAACACATGAGCCAGGCACCGCAGGCGCCGCTTCCTCTGCAGCAGAAAGTGAAAGCAAAGAAAAGCGGAGGAGGGGCACAGTCAGAACTGAAGCTTGTTATTACACACAGGGGTCAGAGGTCCACACCCACAGAAACCAAGCAAATGACAAAAGAAATTCAAAAGCACAATGTAATTTAATTTATTCAAATGATGCTGTCCACTATATTAGAGAGGGTGGAGTGTGTGGTAGACACTCAGTCCTGGAATCTTCGTCACTCATCAGGTCCCTCGCCCTGATCAGAGTGACTCAGCAGCCTGGACACCTTTACACTGGAGATCATATATCTTCCTCCTCCTCGGCACCACAGTCTCCATCAGAAGAAGTAGACAGTGGTCCAGAGTCCCCTGGCATTAATGCGGGGTGGCAGTGCTGACCCGCCCGGCGCCCGGAGCCACTGGCATCCTAAACTCTGAGCGCCGGCTTGCACACACGACTGTAATGATATGTGTGTGTGATTGGTGTGTGTGTGTGTGTGTGTGTCAGTGGTGTTTGGCCTGAGGCGTGTGTCGGGGGATGGAGGGGCGGGGTGAGGGAAGGGTTAAGTGTGTGAGACGGGGCCGTTATCGAACGCGTCTTCTCCGCTCTGGGGAGTGTGACAGGGTGTGTGTTAATGGAAGGGGAAGCAGGGAAAGGTCAGAGATGGAGCAACAGACACACCAACACACACCAGGAGCGTTGCATGGTGTGTGTGTGCCTGTACGTGAACGTGACGGTCAATACTGTACACTGTGTGTGTGTGTGTGTGTGTGTGTGTGTGTGTGTGTGTTTTGATATATTTTAACCCATCATTTTAATTCTCTCTGTGGTTATTTCTGCAATGACTCAAGGCTGAAGACACCCACCATATTAAATCTGAATCTTTGATTCTTTCAGGTAAAAATATTTAAACTGATTTCATTTTTTAAAATGTATTTATATTTGTATGAAAATAGAGGAGACCTGAGCTGCAGTATCTACACCAGGGATCCATGTTGATGTGTTGGTGTTGTTGTACTGGGCAGGTGAGGTGGGATCCTTTAATCAAATCCTGCACACACACACACACACACACACACACACAGCTGACTGGAGATTCCCGTGGATGCACTGACAGGCTGAATTAAAACCCAGTTGGTGGCGTCTCACTGTCAAAGCAGATAAATCGTCCATCAGAAGCCCTTAATTACATTCCCTGTTAAACCCGTCCGCGTGGGATCTGAGCGTCCGAGAACACGGAACAACATGGAACATCACGGCCCATGTTGTGTGTGTGTGTGCGTGTGTGTACTGTATATAAATCTGTGAGAGAGTGTGTGATTGTGCCTGCACTGTTCTATATATGTGTGTGTGTGCATGTGTGTGTGTGTGCTGTACTGTTATAGCTAGTGTATGATTCTGAATGTGAGTCTTGTGCTGTGTGTGTATATTATCATGAATTTTTTGAGTGTGTGTATGGCTGTGAACCTGTGTGTGTGTGTGCACACGCATTATTAGACACACTGTGTATGACTGTGAATGTGTGTGTGAAGTTATTTATATGACGAGTTTAGGGGTTGCTGCTTGTGTGTCCAGCCTTGGCATGACCGGTGTGTGAACCCTGTGCCCTGCGATCCGTGATCCTGTTTACTGGCGGGCGGGGCCATGGAGGTGCGAACTCCTCGTAACGCTCAATCCCAGCGGCCGCACAGAGCCTTCCAGAGCGCCGAGTCCCGTCTACATTTCATTACTTGCGCCATAATGAAACAGGAGCAGAAAAACCACGAGCTGAGAGTGGTGAAGGTGATTGTGGAATGGATTGAAGAATGGAAGGAGGAGGAGACTCCAGCACGTTCCACTCTCTGAAATATATAATCATTCAGACAAAGAATCAAACAAGGAAATGAAGAGAAGCTCCCACAGCTGCTGCGCGTCTTGTGTTCATTATTCAGATTCAGCAGAAAACACAAGATCTGCCGGGCCCAGCAACCTGCTTCCACCTTGGCACCGTCCCCGGTGCCCTTGTCCCGCGGAGTGCAGGGTGGCACTGGAGCCAAGTTGCCCAATGGTCCAGTTAATCATATGCAGCCCTACGAGGAGGGAACATATGCCAGCTTATGTTGCCGTGACGACGGGGGGCAGAGGCGTCTGACAGCCTGACCGGTGCGCTCCACCCAGCCGTCTTCAAGGAAGTAACCTGGGGTCACGGAGCACCAAGGAACCGAGGTCAGGACAATCAGGGATTCTGCCTGGTTCTCCTGCAGCCCACCATCAATTCACAACAATAGCGTCACATGACCCTTGACCTTAATGAAGCTCTGTAGACATTTGGAGGCTGAAGTTGATGGTCTGGTCCAGGAAGCATCTCGAAGCGAGAGACCTGCAGCATCTGTTCCCTCCACAGCTGAATGACCTTGTGAGGGGTCAAGCCTACTGTAGGTGCCACGTAGCAGGGGTGCGAGCCTCGGACCGAGAAGGTGTGTGTATGTGTGTGTGTGTGTGTGTGTTTGTACACGGCTCATTGGATATATTTTCAGTGTTTGTGCTCCTTCTCGAGAACACAGGGTCAAGAACAAGGTCAAAGGTCACAAATCTGCATGAACATTTGCCATTAGACAAACGTATAAGTAATAAAACCCAGGACCTGTTTCACGCCAATGAAATACTTTGATTGGAATTTAGGTTTGTATGCTTCATAAGAACATTAAATGGAATGTGACGTCCCTTCATTTCAAATCTAAACTAATGGAAAAAATGTCTTCAGGTCTCGGAAATGGAACCGGATGTATATTCTGAAACACAGTTAGAAGGTATAGTTTCACTTTAATTAAAATGACATTTCCGTCTGCACACATTTGCATTCCCTATTGACCTGTGACCTTGTGACCTTTACTGTTCCCTGGCCCATGTGACAAAAGAGTCCACAACAGAGACAGAGGGCAGAAACCAGGGGGAGACGTCACAGTGAGATTATCACCCCATCAGATTAATCAGTTTAAATGTGTTCACATGTTGCCATGACGATGCAGGCCTGAACGCGGAGCAGGGATTAAAGGGCTAACGACACCTGACGACCTCATCACCGCAAGACGAACTTGACACGGAGGAATATGTCTTCTTTTCTTCTCTTCCTTCCCATTTTCACACGTTGGTCACCCGAAGGGCTTCTCTCCTTCAGCTCGCCTCTTTTCCAGGGAGTCTGGTCTTGCGTGGCTGACATGGAAGCCACCCCGGCTGTCACCTCGCATCACGTCCGGGGGGGCCGGTTGCTCAGAGCGCAGTCGCGCGGCTGGCAGAAGGTGAGGAACCCAAAACAGTGGAGACATCCTTGCTCAGAGCCACGGCTGTCCCCCCCAGCACTTCAGCATCTGGAAACGAAAACTTTTATACTTTCTGATCTTTTTAACCTTTAACTGCTGCGTGAAGGACAAAGGAAGAAGAGCAGAGAAGAGGAAGGTTCCTCTCCTCGGGTCACCTCGAAATGATCTGCTGTGCGCCTGGCAGCGACCTTGGGACACGTTTAACCAGCCTGTCATTTTTAGCAGTCATTTCCCCGCACTGCATAAAAACTCGCTACAGACAGGTGTCAATCAGAGGTGCAAAAGTGACTCATTGTCTTCACGCACGTGTGTGTGTATGCGTAGGGGGGGATTTCCCCCATATTGCCAACACTGAACTGATGTTTATGCATGTGTGTGTGTGTGTGTGTGTGTGTGTGTGTGTGGCGAGGATGCGGAGATCTTCACAAGCGCCGCCTACTCCTCGCGTGGTCTGTGGTCAACATGACAAGAGATTCGTCCCCACATGTTGCTCCAAAACAAAGCCTCCACGCTGAACCATAGAGCAGGATAGTTCCGACAACACCACATTCATCTTGAATTTTGAAATTCTTATGAACCAGTGTCATCTGGGTACAACATCTAGCGCTGGTTTCATACTGCGTGACTCTACTGATGCTCCACTGATGCTTCGTGTCAGTTTTCAACCCTTCCATCTCAGATACATCCTCCTGTTTTGGCCTGAATTCTGAATTCGGACTCTGCACAACCCTGAGGGCCCTTCCAGCAGAACCCACTCAGTGGGCCTCCATATCTCCAATGTGAGGAAATAAGATGGCATCAGATCTATTAACACCTACCGGCTGAGGGTGAAGGGGTGAGGGGGTAAGTCCTGAGCTTCTCCACCCCCAGCCGGGCCCGAGTGGATGGCAAATCGGCTGCGAGGGAGGTGTGAGGGGGATTGTGGGTAATTAGAAAGGGGGTGGTGGGAGTGCTGCAGATGGAGGCTTGGAGGTCCGTTGGTCCACTGGTGATTTATTGTTCAGGTTCACGTTCAGGCTTGTCTGTGAGAAATGTCACAGTGATGACAACAGGACACGAGTCGCATCGATTCACCTGCCCAGGGGGCGGGGATCAATACACATTGGGTGGGTGGAGCCTGTCTGATGTTGCAGGCTGAATTCTTTAGTAAACATTCAGGATGTGTGCAGGTGAAGGTCTGGAAGACTGAAAGATGAATGAATCACTCTGAAGTGAACTTGATATTCTCGTGAAAAACATAATTGATGTGTTTTTTTTTTTTCCTTTTTTTTAAATGTGTGTGACTGCCAGGCTGCAGCTACACGCCCACATGCCAGCGAGCATGGCGCTTTTCTCCAACACCCCTCTGCCTCGCTCTTACACAACACCTTTCTGCAGCAATATGCTTCACTTTCACATTCATTACACTGTAGGTTCTCGCCACCAGCAACCAGCCTCCCCATGGCCTGGCTGGGACACTGGAACCAACATGAAGGAGAGGCTGGTGGCGGCTGGGAGCTGCAGAGTTGAGATGCGCCTGTAAACTGTAAATCTCACCCTCATTTAATGCCCAAATATGGAGCAAGTCGCATTCTGATTATTTGTCAGCTGCTTCCGACTGTTAATAAGCCACCCTGCACAGGTCTGCCTGAAATATTCCTGGCCCTTGGAAGCCATCTACTGACCTCTGACCTCACATCTCATGGCGAACCAGTTCTGACCAGAGGAGAATGGGTTTCTCAAGGTTCCTCTCAAGGTTTTTCATCTCATTCTCGCCTTTGGCTGCTCACTTGGGGCCTCGAGCTAATGCTCTATTGTTAGGCGCTTTGTGACAATGTACATTGTAAGAAGCGCTGTATAAATAAAATTTGATCGCTTGATTGACATTCGGCTGTTCCGAAGCTGTGTTGATGAATGCCACGCCCATTTTTTTGGGACTGATTGATGTTAGACTGGCTCTTCGGTTTGTTATATTGTGTGTGTGTGTGTGTGTGTGTGTGTGTGTCTGAGGAGGACGCAGAAGGCCTCTGCTCTGGACAGGCCTGTGGTCTGTCGCTCCATCGTGGGCTCAAAATCGCAGACGCCCCCCCCCCCCCCCCCCCCCCCCCCCCCCCCCCCATCACATGACCAGCACAGAAGATGCCCGTCCCCATCCAAGAGCACGGGTTCCGTCTCTGGGCACGGCTGATCTAACGAGATATTTACAGGTGTGAAAAGATACATATTATAAATACAGTGCGAAATTCTTCTGTTAAACGCATCCCTTCCAATACGACCACTCGGCTGCAGCGTGTCATCCTGTTTTTTGGCTGCGCTTAATCAAGGGAGCCGAGGCTGAGTGGAGCTGAGTCTTACGAGAAAGTGATAAAATATACAGCGAGAAAAGCTCTCTTGAAGTGACAGGAAATTAAAGTGCAGAGGAGCGCTGGGAAAGCAGGAGGGAGAGCGACGCTCGAGACGATGGCAATCTGCTTGTCCGACTCCGGAGGACAATGGCGCGGCGCTACGCTGCGTTAGTGGGACGTTCAGGAGATCCTGACACCCCCTGGAAGGTGTGCTGGTGACGGGATCATGTGATGCGTTTTTTACGTGGATCCATGTTTATTTACAATGTGAGCGTCCCCGTGCTCACTACACACACACACACACACACACAGTACATTTAAATACTGGGCTGTGGGTCCGGTAGAGAGGTGCAGGTGTCATGTGGTGAGTGAACACACAGATACACAGGCGGCCGAAGTCAGGGCCAGATCTGTCATGGCCTCATGCCCAGACCAGGTTGGAGTTTTACACACACACACGCACACACACACGCACACATACATGGAATGCATGCACACACGGGGAAAATTGCACAGACACACACACAGGTTTTTTTTTCACACGCACGCATACACACTTCTGTTTTTAAACTTGGAGTAATTTTAGAATGAAAATACATGAAATGAAAAGCCGTAAAGATCTTTAGATACAGACCTGGAGAAACATTTTTGTTTCATTTACTAGACAAATTGAAAATAAATTTAGAACAATGCTAAAACTAACTAAACAATTCAGGCACAATGCTAAATCATAGAAAAATTATTAGAAACTTTTATCTTTTCCGTGTTCTGTGAAATTCCTCATTATGAAGATGGTGTCCATGATGAAAGAATGAATTAATTTGGACATAAAATTAAAAATTCATGTTTTTTTTTTACTCCCTTCTCTTCTACCCTCTGATCAGTCTCCTCCTCCTCTGAATGGATGGATGGACGGACGGACGGGTCACTATGAGATTCACTATGGGTGCAACTGAATGGCCAAAAGGCTGAAAGGAGCTGCAGGCCGCTGCTATGGAATGGAGAAGGCAGGGTCTGTTCTTCTCATGCCATTCACTGGGAGATACGGGGCCCAGAGGCCCTCCTAATTAATGGAGGCGATTGCACATCCATCGACGGGTTCAACATCTCCTTTAATGAAGGGATTAGCGCGCCGTGTTAAGATGTATTTAACCTGCAGCACTAGCTCTGTTTCAATGTGAATTAAAGAGCCCATTAAATGGAGTGGGGGCCTCAATTAAGACAGACAAAAGCCAGAACGGGGGTGGGGTGGACATGGAGGGGGTCCCATTTAGCATCTGCCCAAACTGCCAGGGCAGAGAAAAGAGGGCCTGCGGCAACGTTAGTGATTATGCGTCCTAACAAGAACACACAGGCAACACACACTTTATACACACCTCGCTATATTAATAATACACACTTTATACACACCTCACCGCATAAAAAACTATTTATATACACCTCACTGCTTACATAAAACTATTTATATACACCTCACTGCATACATAAAACTATTTATATACACTTCACTATATAAATAAAACTATTTATACACTGCTCACCACATAAATGAAACTAATTATATAGACGTCTTCACATAAATACATTTTTAAGCAACTCACTCTATGAAAAACTATTTATATATAACTAAATGCATAAAAATATTTGTATACACCTCACTGCATAAAAAAAATCTATGTATATAAACCTCACCACATAAATTAAAATATTTATATACGACTCACTGTATAAATAAAACTAATTATATACACCTCACTGCATAAAAAAAATATATATATCTCACTATATTAAAAAAAAAACTATTTATACACACCTCACTATTATAATATACACTTTTTATGCACCTTACTATATTAATAATATCAAATTTATATGCACCTCACTATATTAATAATATCCATATTATATACACCTCACTAGATAAATAGAAATATGTTATACAAATACCTATATTAATAATATACATTTTATAATCGTTATATTAATATATACACCTCATTACATAAATAAAACTACTTTATACACATTAATATATTAATTATTTACACTTTATGTACACCTTGAGATATATATTACATTTATACAGACATTGGTTCATTATTCGGTCTGAAAACTGTACATATTTTTGTTTGTTTTGGTTTAGTTTTTCAGATATATTATCATTTTATTATTACACACTAGGGTTAAATGACTATGAATGACTATGCATGTGAAAAACAGACCTCCTGAAATCTTGAAATCTCACACACCTCATTATATTAACACACACTGCACACTGATTACATGCACACTGTGTATACACACACACACACACACACACTTGGTATCAGCTGTTCAGGCCTCCACACCTCTGTTTGAGTGTTTTTCGAGCATTTCATCGCACTGATTGACTGAGGATAAAAATCCCCAGTGCTGATGCCATATGTCTATATACATTTCAGATCTATTTTGTAAGTTGTTGATTTCTTGGGACGATCCGTCGCATGCAGAGTGCGGAGCCAGAGCCCCCCTGCCGAACAATGCGCCCATTGTTCGGCTGGATAAACCAAGCTGTCGTGGGTGACGCGTTTATCAATTTTCTCCTCCTCGCCCACGATTCGTTTGTTCGAAAGGTGGCGAGGGCCCAAACTCGGGGCCCAGCATGTCGCCGTGTGCGCGTGGCAGTCCCTAAAATTAGACGTCCCTGCATCGCTCAGCAGAGCTGCCTGAGGTGCAGGATCGAGCATCAACGGCTCTTTACCTCCACTGTGTTGGAGGGTTTTTTAATAAATATTTACAAAATATCTGCCGTGATATTAAAACAGGCCCGTGTGAAAATGGAATAATACGCCGCACGCACGGTGGTACCTCATTCTCTACGTAATTTACAGTACACACGTATTCTGACATATTCAGTATTCAGCCTTTTTAAAACATGTCTGTATCAGGATTTTTAATTTTGTACCCCTTCGATGTCTGATGCCGTAGCGCTTAGAAGAGAGGGTGGCGTGGCCAGCGTTAATCACACCTGAACAGTCACCAGACGCTCTTCCTCCCTATGCCGACGAAGTGGCTCTTTGGGGTCGTCTGCTGTTAATTGGCCCCCAGTCAGTGTTGGTGTGGTCCTGGGGTCTGCCATTCTGAACCTGAGCATTTACCGCAGCACCTGGGTTCCGAAGGTTTCCGGTGGCCAGACAGTGAATCAGACACCGGGGCTCGGGATGGACGAGTTGCGAATCCAGTAACTGTTACACGTGTTCACACACACCGTGACTCTGGTCATGGCTGTAGTCAATTCTCCCTCGTTGAGGGATGACCAAGAACCTACAGGATACATAATCAGATACCTTCACAGCGATTCGCATCACAATCTTCTTCTGAAAACATTGGGCATAAAAAGACATTTCTTCACCACTTTATTGACCAAAATTGTAAAGAGCATGAAAAAATAGCGAGGGAATATTAAATTATAGTTCCTGCTAAATGAAAATAAATGATGAGCTTAAAGGTTGCTCTTCATTTACTTTCATTTAGCGTGAATCTTAATTTTTTTTGGTTTGCACATTTAATAATCCATCTGAATGACTTTATTTCTTGCTAGGCATCTTGCATTGCCTTGATGGTCTGAAGGGTCCTCAGTGTGAGACCCTCGTGGTTCCAGGGAGCCGTGTGTACCCTGCAGCAGAAGCCCCAGGCGTGGGGAGAAAGAGAGAAGCGAGAGTGAGAGAAGACCACCACCATCATCACACATCTTCTCTGGACACTCAGACGTGTCAGGTTTACTCCTAAGGTCAACGATCAAGTCCCCGTGCCCCCCCCCCCCCCCCCCCCCCCCCCCACCCACCCACCGTTTACTCACTTCCTCAAGTTCTGTCGCAGATTTTGCAGGAGGCTGAAGGTGCCAAAACCAGGTGACCCGGTCAGCGATTCGCAAACACTTGCTGATGTGAGCAGGTCTCCACGCCTGGTGCTACCACAGCAGCCATTTTAACCACCTGTTCCCACCAGCCCCACGCCGGCTGTAAAATGGCAGCGCTGCCTGATCGATGGCGGTTCAGCAGCGAGGTTTTGGCTGCTGGACGCCTGGTAGACGCCGCGGCAGACGGCGCTGAGCGGCGTGGGTGGATGTGAACTGTGCTGCGGTTCCTCCTCTGATGTGTGGGCAGGAGTCCCGGTCGGCTGAGGTGCCTGCACCAGACAGGGGTCTTTACGTAAGATACCGCAGAACACCGCGTTCGCAAGGCCGTTCCAGTTACAGCTCCCGGGTCGGAACCACAACCCTCAGTGTGTGACTGTGTTCATGTAGCGTTTATGAAAGCGATACGTTGATTGTCAGTCCGCAGGTGAACTGGTAGACGTCCTGTGGGAACGTTGCAAGAAGACGTTCCGTGCACAGTAGAACAGTGACGCGGAATGGAGTGGCGTAGGCGACCGCAGTACAGTACGGCGACTCACAGACTCCTTCGCGCCACCGCGGAACTTGCCAACTTCTCCAGTCTGTGGTGGCGAGTTCAACTTTTGGTCCGAGTTTTTGCCTATGTGGGTCTGCCAGAGCCTCTGACTCCATCCGACGTGTGGAGACGAGTGGAGACGAGTGGAGTAAGGCCTTTTGTCAGGGTGATGGGGGCTGTGTGTGTGTCTGTGAGCGTTTGGTGAAAGTGCAGACAGCTCGGGAGGTGCTAATGAATGCAAGGATCCGCAGCAGTACGCAGGCTCCGAGTGCAGCTTGGCACCACCAGCCCCGCCCGCCCGGGCGAAATGTGAAAGATCAACCGGTTGGAGAGAGCAGACGGGCACCCATGCCTCACTGGTGCCACGTCCTGTACCCTCCAACCCGAGCACATGACTCAAGGCACCCCGCGGAGAGCCTCGACACTCACTCCACACACACTTGTGCAGGGCCGAGATGAGCCTGCACCTGGGTGCTGGGCCATTTAGGAATGTCTTCTGATACGTGACAAGGAACGTGAGCAGGAATAGAAGATTCTCTCTCTCTCTCTCTCTCTCTCTCTCTCTCTCTCTCTCTCTCTCTCTCTGAACACCTATTCCTCCGAAAAACCTCCTCCTGGTGAGAACACACTAAATAGTTCAGTGAGGTGCGTTGTCCCCGCAGGGTCTCAGGTACGCGTCGTGGCGTTTATGAGGCCGATGTAGCTGAAGCTCGTTCTCTGCTCGTTGCGAGTTGTCTGGAGATGTATCTATTCATTAGCTTCAAAAGGGTGTCATGTGTATGAATTATGCTAACAGGATCTAATTAGCAGATGCAAATGAGCCTAGTCAAAATTGTAGTGAAAAGACAGAAGAAAAGCTCCATGGGATAGTTGGAGCGCGAGCGCGAGCGCACCGCCCCCACGCTGGGCACCAAATGTGATGGTTCGCTCCAGCTGCTCCTCTTTACGGGAGGACCGGATTGAACCATAAACACGGACATGGGGGGCAGGACCGTGTGTTCGCAGCAGCTTCAAACTTTCTTTCGAGAAAAGTTTTTCTACACACAGCACACGCTTGAACTGTGTGTGTGTGTATGTGTGTGTGTGTGCGCGTGTGTGCCCGGACATTTGAAGTATCTCTGTAAGTTGCTGCTGAAGCGGTGGAATCCGGGGCTAGAGGGTCTCGCCGACGGCAGCTGCCCTCTGCCAACCGCTCCTGCCTCCAGACTGTGGCAATGCTGGCAGGGTCACGGTTCCAGCCTTCTGTCCCCAGCATGCAGGGGGACGTACAGGCGCTGGGCACCAGGTCACACGTCTACGCACACACACCAACACACGCCGGCCTGCGTGCGCCTACAACCGCGCACGTGCACCGATGCTGGGAAAGACAGTCCACTTGCGTGCAGGGTGCAGGTGTGTGTTTTTTCAGCCCCGTCACGGTGACACACCAGTCGTCGCTCGCTGGGCTGGACACAGGCTACCCTTCCTGTGACCGTCAAGCTCCGTGGCACCTGGCAAAATGCGCCGCTGGCTGAGCACTGCCAGCTTCTGCCCTGTGAAGGTGAACTGCACCCCTCTGTCCCGGGCCACTCACGCGCTCGGCTGTCCTGCCCTGTCCTGTCCTGTCCTGCCAGCCGTGAGCTCGAAACTGATTCGTCCTGGACCTGTTATGTAATTTATATTTACATTTACGGCATTTATCAGACGCCCTCATCCAGAGCGACTTACAGGGACAGTCCCCCCCTGGAGACACTCAGGGTTATGTGTCTTGCTCAGGGACACAATGGTAGTAAGTGGGGTTTGAACCTGGGTCTTCTGGTTCACAGGCGAGTGTGTTACCCACTAGGCTACTACCATGTTGCTGGAGCATTCGGACATTTCCTGAATGCTGTACCGCAAATGGGTTCTGGATACCGCTCTTCTGTACAGAGTTCTGTAACCCCGGAACATGAGAACACAACAAAAATAAATGAAAGTTGAAGTTCTGACTGCAACTGCAAAACCACCTCTGTTGCTTTGAGTCTCTGTGTTTCGGTGAGTCCCGTGACTCATGGTTAGCCACTCAACCACTTAGAAGACGCCTACAGGTAAACCAGACACCCGAGTCTCAAATGTCACCCAACCACCTGCGGTGATTACTGGTTTACAGCCACCGAACCCAGGAAAAAAACGTCCAGAACTCATGCCTCACGCTGTCTTGGTTGCTAATCATGTTTTCAGCCCAGATAACCCTTCACCATGCAGGATCTCAGGGTCGGAAGACCATCCGCCCATCGGACGTGTGTGCAGCAGTGAAGTCCCGTGTTTCAGAAGTTGATTCTAGGGTCTGATGAGAGCAAACACACAACACAGGGCATCATGACTACATCCCACACCGGAGCATGGAGGTGGCATGGAACACATACAAAGCGTGCAGGAGAGGAACCCACCAAGGTTCACGTCTGAGAGAGGCACAGACCGAAATCCAATGGAGCCTCTGTGGAGCAGCTGTTCACAAGGAGCTCCTGTCCAACTTCGGAAAGCTGACGCTTCACTGCCAAGAGGAACGGGCAAAAATTCTCACACAAAGACGTTTCTGCCAAATGTGGTCCTCACAACAATCCACCCAGGGGAGTCCATACTTACGCAATCAGTTTCTCTTGTGTGAGTTTCTCTTTTCACTTAGGAAGTATATGGATTAATGAGTGATGGAATATCAGTTTTTATTTCTATTTCTTTCGATTTAACTCTCGGAATTGGCATAGGGATTCAGGACACATGTGCTGTTTCAGTCCTGATAATAAATGCTGGGTCCTTTTTTCCTTTATCATGGTTAAAAATAGACCCCTGGATCCTGGACGTGTTCCTGTAGCCAGCAGGCGAGACATTAGCAGGTTCCATTTTAAGGAACGGGATCAAACCCTGGGCTGGATGGTGTTAACCCACACAGTTAACAGGTTGAGTTTAATTGGAGCGGCCATTGTTTCGAGGTTTCAGGGAGCTCGCTGTTTGTACCGTTAGTCCTTATTGCTTCACACTAAGCCTACCGGTTTTAGCTCGGCTCCATCAGCACACGCTGATTAGTGATTTTTTTATGATCTGTTGTTCTTACTTTCTCTCTGCTGCAAAATCCTGAGCCGTGGACGGGCACTGATTACACCTCCCACTCACCGGGCCACACACACACACACACACACACACACACACATGATATCATCCTGGGACTCCCCCTGTGTGTGCCTACCAAGCAAAGGTGTGATCTGTGTGTGTGTTTTTGCAGATATGTTTCAGTGTGCATATGAACCGAAATTTACTGCATATCTAGTGTGTGTGTGTGTGTGTGTGTGTGTGTGTGAGATGCAGGGAGTGTCTCTGCACGCGCAGTGTGTTTTCTGGTGTGCCAGAGGAGTCGGGGTCCCTGTGATTTGGGGGATTCCTTCTGTGGTCACGCTAACCAGACGAAGTGATGTGATTATTTGCCCTGATGGAAGAATGTGCATCATTCTGAGACCAATCAGGGCGTGTTTGTGGAAAGGAGCGGAGCAGCATTAGTCAGAATAGACAAAAATTAGTCAAGTAACACTTTGTTGTACGTCAGTGTGCTGCTGCCTGTCAGCACGATGCTCCACTGTCAGCCTGCGCTAACGAACCACAGCGTGTTAATGACTTCTCGCTACTGTCCACCCAGAGCTGCTTTCATCGCTCTATTCACAAAGAAAATAGATCTTTGCACATTTTTGCAGGGAAATACAGATTAATTGAATTGCATCCAACGGACTGGAATACAAGCAAAATACTTTCCAGACCAAACTGATATGAAGAGAATCAAGTATTTATGGCTCACGAATGATCGTAAAAATTATTTCAAATTCATTACATCATTCTGAAAAAAATTCATAATACAAATAATAATAATTGTTGGACATTTGTTTCCCTCAGAATTCAATAAAATGCATGTTTGCCCTCAAATATTCACATACCCAGAAGACCCATTATTATGATTACTAAAATAATTATCACAATTCCACAAATAAGTCAGAATAAATGTTACAATTTTGTATAGCGAGTCTTTTTTCACAGTTTTTTCAACCACACTGGGTATGAGGTTTTGCTTTATGTGGTTCTGCTGCACTCGGTTCTACATGTGAGAAGAATGGCCGTGTATGTGCTGTAAACGGCAGGGCTGCTGTGCATGGTTTCTGTTGAACGTGGTTCTACTGTACACGGTTTCTGTTGTACGTGGTCCTGTCATATGTGATTCTGCTGCACCCGGTTCTACATGTGAGAAGAATGGCCGTGTATGTGCTGTAAATGGCAGAGCTGCTGTACGGTGTTTCTGTTGTACATGGTTTCTGTTGTACATGGTTCTGTTGTACACGGTTTCTGTTGTACGTGGTTCTGTCATATGTGGTTCTGCTGCACTCAGTTCTACATGTGAGGAGAATGGCCGTGTATGTGCTGTAAATGGCAGGGCTGCTGTACGGTGAATCTGTTGTACATGGTTCTGCTGTACACGGTTTCTGTTGTACGTAGTTCTGTCATATGTGGTTCTGCTGTACCCGGTTTCTGTTGTACGTAGTTCTGTCATATGTGGTTCTGCTGCACCCGGTTTCTGTTCAACGTCGTTCTGCTGTTTATGTTTTCTGTTGTACATGGTTCTGTCATATACGAATCTGCTGAATGCTGTTCTACATGTGAGAAGAATGGCCATGTATGTGCTGTAAAAAGCAGGGCTGCTGTGCTCGGAGGGCTGTGTGGTTCTGCTGTATTTGGTTCTACCTGTGAGAAAAATGGCCGTGTATGTGCTGTAAATGGCAGGGCTGCTGTATGCTGTTTCTGTTGTACGTGGTTCTGTTGTACACGGTTTCTGTTGTACGTGGTTCTGTCATATGTGGTTCTGCTGCACTCGGTTCTACATGTGAGAAGAATGGCCGTGTATGTGCTGTAAACGGCAGGGCTGCTGTACATGGTTTCTGTTGAACGTGGTTCTGCTGTACACAGTTTCTGTTGTATGTGGTTCTGTCATATGTGGTTCTGCTGCACCCGGTTCTACATGTGAGAAGAATGGCCGTGTATGTGCTGTAAACGGCAGGGCTGCTGTACATGTTTCTGTTGAACGTGGTTCTGCTGTACACGGTTTCTGTTGTATGTGGTTCTGTCATATGTGGTTCTGCTGCACTCGGTTCTACATGTGAGAAGAATGGCCGTGTATGTGCTATAAATGGCAGGGCCGCTGTACGGTGTTTCTGTTGTACATGGTTCTGCTGTACACGGTTTCTGTTGTACGTGGTTCTGTCATATGTGGTTCTGCTGCACCCGGTTCTACATGTGAGAAGAATGGCCGTGTATGTGCTGTAAACGGCAGGGCTGCTGTACATGTTTCTGTTGAACGTGGTTCTGCTGTACACGGTTCTACATGTGAGAAGAATGGCCCTGTATGTGCTGTAAATGGCAGGGCTGCTGTATGCTGTTTCTGTTGTACATGGTTCTGTTGTACACGGTTTCTGTTGTACGTGGTTCTGTCATATGTGGTTCTGCTGCACTCGGTTCTACATGTGAGAAGAATGGCCGTGTATGTGCTGTAAACAGCAGGGCTGCTGTACATGGTTTCTGTTGAACGTGGTTCTGCTGTACACAGTTTCTGTTGTATGTGGTTCTGTCATATGTGGTTCTGCTGCACCCGGTTCTACATGTGAGAAGAATGGCTGTGTATGTGCTGTAAACGGCAGGGCTGCTGTATGCTGTTTCTGTTGTACATGGTTCTGCTGTACACGGTTTCTGTTGTACGTGGTTCTGTCATATGTGGTTCTGCTGCACCCGGTTCTACATGTGAGAAGAATGGCCGTGTATGTGCTGTAAACGGCAGGGCTGCTGTACATGTTTCTGTTGAACGTGGTTCTGCTGTACACGGTTCTACATGTGAGAAGAATGGCCCTGTATGTGCTGTAAATGGCAGGGCTGCTGTATGCTGTTTCTGTTGTACATGGTTCTGCTGTACACGGTTTCTGTTGTACGTGGTTCTGTCATATGTGGTTCTGCTGCACTCGGTTCTACATGTGAGAAGAATGGCCCTGTATGTGCTGTAAATGGCAGGGCTGCTGTATGCTGTTTCTGTTGTACATGGTTCTGCTGTACACGGTTTCTGTTGTACGTGGTTCTGTCATATGTGGTTCTGCTGCACCCGGTTCTACATGTGAGAAGAATGGCCGTGTATGTGCTGTAAATGGCAGGACTGCTGAACGTGGTTCTGTTGTACATGGTTCTGCTGTACACGGTTTCTGTTGTACGTGGTTCTGTCATATGTGGTTCTGCTGCACTCGGTTCTACATGTGAGAAGAATGGCCCTGTATGTGCTGTAAATGGCAGGGCTGCTGTATGCTGTTTCTGTTGTACATGGTTCTGCTGTACACGGTTTCTGTTGTACGTGGTTCTGTCATATGTGGTTCTGCTGCACCCGGTTCTACATGTGAGAAGAATAGCCGTGTATGTGCTCTAAATGGCAGGACTGCTGAACGTGGTTCTGTTGTACAGTGTTTCTGCTGTACACGGTTTCTGTTGTACGTGGTTCTGTCATATGTGGTTCTGCTGCACCCGGTTCTACATGTGAGAAGAATGGCAGTGTATGTGCTCTAATCGGCAGGACTGCTGAACGTGGTTCTGTTGTACACGGTTTCTGTCGTACGTGGTTCTGCTGCACCCGGTTCTACATGTGAGAAGAATGGCCGTGTATGTGCTCTAAATGGCAGGACTGCTGAATGTGGTTCTGTTGTACATGGTTCTGCTGTACATGGTTTCTGTTGTATGTGGTTCTGTCATATGTGGTTCTGCTGCACTCGGTTCTACATGTGAGAAGAATGGCCGTGTATGTGCTGTAAACGGCAGGGCTGCTGGTGGAGCAGGGGGGCTGCGGGGGGGATTTTTCAATGCAACAGATTTCTGCAAGACAAAATGGAGCATTAGCACCGGGTCTGTGTCCAAAGGGTCCCGGCTGTTGTGTTCTTGCAAGATCCAAAGCAATCAGATGCACCTCGAAGCCAAGCCCGCCTTTGTGAGACGGGGGGACGTTCTATGTGTCTGGACCTCCATCTCGTGTAACCTGCAAGCACAGAAGGACGGGCAAAACACTCAACAGATGATCCAAGTGGGAACAGAGCTTCTCCTGCTTCCCCCAGTGATCTGCAGGCACATGATGGCCTCAGCACAGGAAACGCAGTCAAAGATTTCCACTTCGTTCTTTTTCTTTTCTTTTTTTTTTTTATTCTGTTGTGATGTGTTTGCTGTTCCAACTCCAAAAACGACCGAACAATTCAGATGGCGCAGCGTCGCTTGTAAAGTTGAGTTTAAAGGGGTCTCATGAATCACAAGTGTTATTCAAGTTTCTTGGACAAGCCGCCAGCCGATTAGCATTTTGGATGAACGTTCCTTCTTTTACTTGAGATAAAGAACAGAAGCCTGAGGTCTGCGCCGGGGCATCTGACCGTTCTCAGCCGCCTATTTATACAAACAGCGTCGCATTCTTCATTTTTGCATTAATGCAATGTTCGGTTGTAACGTAAGTACGTTTGATTTTCTTTGAACGGAAGCGATCTGCCCCGGCCCTGCCAGCCTCCTTCCCTCGGCACGTTGGCTCTGGAACCCAGAGGCCCCATATGACGCCGGCCCCCATCTGACCGCAGCCATCCGGGGCCCAGGCTGCGAGAAGAGCGCGCAGGCAAGGGGACCACAGATTGTTGTAGACCATTTACATGTAAATACAGAGACGGGGCCCGCTGCATGGGTTCAATATTGAAGGGCGTCGCTGCCCTGAAGACAGCTCGCGCGCCTCTGCTGTGTATATGGTGTGTGTGTGTGTGTGTGTGTGTGTAGTGCAGGAGTGTGTGCAGCATGCTGTCTGCCTGTGTGTGTGTGTGTGTGTTTGTGTGTACGGCTCGCTCGCTCGCATATGCAGCTGCCAAATTGCTGGAAATGTTTAAATACACATCCCTCCTGCTCGCACTAATTGTAATCTGCAATTTTGCTTTAATGCCGACTGATGGCTGCGCCGGCGATTCAGAAACGCGAATGCCGGATTTGCAGACTTTGGCCATTCAGATCGCCGCATGTTGTCACACAGTGGGGTGGTAGTGGGGGGCAGTGGTTGTTTAGCGGTTAAGGAAGCGTCCCCGTAATCAGAAGGTTGCCGGTTCGAATCCTGATCCGCCAAGGTGCCACTGAGCAAAGCACCGTCCCCACACACTGCTCCCCGGGCACCTGTCATGGCCGCCCGCTGCTCACTCAGGGTGATGGTTAAATGCAGAGGACAAATTTCACTGTGTGCATTGTGTGCTGTGCTGCTGTGTATCACATGTGACAATTACCTCACTTCATTTTAGTAGCCTAGTAGGTAACACACTCGCCTGTGAACCCTGAGCAAGACACTTAACCCTGAGTTGCTCCAGGGGGGGACTGTCCCTGTAACTACTGATTGTAAGTCGCTCTGGATAACGGCGTCTGATAAATGCTGCAAATGTAAATGTAAACAGTCCAAGTAAATATGTCTGTGAAGATTCTCAGTCATCCAGGTGAATTTGTCAGAAAGATGAGTCGTGGAAACTGGACTGGACGTTTCATTCTGCATCCGAATTGGATGCAGAATGAAACGTCTCTACATTAAAGAAAGAAAGTCCAGTTGCCATGACTCAACTTTCTGACCCAGTCCAACTAAAACCAGCCGTAAGCAGCCAGCAGATGATCAACGTGACAATAAAAGGATGGGATTTTGGAGCGATGCTTCTGGGTTTATTCGAAAGTTTATTTGCACGCTGTTCGTTCGGAGCGTGGCGCCCCAGAGAGCGAGGGGAGCGCGAGCCTGGGCTCCCTGGGCATCTCTCCCTCACGGTGGGGTCAGCCTTAAACCATGAAACATGTCGACAGAAGCAGCATATGCCCGTGCAGTCAGCGGAGGCTTTCCTCTTGTGTTTCTCTTGCAGGCTTTCGTGGAGGGAGAGAAGTGTTAAAACTCAACATTCTCACTTCTGACTCACTCATTTAACCACACGGAGGCAGGAGGAGAATACTCCTGTGGTGTAAATCTGTTTGTGTTCCCTGTCCAAAAAAAAAAAAAAAAAGTGGGGGGAGGGGAGAGCGGGCGAGCGAGCGAGGGAGGGGAAAAAGAAGGGGGTGAAATGCAGTTTCTGAGTCAGGCGCTGCAATGTGATAAAAGCCCACCTTGTCGGGGCGTAATAGCGCCGGCCTCGTCCCCCCCCAACCCCTCACCCCACCCACTTCCTTCGTCCTCTTCTCATCCACGTCTATTCCCCTGTCCTCCAGCAGCGCGCTGCAGAAGTGCCCGTGATTTTCCTCGAGGTTCCCTCGGCGAGTCGATACGCCACCCCCCCCCCATAACCGAACACATATTTCTAACCTCGCCTGTCAAACTTTTAGCACCTGCCATCCTTCCTGCCTCATGTTGTCAATTCCTGTGGCCTTTTCTTGCCGATGTAGAGTGTGGGGGGGTGTGGAACTGGGTCAGCGGCGGTTTCCGTTCAAATGGGGGGTGGGGGTGAGACTGGGGCCACGGGCCCGAAGCCGCCAGCCTGCGCGCCGAGCCCGATGTGCACCCACCTCGCACTCCGAGCCCAAATCCATTCAAAATCAGGGATCAAACGCACGATCCCACGCCGGCAATCCCATCAGCGCGCCGGAGCCAGGGTTCCATCGCTGCGCCGCTGCGGCTTCCGCTGGATTAGCCGCGGCCCTCGATCCCCGTCACATTACAGCACGCGGCACGCTGGTACATAATGCAACACCCTCCTTCCACGCACACGGCCGTGCTCTGCGGGGCATTAGGGCACCCGTCTGGCTTTTAATGTTCTTATGTTGCATGCATGCCGGAGATGAGCTCGGAGTCAGCAGTAATGGAAACACGAGCGGCGAAACAATCCATTCTGCCAGATTCATGCACATTTTCATAAATCGAACGCGGCAGAATTAAATGCTCATTTGTAAAAAAAAAAAAAAAAAAGTCACCTGAGTGAAAGGTGAGAGGTGAGCGGAGGAACTGGGGGAATCGTCTCCTGCTGCATTGTTTATGTGTGAATAAAGATAAGAGGATGGGCGCCGAAACGCCCGTCGGGGGGCTCGGTGGCGGGATGCACTAATGAGTCCCGCGTTATTAATCCTACCGATGGGCTTCATGAATCCCAAGGCTGCAGCGGCCGCTGGGATCATAAACCTGGAATGCGCGCCTTTCATGTGCGCTGCTGATGATCTGGCCTGACAACAATATGGCGAGACTTCCCTTCCCCTGTCGTGAAGCCTCTGGCCCGGGGCCATCCAGGGTCATCCTGGTCACCCTCAGCTTTTTATGGGCCGGTCAAGGAACACGCTGACAGGTCAGATCGGGACGGCCTTTACGACGGGGCGTAAACTGCGTCCTCGTTTGGTATTAATGCTTCATGCAGCCGCAGAACAAATCATCTTTATTCGCTTTTCAGCCTTCAAGCGGCCTGGGTTGCCAAGTCGGCCTCTTCTCTATTTATCGATTCAATTTCATTTAAGAATATGTATCAATTCTAGATACAGAGTAAAGGGCAAACTTATTTTTTTTATATGATAGCTTAAATACATTTTTAATAACCATTCAGTTCTCACTAAAAAGTTCATATTAAAGGGATATTTCCAGGGTACTTAGTATGGTGTGTTTTCATTGTTGCTATATAACTGAGATTCATATAAAGATTATGGATATTCAGAATGTATTAAATTTCTGATGCTGATAAACCAGGTGCCATCTGAAGTGTTTACCGCCTCAACTCCCCTGGTTCATAAGTGTTGCAAACGGGGGGAAAAAAATGGTCAGTTGGTTTCTAAAATGTATATACATCTATTCTGAATAAATGATTTTTACCGTACTGTGACAGACCTGGCACCCCGCTCCCCACTCGTGGCCCGTTAAACGCCCGAGCTGCGCACGTTAATAGTTCCTTTTTTCCTCCCAGTCATCTGTGAAACGGTGCTGTAAAGCGTGATGCGCTACACACGAAAGCCTAAAAATAGAACTAATATATGCAAACACATGTCTGATTATCATTGGAAAAGGCCAATAAGGAGGTAATGATAGGCGAGTCCCGCAGAACCGGGTCCCGTTTCTCACTCTCACCTTCATTGTTCACGCAGATCCACATCTGTGTGTGTGTGTGTGTGTTATGTTGGTACCATATATAATCAATGCATGTATAAGTAGTGGCTATGTCCCTACATTACAACAGTTATAAATCCTATAATAATAAAAAAACCCTGAGCATGCAAGAATTCTAACCGGAACAAAAAGATTTAAACACATCACACCGATTCTGTCCTCACAACCAGTAAAATTTCACATAGACTATAAAATGATTTTACTAACACACAAAGCTCAACATAGACTGTGTGTCCCTGATTTCCTGAGTGACTTGTTAACATGAGAATTACGCTCACGAGGCTCTGGGTTCTTACTGGTACCGAGAATGAACAGATTTGCAGCAGGTGCACCAGCTTTCTGCTACAGAGCTCTCCTGCTTTGGAACAGCCTTCCTGCTAATGTTCGGAACTCAGATACAGTGTCAATATTTAAGTCCAGGTTAAAGACATCTTTTTAGTCGAGCGTTCCATAACCGATAAAACTCACATATACTATGGTGCTCATCTGACCTAGGCAGTCCTAGATAGTCCACCGGGTCCACCATTGTTGCACTCAACATGTACACAGGCATCTACCTTAACACTCGTTCCCAGACATCCAAGTCTAATCTGTCTCTCTCTGAGTTACTCTACATCCTGGTTCCTGGTAATGAGCTTCTGGCAAGACGACCCTGAAATGTACCAGAGGGTCACCACAATCACCATCGCCATAACAGCGACAGTCTTTTTATTGACCAGTGGCATTAAAATGGACATTTTTCTATCCTGGACAAATTATCACCAACTCTGCACTGACACCAATGCAAGGTTCACTCGACCCTGGATGCTCGTCCCTTTCTGTCTCACTCCTTCCCAAGGATTCTTCCCTTCTTTTTTAGTTTTTCTTTTAGTTTTTCTTTGTGTGCAGAAGGGTGTATGAGTGTGTTGTGTGTGTGTGTGTGTGTGTGTGTGTATGTGTGTGTTGTGTGTGTGTGTGTGTGTGTTCAGGAGTTTCTGTGGTTAGAGACCCTGATTCAGACACTCGGGTCTCTGTAGGTTTTGCTTTGGTCTAAAAGCCCAGTATTGATTGGGGTTCCCCGTTTCCCCCGTGTTCCGTGTTCCCTTCTCCCTTCTGAGTTCTTGGAGATGCAGCGACACCAGAGGGGTGAAAATCAGATAAATCTCCAGAACACATGAGAATAAGAGCGTCCAGCATGGTTACTCAGTTACTCAGCCAGAAGGGAAATGTGGGACGGAGTGGCCCTCCAAGGGTTTGACGGACATCAGGCTGCGGACCCCTGGTCAAATCCACACACATACACACACACAATCACACAGATCATAATGATGTGCTGCCCCGTGCCTGCTGGGTAATCAAGAATAGAAATTGTTTACCTGCGAGGCTGGAGTGTGTGTGTGACTGTGTGTGTGTGTGTGTGTGTGTGTGTGTGGAATATAATGAGAAATCTGAATGTCTGTTACAAGTAGCTGTCAGCAGAGAGCGCTAGTAGGTACACACACACACACACACACACACACAGCACAAACTCACACACATACACACTCAAACAGAACACTCGTCCTTCTGCCATTTATGTCCTTCAAGCCAAATTGTCCTCTTTTTGAACTGAAATAATCTGTAAATTGATATAACTGTGGCCCGTACAGAAGTTCCTGCGGATGGTGCTCGGGTGAGGATTAATTTTTTTTTTCATATTTGATAAATGATGCAGCCGTCATGGCAGTGCTCAACATGATGAATAACTCACACGTGCATTAACGCGAGAGGTCGGTACTAATTTAATAACCATGCACTTATTTAATTAATTCGCATCTTTATTTCAATATATTTTTCTTTTATTGTGAGACACATCTATTCACATTTCAATTGACTGCTAATTTATGAAAACGAACTTTTTTTCTCAAGTCACATCACGTGCATTAAATGCCACATATATAATAATACAATGCTATATTATTTGTTCAGCGTCTGTATTTTAATAATTTAATATGACTGTTTTTTTTTGTTTTTTTGTTATCTCGCGGGTGTCATTATTTTGCCCGAAGTGTGAAAAACAGTTTAAGTTGGAGAGAGAAAAAAGGGAAGAAGAAGTAGAAAAGAAAGCAAAAGGCATTCAGTAAAAAAAAAACCCGCGAGTGACCCCGCAGGTGACCCCGCCCGCGCGCTCACACCTTTTTTTAACAATAACAGAAAAAAAAAACGTCGCGTTGTTTTCTGCGATTCGATCAGACCCGATCGACTGCTGCGTGCCGCGTAATTTGACGGCGCCTGACGTGCAGCGGGCGCCCTCGGTCGGTTCTCCGGTTTAGTCCCTTCCGTGTTTACGAGGGCGGGGTGTTGACCTGGGCCGCTGATCGATAATGACGCACGTGCGCGACCGGCAGCCCAAATTACCGCTGCGCGCGCCGCCATTACGCGGGCGGCGTGGACGCGCTTCACGTTCCGTAAGTGTTGCGGTTCGGTTCGGTTCGGTTCGATTCGTTGCTGGGTGTCGTATCGCTGTTGACTAGAAAGTTGTACATGCGTTCAAGTCTCAGTGATGATGATTATGATGATGTGGGTCAGTCTGCCAGTCTCCCGTGAAAGTGGGTTTAGGGTTAAAGTGAAGGGGTTGCCAGATCTTTTTAATTATAAAAAAATAATTCTCCAGTAAATTCATGAAACTAAATCCACGCGAAAGTTTGGAAACATTTTATATGAATTGATGAATAGAAAAGTGTCTCACGCTGACTTTCAGTCAGAATGAGGATAAAAAAAAAATGTAAATGTTGCAGAATAAATCCTAATCGATACGCGTAATAGCTTCAAAGACAAAACTTTTTTTTTTCGTTCCTATAATGTACTTGGCAGGGTCTGCTGACCAGGGTTGCCAGATCGGATGGGAGGGAAAGGCCTTCGTTTGGTACGCCGATGCAATTCTTTATTTCTGGATTCATTTACGCTTCTCTCCACGTTTTACGAGCGTGAAATTGGGTTAAATTTAAATCGTCTCCTCGACTGAGCGAGAGCAGACGAGAGCCGCTTGTAACAGGCGGACCTGGCAACCCAGGTGAGGACAAGCTCCGCCTACGCGCGCCGCACGGGTCCGGGTCCCTGAGCGCGCGCCCGTCACTCCTATATAAGATCGCGCGTGGACGTGCGTGTGGAGAACTGGGGAGAAGGTTCATTATCTTTAGTTTGACCTTCTTCTCCTCCTCCTCCTCCTCGTTGTTGTTATTGTTGTTGAGGTGGAGCTTGCATCTGCCGAGGGACTCAGAAACGCACGCACGCACGCACTCACACACCAAGGCGCGAGCTGCGTGCGTCTTGGCCGCTTTGATTCGAGTTCGTTCGAGTTGTGAAGTTGGTCCTGCTGGAGAAATGCAGCTGGAGAACCTGCTCCCCGGCGCGTCCATCACTTTACCCAAACCCTTCTACAGCCTCTCCTCCTCGGACAGCGCCGCCAACAGCCCCGGCTCCGCGCACATAGACTTCCCGGACGCGGAGCGGACCGAACCCGAGCCCGGCGCCGGGCCCAAGAAGTACCTGACCGCCGCCGGCGGCGCCATGATGGGGGAGGCCGAGAGCGACGCGTTCCCCGGGAATAAAGCGGCGCAGGACGAGCGCAAAAGTTCTCCGGTGCTCGGCGAGGACGAGCTGTCCGGTGCGCGCAGGTACAGCATGGACGAGCTGGGCTCCGACCGCTTCTTCATCTCCTCCCAGCCGGCCTCCGACGGAACCAACCCCTGCTCCCTCTTCCCCTACGGAGGCCAGACCGGGCCGGTGTACGGCGGCTCCGGCGGCTCCCGGTACCCCGCCTCCCTCCACTACGGCTCCGTCCTGCCGCCCGCGGGCTTCTCGTCCGCCGTCTGCCCCGGCCGGAGCCAGTTCCCCACCGGCTACCAGTTCGGCCAGGCGCCGGGCTGCCTCTACCCCTCGTACCCGGGATCGGGCTCGGCCATCGGCTCCATGCCCATCCCGGGCTCGGCGGGCGGCGCCAGGGCGCAGGTCTACCTCTGCAACCGGCCGCTGTGGCTGAAGTTCCACCGGCACCAGACCGAGATGATCATCACCAAGCAGGGCAGGTAGGTGCCCGAGAACGGAACGTTTTATTCGTTTCTGATCATGAATTCCTCTATTTGGAACTTAGAACCGGACTCTCTGTCTCTCTCTCTCTCTTCTCTTTCTTTCTCTCTCTGTCTCTCAGGCGGATGTTCCCGTTCCTCAGCTTCAACATCACCGGACTCAACCTGACCGCGCACTACAACGTGTTCGTGGAGGTGGTGCTGGCCGACCCCAACCACTGGCGCTTCCAGGGCGGGAAGTGGGTGACGTGCGGCAAGGCGGACAACAACATGCAAGGTGGCCGGACCGCACATTTCATTTCGATTATTAACGAATTACGGGCCGTTCACGGGCATCGCCTAGAGTCAGTTAAATCGCCACGAATTTCGGTCTTAACGAAAATACACATGCGGCCGCATTACGCGAACATTTAAAATTTTTTAAAGACATTTAGATTTTTTTTGTTTGTTTTTTCGTAACTGTAACGAATTTTGTTTTAATTGTGTCAATTTTAAAGATGGATCTAAAAAAAATAAATAAACGAAACTAACCGGGAAAAAAATGTAAATAAATTACACATTCCAAATTTGTTATGAATTTAGTCCAGTCTTTTATTAAATAATTCAGGTCAAGGACTTATACTGTCTGTCCTTCCAGAAATACTGAAATATTTGAAGCCATTTTAGGTTGTTTTGAGACTTTGAAAATTAGGATCAATAATTGGAATTACTGTTAAAATGATCTATCAATGTATACTATTCACATGAAGTTTAAAAATTTTATTATTATTGTAGTATTTTTATTAAGTCTAAGTGATTGGTGTTTTTAGGAAACAAAGTGTACGTCCATCCGGAGTCGCCCAACACTGGGGCTCACTGGATGAGGCAGGAAATTTCCTTCGGCAAATTGAAACTTACCAACAACAAGGGTGCCAATAACAACAACACACAGGTACAAACAATATTGTCTTATTGATTGATTTTATGCTGCTGTGTGGGAGGTTTCACTTTTTGTGTTCATATGACATATAAAAAATGCAAATATAAGTTTTATGCATGTATGTATTAATGTAAAATTATGATTTATATTTCTAACGTGCCTGTGTGTGAAGGTGCCTCGTTTATGTTCATTTTATTTCAGTGTTATTTGTAATGATGCATGGATTTGCCTTATGGATTTATTTAAAATTATAAATGTGATATTTGCAACACTGCCTCGTTTTTTTAAATGAAAATGTTGCAAACATCAATGCATTTATTTGCTGCATGGGCTGGATGGATTTAAATTTAAATTTTCATAGTGATATTTGTAACGTTGCTCTTGTTTGTGAAGGCACCCTTTTTTATGTTGATTTTATCGGAGTGATATTTCTGCTGGTGCTCTTGTTTGTGGAGACACCTCATTCGCTTTTTTTTTTTTTTTTTTTTTTTTATTTATATTTGTGATGTGCCCTTGTGTGGTTTTTTATTTTTTTATCTAATATTTGTTACATATTTTATTGTGATCTGAAGGTGAAGTTCATGTTGAATTTATCAGAGTGATATTTGTGACTGTGCGTGCTCTGCCGGGTGTATGATGTTGGTTCTGACACGTCTTCTCCGTTGGGCAGATGATCGTCTTGCAGTCGCTGCATAAATATCAGCCCCGGCTGCACATCGTGGAAGTGGCGGAGGACGGTGTGGAGGACATGAGCAACGAGGCCAAGAGTCAGACCTTCACCTTCCCTGAGAACCAGTTCATAGCGGTCACCGCTTACCAGAACACGGACGTAAGAGCCGCTCCGCCCCCGCAGTGCCACCTGTTCTGGAGCGCTGTTGCTGTTCGCTGATTTCCTGTGATGCTGATTGGATGTTGATTGTCTTTCGCAGATCACACAGTTGAAGATCGATCACAATCCCTTTGCGAAGGGCTTCCGAGATAATTATGATTCGTAAGTTTTTATTTATTAATTGTTGCGAATGAATCCCTTCCTTCTTCCTCTGACACTAAAGCCGGTTCTTCCCCCGTTCCTCTGCCAGGATGTACACGGCCCCGGAGAGCGACCGCCTGACCCCCTCCCCGACCGACTCCCCCCGGTCTCACCAGATCGTGCCCGGGGCTCGTTACGCCATGCAGCCATTCTTCCAAGACCAGTTCAACAACCTGCCGCAGAATCACCGCTTCTACACCGGGGAGCGCGCCGTGCCCCAAACCAACGGCCTCCTGTCCCCCCAGAGCGACGAGGCGGCAGCGGCAGCGGCGGCGGCGGCCAGCGCGGCCTCCGCCCAGCGCTGGTTCGTGGGGTCCGTCCAGCAGGGCGGTGCCTCCACCAAGCTGGATCTCTCCTATGACAGTGACTACTCCGCCTCGGGCCTCCTGCCCTACGGCATTAAGCCCCTCCCCCTGCAGACCTCCCACGCCCTGGGCTACTACCCCGACTCGGCCGCCTTCGCCTCCATGGCGGCCAGCTGGGGCAGCACCAGAGGCTCGTACCAGCGCAAGGTGACCACCGGCCTGCCCTGGTCCCCGCGGCCCAGCCCCCCGGCCTTCCCCGAAGACCCCCTGGCAGCCAAAGACAAGCTGCCGGAGGAGGGCGTGGTCGCGGGCGCCTCGCCCTGGATGGACACGCCCCACTCGCTGAAATCGGTGGACTCTAGCGACTCGGGCGTGTACTCCATGGTGTGTAAGAGGCGCAGGATGTCCCCCGGGGGGTCCAGCACGGACACCTCGCCAACAATCAAGTGCGAGGACTTGACCGCCGACGAATACAACAAGGACAACCCCAAAGGCATGGGCTACTACGCATTTTACACCAGCCCCTGAGAGACTCCGCCCCCCGCGCCCCGCCCTGCACACTCAGTATTACCTTCTTTTAATTTCCTTTTAAAGACGTGCCCTACTTTTTATCCCCAGGCGCCGAGGCGCTGTGCTCTCGCTTGTGCTGATCTCCTTCCTCCCTGCCTCCGGCATGGCCGCTCTTTTATTTCCTTTTATATTCATGCTGTGAATTTCCCCTCCTTTTAATTTAAGACCCTTTTTGTTGTACAGTATTTGTGCACTTTAGATTGTGACGTGTCTTGTACAAATTGTCTACATGGCACTGGTATGAAATAATAAAAATGTGCTTTTCTTAAAGTGATTTCCTCTCCACGCTGCCGGCTGCAGTTTACAAAACGACTTCATGTTCGTTTCTCTACGGCTCTCATTTGCAGGAAGTTCCTTTTTAAATTCGACATTTTAATAAACGGTATTTTAGATCAGCCTCGTGTTTTAATGCACCAAGAGGTGTCGATTATATGGGGATTTAATTCGTTATTATGACGTTTTCTGTTTGACAAAGTCTAATTCTGACATGAGCACATGTCCTTCTTATTTCTATGCTGTGAAGCTTGTTCCCTTGACGTTATTTATTGTCTCTTTTTTTTTTTTTTTTTACGTTTCCGGGAAATAATGAATTTCTGCTCCGCGGATGGGAAATAAAAGCAGGAATTAAAACCCTCCAGTTCGACCGCACTGTCTTACTGTATGCAAATCGTCGCTGTTAAATGCATGTATTATTCCTGGACGTGTAAAAGCGTTGCGCTCGGTGAATGTATGTGTTTATGAATTTCTATGAATAATTCATGTCCGCTGGGTTGAAATGAATAATCATAACATCACACCTCCACAAAACTTTTATAATCAGCCTCCACCTCACGACTCCCATTAGAACAGATTTAAATACGCGCGTATTTTAAGTCTAATTAATTCTGTTGTCAGACTCCCTGGCAGAAAGTGAGGAGTCTGCCGAACTCCAATTAACACCTTGTAATTAGAGCGCCTTCTGATCGGCGCGAGGGGAGGAGGGGTCCTGAGGTGGGCGGGGCCGGGAGCACTTTTCTACCCATGTCCCATGATGCCGTGCGCTCGGGATGGGAGGAGAGGGCCTCAAATCCTGGCTGGAAGAAGAAGGTACAACCTCAGCCTCTTCTTTCCAAAAAAGAAACAGAATAATCAGGTTCCTGTCGGGGATGGAACGTCTGAGAGGCGAGGGAGGTCAGAAGTTGATGAAGGTGAGAGCGGGCGTGGGCCTGTTCTACATCATCATCATTATCATCATTATCATAGTCTCCCCAAATCTGGGCCAGATTCTCCTTTCATGGCTGCAGAACTGACTGAATTTCCAGAGAGTGAATGTCCAGCGTTCTTCTTCATTATGAAAGTGATTGTTTTTGTCATTGTGGAACAGCAGCGGTGAAATTTAACCTGGATGCTCGAAAAATCCCCAGTTCTACCAACAGCAAATCAAATAAAGAACCCGTTCCTCAGTCCAATAAACCCGGGCTGCTGGATGGAATGTCTTTCAGAACCTGTTCCTCGGTCCAATAAACCCGGGCTGCTGGATGAAATATCTTCATTAGACCAATAAACTCGGGCTGCTGGATGGAATATCTTTCAGAACCCGTTCCTCGGTCCAATAAACCCGGGATGCTGGATGGAATATCTTTCAGAACTCGTTCCTCGGTCCAATAAACTCAGGCTGCTGGATGGAACGTCTTTCAGAACCCATTCCTAATTCCAATAAACTCGGGCTGCTGGATAGAACGTCTTTCAGAACCCGTTCCTCATTCCAATAAACTCGGGCTGCTGGATGGAACCTAAAATGTTCTCCAGGCTGAGGGTTCTATGTGATTTCAGGGTAATAATTCATAATTCAACATGCAGACACGCTCTCGACAGACGGAACTGGTGCGTCCGAGCCCTGGGTCATGCGCAGTGGTGCATGGGTAATGGTGCAGCCGCAGCCCTGCACTTAACCGAGAATTGATTCCAGGCCCGCACCCTCCCTGGAGGCTGGAGTGTGTGTGTGTGTGTGTGTGTGTGTGTTTAGAGTGGGGTGGAGGTTAAATCTCCTGTTCAGATGCCCACAGCGAGCGTCCCACCGCTGGTCTCCCCGGAGTGGGGGGCACTGCAGCAGGGACTCTTTAAACATGACTGTGTGTGTATGTGTGTGTGTGCGTGTGCGTGTGTGTGTGCAGAGACAGAACGCAGCCGACTGTAAAGTCTCTGTGGTCAAAATCAATGCATTGGCACTTTGCAGGAACTCTTCCCTCCGATTTGGGGAAAATCCCGGCAGGATTCCGCACCCCCGCGTCGGGGGGAACGAGAAAAACAACTCAGGCCCGTCCACCGACCGCTGACCTGGGATCAGTTCTGCTCCCGGACCCTCAGGGATGGGGTCATGACCTCTTGAGCTGACTTTGCCGGAGTTGTGCCGGTTCATCCGGGTTCCGGTGGTCGTGCGGAGGCGTTCCCTCCCGTTCCGTCTCGGCACGGTGCTAATGGGCTCCGCACCTCGCCGATCCGAGTCGGGCCACAATTAAGGAGGCGAGAGATTCGCTCTCCCACCTCTCCGCGCGATTCGCCTTTTGGGGGGGTTATTTTAAGGCCGACCCCCACCAACGTTGCCGCCTGATCCGCGCCGTATGCCACGCAGGCGTCACGACCGCAGGCCTGTCGGGTGTTGAGGCGGGTTATCAGAGAGACGTCTGGAAGGTGCTAACGCTGCTGCATGCAGAGAACACGCGTGGGGACAGGAGCCTGCATCTGGACAGTCACGAAATGAGCGAACCTCGCAGCACCAGCGCCAGCATCACCGGGGCGGTGGTGGCCTCACTTCCCGTTCCACAGACGACACTGCCACCTGCTGTTCACCTGGCAGAGTGCACCTGCTTTTCAGTTTTAAACATGAATATATTATTTTAAATTACGATCGATATGTTGCTGCATACGTATGAATAGTTGCACGTGTGTGCCTATATATATATTGTGGTAAAATCTAATTATAGATTTTGGTTTGTATGACTGACGTTCGATGATTGATCCATCGGTTATTTGTCACCCCAACAGCCAGCCACACGCGACACACGGCGACAGCCGTCCTCTCCGCTGTTATTGGTTACTTTGACTCGGAGGTGCTGCGCTATTGGATGATCCGCGGGTCAGTCCGTGGGTGGGCGGAGCTTATAGAAAAGGAGCGGGAGCGTCCAGCTGGGTGGCGATGCAGAAGGCGACAGGTGACGAAATGACAGAAGAAGACCAACAGCTGACTCCGCTCGTGAGAAACGTGAGTAAGAGTCACGTGTTGGGGGTTTTGTGTGAATTCGTATTTTGCGCATTTGTCCAGTTTACTCAGAGCGAGATGCAGTGTCCCTCCAAGCTGATCTGCTCTGACACTCCTGCTGCTGGTGGCGTCCCTCACCGTGTTCCGGTGTCAGACGTTCCATTAGAGTGACGCTGTCGCCTGACACCGTTCAACCCGGAATAACCTGAAAGCAAGGAATGGGACTGTTCTGGATCTGGAGGGTTCCTGTTCTGTCCGGTTCAGTGGTGACAGCGGCTTTTCTAATTCCTCTGTGCATTGACAGGGACCGTCCCCCTGGAGACACTCAGGGTTAGTGGCCGAGTATCCTACCCACTAGGCTACGGCCACCCTTCCATCCACACAACTGTCCTCCAGCGTCACACCTGCCCCGCCCTACAGAGGAACAGTGACATAACAGTGTCATGTGGACGTGATCAAATTCTGCAAACGGGTGCAAATGAGACAGATCTGCTGATAGAAATATGCGCAGATTTAAACTGTCACACGTTCTTTTAACCAACTGGGTCTGCGTCTGGGTCAGAGGTCATGCTAGAGTTTCCAGAGCCTTGTAAATGCTGGTAATTGGCTTGGGTTTAGTTTAGGGCTTAGTCCAGTTCAGTTTTGTCCTTAGTAAGAACTTCACTTTTCCTCCATAACTGTATCGTATTATTTATGCCAGCTCGGTTCAGATGTGGATTTAGAATGAAAAAGCACAGTAATAAATAAGTATTCACAGTGATACACAGTGAAGTGAAATCCAGACAGTTCAGGCCATGCCCTCCGCTGAAGATTTGTTATTGTGTATGAGAAGCTGCTAGAATCGTCATTGATCATCTCTGGTTTCATCCATAGTCCTCAGGATCTGCTCTGGAGACAGGCTGTAAGGTTCGATGGACTGTGGTGGAGACATTTGCATCTGGTTGGAATGAATACTTTTTTTTAATTGGTTTTGAATATCATAAAGATCTATATCCATTTTCTTCAATATTAGTTTAAATTAGTAAATCCAGTCTTCAGACGTGTGGAAGTGAGCATCTCCATCGTCTCTTCCGTGTCTGGAAGTGTAATCAAATTACGGCGAAGGAGAAATCCCTCTTCTAATCTGGTTAGCCGTCGGCATTAACAGGCAATGGGAATCTCTGTCATGTGGTGTAACCCTTCACCTCATCTTCACTGAGGTTCTCCCATCTACACCAACAACCATGTGACCTCCTAATTCCCTAACAAGGTTCTGGTTGATCATATTCATCCTCAAATGAAACCTCAAATTCCACTGATCATTTCCTGTAATGACGCCTTTTTGCCAGTAGAGGTCGGAATGTGCACAAGCTTAGATTCAGCTCCAGCTCTGATACTGTGGAGGTGGATTGGTGGCAGGTTCTGCAGGGGCATGTGTCGTGTGGTTCTGCAGGTTTCTGCTGTTTAACTGACAGGGTTCTGTAAGATCCAGTGTTTTACTTTGGTATGTTTGGTAGGATCGAGTCTCACGTACTGCTGTCCTGATAATGAATGCCTGCGGAACGTCTCTGACCTTCAGGACCTGAAGGTCATGTGACCACCACGGTTCCTGACAATCTGATTGGAATTGTGATTTGAATGATGTCTTGATTCTCCAGACAGGTGGTCAGCAAACGTCCATACAGGAACTGTTGTTGCCAAGGCGACCAGGAGCAGCATAGGGACGGGGTCCTGGTTCCCTGTGATTGTAAGTGGTGTCGCTCCTTCCTGCCTGGCGCCCCTGCTGGAGAAGGAGGGTGGAGCTGGTGACCTTGGCCAAGATCAAGAATCCAGAGGAAGTGAGGAGGAGAAGGGAAACAGGCTCATAGATAGATGGAGGGGTAGTGTCCCCATTACCATATATCTGTGTGTGTGTGTGTGTGTCCCTCCCTCCCTGTGTGTCAGGATGAAATATTCATGGTGAAAGTGATTGGTTGAGAACAGCAGGCTGGTCTGTCACAGCAGCTCTCTTTTAAGGCAGAGCTCTCGATGTATAAACACACACACACACACACACACACACACACACACAGACAGGCAGGCAGGCAGGCAGTGGGAGAGAGAGAGAGAGAGGGGCGTTCCAGAGTCACAGAGTGACGCTGCATTGCTTTTCTCTCTCTCTCTTTTTCGCTTACACACACACACACACATGTGCAGTGGCGGGATCGTATGCAGTAGGAACAGGAGGGAAGGTTGACGGTGACGGCGCCACCGTGTTCTCGCCCTGATGGAGGGAGACAGTGAGGGAGAACATGCACTCAGGGTGAGTCACAGCTCTGCATCTCTGTATGTATGTGTGTGTGTGTATGGAATGCAAGGATATGTTTTGTCCCTCAGAAGGAACATGTAGCAGGTGTCCAGTGTCTTCTTGTAAGTGTGTGTGTGTGCGTGTGTCTGTGTGTGTGTGTGTATGGAATGTAAAGATATTTTTTGTCTCTCAGAAGGAACATGTAGCAGGTGTCTTCTCCATCACACTGTCTGGGACGCTTTTCTTTTAGAAGCACCAGTTTTTGCGACCAATCGGATTGCAGTTCTGTAGTCATGTGATTGTATCATTGTACTGATGGCAGAATATAAGACAGGCTCAAATGATGTCTGCATAAATTCTTAATAACCATCAAAATATTATCTGTGTTATGTCATTCATCTGCAGAAAATAGTGAAATATGAGACATGGTTTTTAAATAATGATAGTTAAATATGGCAGCTAAGATTTTATTTATGCTATTGAGCAGTATTTGGTTGTGATCTGAATTCTCACATGCTCAGCGATGATGATGATTGGCTAGCGATGGAAGGACAGGATATTGATGAGCGTCTGGTGTGGCTGGTTTATGTTGGGGTTACCAGATAATCCACGTCAAGGATCAGCTTGAGCTGCGACAGGATTTAGGTCCTGCGCTGTCCTGACTGCTCGATCACCACCAGGAAAGGAAGAAGAGCTAGACACTTCAGTTATATACACTATGTAAATCAGATGAAATACACCGAGTGTTATATATGGAAGCACCACTAGATGGAGCCATGAGACTATAGATCCCCCTGTGGTCTCCAAAAGATGCACTAATTACTAGGGGTGTTGAAATTAATTGTATAATCGATGCATCGCGATGCAGATGTGGATGATATTGGAGCGATGCAGTGCAAAACATAATCGATTACATCATAATGACGCTACTTGCTGATTTTCTGGGGGCGGTATAAAAATTTTCTCTAAAAAAGTAGTGCCATCTGCGCGTAAAATGTAAAATAAGAGGTTGGAATTTTGACAACATATGTTTTTGATTACATGAGCTGTCATGAGCTGCCTTGAGCTGTCACTCAAATATCTGCTGGCCAATGAGGCAAAGCCCCGCCCTCACAAGCGAATTTTGGCGAAATCTGATTCCATATTTTTCTGCCATTTGTGGCGTCCGGGATAGTGCGGACTGAACACAGACAGTTTTTCTGATCATTGTAGTAAATCAAAGCGTCCACACATCGATATCGAGCTATTGATAATAATAATTAGGGCTGCACGATTTGGGGAAAAAGACATATTGCGATTATTGAGATCAATATTGCGATTGCGATATGATAAAGGACACTTGCTTGTATATCAATGAAAAGTCGCATACTAATAGTAAAATGTTTAATTTCAAAGTGAAAAATGCAAACTACTTATAACCTGAAATGCACAGTGCTTTCAAAATACAATATTCTACAAAATTAAATAAATCACAAAAAAATCTTTTACATTACTGTCGAACGACAAACCCTGGTAAGGCTAAACAACTGTTTTGATTATATTTGGCCATTATAAAATCCCGTATTATAGTTCTTACGTTTAACCAAAATGTGGTTTGGAGGCTGACTTGAACTCAGGGATGCATAGCTTTGCTAGCTTAGCTAAGGTTAAGATTTGGTGAATTTCTTTAGGAAACCTTCAAAGTTTGAGAAAAGTTAACTAAACAGCTAAGAACAGTCTAAATAGTTAATGCCTACGTTTAGCCAAAACGTTGTTTGGAGGCTGACTTGAACACAGGAATGCATAGCTTTGCTAGCTTAGCCTAGCTTAGCTAAGGTTAAGACTTAGATAAAACGGGGATTTTATAATGGCCAAATATATTCAAAACAATTGCCCAGCCTTACCTATCAAATGTAATCCCCCGGGATCTGGTTTGGAGCGTACAGCGGTTTGTACAGCCCCAAGCAGCACAAGAGTGAGGCATTTTTATGCACTTCTCTCCATAGACATGTATATGCTTCACACCACAGCAGCGCCTATCGCAATATGGCGGCGACGTTGACGTACGAAGCAGCGCGTCATGCGGCGTCTAACCATATGTCTCCGAATTGAAAGTCATGTGACCAAATACGTCACATCCGACTGAAGTGAGACTCGCAAACTTTGAGAGAATGAGAGAATGGATCGGATATTTTGCCGATCCAATCCATGTACTAATCATTTAAATCGCAGCTTTTTGCGTTCATGTAATCGCACAGACTGACATCGCGATTATGATTGCAATTCGATTTATCGTGCAGCACTAATCATAATCTAATCAAATCAAGAGACCAGTGAAGGTTCACACCTGTATTAATTACACAGTCCCTCACAGTGTTTCATTCTCCATTACTTGATATGCTGTCTGACTGCATCTCTGTGCATTTTAGAGAAAATTAGAAATAAGTGAGCATGTATTTGTCTGGGTGGTAGTAGCCTAGTGGGTAACACACTCGTCTATGAACCAGAAGGCCCAGGTTCAAATCCTGCTTACTACTGTTGTGTCCTTGAGCAAGACACTTAACCCTGAGTGTCTCCAGGGGGGACTGTCCCTGTAACTACTGATTGTAAGTCACTCTGGATGAGGGCGTCTGATAAATGCTGTAAATATAAATGTATTTATCATACTCACTACTCAGTGAACACCAACCCTAACCCTAACCTACAGACAATTCAGTGTCATCAATCCACTAGAGGTGTGACCCTTCACTGGTCTCACTATTCGATTTCATTACGATTATCAATGCACCGATTCGTAATGATGCATCCCATCAATTTTTCTACTTTTCTACTACAAAAATGCATATGGTGTTCAGGGGGGTTCATTTAATAATCCCTGTATGTCATATAAGAGTAGAGTGGAGGACCTTGTCATGATGTAAATTCAGTTTTACTTCGAATCCTGCTTGTTTCCTTTCTAGTCAAAATAAGTGAATGGGTTCCATTATAAACTGGTGACATGCATTTCATCATTTTTTCTACAGAAACCTGCTCAAGATAGAAAACATTTCTAGCTGAATGTAGGTGGTAAAATCTCCAGGATGTACCTCAGAATGCAGGTTCCTGGTTGCGTTCTAGAGCCACTATTCAGGGAACACACGGCTCTGTGTGTTTAGAGCCCTAGCCTTGCTGACGTCAGTTCTGTTGGCCTGGAATGGAGCGGATCTGGCAGAGGGATCATATCAGCAGCAGCATCAGAAGGGTGGTGGAAATGTTTTATTTCAGTCCATGGTAACCCTGGATTTCGCTCAAACATTCCCATCGACCGTGGGGAAGGAAGGGAATAGTTCAGGAAAATGAAGACATGACTGATCATATTCTCCACCCTAAAAATCTGTGTGCTGCTGTATTTTCCGGTTTCTAGCATGTGAGTTCGATGTTCACAGCTTCTGTGATATTTATTCCCTGTTGGATGAAGATCCTACTAGGAGCTTTCAGAACCTGTGTGTTGGTATGAGTTTTAATGACAGGAAATACAGATGCTGCTGCTCTGCAGGTGTTCACTTGGACACACACATAGACTTCTACACAGCCAATCACACACGGAGGACATTCAGACCAACGGACAAAAAAAAATAAAAAATCACAGCCATACATAAATACTCCTCCCACTCAAGCATCCTCATAATGCATATAAATACACATCTATATAAATAGCACACACACGTAAATGAGCAGCCGCTTGCTTCCTGTGATATCAGCATGGCGCTGTTCTTCAAAAAGACCACATAGACGTACACAGCAGATTACAGAGCAGTGAATCATTGAGATACAAACACACACACACGACTGCTCTCTCTCAGACTGGATGGCATGGGCAACGCCTCTTTTTTTTAGATTTGGCCGGTTTGGCACACAGATGATACTCTGAAACCTGAAGCAGGTGACAGTTCGGACGATGCCAACGTGCCTATTGTGCCACAGTGGAGCAGATGGTCCACATGATGTCATGTGGCACGACTCCAAACCTCGACGGGTTCCGTTACAGGAGTGACCTTCCAGCGCCCTCTAACCTTTTTTCAGACCCACATTGTAGGTGGTCATCAGTCCAGGTGCGCACACACACACACACACACACACACACACACACAACAACAATTGAAAATCAAAATCATATACAGTATGTCTCAATGGGCTTTGACAGACTCTACAGTTGACACACCCACACCTGACCCTTCTGCACACAAGGAAGAAACCTTGGGAAGGAGTAATACAGAGAGTGACCCCCTTCCAGGGTAGAGTGAAATTGAAGCTTTAGCCATTACAATGGTGCTGGCGGTGATGACCCTCTGGTACGTTTCTGTTGTCTCATCAAAAAATGATTGCCAGGAACCAGGATCCCTCTGGTGGTCTCTTCACTGGACTCTGGAGGTGGTCTCGATTCAGTGCCTTGGAGAAAACTAACAGAAGCAGCGGCAGATGAGGGCATTGTACAACTGGTACAGAAATACGTGGTTATAGTGGTACCTTTGGGTAATAGTGGCCTGGTACCCTAACTAGGACAGCCTAACTAAGGTGAATTTGACAGGTGAGAGTGTAATAAAGTGGACTTAATAATTGACACTGTGTCTGGGACTTTAACAGAAGGCCAGAGTGAACAGATGTGTTTTCAGTTTAGATTTAAACACTGAGACACTGAGACACTGAGTCCCGAACAGTGACCGGAAAATTCAATAGGAGAACATTTACATTTACCAGACGGCCTTCTCCAGAGCGACTTACAATCAGTAGTTACAGTGACAGTCCACCCCTGGGGACACTCAGGGCTAAGTGTCTTGCTCAGGGACACAATGGTAGTAAGTAGGATTTGAACCTGGGTCTTCTGGTTCATAGGCGAGTGTGTTACCCACTAGGGTACCACCCTGTGTTCTGCATCTGCTCCCAGCTGTGACCTTCTATACTCTGGGTACCAGTAGTGGCCCGCACCTGTTTTTCGCAGGGGCCGTGGCGGATCGTAAATAACTAAAAGTTCACTCAGGTACTGTGAGGCAAGACCATTAAGGGCTTTATGGGCCAAAAGAAGGATTTTGTAGTCAGTCGTAAATTTGATGGGTAGCCAGTGCAGTGATTGTAAGACTGGGGTGATGTGGTGAAATGTCCTAGTTCTAGTTAGAACTCAGCATTCTGTACTAGCTGGAGTTTACTCATGCACCAACTAGAACATCCAGACAGTAATGCGTTGCAGTAATCTAACCTTGATGTAAGAAAGACGCGGTCCAACTTTTCTCCATTGTGCATTGAGATCATGTTTCTTATCTTTGAAATATTTCTAAGTTGAAAAATGCTATCTTAGTGATATTATCTACATGCAAATCGAATGAGAGACCTGCGTCAATAGGGACACCTAGATCCTTTACTTCTGTACTTGGTGAGATAGAAAGGCTATCCTGAGTTATGATGTAGTCAGACAGCATAGGTCTTACTGCACGAGGCCCGAGTACAAGAGCTTCCGTCTTATCATGGTTTAACGGAACAATGTTGATGAGCATCCACTGTCCAATGTCCTTCAGACATTTAATTAATACTGTGTTTGTGAATAACATGACTTAAAGGTTACATGTATAAGGAAAATAGCCAACTCCACTCTACTGTCACATGTCCACAAACTGATACCGATCAGTCAAATATGACCTGAACCAGGAGAGGGCTATTCCCTAAATATTCCCAGTTTAATTAGCTCGGTGGGTTGCGCTGGTAGCGGCAGTTATAAGTGAGGGAGCCGTAAGCAGCACCAGAAACAGGAAACAGGAAGTTGTCCAACCGTTGTCTCTTAACCCGTTCTCCAAAACAGAGGTCACACACACAAACACACATACATACACACACACCCCTGGTAACTACATGCATTCAGTACAGATGTTGGCTTCTTAGAACCTCATTTCACAGCCCTAGTGGTTGAAGGTCCCTGTGGGTTCCATTTCCAGATGGGTGTTGTGAGAATGTTTTAGATGAAATGTTGAATTAAGATTCCTGTCATCAGTGCAGTGGCTGTTGGATTGATGTGACTGCAGTCAGGAGGAAACGTACATGTACTGTCATGTACATGATGTAAACATCTAATGCGGCTCAGATTTCAGAACTGATCATGGACCCACGGCACTGCTGACACCATGCACAGTGTGTCTCTGTGAGTTGGGCACAGGTCACCGCCGGCATTCTCACGTTGGACGATGTGTTATCCGGGATGGGAACGTTTCTCTCACTTCTTCCGTCCCTCCCAGTGGAGACACTGGATGTTCTGCTGCCACCACTAATGAGCTTCTAGTCTCCTGAAAATGTCACAATTCAGTTCAACCGCATGGTGACGGATCTACACATCTGGACCTGATGCAATTTGACAGATGCTCTTTCAGAATGTCCCTTATTAACCACAACGTATAATGACGTGTCACCCTGGAGCACACTTATAAAATAAAACAGTCAGTTCCGACCACACAGTGTAGGGTGCTGGGGCTAATGGGTAAAAAAATGCTTTCCAGGGTTTCTAGATGCATTCATTCCAGCTCTTTCTGTAATCATGTTCAGAACAATATGACCCAGTGTACATGAGTACAGTAGATGAAGCAATGATGAAGACCTTCTTGTTGAAGGGTTTTCTGTATCGAGGTGTCCTGCTATTAGATCATTTGTTTCTACTTGTTTCACGCTCCAGAAGTCTGTGTTTTGTGTCTTCAGGAGAACACAGAGGAGGCCGTCATCGACTACGGCAAGACCAGCTTCTCCACACACACCAACTACGACACGGAGGAGAGTGAGTAGCATACAGAGTGTCTGTCTGTGTGCATGAACATGGGATGACTGCTGATGTGTGGTGATTAGTTATCAGTAGATCTCCTGGAGATGAACACCATCCTTGTCCTTCTCCATGACTGGCTGATGATCCCCTCATAGTTGTGTAATCAGTCCATCTTTCTTCTGAAACATTAAAACATCCTGGTTTATCATCTGGTTCTCCATCTGTGGACCTGGGTGGTGCTTTTACTTGGTTTGGAGGTGCAGTTACTCACTATTTAACTTGCATTCGTTGCCCAGAAGCGTCAGTGGGACGCTGAATTGAGACAGAGCGGAAAGAACTGGGGGTGGGATGAGGAACATCTCACAGTGTCTGGCTGCCAGGGCTGTGGGTCGCCTGGATTTCAGAGGCGCTTTCCTTCTCCTGCTGCTTCCCACGTCTCGGTCCTGTTGTCTCAGGTCACCGGGCGGTGTATGTGGGGGTCCACGTTCCTCTGGGCAGGGAGGGCCGGCGGAGGCACCGCCACCGCGGCCACAAACACCATCGCAAGAGGAGGGAGAAAGACTCGGACACCGAGGCTGGGAGAGACTCCCCTACATACGGTAACACCAACACCTGCACTTATTCACCACTGCCGTGCTCCTCCGTCCCTGCAGGTCCTGGAGCTCCAAAAGGAAATACAATTATTATAATAATTTAGTAACATGCTCTAGTAAAGCAGGCCCAATTAGAGTCGGCCAGAGGAGGAGTGTTTCATCCACATCTTGATCTTATTAGCGTCTGACGCTCAACCAGCATCATCGCTCCTCATCAGAATAAGAAGTCAGCGCTGGAAACCAGTAGCGGTTCCTGGCCTGTCTTTTTAATCAGATAAGAATTTAATTAAATTACGTATTGATGCCATTAGAGGATTTGTTTATTAGAACTCAGGCTAAATAACATATTTCATCATCTGAACTCCTGAACCCCACCACACCCAGGAACAGCCACACCGATCTGGTGGATGTGATGTATTTTACTATCATTATCTGGTCCCTAAATATAATACTACAGCCATGTGACGTGGGTAAACTGGTTATCATATCACTTTAAAATTCCTTTTTTTGTATTTCATCAATTCTAAATTGACACTACCAGTTTTGACAGACTGATCACACATTTAGAAAATGTGTCACTCAGTGTGAAAATGGCAGTGAGCGGTTCCGTTCATAATGGTGCAGGTGTTTATGTGTTAAAATATTCTGGTGATGAGCAGCCTGACACTGACCCTTGAACTTCAGACACTCCCTCTCAGCGTGTGCAGTTCATTCTGGGTACAGAGGATGATGATGTAGAACACACCCCCCATGACCTGTTCACTGAGCTGGACGAGCTGTCTTTCAGGGACGGGGACAGCACCGAGTGGAGGGAGACGGCCAGGTCAGTGTGTGTGACAGACGCTCTTAAAGATGAAATACATAATGACCTGTGTCTGATAATTTGGTTCTTGGTGAATGGAGCAACGTTCTGTATGTGAAAGATCTCCTCCACCTCCTCGTCCTCTTCCTCTTTCCTCCTCCTCCTGTCTTGGTCTCCTAGGTGGCTGAAGTTCGAGGAGGATGTAGAGGACGGTGGAGAGAGGTGGAGTAAACCCTATGTAGCAACTCTCTCGCTGCACAGCCTGTTTGAGCTCCGCTCGTGCATCCTTAACGGCACGGTCATGCTGGACATGCGGGCCGACTCCATCGAGGACATTGCAGGTATCGAGTCTGTGTCTTATTTTTTATATTTACATTTACATTTAAGGCATTTGGCAGACGCACTTTCAAGTTACCATCAATGAAGTGATCAGTTCTGGTTCACTAGGACCCCCAACTATGAATACAATCTTTTTATTATATAGTTAGATTATATAGTTTGATTCACATTATGTGCTCATATAGCCTGGGTTCTATACACTGTGTGCTGGGTTCTAAGTGCTGGCGCTGGATGCTGGGCACTGGGTTCTGAGCAGTGGGATCTGGGCACTGAATGCTGGACTGTGAGTGCTGGATGTTGGGCACTAGGTGCTGGGTTCTGGGCGGTGAGTGCTGGGTTCTGGATGCTGGCTTCAGGCCGCTGAATGTTGGGCGCTAGGTGCTGGGTTCTGGCCGTTGAGTGCTGGGTGCTGGATGCTTGGTTCTGGCCGCTGAATGCTGGGCGCTGGGTTCTGGGCACTGGATGCTAGGTGCTGGGTTCTGGCCATTGGATGCTGAGCGATGGGTTCTGGGCACTGGATGCTAGGTGCTGGGTTCTGGCCATTGGATGCTGGGCGCTGGGTTCTGGGCACTGGATGCTAGGTGCTGGGTTCTGGCCGTTGAATGCTAAATGCTGGGTGCTGGAATCTGTGCGCCGGATTCTGTGTGCTGGGCACTGGGTCCTGGGTGCTGAATGCTGGGTGCTGAATTCTGGGTGCTGGGTTGTAGGTGCTGAATGCTGGGTGCTGGTTCCCATGGCACAATAGGACAGTCTGGATTTTCAGGTGTGTGTGTGAATGTGTGCGTTTTTTCTTTGTTTTTTTTCAGACATGCTGATTGACAGCATGGTGGCGTCGGATCAGTTGGACAATGCTCTGAGGCAGAAGGTGAGGGAGGCCATGCTGAAGAGACACCATCACCAGAACGAGCGCAAGCTGAGCAACCGCATCCCGCTGGTGCGCTCCATCGCTGACATAGGCAAGAAACACTCCGAGACGCTTTTACTGGAGCGCAACGGTGAGATCTTTCTCTGCACTCCCATTTTTTACTCTTACTCCACTGGGACTCGCTGTTCTCCAGTACAGACTTGTAGAAACTGTAAGTAGAAACCAAAAAAAAAATTGGGGTGCAGAACGCTTCCTGTTGACCTAGCAGATGACATGGTGTTTGTAGTGTGGGGTACTCAGTGTTGTATGTTGTGCGGGCTGCTTGGTTCTGGTGTGTGTTCACGTGAAGTGTGTTCTGCTGCGTTTAACCCTTCAACTGCATGCAGTCAGACTCCTGGCCATGGCTTTTGATGGCTTTGGTGGTGTGATTGGAGGCATGCTTTTGTCAGACAGAAGTGGATTGGCCTGTGTGGTTACATTATCCCGCTTCCCCTGGGCTCATTGGATGGTGCATTTTGCCTTTTACTTCTATTCTACAACTCTACAACTACAACCACCGGCGGTTTAGTTAATATAGCAAAAACAAATAATAAAACTGACATTGTAGAGAAAGATACTATACAATATTGTTGTCTTTCTGTAGACTTTTACTTGTAGATCATTCATTAGTTCACAGGGTTGGGAGAGACCGACACCCAGTTCTTCCACCAGTTCTTCTTTACACACTTAGATGGTCCCTTTCTGTATGATGTAAGGGAATGTTCCTAACTCTCCTGTTCTTGTTCTGCGTTTGGTTTATTCTCCTGTTCTCTTCCCATTTCTCCCCACTTCCTCTCGGCAGGGGAAGGTCTGTCGGCCTCTCGCCACTCCCTGCTAAAGCCGGGTGTCTCGACCTCCAGCCTGTCCCAGAGACGGGAGTCTCGTGTGTCTGTTCTGCTCAACCACCTGCTCCCCTCCCCATCCCCTTCCCCCGTCCCCACCCCCCAGAGCTCACCCCCATCGTCACGGAAACACAACGGGCCTTCGCATGCCCCCGGCGTCGGAGCCCTACAGGCCACGCCCCCCCAGCTGCACATCCCCGAGGTGGTGGTGTCACCTCCTACAGACGAGCTGGAGGATGAGGAGACGCTGAGATCCGTGCCCCCCATCGAGGACGAGGAGGCATCGGACCAACGGAGAGCCCAGCTGGGGCTACTGCCCCCTGAAGGCAAATATCTGTGTGACCTGCCAGCGTGAGTGAGTGCCGGCCTCCACCGTCGCTACAGCATGGCAGCATGAGGCTCCGCCCACCAGCAGCATCTTCATCAACACCATCGCTACAGCATGGCAGCATGGAGCTCAGCCCACTTTCAGCATCTTCTTCACCACCATTATCTTCACCACCATCACTACAGCATGACAGCATATGGCTCCGCCCACCAGCAGCATCTTCATCGGCAACATTGTCTTCACCACCATCGCTACAGCATGGCAGCATAAGGCTCCGCCCACCAGCAGCATCTTCATCACCACCATCGCAACAGCATGGCAGCATGCAGCTCAACCCACTTTCAGCATCTTCATCACCACCATTATCTTCACCACCATCACTACAGCATGGCAGCATGCAGTTCCGCCCACCTTGAGCATCCTCATCTTCATCATCACCTATTCTTCAACCCTCATAGCAGCATGCACCATCATCTTCATCACTCATTGCTCTATGCACCACCTTCAGCATGTGGGTCCTACTGTCCTTCCCCTGTCTTCATCATCACCTTCAGCACTGTTATTGCAGCCTGGTCACACATTCTCCACACATCATCTTCATCCTAGCCTCGCCTTTCATCTCTCCTTCTCCACACTGCTCCCTTACCCTTTATCATCCTTCGTTCTCTCTGCATTTCCTCACGTGTGGCCTCCAACTTCCCCAATTCTCTTCCTCACTACCATGCCTCTGATGCTGCTGCTGCATGCTCACATGCTGCTCTTCTCCCCTCCTTTTATTCTGTCTGTTTTTTTGTGTTGTTCTAATGTTCTGTGGTGCATTAGAGAACCGTGTCCGTCTGAGGTGCATTAAAGCCTCCCGTTCTCTTCTCTACTCCGCAGCTGCAGCCTTTATGTGGCTTAATGGGGTCTCACCACTGACTGAAGACCTCTTTACTTTCCATTATCAGTTTTAGTTTGGTCGCAGTGGTCTTTGAGCTTTAACTCCTGGTCAGGGTGGAGTTTCATCTCCACGTCCTTGTGATTGAGGTTCGTGTCTGCGTGGGAAACTGCTCTAAAAATACGACATGACAGACGCTGGCAGGCTGCGCCCACGCCAGTTCCAGTCCCTCCACTGCCTGGCCTTGTGGCCCGTATTTATAGAAGAGGCACATCCAGTCATGAGAACAGAGAACGTGGGCGTGTGGGAGCCTGTGACCTTCTTACAGAGATGAAAGTCTGCAGTGCTCGGTTTCTGCGCTGTGTAGGTGGCCACAGTCAACACAAAACCTGTTCGGTTTTTATTGTTATTACTGCTGATTTATTGATTTATTTTTTATTAAATCAGCCTCTGTTTAATGCTACATGGTTAAGGCCAAAAACGGCTGATATTTCCTGTAAAAAAGTCATCTGGTGTGGCCAGAAGATCTGAGTCCCGTCGTTATTACGTAACAGGGTCAGTATGGTTCTACTCGCCCTGAACTTGTCACACGGAACTCTTTGTTCTCTCCTGAAGTTTTGCAGCATTCCTGTCCTCGTCCGTGTGAACGGAGCGCGGCGGGAGCTCAGGCCTCCCTAATCCCCCTCAACACCAGGGGCTTTGCCTGGAATGCCAGCCACGGCACCCCTGTCCCCGTATCCTGTAACAGACAAGGGGACTGAAGGACCTGTTTATTCCATCTGAAATGCTTTATTTTGCTCTATGTTTCATTTCTCATGAATGTGTGTGGATGCAGCTGAGTGGAAGCGGGGCAGAGAATGGGAGAAGGTTTCTCCAGTGACCGTGTGGCTTTGACATGTCCCACAGGCCCCATGGTCACTGCACAGTCGGTCCCCAGCAACTTGGACGGAGGCAAAGGCGACCGCAGGCCATCCAAGTCCTTCACTCAGGTAACCAGAGGTCCTGAACCCAGGTTTTTAAAGAAGACCATGTCCTTCAGGTCCCACCCTGCATCTGCAGAGGGTCCAAGAAGCAGCAGTTCTGAAAGAATGGAATGTAGTTTTCTGTTTTAGGTTCTATTATCCAGTAGTGACAAAACCGACTCCAAACCCTGCAGGTGGACACCAACTTCATGAAGAAGATCCCCCCAGGGGCAGAGGCCTCCAACGTGCTGGTGGGTGAGGTGGACTTCCTGGAGAAGCCGATCATTGCCTTTGTGCGCCTGTCCCCCGCCATTCTCCTCTGTGGTCTGACGGAGGTGCCTGTGCCCACCAGGTACCCAGTCTGCTGTGGACAGATGTAGTCTGTTTGTCTTCACAGCCATGCTAGATCCAATTGCTGCCATCTCTTCTGGGGATTATTGGTGGGGACAAATAAATATTTAGATATTGGTATGGACACCCTTGTCCCCACCATTCATGTTAATGAATGCCCAGACATTGAGATGTTTATTTTATAACCTGCAGAGTTGCTGATTTCCTCTGCCCACTCAGGTTCCTGTTCCTTCTGCTGGGCCCTCGTGGTAAAGGGTCCCAGTACCATGAGATCGGGCGCTCCATGGCAACGCTGATGACTGACGAGGTCCGAGACAATCACGGTCAGAACACAAAGTGTGTCTTACACTCACTTTTCACACTCTTTCTCTCTCTGGGACTATTAGATCTTCCATGATGTGGCCTACAAGGCGAAAGACCGGGCAGATCTCCTGTCTGGCATCGACGAGTTCCTGGACCAGGTGACCGTACTGCCCCCTGGAGAATGGGACCCCACCATACGAATTGAGCCTCCCAAGAGCGTCCCTTCTCAGGTCAGCCTGTCTTCTGTCCTGCCTGTTAGACACAGTTCATTCAGTGCTGGTGAGAAACATATTTCCTCCAGACTGCCCATACAGCATTTCATGTCAAGGACCTTTTACCGCCTTGTGCTGTGGACGCTGTCAAAGGAGACTAAAATCACATTATTGTGATGATAGAGTGAGAACAGACTGTGGTTAAAATGCAGTGTCCACCATTTCACTCGCTGTCCCGCCTGCGTCCAGACCAAGAGGAAGAGGCCGCCTCAAGCCAACGGGTCGACCTCACCCGCCGACCTCATCAAGGAGGATGAGCACCAAACTGGACCGGAGCTGCAGAGGACAGGACGGTCTGTACACCAACCCGTCACCATGGATACAGGACATCAAACAAAACACACACACACTGAGGGACAATCAGTGCTGCAGCGTGTTTATTGAAAGGGCGGAGCTCAGGGCGTGTTCTCCTCTTTAAATGGTGGAAAATGCTGCCATAAGAACCACGAGGACCTGAAGCTGCTGCATAATTCATCTCCACATGATGGCTGCTGGGATCTTATGCAATACGCTGTATTATTTAAGAACGTGATGTAGGTCTGGAGGAACAACGGTTAAACTTTGTCTGAATGCAGCCTGAGCGTGAACTTTGGGGAAGATGTTTTTATGGATGGTCAGTCTTTACTTCTACCTTTACTGTAGTTCAGTAGTGATTTGGCACCCTGACGCCTCCACCCTGTCCACCTGGGTGCAGGGCCTGATGCTGGAATGAAGCCTCCGGCAGCACATGTTTGCTCTGCGGACCCACGTGAGGATTACAAGCTAATCAGCACAATGGTGTCCAACGTTCCTTCAAGGACTGGGCATCGGGGCGGCTAAATTCAGCCTTAAATCTCACACACACACGCACACACACACTGTTTACTTATTACTGTGTCTCTCTCCTGCTGTAGGATTTTTGGAGGTCTTATCCTGGACGTGAAGCGCAAAGCTCCGTTCTACTGGAGTGACATCCGGGACTCCCTCAGCCTGCAGTGTCTGGCCTCCATCCTGTTCCTCTACTGCGCCTGCATGTCCCCTGTCATCACGTTTGGGGGGCTGCTGGGGGAGGCCACCAAAGGCAACATTGTAAGTGACCAGGAGGAAATTGTCTGAGTGATGCTGCCCTCCAGACGTGACCACACGCATGTCTGGAGGTGGTCAGGGCAGAGGTGAGATGGTCAGGTGTCTGCTGGACATAAACACATCTCTGGGTGTATTTGTGTGTGTTCGGTGGAGTGAGTGTTCTGTTCCTGAAAAGGGTTCCAATGTTTTGTAGGGTATCAAGAACCAAAAAATATTAAAATCATCTGGACTGTAAAGGATCTTTATTTCATTAAATATGAAAAAGTGATCTAAAACTGTGTGTGTTTGTCACTTTTGTTAGCTCTGGAACCTTCTCCGGTGTCCTGTTCACACTCACCATCTTCACTCTGATGATAGAGAGTAAACACCACCGGCTCCTGGCTTCTTTTAGTTCCATATTGTCCTCTATATAAACATTCTGCGTTCTCTCTCCAGAGCGCCATAGAGTCTCTGTTTGGCGCGTCTCTGACGGGCGTGGCCTTTTCCCTGTTCGCTGGTCAGCCTCTCACCATCCTGGGCAGCACTGGGCCGGTTCTGGTCTTTGAGAAAATCCTTTTCAAGTTCTGCAAGTGAGTGGTTCCTCTGGGGCTTCTGAAGGTTTTATACATAATGAAATAAGTCTTTAATTTGTACATTTATATAAATATAAATGCGATGAAACTGGTGATCTACTCAGTTGAAATTCCATTCAGATGCTGAGTTGTTAAAGAGCTTCGCCTCCATTTCCCATGATGCACAGTGACTACAGCCTGTCGTACCTGTCGCTGCGCACCTGCATCGGCCTGTGGACGGCGTTCCTGTGTGCGGTGCTGGTTGCCACGGACGCCAGCTCTCTGGTGTGTTACATCACGCGCTTCACAGAGGAGGCCTTCGCCGCCCTCATCTGCATCATCTTCATCTATGAGGCTCTGGAGAAGCTCTTCCACCTGGGGGAGCTCTACCCTGTCAACAAGCACAACAACCTGGACAACCTGACCCTCTACACGTGAGTGTGCAGCGCCCCCTGCTGCATGAACACTTGTTATCTCATCTTGAACCTGAAAAAACCCACAGAAACCTACAAAATGTATAACCCCCAAATGTATGTTTCTCCATATTCATATAAAATAAAGCTACAGTGCCAAATAAAATCTCACTGAAAACCACGATTTTATCAGTAAAATCATTCTCTGTACATCCATAATTTTTTATTCTGACGTCTCATGTCTCTTTCTACTGGTCAGATGTCAGTGTGCTCCTCCTGCAGTGGTCTATAATGAAACGCTGCAGGTGTGGAATCAGACGGGCCACACATCTTCATCCATCCCCTGGAGCAGCCTCAACATCTCGGTGTGTCTCCCACACATAATCTCATACACCACCACACATCTGCACTCTAACTCCTGTTGTCTTTGTGTAGATGTGTAAAGCATTACGCGGAGATTTTGTGGGTTCAGCGTGTGGACATCATGGCCCCTACATCCCTGATGTTCTGTTCTGGTCCATCATCCTGTTCTTCAGCACATTCCTGCTCTCCTCTTTCCTCAAACAGTTCAAAACGGAACGTTACTTCCCCACCAAGGTGCAGCTCCAGTAAAGACACATCATGTTCTCACCATCTTCCTTCATATAACCTCATTATCTGACTTCCTCTTTCTATGTGCAGGTTCGTGCCACAATAAGTGACTTTGCTGTGTTTCTGACCATCATGGTTATGGTCCTGGTGGATTTTCTGATGGGCATCCCAACCCCCAAACTGCACGTCCCTGACCGATTCGAGGTACGGAGATCCTAATGCTGATCCATCACACTGAAACCAGGCAGTTGAGCGGAGACGGTGACAGTTGATGCCGCTACCTTTTATTCATCCTGTTCTGTAGCCGACTTCCAAGAACCGCGGGTGGCTGATTGACCCACTGGGAGAGAACCCGTGGTGGACTGTTCCAGCTGCGTCGGTTCCTGCACTCCTCTGCACCATCCTCATATTTATGGACCAGCAGATAACTGCAGTCATTGTCAACCGGAAGGAGCACAAACTCAAGGTGGAGAAATGGCTGTAATTTCCATGATTTTTCCATGAAAGTAATTGCAGATGCAGTGATTTTCCTGAAAGAATCACCTCTGGGCATAAAGATTTTCAGTGTTGTCCTTCAAGATTTCAGCAGATTTTTGAGACACTCTACGTGGAAATTAATTTCTTTATTTATTATTTTAAAAATGGGGTTGTAATTTCAACATATCAGTATCATGATATTTATGTGATTTATGAGCCATAATAACCTGAAGAATGCTTTGAATAATTATTATCGCCTTTTGCCATTTTCACATAGAATGTAATGTAATTGAGGATTATGACTGTGGTTCTCTCTCCTGATATTAGATGTTCATAATTAGTGCTAATCAGTGTGATTTTCTCCATATTTGTACAGAAAGGCTGTGGGTATCACCTGGACCTCTTCATTGTGGCAGTGATGCTAGGTGTCTGCTCGGTGATGGGGTTGCCATGGTTCGTGGCAGCAACGGTACTGTCCATCTCCCACGTCAACAGCCTAAAGGTGGAGTCTGGTTGCTCTGCACCTGGAGAGCAGCCAAAGTTCCTGGGCATCCGAGAGCAGCGGGTCACCGGCCTGATGATCTTCGTCCTGATGGGCCTGTCGGTCTTCATGACCTCTGCACTGAAGGTGACTCCTCAGAGCACCAGACACCAAGTTCCAATTTCTACATCTTAGATGGTTCTCAGATGAATCCGCTAAGGATTCTCCATTTCATCTGATTCATAAATCCATGGACTGTAAAAAGGGTTATATGAACTGATTCTTCTGTTCTCAGTTTATTCCAATGCCGGTTCTTTATGGGGTCTTCCTTTACATGGGTGTGTCCTCCTTGAAAGGCATTCAGGTGAGAAGGAACTCCCACCTCAACGTTGCAATTCAGTTTACCCACAGCTCTGTTGCACACACACATTCTCTCTGTTACTCTGAGTCAGTTCTTTGACCGGATCAAACTCTTCGGAATGCCAGCAAAGCACCAACCAGATCTGATCTACCTACGCTACGTTCCCCTGTGGAAGGTGCACATCTTCACGCTGGTGCAGCTCACCTGCCTGGCTCTGCTGTGGGGCATCAAAGCATCAGCTGCTGCTGTCGTTTTCCCAATGATGGTTGGTCATCCGTCACATGTTCTAATGTTTAACTGTTGTGCTATGAATGAACTTTGGTTCCTTGATTCTCTGCTCAGGTTCTCGCTCTGGTGTTCATACGGAAGCTGCTAGACTTCTTCTTTACCAAGCGGGAGTTGAGTTGGCTGGATGATCTGATGCCAGAGAGCAAGAAAAAGACAGAAGATGACAAGAAGAAAAGGAAGCAGGTAAACCCCCCCCCACCCTGACCTGAAACAGGTGAACCCCTCCCACCCTGACCTGAAACAGGTAAACCCCTCCCACCCAGACAAGAAACAGGTAAACCCCACCCACCCTGACCTGAAACAGGTAAACCCCTCCCACCCTGACCTGAAACAGGTGAACCCCTCCCACCCTGACCTGAAACAGGAAAACCCCTCCCACCCTGACCTGAAACAGGTGAACCCCTATCCCACCCTGACCTGAAACAGGAAAACCCCTCCCTACCTGACCTGAAACAGGTGAACCCCTCCCACCCTGACCTGAAACAGGAAAACCCCTCCCTACCTGACCTGAAACAGGTGAACCCCTCCCACCCTGACCTGAAACAGGAAAACCCCTCCTACCATCACCAGTATCTACATCAGCATCTTTCGTTCTGATTTTGTTCTGATTTCTCACCACCACCATCAGACAGCAGTTCCCCATGACTGCTTCTCCATCATGAAGCATCTTGATTGTAGTTCTCTGTGTTCTTGAGAGCTGTTCTTGTACAACCTAAGAAAATGATCGGATGAACACATAGAACGTAGAGATGTTTAAAGTAAAAACTGTACACAAGCATCCTATTCATGTAGCATTTAGCAGGGATGTTTCATTTATTTCATTTCTTCTGCTGTTCTTTGGTGCTCTTAAGCTACAAATCTACTTCTGATGGTCAGCTGGTTTATAGAGCATTGTTCTTTATTACTGGGTGGTTAAAATCTCTGAAAATGTCTTTCTCATTTCCTGACCACATCTTCATCTTTAGGAGGAGCAGCGGCGGATGGAGGAGGAAGAGGAGGCTGAAGGCTCGACGTATGGAGAAGAAAATCTGCTAAAGATCCCCATCCAGTCTTGCTCTGGAAGGTTGGTTCATGAGACTCTTACATTTTATATTGTGGCATGTCCAGTTAAAGTCTGCCCTCCAGCTACTGGAGTTCAGTGTGTGTTGGTCATCAGTTTGGAGTGGTGGACCATCTGCAACCCCATACAACACCAACATATAGTACAGTACTGTCACTCTATAGAACTGAGTGTATAGTACAGTATAGAACAGTGTGTAGTACTGTACTAGTAGAGAGTATATATAGGGTATATATAAGACCAGGAAGACCCAGGTTCAAATCCCACTTACTACCATTGTGTCCCTGAGCAAGACACTTAACCCTGAGTGTCTCCAGGGGGACTGTTCCTGTCATTACTCATTGTAAGTCGCTCTGGTTAAGGGCGTCTCATAAATGCTGTAAATGTAAATGAGTATATAGTTCTGTACTACTATTTAATAGAACAGAGTGTATTTTATTGTATGTTACAGTGAGGACATATAAGTGTTTAACAGAATGAATCAATTTGTTGGTCTGTGTGTGTGTGTGTGTCCTGCATGCAGCACTGATCTCTCCTTCATTAATATCACTGAAGAAATCAATAAAAGTGAAAGTGTCCGGTGGAGAATGCTCAGAAGCTCAGACAGGTTCTTTATTTCGGTGTGTTCATGATGTATCTGTAGATCAGTAGACTGATGCTTCTCACTACTCTGTGTCTGATAATCAGTCATCCTTCATCTACAACACAACATGAAGCCTCCTTTCTAATAAAGTTACAGGCATTGGCCAGTCCTGAAATCTACTTTTTACCTTGATGATGATGATGACTGTTTATCTGGAACCCCTGTTAGTATCACTGTGTAAATAGAAGGGATGCGCATTTCAAACACAAAGACTAAAAGTTGATTTTTGAGCATTGTGCAGTGATGTGCAGCACCTCCACCCATCCCCAGTCCTGAGTGAACGCTGCTCTACAAGCTCTTGTGTAGAGAAAATGCAATACTTCCTTTACACAGTACACACATTAACTCTCTCCATGTTGTATTTCCGCAGCCAGGAGAAGGTGGCGTGTGTCCGGGTGAACATGGAGCCGCAGCACGGGCGTGAGTCGAATAAGGAAACCTCCTTGTGACGGCTGGGGGGGTTTACCCGGGTGGAGTTTATGGGACCAGTCTGGACTCTGCGCTGGTGGCTCATCCCAGTGGCTGGGAGGTGCTACTGAATAAAGTTCGCAGGGTTTGTTTGTGTGAGCCAATCAACACCTCATCGTCCCACTGATGCCAAACTAAAGAGGCGTGGCCATGGGCTTCCAGAGATGTATTTCATCAGAGATGATATTTAAAGATGATATTTAAAAATCACATTTTTATTTTGTTAGTATTATTGATTTATGAAGTCTGAATGTGATCAGTGTCCCCTTATGATGATGATATATTTTTAATCACTTTCATGGATGCCACTTTTAAAACATAGGGGGATGGCTGGACCACAGTGTTTCACAGTTCTAGTTCTATGCTATACATACGTACATAATGTGCTTCTATGTTTACAGAATTTCTTATATAAAGCAATAGAAAAGTGGATTGGTTGAGATCCTATAAATTATTTTGTGCAACTTTCACATCTGTGAATCTTGTAATATGACCCTCATTTAGTTTTTCATTTTTTAATTGCTGTGTCTTGGTCTGTGTGCCTTGTGAAGTTGTGTAGCGTAGATCATTTCAACACATCTCATCTGATTTCAGTTCGGACAGCAGATGTTCATGTCATCCTCAGAGGTTCTGCTGTTGAAGGTTCTGCAGTGAATGTTAATGTACCTGAGGTCACCTGAGGTGAATGTCACCACTTGTGTTGCGCCTCTGGATGTCTCTTCAACGTGTTTCTGCTGAATGTACTTGTATTAGTTCAATGTCAGTCATTATGCGATGTGTGTTCCGCTGGTGAAGTGTGTGTCGTCTGCTCATTTTATCACAATCAGATGTGTGTGCAGTAGGATTGGGCCTCCAAACTGATGGGACTGGACACTAGAAGTGCAGAATCTAATAAATCCTGGGAAATATTATAATCTGACACTAGAAGTAAAACAATGATTTCATCTGGAAAATATTATCAGTGAATCATCTGGCCAGACCTACTGTAATCATTGTAGATCATTTTGAAGTGTGCCACTGACTGTTCAGAATGAGGGGGAATCTGAGTCCCTCCATATTTGTTCATTAAAAAATGCTAAAAATAGATATTTTTGTGTGCAACTGTTCATGGAAAACAGTACAAATATAAACATCATTTTCATTTTTCAACATATAAATTTGTGCTTTTATACCTTCTCTTAACACAACCTCACTATGAGATGGTGGGAATTCATACAAGCTGGCAACCCTGGAGGAGTGAGGCCATGTTGCTAAAGAACAAGTTCATCACACACACATTATATCTCCCCCTACAGTCCTTCCATAACAGAAAACCCACCAGACATTAATTAGTGTCAAATATTTTAATCAGCACGGTGACACAATGCATTGAATCATTCAAACAGAAACTCTAATTAAACAGATATACTACAGCAATAATAATTATTTAAATTATTTTTAAATTAGATTAGCAATTGGATGTCAATATGTTGACAGATTTTATTCTTACAAAAAAAACTTGTAAATGTAACACAGTACATTGGTGGGGTTAGCCAGATGGTTTGGGGATAGATAATTGATATTTAGATGTAATAAAGTGAAAATGTGTGCAGATGTCAGCAGGTAGCACATCTACAGGAAGAAACTAAATAATAAAAAAAAAAAACTTAACTTAATTTTCACAATGCTTAGTCAACAACTTCAGTGAAGTTCTCTATTCAAAAACTGTTCTCGACCAGGACCAGGTTAATCCATGAACTGGAAACACATCAACTGGTCTCTGGGCAGGACGAAGTGATCTCATTGTTCTGCTGTTAGAGCAGCGTCTCAGGAGTCTGGAGCCTCCTGGAAAGTTCTGGCCGTATTGGAATGCCTTCTGTGACGTTTTTTAAAATGGCGACAACTAACAAAAAGTAATGTTAATGTATGTTCGGATTCTTTGGAATTGTAATAATAATATTGAAATATTTGATATTGTGATATAGGAATATTGTAATAATAATCACCAAACACCACAACAATGAAGCAGGAAACCAAATATCTAATGATAGTCCCTTTAGAACAAGGATTCACACACATGCAACAACATTAAACAACAGCATGTTTCCTCGCCGTAAGCAGAGGTGGGAAAAGTAGCCAAAGATTCTACTAAAGTATGATTCTACTCAAGTAGTATAAAGTATAATACCACTGAGGTGCCACTGAGCAAAGTACCGTCCCCGCACACTGCTCCCCGGGTGCCTGTCATGGCTGCCCACTGATCATTAAGGGTGATTTCACTGTGTCACCGTGTGCAGTGCTGTGTATGACAATCACTTCACTTTTTCCTTTCACTTTTTTAAACGAGGGTGTGGGGACGGTACCATGACCAACCGCACCAGCATATGGTCTCACAAGAGGGCCTGAGTCACCCCACACCATTACTGACCACTGCCAAACCGGTCATGTTGGATGTTGCAGGCAGCAGAATGATCTCCACGGCATCTCTAGACTGTCACATGTACTCAGTGTGAACCTGCTTTCATCTGTGAAGAGCCCACGGCCCTAGTCCTAAATTTGCCAATCTTGGTGATCTCTGGAAAATGCCAAACATGCTGCACAGTGTTGGGCTGTAAGCACAATGCCCACCCGTGGACGTCGGGCCCTCATACCACCCTCATGGAGTCTGTTTCTGACCGTTTGAGCTGACACATGCACATTTGTGGCCTGCTGGACGTCATTTTGCAGGGCTCCATCAGTGCTCCTCTTAGGTGGAGGAAGCGGTGGGTTGATGCCCTCCTCCACATCTCCTAATGTACTGGCCTGTCTCCTGGTAGTGCCTCCATGTTCTGGACACAACACTGACAGACACAGCAAACCTTCCCGCCACAGCTCGCATTGATGTGCCATCCTGGATGAGCTGCACTACCTGAGCCACTTGTGGCGGTCATAGACTCCGTCTACGCCTCTATTGGGAATGTCTTGCTAATTGCCTGTCATAGCTGCCCACTGCTCACCAAGGGTGATGGGTTAAATGCAGAGAAGCAATTTCCTTCAGGATTAATAAGGCATAACAAAAAAATTACAATGTCATTTGCACAACAGCATTTTAAATTGTCCATCAGTGTTTCTCCGTAAGGGGACAGTTTGATTTCACAGAAGTGTAATTGACATGGAGCTACATTGTGTAGTTTAAGCGTTGAGCAGTGTATTTCATTGCATATTATTCTTTTAAATGCTTAAAAGATCCTGAACCAAATCCCATTCCCTTACTATGGTCATGTTGAAACATCCTCATTCTTCAAAAAAAAAAAAAAAATCAGTGTTTTTTTATTTCTGTTAATAAGTTACAGCACAACTGGACCTTGAAACAACACCAGACGAAGAAGATGAAAGGTGGTGGCTCTGGTGAAGGAGACCCCTGCACATCTCACTGAGCAACAACAACTCAAACATGAATACATAACAGTTTTATATGACATGTTCTCTGGCTCTATTGGACCACCATCCCATTTCTCCACCCTATTCAGCTCCCTGTCCACCTTCATTCTTCTCCTCGCCCTTCTTCTTGTGTCCAGATACAATGTCATCGATGCGCAGAAGTAAAATGGCCGTCTGTAGAGCAAAAAGAAATAAACCACACATGAACCCTGGAATGCATCACAGGAGCAGATTCCAGCAGGTCCACCTCCACCTCACCTCTACTGCAGTCTTGTAGGTCTGAGCTTTCACTGCCAGCGGCTCCCAGATACCCAGTTCGGCCATGTCAGCCAGCGTGCCCGTCTCTCCATTCACCCCCCAGGACGAGCTCCCTGCCTGGGTGTGTTTGGCCTGAGAAGAGGAACGGACAGTCAGTGACGAGCGGCCGTGACACGGTGGCCCTGATGAAGGTCCCCTCTTACCCGCAGGGAGGTGAGGGTGCGGATGGTGCTGCCCCCGCAGTTCTGGATGAGCGTACGGGGGATGACCTCCAGGGCCTGGGCCAGGGAGCGGTAGGGCCACTGAGCCACGCCGGTGAGGGCCCTGGAGCGCTCCATCAGCCGCTGGGACACGGCCATCTCCACAGCACCGCCACCCGGCAGCAGACTGGACTGCAGCAGCACGTTCCGGCAGACCTGCATGGCGTCCTGCAGGTTCCTCTCCACCTCCTGACGGCACACACAGAATCATGGGAGAACATCAGAAGACTCCACCTCTCACCATCAACTGACAGCACTACCTGCTGCTCTGATCTTCCTCCTGTTGTCCGATTGTACGAAAAATAAAAAAAGCTTCTGACAAATGTAATAAAATGCGGCAGTAGTTGCAGGGCTGGGCAATGTGGCCAAAAATAATAATACTGCAATATTCTTATATATATTATGATACACAATATATACCTTGAAATTTCCTCTGAATCAGCGTAGAAAATGTAACATTATGTAAAAATCGGCTGAAAAAGGCTGAAAATGAGTCCCACTCAGGCCCTGCCCTACGCTAAGTAGTGCGAGTAGGGGCCGTACCGCCAGGATCTCCTTGCTGGCTCCTCGCAGTAGGATGGTACAGGCCTTGGGATCTTTGCAGTCGGTGATGAAGGTGAAATACTCGTCCCCGATCTTCTTCACCTCGAACAGCCCGGCGCCGGTTCCCACATACTCCTCACGCAGCTCGTCCGTCCGGCTGGCGATGCGCGCCCCGCACGCCCTGAGCGTACCGGAGGAGAAGAGCTGCTGAAGGTCTGAGGACCAAAACGCAGCGAGATACCGGTGGTGATCTTACCTCGATATCCGGTTGTTATCGGTCTTCCTGATGCGGCGAATGGCGGTGATGTTTGCCTTCATCAGGTAATGCTGAGCCAGGTCTGAGAACGACAGAAATACCGTCTAGCCAGATCCAGGAATGACTTTAATAGTGGAGGAGGTTCCTACCTGAGATGCCCTTCTCAGTCAACACCAGGTCAGGTTTGAGACGGATGATGTCCTCACAGATCTGCTGGATGAACTCCTCCTCCATCTGCAGGATCCGGGCAAAGTCTTCTTCCCGGCTGATCTCGATCTCGGTCTGAAAGCGCAGCCAGTCGACAGGACAACATGAACGAACGATGCTGCGGTGGGCTGGATCGCTACCAGTTTGTGTCCCGCACCTGACTCTCCCCCTTCTTGTATTCCAGTGAACAGTCCAGCAGCACAATTCTGGGGTTCCTGATGAGGCGCCGCATGCGAGGGTGGGTCACATCCTTATTCACCATCACACCTTTCAGCACACATGAGTCCTCGATGATGCCACCAGGTACCTAGGAACACATTTACAATCAGTAGTTACAAGGACAGTCCCCCTGGACACACTCAAAGAGAAGTGTCTTGCTCAAAGACACAAAGGCAGTAAGTAGGGTTTGAACTTCATAAAGTAAGCTGTATGATGTCAGAACCACGTCGGTACCTTCTCAACCTTGGCGTAGTTCTTGATGTTGATTTCTTTGCGCCCGTTATCGTCCATCTCCACCGTGCGCACGGCATCCAGCGCCATCCCGCACGCCAGCTCTGACCAACGACTCACGACTTTGGTGTTGATGGCCGAGTGGATGATCCTCAGCATCATCTTTCGATCGTTCACATCCACCGGGGTGCTGAGAGAAGAGAATGGCGGTGAAGAGCTGCTGTGATGTGGAGCATTCCTGGAGAGCAGGGCATTATTCAAGATTAAAGAATTTTATTGGTACCTGAGGTCTTCTAGAACACTCAGAATATCATCTAGGGCTTGTCTGTAGGCCCTGATCACCACGGTTGGGTGCATCTGCTCCTCCAGGAAATGTTCTGCCACGGCCAACATCTCTCCAGCTGCACAACAACTTCACACTAATCATGCTGTGACTGATTAAAAATTAATTACACAACACGATGCTGTGAGATGCTGACACGCCCAGGCGTCTCTCAGCCAATCAGAAGACTGACCGAGTATGATGACTGAGGTGGTGCCGTCTCCCACCTCTTCGTCCTGGGCGCGGCTGATTTCGATCATGGACTTGGCAGCCGGGTGCTGAACCTGGATCTGGGGGTGAGACACCTCAGTTTCATCAGGCCGATTAAACGGGAGTGTTGGAGGTGGACTTACCTCGCGCAGGATGGCATTCCCATCATTGGTCATCACGATTCCACCAGTTGGGTCCATCAGCATCTGCAGGGTGAGCACATTCCAATCACCAGTTCATCTCCAGGAACTGATTTATACCAAATTCTCACCTTCATCATGGCCCTGGGTCCCAGACACGTCCTAATGACATCGGCTATCGTCTGGGAAGAACGGAAGGCGAGAGGTTACTGGAGCATTGACTTTAAAATGAATACATTTACAGTAGAAAATAAGGAACCACCTTGGCTGCATTGATGTTGCCTGCCTGCACTTTGCGTCCAGACTCCCTCTTGATATTCTGGCCTGGAATAAACGGATTAAAAAGGCATTAATAAATCTGACGCAGAGACGAAAGTGGAAAACACAACATGCGTGTCTGCTGAACACATTTCAAGGTTTCCAAAATGAGTGACGTCAACCACATGACCGGGTACTAGCCGCCCGTAGCTAATGCTAATCAGCAGGTGGTCGTCCACGGAAAAGGCTTCACGCAGAACAGCACAGACATGAAAATATGTCCGGTTTAAGCCGCGTAACTGTTTCTAACCGCAGGCTCGTCTCCAGCGCGCATTTCGCGTCAGAAACTCACTTAAAACGACCACCGGTCCCCCAATCATCCTGCTAACGCGTGGTGCACAGCCTAGAACGTTCGAACAAGAGAGAGACGGAAAGCCTGGTGGGCGGAGCCTGCGGCGCAACGTCCAATCACAGCGGGGAGCGCAGACTCACTGACGAACACACGGCCAATCAGCAGCAGAAGCTGTGACAGCGTTGCTAAGGGAACAGACGACTGACAGCTGCGCACAGCGAAGCCTATTTATGGTCATATTTACATTAAGAGGCAGGGCGTGGTTTTGAGCGTAGATTATACTTCCTAATAGACAAGGCATTCATACCCGAGAATGTTTTATATTAAGACATAAGACAATATAACGTTTTCTTCTTTTAATAAACAGTCAGCATTCCTACTGGACTGAAACATTGATATTTTCAGAATTCATCACACTTCATTTTAACAAAGTCACGTTCTTACAATTGTAAAGACAAAGAAATAAATACATATAAATAGAAAAAGACAGATATTTTAACAGAAATTGAAAAAAAATAAACGCACTGTATTAGGTGTTTAAGACAACGTGTGTTTGCTGAACTTCAACGCTACAAATACAAGACTAAAATGAACCCAAAAAATGGAAGAAACCGCAATTTCGGCCTTGAAAAACATGGATGGTTCAAATGACCACTTTCAGTGCATCGAGTAACAGAAGTAAATAAGTTAAAGCTGCCTATAATTGAGTGAAGTGACAGCAGGGCTGGGGAACCTGGGGATCTTCATTCATTATTATATAGGTGTGAAGTCATCCTCCATGGATCAGGGTCCCCAGCTCTGGATCTGAGAACATGAGAATAGAGGAGACAGAACAGTCTCTGCACAAAACCTCCATCACCCTTATTTAACCAACCAGAAACTAAAAGTAATAAACAGAACAGCAACACATGAAGAAGATTGCCCAGAGGACTGACATCTCCCATGATGCACCTGACTACAGCTCTTCTCTCACTCCGCTCAGGACTAGTGGGCGGGTCGCTTCCCGTTTCAGAAAATCAATGAAGTCCTTCACTTCCCGGCCACCCTGGAAACACACATGCACAGTAGATGTGTAGAGACGTCCATTTAGATCCAGCAGATTCCATGCAGTAGATCAGAACTCACAACAAAATGCTTGGGCTCCTTCTTCTTCCCAGCAGGAGCAAAATAGATGGTGGGGAAGCTGTAGGTAGAGAGAAGACCAGGGTTCATACCCACATAACCAAGACAGAGGGAAGAGGAACCCGGAAGAAAAGGACGCCTCACCCCTGAACATCGTAGCCTTGTGGAACATCATTTGCTACGGCGTCCATCTTTGCAACCACAATGTTGGGGTCTCCAGAAAGCTGTTTAAAAGTGTGAGAACAGTATGAGTAAAGAGTCCTGCTTTTGGACAGCTGGACGTGAAGATATCTCTACCTGCTCAGCCACTGCAGTATATTTGGGTTCTAATTTCTTGCAGTGGCCACACCAAGGGGCATAAAACTCAATCAGGACATCCTTCTCTGGGTCGTTCACTATCTCCTCAAAGGTGTCTGCCACCACCACCTGAACAATTCATATGAAGAGACATGGATGACTGGAACATTTCACACACACACACACACACACACACACACACACTCACACACCTTCACTGGTCCTTTGTTAGTCGCAGGTATGGCCTCAGACTTGACGTAAGGTTTCAGTTGCCCAGCAAAGAAATCAGTAAGGAACCTCTCCAGCGACTTCCCATCTCGTCTGTGAACGAGAAGCTCCTTCACTCAGCCAGTGGCGTCTCCCCCGAACCAGTTCACCAGCCCCCAGACTCACGTGAACTCCTCACGCATGGTGTACTTCTGTCCCAGACGTGTCCTGATGGTGACGAATGGAAGCTCTCCCCCGTCCGAGGTCCCCAGGCCAAAGTCCTCCTCCAGCTCATCCTGGAAGTCGCGCTGGTTCGCCACGGCGAAGGTCAGGCCCCGGGAAGCGAACTGAGATCCCGCCTTCATCACCCTGCATTTACATTTACAGCATTTATCAGACACCCTTATCCAGAGCGAATTACAATCAGTAGTTACAGGGACAGTCCCCCTGGAGCAACTTAGGGTTAAGTGTCTTGCTCAGGGACACAATGGTAGTAAGTGGGATTCAAACCTGGGTCTTCTGAGTGTGTTACCCGCTAGGCTACTACCACCCTGCGGAGACGGAGATGGAGAGAGGAGCTCGCGTCTCACTGTGGAAGACGGCTTCCGGCGATTCCCACCTGTTTCTCCAGTAATTAGATCCTTTGGGGTTCCGTGTGTAGTCCAAGTCATAGTAGGCCGTCAGTAAATCCCGCCCCTTCAGCTTATCTTTATTCTCCTTGGTCAGGTGGGGGCAAAGCCCGAAACTATAACATGTCATTTGAGAATTATTTTGGCACAAACATAAGGACTTAAATGTAACTGATAAACAAGACATTAAGACTGACATGTTATCGCGGATAAAGCGGCGAAGTGCAGGAGTCGTCACCGGCTCACCAAACCTCACCACGTCCTCCTCAAACTTACTCCTCAGTCTGGGAGGCCTGAAGAGCAGCACTGCCCTGAGAGAAGCCATCAATCAGCCGATCAATAAGCACCCACCCCGACACTGTGACACCCGCAGGCGGCGTGAACGGGACTCACTCAGCGTCCACCCCGTACTTCAGGCCCAGCTCCAGCTCGGTGACGTGGCCAAACCTGTACTGGTCCCTCATGAGGGCAGCAGCTCTGAGGAACTCTGACAAGCCCGAACTGTCCGTGCCAGCGAAGAAGCCTGAGACAGGAGGACAGTGAGGCGCGGAACCCCTGAGAGGAACCACGGAATAACGGGTCCAAACTCACCCACCACGCTGGCATCGGAATTACTGGCAAAGGAGTCAATGTTCTCTTGGGTCTTCAGGAGGTACGAGTTGGGCCCTGCGTTCTTCCTCATGTAGTTCACTATTCCATCTGCAGGACAGCGTGTGAATGCATCAGGGGACACGTTACAGCACCCTCTCGAGTGTGAGATGTGAGAAGAAGACACACCTGAAGAGCGCGGCCCGTCGTACGAGGACGACTCCTCACCGCTGCGGAAGATCTTCAGGGTGGGGTACCCGGTCACCCCAAAACGCCCACAGGTCTGTGCGTTGGAGGTGCAGTCCACCTGAGAGAGACCATCATGAGTCCCAGTCAGGAGCCACCAGGGAAATCTGGGATCAGGAGCGGAACTCCTTACCTTGGCCAGCGACACGGTCCCTTTCAGTTTGGTGGCGGCGGTTTCAAACTCGGGAGCAAGTTTCTTACAGTGGCCACACCTGGACAGACAACAGAAAAGTGACGGAGGTGCACATGGAGATTATTGGCGGTGACTGGGTCAGGTTCCTCCTCACCAGGGCGCGTAGAACTTCACCAGCAGGGTCTCCAGCTCCGCTGCCATGTAGTCGAAGTCCGCGTCCGTCAGCTCCAGAACCGCGCTGCGCGCCGCGCCGGGCTCCGCGGCCGTCAGTAGACCAAGCGCCAATATGAAAATTCTCATTATAGGAGAGGACGGCGTCCAGAATTAAACACACAGGCAGCGCAGACCAGACCGCGCAGCCGCACAGCGACGCGCACGGCGCAGGGGGCGGGGCCTAGACGGGATTCGCCGGAAAGGCGTCGGCTGATTGGTCAGGAGACGAACCGCTGGGTAGAGGGAGGTCCTCATTTCTGTCAATCAAATGCACAGACACAATGTAGTCCAACTGTTCAGTAATTCAATACAAATTGAAATTATAAAAAAAAATATTCACTCATATTCGTGATGCAAATAACAGACGCTTCATGTCATGGACTCAGCTGCTCGCGCGTGACGGAACAATAAAAGTAGAGTTCGAGGTAGATTTTGTGTTGTATCCGTCGGTTCCAACAGGATCCGCTCTGCATCCCACAAAACACCTTAACGGGACTTAGTGTTTGTCAATATTATCTTTCTGTCCTATCCCTATGATCTGTTTTATTTAGTGGTCTCCTGACTGCAGTAGACTTCTATATTGTGGTTCTAAGTTGAATTTCTCACATTCGACTGCGTACGTCTGCCGAACTCAATCGATCCCCGATTCAGCGCCGCGCTGATGCAACGCTGAGCGTCAGAAGGAGAGACCGCGTCTCCGACACGTTGGGAAGCGCCTGTCATCCACACCAGCAGCTCTTTACCGGCACGACACTCCGTACGCCCTCTTCCCGTCCACATCGTGAGTAAATGGTGGTGGACTGTAGACTGCGGCGTTTTACTCCTTTCCTCGCAAAGCACATAGCAAGCGCTGATTAGCATTAGCTAAAGACTCATTCATTCTCAGCCAGACAGCTGCCATCTAACCAACTAACTACCACGCGTCTACCTTTTATTAACCCGTTCTGGTTTACTGACAGCTGCCTACTAACCAACTAACTACCACGCGTCTACCATTTAATAACCCGTTCTGATTTACTGACATCTGCCTACTAACCAACTAACTACCACGCGTCTACCATTTATTAACCCGTTCTGATTTACTGACATCTGCCTACTAACCAACTAACTACCACGCGACTACCATTTATTAACACGTTCTGATTTACTGACATCTGCCTACTAACCAACTAACTACCACGCGTCTACCATTTATTAACCCCTTCTGATTTACTGACATCTGCCTACTAACCAACTAACTAACACGCGTCTACCTTTTATTAACCCCTTCTGATTTACTGACAGCTGCCTACTAACCAACTAACTACCATGTGTCTACCTTTTATTAACCCATTCTGATTTACTGACAGCTGGATGTTTACAGTGGATGTAATAATGTTACAGTAGATGAAGTGTTACAATGTACAGTTTATTAGTTCTGCTTTTGTGACAGTGAGGCCATTTTTTTTTTTTTTTTTTAGCAGTTCATCATTCCTGGAAACCATTATGGGAGAGCACCTGAGTCCAGATGAGAAGTTTGAACTCATCACCAGAAATCTCCAGGTTAAGTCTGATCCAATCTCCAGGTTAAGTCTGATCTGATAAAGATAAATGAAAATGTCCTGCATACATATGGACTCATCGGAGAAAATAGACATTTTCATTGCATCGTTTGCATTTTTTTCTGACTTTACTTTAACATGTATGCATGTTAATGTATGAATGAGCAGGAGGTGCTTGGAGAAGAGAAGCTAAAGCAGATCCTGCAGGAGAGGGAGCTGAGGGTTTACTGGGGTACAGCAACAACAGGAAAACCCCATGTGGCCTATTTTGTGCCAATGTCCAAGATTGCTGATTTCTTGAAAGCAGGTTGTGAGGTGGGTCATGTGGTTCATACCTGTCTGTGTTGCTTTTGGACAGTTTTGTTTGTAAAAATATCTTAATTTTCTCCCTTTGTCATCCAGGTGACTATTCTGTTTGCTGACCTCCATGCCTACCTGGACAACATGAAGGCTCCCTGGGAGCTGCTGGAGCTGAGGACCAAGTACTATGAGCAAGTCATCAAAGCCATGCTGGAGAGCATCAGTGTTCCTCTGGACAAACTGAAGTTTGTTAAAGGCACGGACTTTCAGCTGAGTAGGTCAGTGCTGATCTTCTGAATTAAGTGGTTTCACTGATGATAGTTTCACTATGAACTGTTGAAGGACCCAGACTTGCGAAGGTGTCAAAAATAATCAACCCTGCACTTTAAAGAGACAGAACATGTTAAGTTTTAGATAGTGATGAAGGGTGATTTCTGTGCAGGGAGTACACTCTGGATGTCTACAGACTGTCCTCAGTGGTGACGGAGCACGATGCTAAGAAGGCTGGAGCTGAGGTGGTGAAGCAGGTGGATCACCCACTGCTGAGCGGCCTGCTGTACCCCGGCCTGCAGGTAAAATCCGCAAATGAGGAAAATGTCCACTGCTGGGCCATATGAAGAGGGCTTGTTGGTTTGTGCTTTTCTGTAGGCTCTTGATGAGGAGTACCTGAAGGTTGATGCTCAGTTTGGAGGGGTGGATCAGAGGAAGATCTTCACTCTGGCTGAGAAGGTAGCATATCCACTCTCTTAACATCTGAATTGGATTGTCTCCTTGGCAGCAGAACCATGCGATAGAGATTAATATTCTGTCCTTGAATATGTTTGAATCTAAATATAACTGTGACTTCCTGCAGTACCTGCCCTCTCTCGGATACGCCAAGCGGCTCCACATGATGAACCCCATGGTGCCAGGACTGACCGGTGGGAAGATGAGCTCCTCTGAGGAGGTGCTGAGACTGTTTGTGATGATACTGCGAAGTCATGTTGCTCTGATCACAATATCACACCTCACACACTGCAGATTGTTTGATTAACAACAGGAGTCTAAGATCGACCTTCTGGACAGTAAGGAGGACGTGAAGAAGAAGCTGAAGAAGGCCTTCTGTGAACCAGGCAACATTGAGAACAATGGCGTACTCTCCTTCGTGAAACATGTTCTTTTCCCACTGCACTCAGGTAAAATGTCCTGCATGAAAACTGTGATGTTTCCAGTGCTGGTCCCGGGACTCTAGAGTAATAAAATTGTAATAAAATCGTAGAAAACATGGGACTGCATTTGTTTCTTTTCAGAGTTTATCATCAAGAGAGATCCTAAGTGGGGAGGTGATAAGGTCTACACCATCTATGAGGAAGTAGAGAAGGACTTTGCTGCGGAGGTATCAGTGAAACATGTCTTCTTCCTGATCAGGCCATTTTTGGTTTCTTACTTCTCAGCTTGTATGAACAATTTAAACCTCAAATCTACAGATGATCCACCCTGGGGACCTGAAGGCCTCTGTAGAGACAGATCTGAACAGACTGCTGGATCCAATCAGAAAGAAGTTCCAGTCACCAGAGCTACGGAAACTGACCAACACTGCATACCCAAGTGCTTCAAAAAACAGTGAGTAGAGTTGGCGTGTTCTCCTTTCCTGAAAAGACATGTTCTCCTGACCTTGGTTTCACCTCAGAGGCACTACCAAAAGGAAGTAAAAACCCAGCAGAAGATGAAGAGGTGATCCCCTCCAGGCTTGACATTCGGGTTGGCAGGGTCATCAGTGTGGAAAAGGTCAGATGTGCTTTTCTTGCTGATCCAGGATCAGTCATTATAGCTAATGTCCATTCAGATCGTAAAATGTTCTCCAAAATGTTCTCTAGCACCCAGACGCGGACTCTCTGTACCTGGAGAAGATTGATGTTGGAGAGGCGGAGCCACGGACGGTGGTCAGTGGACTGGTGGCCTACGTTTCCCAGGAGGACTTGCAGGACCGGCTTGTAGTGTTGCTATGCAACCTCAAACCCCAGAAGATGAGGGGGCTGGAATCTCAGGCCATGCTGCTCTGTGCTTCTGTGTGAGTGTCGGACACTTTTAATTTTGCGTCATTATGTGTTTTATAACTGATTCTGCATGTACTGGACTGTAGTGATGGGGACCCTAGGAGAGTGGAGCCTTTGGACCCTCCTGAGGGGTCATCACCTGGGGAACGTGTTTTTTTGGAAGGTTATGAGTCCGGCAAGCCAGATGATGAGTTAAAACCAAAGAAGAAGGTTTTTGAGAAACTACAGGTACGTGAAGGCTAATGCAGATGTGCGCTCATCTCCGCTTTATATATGAAGATTGCTTTTATGAACATGTGTCTGCTTGGATTAGGCTGACATGAAGATCTCTGGTGAATGTGTGGCTCAGTGGAAAGAGCGAGACATGATGACCAAACTCGGACAAGTCACCTGCAAAACGCTGAAAGGTGGCAACATCAGCTAGACACGCCCGTCCCAGCATTCCCCTGACATCCACCTGGAATCATGGTCCTAGCAGAGGACCATGATTCCGAATCCTTACACTGAAAAAATGTCATTGTCTTGATGAATATAATCCATGTTCATAACACAGGACTGTAAAGGGAATGTTCCAGACTCCTGGCCGCAAGAAGACAGGTTCCTGTTTGGAAATGACTGCATAATCCTCTGTACAGTCAAATAAAAAGATCCATTGTGCTCCTGGCATGACCACAGCTTGGGTTTCAGCGAAGCGTCTTTGAATCCTCTCTTGTACTGCCTATTATTGGTTAGAATGTTGTTCAGGGAATGATGTTGTAAACAAATAAGACACAATGATAGTTTCAAGGAAAATATATTTGCGTACATTTACAAATATTATGTGTATTTTACAGTGATACTCAAAGCAAGTGCTGTGGAAGGGGTGGGTGTGTTTTGCTAATTAAAAAATTCACTCCATTTGAGTAAAACATGAAGACTAACGTGTGTAATACTGTAAATCTGCATGTATGGCAGTGAAATCCACTGCCTTTAAGTTAGAAGCAGCTAAAGGGACATCAGTCAACATCATTATTCAGGGCAGCGGTGGCCTAGCGGATAAGGAAACAGACCCGTATCTGAAGGTTGCAGGTTCAAATCCTGAACCACCAAGGTGCCACTGAGCAAAGCACCGTCCCCACACACTGCTCCCCGGGCGCCTGTCAGGGCTGCCCACTGCTCACCAAGGGTGATGGTTAAAAGCAGAGGACACATTTTGTTGTGTCACCGTGTGCTGTGCTGCTGTGCTTCACAATGACAATCACTTAACTCATAATCTCTCTGCCCTGCTCATGCAATAATCAAATATTAGCATCACACACAACTGAAATATTCATACATGGTGGTTATGATATTGATTGGTAGAGCTCACATGAACCTCACATACAATGCAGTTCTGTAATTGTTTGGAAAGATCAGCAGCCAGTCCGGTGGCTGTATTAATAGTGGTCAGTACACTAAATGGCCACGAGATGGAAATCTCAGCTTGTAATGAGAAGTACATGCAATGACGTTGAAAGAATGAACACAGCCAACACGGGGCCAACTTGGCCAGTGCAGACAAAAACTAGTTTAGAAAAATACTCTGAATGCTATAATAAAGCATATTGAAGGATCATAATGGAGAACTTTTTGGCATAAATATGAAGGCCATTTTAGGCTAAGGCATTGTCATGTAACAGTCAAAATAAATCTTCCAGCTTCATGTTGACCTCTCTGATCTTTTTATTTGAAGTTCTTGCTTGGAATATGTGTTTTTCATGAATCGTCAGTTATCGTCGTAACTTCTTCTCTACCTGGAAAAGTGAACAAAGCTTAAATAAGCCTGGGGAATATCAGGGAAAATAGAAGATGGTGTTACTCAGAGTAACTATGATTCATACTTGCTGACTCCTGGCCTTGTAAGGTTTGTGCTTGCTGGCCTGCAGGCTGCATTGTCTCAGTCTCTCCATTTGTGTCCACAACCACAGAAGGCTCTTGAAGGTCACCCTGAAAGCTTCCAGCTCCAGTAGGTATGGCTAATATTGTCTTTTCTGAAGCTATTCCATGTATTGGCTTCTTTGCAATAGGAGGGGGCACTTTTTTTATTACTACTGCCTTGGCCTGGCTGGGAAACTGCGTTAGCTCAGCTACCAAGCTCTGCTGGAGGTCAGTCTGGGCCTCAGGAGAAGAAGGTGTCTCAATGACCACCCTTTTAGTGTTCTTAGAGAATATGAAACTGGCAGTGGATGCTGGAGACTTGTGCAAATCTGTTCCATCCAGAGACTTTGGAGATGTCAATACTAGATCATTGTTTGGTGAGTGCAAGGATCTCCTAACTGGGAGCCCATCTCTGGAAGACAAGGCTGCCATCTTCATCCTTACTGCCTCTTGCAAACACATTGATGGGGAAGTGACACTGGCAGCAGGGGACTTTGAGGTGCATGGGGATTTCATGCAAAGTGACTTACGGATGGGTTTCTGTGGTATAACATGACCAGGGGTTGGACTTTGAAAGGATGTGTTCTCAGTGCTGGGTGTCTTCTCCTGAGAGGAACATTTGACCTGGCCTTCAATATTACTGGCAATGGATCTCAGGCGTACCATCTGAAGGAGTGATGGTGTGACCAATGGAATGTTGGCATCATCCTTCACTGGAACTGGAACACTTTTGATTCTTGACAGCAGTTCTTTGCTTTGACTTTCATTGCTTTTCTGTCCTGATGGTCTCCTGAAAATCAAAGGACCTTCTGCTGAAGGTAAGTCTGGGGAACTAGTGCTAGCTAGTTCAATTGGTTGAAGACAGAATGCCTCTTGTTGTGGAGGTGAGCCCTTTATCAGTGAAGAAGCTCCAGAAGTTGCTACATTCACTGTAACTCTTGTGGTCTGATGACAGGTTTGAACAGAGTTACTACATTGTTCTTCATTAGAGGCCATCTGTAGGTTGACTGGTTGAACCTGAGGAAGACCATCAGTCTCTTCACCTTTACTTTCTAATGAATGCCCTTGTTTTGTGATGATGATTAGTAGGGTGTCCTGTGTATCAGAGTTCACTAATGTTTCCTGATAACAAGGTGGTGGGGGTGGAGGAAAGTCTAGGTCATCATGTACATCAAAAACCAGTTCAGACAGTTCCTGCATGGGGGGAGGAGGTGGGGGCCAGGTAGACTCCATTGGGACCAGATCTTCCTCAGTGGGAGTGGATATCATTGGGATAAAATGTGTTTTTGTGGGAGGTGGTGGAGGAGGATAAGCAGGAGGTGGAGAGTGTGGTGGGGAAACACCAGTATGTTTCTCAGTAGACAATACATATGTGTGGTCAGTTTTCGAGGTGTCCATGGTAGTATGCTCAGGACAACTCAGATACTCTATTAGTCTTTCCTCAACTGTCAGCGAGCTGAATGTCTTGTCTTCATCTAATGGTGTGACTTCAATTTCAGCTTTGACTTTTATTGTCGGAACCTGTGGATTACCTCCATTTTGCATGGTAAGGTTTTTCTTCACGACCATAGGTGTTTCCTTTTTTGATATTACGGGGCTCTTCTTGAAATCTGTCCTTTTCTGAACTTCAACTTTTAGACTCTCTTCCTTCCTTCTTTCTCCTTTCTTAATTATGTCCTGTACTTTCCTGTTCATGTTGTTCAAGTACTTATTCACACTTCCATTCATTTGGTCTTGTATATTTATAATTGTTGTGTCTTCTTTAACATTATCTTTGGTTTCAGAATGAGATGCCTTCTCTTCACATCCTTCATCATGAGATGATGTCTTTGCTATAATAGGCTCGTTCTCATTTGTTCTCTGTGCCTCCTGCCTTTGCTTATGAGCTTTGTTTTTTTGCTGGTTCTTCTGTAGCTGATTGATATTACTGAGGTCAGGACCAGGACCACACAATAGTTCAATTGTACGTTTATTATGTGCCCAGGTTTCAGGGGGTGGGGGAGATGGCGCTTTAACCTTGGGTGGAGGTGGAATGTTTAGAAGATTCCTGAGGGTTATTGGTAAAGGTGCTGGAATGCCTGGATTTTCTAACACAGCAGGAGAAGGCACTTTGGGTACCTGTGATGTGTCTTGATGTAATGTCTCAGATTCAACTGAACCTAGAGATGTAATAGATGATGCCGAGATAGTAGGTGATGTATATGATCCTGTCCTCTCTGCTGTTGTGGACTGTACCTTTTCCTTGCCTGGCGAGGGGGAGCACATCTCCTTTGGAGAGAGAGTTGGTGTGCCACTTCGACTAGAGTATCCACTGGAGGGGGACACGGTTCTTTCGAATTTACCTTGGACAGCTGGGACTTTATGTAGGGATGTAGGGAAGTTTGATTCAGTCTGATCCCCAGTGGAGGGCTGGTCAGGACTTAGTGGAGTGGAGGTGATGGAAGACTTGGACTTATCCAGAGAGCTGGACATTGCAGAATTAGTAGGACATCTAAAACAGACTGAAGACATGTTCTCTTCCCCCAGATCCTGATCCTTACTTACTTCCAAACTCCCTGAATTGGAGACACTCAAATGTGGAGACAGTTCTTGTGACCTCTGCTTTATCTTCTCATGATGTAATGAGTATGTTCTCCTTGGTGGAGCTGGGGGATGTTTAGTCTTCATCACAGAAAGGCTGCGAGAGAAGGAACGGCTGCTCCGGGCACTCTCCCCTGAACTGACCAAACCATTACCATCTTTACTTCTTGGCCTGGATGAGTTGGTGGCCCTCCATAACAAGACTTGGTCCTCTGTCATTTGATCTGAAGCCTCCTTGACACAGCTGTCTCGCGGTGGGTAGACACAACTTTCCTTAGATGAGATTGTGGAAGAATTTGAAACTATTGTCTCAGAGGACCGTGAGTGGCTTTGTCTGGAGCTTGTGGAGGAAGGTCCATCCTGGGTGCTTCCTTCAGAATGTGAAGAAGCTGAGCTGCCTGATGTCAAGCTGCTCTTGCTGACTGTGCGCATGCTTTGTCTGCGATTGATCTTCATGACGTCTACTACAGCAGGCAGGACTGCATTGGGGATTATCTTAGACAAGTAGGTGGCCTGTGGTGAGACAGACATGACAGGGCCTGGAGGCTCCTGCAGGAAGCAGGGTGATATCAAGCCTGGTAGAGCCAGGGATTTAGGTCTCTGCATGTTTGGCCTTTGGCTAAAGCCACAGTTATCCCTGCAGACATCATGCATGTGATGTTTGAGAAGGTCTTTTTGGAGGTGCACACGCGCTCCCACGTTGATGGTTGACATTTCTCCATCAGTTGTAGGAATGACCACCACTTCAGGGGAGTTCCCACCTTTTCCATTTGGGAGAGTATGGACTCCTTTTTGCATACCTGTATTTAACAGAGGAAAACACTGTGGTCATGGCAACAAATCTATTTTTAATCATTTTGAAGCATTTACTAAGCTGAACAATGGCGTGGGTGGTCTACAGGTTAATTTAAAGTAATATATCAAACAAATAAATAAGTCCTACTTCTTCATTAAGATGCTGTGTGGTTTATGAAACCTACTCAGTTCCATGTGAACATGTTGAGGTATGCCCATAATCGTTGTCCTCCTGCCCCTTCTCTTGGTCCTGTCCAGTTTCTTTGTTTGGTTCAAAGGCTTGAATGTTGAACCTAAAGGACACACTCAAGCATGAAAGACTCATACATTTATTTTCATTCAAAATATGCCAGTTCCATTTTGTTCCTTCCAGCTGTGGTGGGGTTTGGAATCTCTGCAACTCCTACATGAACATTTATGATCTGCAGTTGTCCTTGTTTCCCTAGCAACTCCTGGTTTGAATACAGTCTCCCTCCACATGAAACTATTTCCTGGCTGGGAATGTCGTGTTTGAGAAATACATGACAGGACAAGGATCCACTGAAGATCATCTTTGCAAACAAGAGGGTTTCATTAAGTTCAAATCTGGCTCAGGACACAAACCTTGGCGTGTCAATGCTGGCCGTGTTGAAGACACAATGAACAATGAGTTTCTGGACGTATTCCCAGACTCCGGTGACCCGTCTCTGTCCCTTGGGCTGCTGTCCCTCTCAAGTTGTGGGATAACTGCAGACTAATGATAGAATTCATGTCCACTACTTTCAGTCTGTCCAATGTTCTCATGGACATGTTTGCAGTTTTAATGAAGACCTTACCTCAGTCTGATTATCTTGATACGTCAGACCATTTCTTTCTGTGCAGAAAGAAAATCACATAAATCTTACAGTGCAACATACTGGTACATCCAGAATAGGTGCTGCATGTGAAAGGTTCTTGGACAGATGTTGCTGTCTTGTGCAGCACAGCACACAGTGACACAACGAAATGTGTCCTCTGCTTTTAACCCATCACCCTTGCTGAGCAGTGGGCAGCCATGACAGGCAGTGTGTTGGGCGCTTTACTCAGTGGCAACTTGGCAGTTCAGCAACCTTCTGATTACGGGGCCGCTTCCTTAACCACTAGGCCACCGCTGCCCCATTTGTCATATGCTATTTGTCATAGTAACTAAAGGTCTGGGTACACCATGGTCACCATTGAGCAGTTAAATGGAAACTGGACTCACCCTCTTGCTGCTGGACCTTCAGCCCCATCTGAGCCTCAGAGTGCAGGTCCTGCAGGTACTGTGACCTGCTGCTGCTTTCAATGAACACATTCTCCTGGTAGTGCTGGGAAGCCATGTAGTGCACTGCTAGCTTCTTCTGCCCATCCTGCTTGGAACCAGCTGAGGAAAATCAGAATAGGAATTGTAATAAGTAATTAATTATTATTTTAATTGAAGGTGGTTGATAATATGTGATCACTAGTCTTGATCACTATTATTGAACTGTACTCTCTGATGGCTCGCATGCATCTGACTCAGATGAGGTGAGTAAGGTGTAAGATCATTAGAGAATTAGAACATGTGAGGGTTGAAAATAACTCTCACAAAGCACGGCATGCAAATGATTATGGTTTAATAAGCAATATGTTTTACGATTTGTGACAAACATGTCTTTTCCATAAAGTGCCCACCGCAAGCTTTCTGATAAACTTCAGCTTCCCCATGTTTGACCTTCTCACAAACTCAGACGGGTTCCGAGACTGCACTGCTGAGGTTAATCCTCCAGCATTCTTTACAAGTTGCCATGACGCTGCAGGTAGTCCAAATCCCTCTTGGATCAGATCAGGAGGCAGATGCACGTCCAACCCTCATCTGAGAGGACATAATGCTGTCGACTGGCTAATCCCTGAAAAAAACAGATGAGGATTGCTCTAATAGTCCCTTGAACAGAAGATCGCAGCCGTCCTTGATCACGTTGTCTCAGATGGTTCACTTTGTGGGCTGCACTGTGAGTCCTTTCTTCATCTTAGTATGAAAAAGCAAACTACCAATGACCATTTAAGCATTGTTATAAGCCAACAGGACAATGCCAGTCCAGAAACGTGGAGGTTGAGGTGACACCGACCATTATCTGGTCAAAAGGGAGAAACATGACCCTTAGGACTGACCTTTACCCCCTGGACACACTGTCCAAGGAAGAATAAAGAGATTTAGATCTTTTCCCACCCCCCTCTCCCTCAAAGTCCATCTCAGGTTGGTGGCAAAAACGTGCCTCAGTGAAGTCACCTTTTATCTGAGTCTCTGGAGCCCCACATTTTAACGTCTGGATTAGTGGGACGATTCTGTTGATGATTGGTGGACAGCATACAGCATCTTTCCCACTGTACGAACCATTCCTTCAGCGGATTTATTAATGGACTTTTCCTACTATGAAGAGCGGTTGAATGAGGTTTGCATTAATTGTCCAAGTCTGAATAAAAGAAGCCCAACGGCGCAGCTCTTAGGTTTCCTGATGTAACAGATCCAGCCGCAGTAACAGAACAGAGAGCTGAAAGAAGCAGACTCAGGAGAGAAGGAAACCTCAGTCCTCAGTCTTTGTTACAATGATTTTTTTCAAAGGAAATGCAGATGGATTAAGTTCCAGGAGAGCTGAGAATTCAGAGGGACGCCGACAAACTCCAAACCATTCCTGTTTACATTCACCAAGGACTGCTGATGTCCACTCAGCCACGCGGACATTTAGTGTCTCACATCCCACCGTGGCGGAATGTCTGGGGACATCTCATCACCTGCTCCATCCTCCCTGCCGCCTGGCAGCGTCTGATTACTCGATTTATTCAATCTTAAACTTTGCACAAGTTGTTATAAACTTTATACTGATGTGTAAGAACATTCATTTTAATTTGCACAACTTAACTGTTATAAAATGAGTGGAATAAATATGAAAACTGCATTTACTCATACTTTTGTAGTAGTGTCTGACATTGTAAGCTGTACTCACCCCTCTTTTTGAAGGCTGACAGCAGGGAGCGGACATTGTTACTCAGGAAGACAACCATGTCTGAGCTGAGACCAAAATATTACTATAAACGAGTATCATCAGCTTCCAGCAAGAGGGCGAATGTTGCTGCTGCTCCCGCCTGAGAGGGGCGGACCAATGAGAGGCAGCGATCTCCACCAACCCCGGCTCCACCCACTCCTCCTCCCCTACACCTCTATTGTGATGCAGCAGCAACCGTTTTCTGAACCCCGCCCCCCTTTACAGGAATTCACCCAGACGTTGACAAAGAAGGGCTGAGCATCTGCTCACACACACACACACACACACACACACACACACACACACACACACACACACACACACACACTTTTGCAATAGAAAGAACTGAACTGAAAAAAAAGTTCCTTTAATCCCAACATTATTCCCATTTCCACTCAACCTATCTCCCAACCCAGAACACACAGAGCCGCAGGAGGTACAGCAACGTCCTGCCACCTCCTGTAGCTCCACCCACATGTCCATCCTGGCACCGGACCTAGGTCTCCAATTTAATATCTATTTTTATATCTCCCATTAAACTGTACAATCACCATTTTTACATAAACAACATAAACGCCTGCTCTTTCATATGGCCTTGGTCCCCTGGCTACAATCTTTAGTGACGGGGACAGTCCCCCTGGAGACTAGGTGAGAGTGTTACTTACTACGCTATTACCATAATCATCAAAAGATCTGACCCCAAGGCTCCAGCACAGGGATGCTGTGTCTGTCCCTACAGGACCCAGAAAACGAACACATGACATTACACAGGAAAGGCATTCATACACGTTAAGTTCCGTTTATTGCACTGGCCACCAGGTGGCGCTGCAGATTCCAGTGATGTCGTGGTTGGTTTTGCAACTGTCTTATTTCTAATATTCATCATGCCTGTGGTGTGGTAGAACACGACTGGCCAGCTAATTTGGGTATAAACACCAAAGGCAACATCTCATCTGGTTCATCCAGGCACTTGTGTCATATTCAGTTTAATCACAATGCTGCATCTTCTCAGATGGAACACAGATGACAAGTCCACTTCCTTGATCTGGAAAAGCTGACTGTTAATAATTATTTATTACATAATTATTTAGATCCAGTTTTCCTTACAATCAGTATTTACAGGGACAGTCTCTCTAGAGACACTGAGGGTTTAGAGTCTTGCTCATAGACACAATGGTAGTAAGTGGGGTTTGAACCTGGGAATTTGCGCTCTTCTGGTTCATGGCTACTGCTACCCCTACTGCTGCCTGTTGTAATGAGGAGGCTTTTAAACTTGTCACCTATAATAAAGGTGGCATCTGGTCACCACAACAAACATTTTTAAAAATGCTCATATAGTTATCATGAGAATCTGTTCTCAGTTCAATCACATGGATGAATGAACACATGGAGTCCAACAGAATAACTGTTTCTGTGCACATTAGAACAGCAGTAAAGGGAACGTTTAATCGAGGGAACCGCAGAGTAGAACTGATTCAATAAAATATAATCAGAAGAACAAAGCAAAGATGCCATTTTAACTACTGGAACCATCTGACAAAGCAAACAGACCAACCATGAACTCCAACCTTTCACAGTCAACAGGGGATCAGCAGAAGCTTGTCATCACTATTCAGTTTCTAGGTCCCAATCACTGGTTCTTTTGTTACATATAAAAAAATGCAGAGATTAAAAAAATAAAAACAGAATAAACTCACACCCACTTGTTCCAGAATGTTCAACCGCAGTCTTGTATACGTGTACGTGCATACGTGTGCGTGTAAGTGTGCGTGTGTGTATACGTGTGCGTGTACATGCTGATTCACAGATGGAGGTTCTCACATCAGTGAGGTTCCATCCTGATCACTCTCAGTCTTGGGCCTTCTGATTATGCCTGGAAACCCACCATGCATAGGTTTACATCACTGATTGGATTTTACTGTATTTAGTGGTTCAGCTGCTTTAAAGTCCCACACGCTGCAAATCAAGTCACTTCCTGTCAAAGTTCTCCACCATACTGTGAATTCTAAAGAAGGGGACGGAAGACGTTGCATGAACATGTCTGAGATATGCAGCCCTCTGGTTCCTCCAGGTGCTTCTGTCATTTTCAAAGATTCAGTTTAATTGTGCCGAGTGTCCAAGTCAACTTCAACCTGGCAAAGCTGCACATCTGACTGTGTTGAGGGACTCATGACACATGATGTTTACCCGCCTCGTCATTTACTCCATCCAACTTCTCCTGGAGTGAGGAACACAGAGGCTATTTATAGCATTATGTGGAAAGTGCTACGTTCGTCGGTCCCTGTCACGTCCTGTACGAAGGTTACAGGCTCGAAGTCAACCTGGTGGGAGGCAAGAACACAGCAGGATCTCTTACACCGTGAAACCTGAATCCTGCAGAAAAATCAATCCTGCAGCCAGACTCTGCATCAACACATATTCTTTTATCCTGTTCGAAGATGAGGAAAGCCCCCACCCTGCTCTGAAGCTCTTCAGGCTCATGTACATGTGCCGTGACACTCCCAGCTATAAAATCATCTACATCCCACGAGCGCTACAGAAAAATAAAAGGTTGAGATGGTCTGAGACAGACAGAAGACGCTCTCAGGTCGGCTGCGATGCGTAAGAGCCTTGTTATATGTTCTCGTGGCTTCTAATGCTTTAACTCGATTTGTGTCTAATGTAGGAAATGGCTGCAGTGAGTCCATTTAGAGACTGAGACAGAGAGAGATGTGTGTATTTGAGAACTTCACTTCTACTTCAGCAGAACAGAAGACTGGTCAGTGCTGATTTTTTTACCACCACAAAACAGCAAAGAAAAAGAGCAGAGTCCAACACTCATTCCAGAGAATCTCTCTGATCCTGATCCCGGATGGCAGTGATTCTGGGTAAAGACTCTGAGTATCCAACCCTGGTAAATACTTGCACACAGACACAGTGTCGACAAAGGGGTGAACCTTGCATCTGAAATTGCTGTGAACACTGGTCCATTCTCCTCTTCTCACACTACTGGTTTACAAGGAAATGAAATTCCTCTTCAGATATTCCTACTGGGAACATATAATTTCCTGTTGACCTACTGATAACAGGCAGAGACCTGGGGATACAGGTGAATTCAGAAGCTGTGAGATAATAAAGCTGCTCTCCCACTTCCTTCTATCCCTGGCCCACTTCTTCTCAGATAAGAGAGATTCCAAGGTTTTCTTGTGAAATTCTCTGGGATTATGGAGCTCTGTTCGTGACAAAATGAAACATGGAATATGAAGTCCGGCCCAAGCCCTTCTCTATGAAATGAATAATAACAGCGACCAGTTCTTCACCAGCATTGAGGGAAGGGAGTATTCATGTTCTCCAGTCTCACTCGGGATGGGGAGTTTACAGAAAACGAATTGTGTGACTCTGCTGGGACTGTTTCTGAACAGATTTTGTCTTGTTTTGGGGAGAGTTCAGGCTAAGGGCAGAAATGTTGAGTCCTCCTCCAGTCACACAGAACATAAATCAGAAAGAGGAACATACCCAGACTTTTTAAGAGTCGGCAGAGCAGCAGTATACAAAACACCATCAGCTGTTTAGATGTATAATAACTATCATGACGTTACAGACGTGATAACCTCAGCAGTATAAAGAACCTTATCAGCTGTACAGATGTATAATAACCAGCCTGACGTTACAGACTTGATAACCTCAACAGTGTAAAGAACATCATCAGCTGTATAGATGTATAATAACTAGCATGACGTTACAGACTTGATAACCTCAACAGTATAAAGAACATCATCAGCTGTATAGATGTATAATAACTAGCCTGACGTTACAGACTTGATAACCTCAACAGTATAAAGAACATCATAAGCTGTATAGATGTATAATAACTAGCATGACGTTACAGACTTGATAACCTCAACAGTATAAAGAACATCATCAGCTGTATAGATGTATAATAACTAGCCTGACGTTACAGACTTGATAACCTCAACAGTATAAAGAACATCATCAGCTGTATAGATGTATAATAACTAGCATGACGTTACAGACTTGATAGCCTCAACAGTATAAAGAACATCATCAGCTGTATAGATGTATAATAACTAGCATGACGTTACAGACTTGATAACCTCAACAGTATAAAGAACATCATCAGCTGTATAGATGTATAATAACTAGCCTGATGTTACAGACTTGATAGCCTCAACAGTATAAAGAACATCATCAGCTGCATAGATGTATAATAACTAGCCTAACGTTACAGACTTGATAACCTACGCAGTATAAAGAACATCATCAGCTGTATAGATGTATAATAACTAGCCTCACGTTACAGACTTGATAACCTACGCAGTATAAAGAACATCATCAGCTGTATAGATGTATAATAACCAGCCTAACGTTAAAGACTTGATAACCTACGCAGTATAAAGAACATCCTCAGCTGTATAGATGTATAATAACTAGCATGACGTTACAGACTTGATAACCTCAACAGTATACATATCATCATCAGCTGTATAGATGTTGTAAGTCGCTCTGGATAAGGGCGTCTGCCAAATGTCGTAAATGTAAATGTAAATTTAAATGTAAATGTATAATAACTAGCATGACGTTACAGACTTGATAACCTCAACAGTATAAAGAACATCATCAGCTGTGTAGATGTATAATAACTAGCCTGACGTTACAGACTTGATAACCTACGCAGTATAAAGAACATCATCAGCTGTATAGATGTATAATAAGTAGCCTAATGTTATGGACGTGATAACCTCAACAGTATAAAAAACATTGTCAGCTGTATAGATGTATTATAAGTAGCCTGATGTTATGGATGTGATAACCTCAACAGTATAAAGAACATCATCAGCTGTACCGATGTATAATAACTAGCCTGACGTTATGGACTTGATAACCTCAACAGTATACAAAACATCATCTTCTGTAAAGATGTATAATAACTAGCATAACTTTACGGATGTGATTACCTATATAAAATGCCATTGGCTGTATTGCTCTCTAATAATTCAAACAATTCAATGAATCTAATTTAACATTAACAAACATTAATAAACAGAACAAAAACTGTCCAATTAGCTTATAGTACAAACACAATATTAATTAAGAGTTAAAATGTAATCACTTCAGATGTTTAACTGCTCCAGATTTAATGTTTGGCATGACACACCAGATTAGCATGAAGTCAATTAAATGATTAGAGGTAGGGTTGGGATAATAAAGAGTTAAACATTAATCATATTAGACATTAAGGTTTAATGTTTGGCACATTAACCCCTTTTAGTGTGGCATGATGGAAGTTTGATTGGCTGCATTGTGGGGGCCCAGTTGTTACTGATTAGCTGTTGCCATTTATTTTTATGTGGTTAAAATCTAACTGCAGCCATTCTGGACAATAGGAAAAAAATCTTAAAACACAAAGGAAAATATTTTACCATGAGTTTGATGTTATTTTTAAGTGTTTTTTTTCCTGCAGAATTAAAACCAGAATAATCCTGTTTGAGGTTTGAGGATTTTCTCATTTCTGTGTTCAGCCATATTCTTTAAAGGCAAGAGACCCACATTTGTTACTAAGACACTAATATGTTTGGAGAACCGACCACACTATATAGTTCTACTGTGGGATATAATCAGAGAGCTTTCCCCAAATAAGAGGCCATGACTTCTCTCTTAGTCCCTAACTCTGGATATGTTTGGAAGTGAAATGAATCGGATCTCCAACTGGAACCACCATGACGTATAGGAGCTCAGGGCATGTCCCGCCATGCAGATAGAATGGAAAGAGACACAAATAACAGCTTTATAATGGAGTTCAACTCCAAACGTGTTTGGTTTTCAGAGTTTCTCCCTTGCTAATGCCACTGAACTCATGTACTGTTGTCAGCAGCGACGCTGAAAGCCTTGGCGGCGTCAGGATGTGGTCGTCACGCTTTATTACATGAAAATAGCAGGGAGGAGCTGCAGTCAGGATTAATCTAGCGTTCTCGTGCACTATTATGTCAAATTGTGAAGGTGAGAAGGTGGTGAAGAAACAAATGGGACCCTTTTCATCAGCTGTGCAGCTGTATTATAGGGACTTGGTAAAGGGTTGAGATGAAAGCTGTGGGACAGGAGAAGTCCTAGATCAACGTTTCAGATGTGCCTTCTCCTCCCGTCAAAGAAAAGCTGCACGGTGCTGAGCCCACCACGCCTGACCTGCAGCAGCTTGGCTGCTTGTAATTCCGAATTTTATGCTCATTTTTATTTGTGTACTTCAGACTAATAAACCCCCATCATCTTCTTCCTGCGTTCAGTAATTCAGGGGGTACCAGACAGAAATTTTCCAATTGAGTCCTGTCCATTCAGGACACTGAGGAGCATCTTTGATTGTCAATTGTTGTTTCCTGATTATTTTCGTTCCAGATTGGTGCATTGTGGAAGATGAAAGACCATACTGTGGTGGTCACCATCATCACAGCCCATTGCTGGCATCCCAGTCAGATCCTGCATCAGGGTCACATGGGACATTCCCGAGTAAGTATTGGACTCGTCGTGGTTCACGGTGCTGCTGCTGCTGTCATACGTCACTCATGCTCGAACAAAAACACGAGGTGTGAAAATATTCATCTGCAAAAGCCTCGGAAAAAAACACACACACACACACACACACACACACACACACACAGCGCTTATCTGTTGCTCCAGGCAGCCTGTTTTTCCAGACACGCCCACACGACCTGGACCTCACACTCGCAGTCCACCCTGCACTCCACTACAGAACTCCACGACATTCTCGCGTAGCTTCAGAACAAAACACAGTTTTAACAGACCTGTCTTCCCAGCCTCCTCGCCTACCTGCTCTGACTTTATCCAAACGGCCCAAGTGCCAGAAGACCTTGGGTCTGCGGGGGCCGGAGAGGTGAGCAGGGTTCCGCTCCACCCTGTTCCTCATGATGGTGTTCCCCATGGTGGGGCATCCATAGAAAATCTTTCTTTCTACTCCTCCCCGTTCGGGAGCTCCTGAAGCCGTCCCGGCGCTGCCTGCCTGCCCGTGTGGCACAGTTCCTCTGGTTCTCCTCCTCTCCCTCCCTCCCTCTCAGCAGCGATCAGTCACGCTCTACCCAACCACAGAGGGAGGAGGGACACACACACCTCCAAACACACTGATCCTGATTCATCTCGTCTACTGACAACAAGATTCCCACCATCCTGTCTCTGCCCTACTAAATCTATTTAGCTTATTGGCTGTGTGTTCCCCAGCCTACTTCTCTCTTTTCTTCTTTTCACCTCACACGTTTGTGTGTCTCCAGTCAGAAAATCAAAAAGAAAATTGCAGCTTCACTCATCTCACACACTTTTCACACACCCTCAGGTTTATTGATTATTGCGGCTGCACACGCTGTCTCTGGCAATATTTCGGATGCTGCTCCTGAACGCAGCCCTCAGTATAATAACACAATATAACATAATGTCAAGTTGAACTGGTGTCAGGACTTGTGTCAGGATGGGGATTTTATTGGAAATTTATAAATGATGGCCCACTACCTCTAGGCCACCACTGCCACTACAACACCATGAAATTCTCTAACGCAGGGGCAACAGCACAACTTCAGAACTAAACCTTCAAGGCATTCATTACCACTAAACAAGATCCCCATACAGACTAGAACGGGGGTCACCGACCCTGGTCCTGCACAGAGCATCTGAATCTCAGAATGACACAGTTGAGGAACTGTAACTGAACTGAACTGAACTGAAAAAAACTCATGATGTTCATCGTGTTCATTCATGGTACACACCACAATCCCTCTTGGCAGTTGTTCTCCTCACAATGATCAATGTGGTGGCAGAACATAATCCCAACACAATCCCATCAGAATATTAATCCAGCATCCACTGTTAATAATAAAGGCCAATGTTGTGTGTGATGGTAAGATCTTTTCCGAACCTTAAATAAGCGCCTGTGGAGAATCCTGAATCCTTGGAATTTCAGTAAAGGAGAGGAAGTGCTGGGAGATCAGGCCATGGTGCCTGCATGAGTGTGTGTGTGTGTGTGTGTATTCCTAGTCTAACTTCACCAAAGGACACCATAGACTGGTGTTAGAGAAAGTCAGTTATGTGGCATAGATGTTTGTTTAGGTAGGCACTGGGCTGTGACAAGGTTATTATTAATATTATTATTAATATTATTATTATTATTTTCATGCAGGATGTTCCTGTTAAATTATCACCCATGTGAAAGGGGTTTGTCCGGATTTAAGATCCTGAACTCCCTCAAGATCAGTGTGGACCACATTTTATGCTGAGAATCAGTGTAATGATGTGAATTATACTGTCCCCTGGTGGGGACAAATTCAGATCAACTGAGATCCCTGGACTCTTCTATTCATCTGTCAGTCAGGTCTTCTGACAGAACACACACACCGAACACACGGTGAAAACATTGGATTTGTCAACATGGCTTTTTATGGAAACTGACTGGACTGGATTCCAGAAGAACCGTGGTCCATCCTGTTCACCTCTTCAACTTTTATCTCCACCAACTGAGCAGACAGGGACACACGCAGGAACGGCTTACACTGTGTATGGTCATTAGAAACGAATGTGGAAAAGGCAATGTTTGGTCTGGTTACCGTAGCAACAGAAAGACGGTTTGAATGATTTTGTCATCTCCAGCAGTAGTTGAAACACACTTTTCTTAATTTACTAATTACATCATGAGATGCTCTCAGCCAATGAGACAAATAGATTTTCAAACCCCACAACACAGCGGAGTAGAATTTGGGAGTTGCAGATGAAGAAGGAGAAGAAGATGAGGTCAACATGCCCATGACTGTACGTTACATAACACGGCCCACACGTGAAGAAACTCGACTCTCCTTCATTCTGCTCCCCACAACACATGGAGCAGCTCAGACAGGAGAAACATGGGGCGACTTCTAAAGAAGATCCATGCTGGCAAGTTCTTCTGCTCTTTCTACGAGAAGATCTGGTGGTAAAAAAAACGTCACCTCTCTGCATTTCTGGTCTTGTCCCACAGCTGTGTGGGTGTGGCCTCAGTTGTTACTGTCTGAGAACGGCGTAATGGCTACATACACAGCTGAGAGGAGGAGATGTTTATCTCATCTGTGGGTCGGAGGAGATACACATGACGGACTGAGTGCATCCAGATTTCTAATTTCACAACCTGGATTCTCGACACGAACATGAAGAGTAAATCCAAAACACAGGCTGGGGAGGCCACTGAGCAGAGAGATGGAGTCAATGATGTCAACTCCAAAAAGCCCCTGGAGCAGATAAAGGGCCTGAGGGAAGGGAGGTGACGCAACCATCAGCCCTTTGGCCTGGAGGTGTGGTGCCTGGAAATGGGGTGGAAAAGTGAAGGTTCCATCTAAACTCATTTCACTATGAAAATGAAAAACTGGGGCTGGGAGTGATATGAATAAAATCATATTCATATTCATATTGCTGTTGTGGGTTTAGTGACAATAATGCTATTTCCTAGAGTAAAGGTCTTCTGTATAATTTTGGATGGTACTGATTTGAACTGTGAAAGCAGCATGATCTCCTGATCTCCACCAGCCTCACCAACGAGTGGCTGTCTGTAATTCCATCACATGGAGGGGACAGGAGACTCAAGGAGCCATAATTAAACAGAAAAAAACTCGTCCATCACTCACCCTTTCATCTCAGGACCACGGAACATCTCAATCCACAAGGTGGCATTCAAACAAAAGCAAGACCCAGAAAAGCTCCTTTATTTAGCTTCTCGCTGGCCTTATCAGCTTTATTAGCAGATATGAGTGAACTTGTGGAAAGTTCCAGAGTAAAGTTCCCCAACAGGTTCCTAAAGAACAAGTCTCATGGACAGTAGGCAGAAAACAACAGGGAGGTAAAAAAAAAAAAACACGCCAGAGATGATCGTTTTCACCGTTCACGGCCATGAAGGAGTAGATGACGCCCGGGCTACAGTGAACGCCTCTTACCCTCAGACTTAAACTTAAAATCAGAATCACTAAAGTATCAGATGCCAGTTTTTTTCGTTTGCCGTCATCTGTGAAACTCCGCCGTTCCCAGCCCTGCGTCCATCCGACCAGTTTCCAACCTCAGCGGTGAAGCTGACCGTGCGACCTTTACTCTAACTGACCGTAGTTAGAAAACGTGGAGGCGCAACAAGAGTGAAGAGATTATCTGCACCAGACTGGGCGTGTCTCTGTGTCACCGCGGTAATCCTCCTGTTTTGGCGTCAGACTTGACGGGCCTTCATGATAACTCCAGGATCTCCTTTCCACGTACCATTACTCGTCTCCTGTTTGACGTCCCCAGGTTCCGGTCCCCGCTTCTGTCCGTCGCTGAGGCTCCTCCTCCTCGCTGCGTGTAGCCAGCTGAACGCTCGGCCCAGGGAGGCGCCGCGATTCTTGGCCTTGGGACGGCTCTGCTGGGCCACAATCTGGGTGATGTCCCTGGGAACCAGGTCCCCAGTGGAGCAGGTCCTGGACATCCTGCCAATCCTGCCAGTCTCAGTGTCTGAGAGATGCAAAAAGAGGTGAGGTATGGTGAGAAGTCGGAACGCGAGAGGGCAGGAATGCCGGGAAAAACGGAGCAGAGACAGAATAAAAGATAAAAGGAAATGGTGTTCTGGCGAAACGAGGGGAGAGTTTCTCACAGGCTCCTGCCACTTCACACAGACACACACACAGTGTAAACACACACACACAAATATGCCCCCACCCCTCTTCTCTCTCTCACACACAGACACAAGCCTACAAACACACAAACGTATTCCTGCAGCAATTTCTCTCGCACACACACAATAAACCCTGTAAAAAACACTCAAACCTCAGTAAGCGCGCACACAAAAAAAGACTCACAACCTCATGAACTGTGCGGCTGGTCTCCAGCTCGTCCGATTTCCAGCTCCATGCTGCTCTTCTGTCCGGGCTGAACATGTGCTGCCCTCCAACAAGAAGACCACACCCACCTACCGCTCCCTGCTCTCCTCCTCACACACTCACTTTTACACTCTCACTTTCTGCTTTTCCTTTGCTCGCACATCTGTCTGTCTGTGTTTGAGTGTGTAAGTGAGTGTGTGCGTGTGTGTTTTGTTTGAGTGTGTATGTCTGTGTGTGAGTGAGTGTGTGAGTGTGTGTTCTTTTTTGAGTGTGTTTTCCTGTGAGTGTGTGTGTGTGTGTGTGTGTGTGTGTGAGTGAGTAAGTGTGTGAGTGTGTGTGTGTTCTGTTTGAGTGTGTATTCCTGTGAGTGTGTGTGTGAGTAAGTGTGAGTGAGCAAGTGTGTGTTTCTGTTTGAGTGTGTATTCCTGTGAGTGTGTGTGTTTGTGATGGTTTGAGTGTGAGTGTTAGTGAGTGTGAGTAAGTGTGTGTGTGTGTGTGTGTGTGTGTGTGTGTGTGTGTTGCTCACAGGTGAACTGAAACCTGATCTGCAGCCTCTCACTCTTCCTCGATCCTGCTCCTTCACCCACTTAGAAGTGAAGTGATCGTCATTGTGAAACATTGCAGCACAGCACACGATGACACAATCAAATGTGTCCTCTGCTTTTAACCATCACACTTGGTGAGCAGTGGGCAGCCATGACAGGCACCCAGGGAGCAGTGTGTGGGGACGGTTCCTTGGTCAAGGTAGGGTGTAACAATTGGGTGCATATGAAATACACACCTGGCACAAACCTGCATGACAGCAGGGCGGGTATAAAGGTCAGGGTGGTAGTAGCCTAGTGATTAACACACTCGCCTATGAACCAGAAGACCCAGGTTCAAATCCCGCTTACTACCATTGTGTCCCTGAGCAAGACACTTAACCCTAAGTTGCTCCAGGGGGGGACTGTCCCTGTAACTACTGATTGTAAGTCGCTCTGGATAAGGGCACCTGATAAATGCCATAAATGTAAATGTAAGTGTAAAATGTAAATGTCTTGTGGAGCATCCGGTCGGGGCTACAACATTTTATGTGGACCCTGCAACTTGGGTGTTTAGTTGTTTTAAGTTCTGGCCACACAAAATCCCATTCCCAGTATGTCCCGCCTCTGCGCTTCATTCCCCTGTCAGCTCGTGGACGTGACATAGGGTAAAGAATAGGGTAAGGAATTCTCTCTTACAGGAAAATGAAGTGATAAGAAGATCAGGTGACCACATGTATTAATTATTAAACTCAGAACTGAATGCATTGTGAGAGAATTTATTATTTTAAATAGATTCCACCCATAATGAGAGTAATGTGACTATAGAGGGAGGATGGGGTGGTGGTAGTAGCCTGGTGGGTAACACACTTGCCCACACTAACACACTAACCCTGAGTGTCTACATGAAGACTGTGCCTGGAACAGCCCCCTGGCATCTGGATAAAGTTAATGCTGTAAATGTAAAATGTAATGTGAGGTCATGTGGGACAAGCACCCCATCATCTGAAATAATACCCCACATCACCACGGATACCAACAGCAGACCACAGCCACTCTACAGCACAGGGTGTCATCACTGTCCTGCTGCTGCTCAGATTTAAAATGGAACTAAAAAACAGGGGTGTGCAGATGAACTGAACTTCAGCTTCCCCTGTCTTCTGACCGGGACAAGTGTATGACAGATGGACAGAGCCATATTTACCCCAGATACGCAGATTTATGAAGAATAGATTTTTATAGAATTTGGTGTAGATGTACAGTGCACTATTATTAATATTTTATTTAAGGGCAGTTTGAGCATTTTACTCTTGACACCGTGGCATAGGGGTCTCAGTTCAAGGAGACTGACGTCAAGCTGAGATAACAGCCTGTCAATCATCTACTGAAACCTGGTCTTCTGAAGCTCTGAAGCACTTCATCATGAACTGTACTGATGTCACAGTCTCACTCACGCATGCTGGACAGATTGAACTGTTTAAATGTGGCCTTGGAGGACAGAAAACCGCCCCTTTCTGCCCATTTCTGCAAAGTCCTTGACGCGTCTGCTGTAAGTGTGAAGTATAAACAGGAAGTACAACTTTGCTGGGTGCTGCATTCTCCCCTCCGCTCGCTGAAAAGTCCTGAACAATGAGCCGTGTGAGGGGCGCATTCAGGTGTTCTAGCACACATTCCTCGTTACCACGGTGACTGGGCCCGCCGAATTACGGTCATCCTGGACCGGCCCCGTCCAAACTTCACCCATCCAGTCATTCGCCCTGTATTTATATCTATTTACTAACCAGAATAGAGCAGAACTGAATTAACCTCTCCACAGGTTTAAGCTTTCCATAGATGACGGTTCCAGAAGTAAAAAGAAATGATAAAAAATAATTGATTTTTGATAATTGAGTAAACATTTTATTTTCTCAGGACATTCCATTTCCCATTTTTGAATAAACACATTTCTGTCTCTGTCCCTGCTGTGGCATCCATGCGTGATTGGAATGTTGCTGGAATGTTACAGGTGGGTTATGCTCTTCTGAATCTACATGTTTGCGGTGTGGGATGTCCTGGTTCACAGCAGATCACGTAAAGGCCTCACAATTCCAGCCCCGCCCCCCCCGATGCCTGACCGCTGAGAGCGGCGGCAGGAAATCCCACCAGCCGGCTGGGATAAATCCCACCAGCCCCCCTCTTCCAGCTCCACATTATTCTGACCACTGCTGCTTTGTCCTCGTCAGACTGGATGAGGATGAGGACAAAGCGCACACACACACTGACATAACACACACACACACACACACATTATATTGTGTATAGTCGCCTTCATTCAAAAACACACACCCCACCAGTGTCCAGTGCAGTGAAGAGTGAGGCGATCTCCTCACCACCCTTCCTGAGAAAGGGACCGTTGGCAGCGTTCTACACTTTTTATTAATCTCCCCCAGATTAGGTGGATGGACTGAAACGAACTCGGAGCTTCAATTAAAGAGAATTTGGAGAGAGCCCAGGAACATCCTTCATTAGTTACATTTGAATGGGTGCTGTGAGGCAGCGTTTGGATGGGCTGTGGAGCTTCTCCATCAGCTGGAACGCTGCACTCGTTCCAGTAGTTCATCGAGCAGCAAACCCAACAGTTACAGGTTCAAAACCCTGCAGAACACAGAATTAAAAACGGGAGAGCGAGAGATAGAGAGAGAGAGAGAGGGAGAGTAAGATGTGTGTGTTTGAGAGAGAGAGAGAGAGAGCGAGAGAGAGGCGAGTCAACATTCCTGGAGCTCAGCTCCATTTGCACAACACAAAAGACATCAGGAAGAAAGAGTTGCCAACAAACACAGATGTGTGTCTTTGTTGTAATAATGAAACAGTGAAAGTGAAGTGATTGTCATTGTGAAACACTGCAGCACAGCGCACGATGACACAACGAAATGTGTCCTCTGCTTTTAACCATCACCCTTGGTGAGCAGTGGGCAGCCATGACAGGCGCCCGGGGAGCAGTGTGTGGGGACCTTGGCAACCTTCTGATTACAGGTCAGTTTCGTTACCCGCCAGGCCACCACTGCCCCAATAATTTCTGTTGTGGTGGAGCTCTGGAGCCCTGGCAGGTTCTGGTGTTGGGGGGGGACCTGCTGCTTCGGATGTGGACAGTTACTTTCTGTATATAAATGTGCCCAATCAGAGAATACAGAGACTGACAGACCTTCTGTCCTTCATCTGTCCATCATGTTGGTGCCACAGCCACATTTCTCTTCCCAGTTCTGTAACGTTCAACCACTGTCCAATACAAATCTCTGTAGAGACTTGGACAGGTCAGTGGCACTTCACTTCACACAACAACAACATGCTGCCACAGGCCCCGCCCACAGTCATACAGATGGAGACAAACTGAACTATTAGTGCTGCTGAAAATGTTGCGACCAGGAAAGGACTAAAACAAGGTTCTTCAGGTCCTTACCAGAGATGTCAGGTACCAGGTAGACCTACCCACCTTCAGCCCCACCCCACCATGCAGAAACCAGAGGATCACATGACCACCCTGTTCCTAATCAAAAGGAGGCTTTGAGTCTGAATTCCAGCATTTTTTGGAGCTGCCAAAATCCCAAGATTGGAAAAACTGCTGGAGTCTCTTTCTGCTGTAGTTGCTTATGGTCACAAGTGTGAATGATGCAAACAGAATGCAACTTACAGTGTTACAGCTTCCTGTCCTTCTGGTCTTCTGCGTTCTGTGTGCATCATTCACTCTTGTGTCCATAAGCAGCCACAGCTACCACTAAACTCCCCACTAAATCTCCCATTATTCCTCTGGTTGGTGATCAGATTGTAAGTGCCTTAAATAAAAAAGTGTTCCATTCCATGCCTCTTTGCTATATTTGAATGCAGACATGTGATTGAGATTCCCACCCCAGTTTTTTCCTTCCGAGAAACTCTTTCATGTGAAACTAAAAACAGAACGAAATGAACAGATTCTTATCTGCCATGGCCTGTTGTAATCTCAGCATTCAGCAGGAGAACAGGTTCATCAGTGCTGTGGTTGTACAGTAAATAGCAAGGAGTCATCACTGCCAGATATTTACAGGTGTCAGAAGAGCAAAATTTGTGTCCTTTAAACATCAGGTTCTTGACATCATGAGCAGCAGAAAGTAATTTTGCTGTCATTCTGAACTAAATGCATGGGAACTCATGAGGGTCCAGATCCAGAACCACCATTCACCCAAGCATAAGGGAGAGCACCTTTAAACATCTAAACATCTCCTGGGATTCCTGATGTCCATCTCACCTCCACTGTGTGTGAGCGTGTGTGGAAAAGTCAGGACGTTAACTACAAAAACTCCTGCTAAATGAGTTTTCTTTGGAAACTTTCCACTTCCTGTTGTAGTTCGGAGCGCTTCAACCCAGATCCCTGGTGCAATCTTCATGTGGTCATGTGACTTGGACAGCAACAGCCATCCTAATAGAAGTAACCTTAAAGGGAAGGTTTGAGGTCAATGCTGTTGACCAAAGGGTGGGATGGGGCGGATCAGCTAGTGGACCTCCAGCATTCCTGGCGAAACTTCAGTGCTTCCTCTCTGGAGCAGCAGACGGAGAGAACTTTGGCTGAGATCCTCAACATATAATGAGCATTTTTGGCAATTTGCTACCACCACGAGTTGCTTTGATCCCACATATCCATGGAGACAGCAGCTGGGGGGGCAGAGGACACGCACACATTCAGAATCAGAACAGACACGTTCTGCTATAACCAAAAACAGAAGAGCACAAAAAGTATGACGTCTACTCGAATTTTATTTGGCAGACATTGTTAGTCATTTTTGTCAGACCTGGAATGAAACAACGCCCCCTTCTGTGTATTAAAGAGAACTACAACTGATCTTCAACATGACCCAGTTCTCCATGAAAAACATCGACAGTGTTCTAAAGAGCAATATGTGTCTCCTGGTGACATTGTGCTGGATGGGAGTAAAACTTCCATCTCATTACCCAACCCTGATTAGCGGTGACATTCAGAGTTGGGCTGTGCCCAACCTGCAACACCTCGTCTGGTGAGATCATCAGAAGTGAAGTTTAGTTTGAAACTTGTTCATCAATCTGGGGGTCTCAGGAGTCCCTGTTTCTTATGAGCTGATGTCTCCTCTAAGGTCCTGTTTATCCATTATCTGATGTGCTGGCGTGTTTAGTAAGCTCTGTGTCCCAATCTTCTCAGACACTTAATGCCTAATGGAGTCTGTCCCTCCCTCCATCTCCACAGAGTTTATTCTACTGCGGCATGTGGTGTACGATTTCTTATTTATTGGTGGTGCTGGAAGATGGAGCATGGAGGTTCTGGGAGGGAAGTAATACGGACACAGTACATAAACTCAAATGTTCAATATTCAAACAGATGTTCACGCACGTACACACTCACTCACTCACTCACTCATATTTACATTTACATTTACATTTTATAAAGAACAACAGATGGAACACCCTGACCCTGACAGCCTCTACTGACCTTGACCTTAGCACACCAAAATCTGATCAAGGCATTCCTGATACATCATGTTCAGAAGAACACAAGGAGACATGACAAACCAGCATGATGGATCCAGCAATGGCTATGATCTGTTCTCCTACATGGTGGGCCATTTATATGGATACACCTTAATAAAATGGGAATGTTTGGTGATATTAACGTCCTGTTTGTGGCACATTAGTATATGTGAGGGGGTAAACTTTTGAAGATGGGTGGTGACCATAGTGGCCATTGGATCCAACTTTTGTTTTTTCAGTAGGAAGAGGGTCATGTGACACATCAAATTTATTGGTAATTTCACAAGAAAAACAATGGTGTGTTTGGTTTTAACTTAACAAAACATTATTCTTTCATGAGTTATTTACAAGTTTCTGAGCACTTGTGTCAATGTCATCAACCATTCCCATTTTATTAAGGTGTATCCATATAAATGGACCACCCTGTACTGATATAACGTACTCAACACTGAGAAATTCTGAGATGCTCCCAGGCTGCTCTCAGGACTTTTACATTACATACCTATTTCAGCGTCTTTGTTCTCTACATATTTTGTTTACATTTAAATGCTGTTCCTGCCCGTGTTTCCCCAAGTTTATGTCGGCGTACACTTCCGGCGCCCCTATGTGTGGTAACCTGTTACAGCAGCTCTGCTCATTTCTGAGTTTCTTGTTTTCCTCTTTTCATTCTTGTAACATTTTCTTAGTAATTTAATTCTGACACCATGCATTAATCCTAGTCATGTTTTCGACTTTTTAGTAAATTCCCCAATAAAGGGTCATCTCTTGTTATATCTTAACTTTGTTTGTTACATATAGCACGTGGTTCCAGAGGGAAAGGAGGAAAGGAGGCTCCATTCCGATCTTCTGAGGGCCATCTGAAGTGCAGCGTCTATTTAAAGCAGCTGGGGATGGAATCTGCTGCTCCCATAACACAAACACACGGTCCTGTGGCACTCAGTCTTAATGACGGTCGGGATCCAGGTCCGTAACGAGTCCCTGACGGAGTCCAGGCTGTTCACTTGTTCCTCTTCGTCTCACTGGGCACAACTGTGTCGCTCATGAGCCACCCCTCCGATTTCACTCCAATTGGACATGGTCCATATGTCCCCGCCCACTGTTGTCAAGTTTGTCCCAGGAGAAACAGGCTCATGTTCCCCCCCGCCTACTATTTATTAATAAAAGTAAACAGAACACACGTTGCCCCGGAGATGGCAGGGGAGAGGAGGACCAGGGGGAGAGGAGGCAGAATCATCGTCCCTCACCGCCCCTCTCAGACTCTCCAACTTTCCGCCTCCCGACCACGACACATTTGTCCCATGGAGATTGTTTCAGAGAACATTTGAAACCGCAGGAGCCTGGTAGTTGGGTGAGTTTTTGAAAAGGAAATTTTCAGAGATCATGTGGTGCACTTTCCATTTACAAAATCAGAATGAACTGAAGTGTGAAGGTCAGATTAAGTAAAAACTGCAGGAATGGGTGTATTCGTGGTGGGTCATAGGCAGCTGCTGATGTGCGATTCTTGTGGCGTCAGATATCAGGACTTGTGATAAAACGTGATGAAATGCTCTACAGCCTCTGGGGCTTCTGGTCAGAAGAAAGAGATGCTTGTCCCTCTGTTGTCCACCCCAGCAGTTGCCTGTAGGCTGCGTTTTTCCCTTTGTGCTTGTGTGGCTCACTGCTGTCACTCAGCTGTCCCCCATGCAGCTGCTCCTCAGTGACGTTCACCGCGTTCCTTCTGCTCTTCCCAGTCTCAACACCCTGCATTGACCCTCATACAGAGCAAAGGGAACCAGGATATAAAATTCATGTCACATTCAAGATTCAGTCCTAAATAAGGATCTGAAATATTTCAGCGTATTAGTCAGTGTTAATATTTGGGGTCAAAAAATAACTACAACCACAGATATTTTGTGCTTTTGTAAGTTTTACTACCACAACGTAGACCAACTTTGAACTAGACACTGACCCAGAAAATGTTTCAAGCAGGGGTTTGTCATCCCACTGTTTATACTGGCTTTCTGGAACCATTCCCACCAACTGTGCAAATACAACAGACCTTGAAGAAGTGCATTAATGAGGACCTGTCGTTGTGTTTATCGCAGAACCAGCAAGGAGAAGATGGAGGATCGAAAGCTTGACGTCGTCTTTGACTCAGCCTGTGACTCACTGACAGAAGAGGCTCTGCAGTTTCAGCCTTTGTTCATCGCGGAAGACGACGAGGAGGAGGATCTTTTTGAAGATTGTGTTGAAGACATCCAGGCAAACAACTTTTCCCAAAGGTGCCGGGATTCATTAGCATCACAATTCAATGGACTTATGGAGAAGATGATGGCCAAGATTGAAGATTATGGAAGTCTGGTTCAGAACCCTTCAAAAAGTTGCTTAAGGCCCCAGTCAGACACTCACAATGATGAGTACCTGCCAGAAGAAAGTTCAACAGTAAAGATTGAAGCCTATGAAGAAAACAGAGAAAGTGAATATTCTCTCACACGGGAAGGACTTGGAGTCTCTGAGTGCAAAGATGATTCCTTCACTTCCGAAGATATGGAGGAATGTGTGGACATTATGGACATTGGAGAGCTGGGGACTCTGTTTGAGGGGTGTATAGAGGAGGTGGGGCGTCTCCAAGAGCAGAGAGATGAGCTGGTGAAGGAGCTGCTGGAGCTGGAGCAGCCGATGGCTGAGGGTGTCACGGCCCTCCGGACAGAACTGGATGAGGCCAGGGGTCAGCTGGTGAGGGTCAGCTTGGAAAAAGAAGCCCTGCTGATGGAGACACACTTGGTGAAGAAGAATTTGTTCATTGCAGCGAGACAGTGCGCCCAGAGTCAGGTGTCCCTCAGAAACCAGAAGCAGGATGTGGACAGTCTAAATGCAATACAGGTACCTGATTCAACCTAAACATGCAGGTCATAAGAAGCTAGGAAATTAGGAGAAGTAAAGGTAGCCAAGTTAATGGAACACAAATTCATGAACCTTCATAGTACTGCTGCAAGATGTTCAAACGACATAATTAATGAAATAAAAATGGCCGGTTCTTCTGAAGAGCAACATTTGGAAAATTGTGATGCCTTAACATAACTAGAAATAATCCTTCCATTTCTTTATTCTCTCTGTATTTCTGGACCAGGAAGAGCTGAAGGCCCAGGTTCAGCAGCTTGCAGATGAGGTCACACACCTTTGTTCTGACCATGAAAGTAGCCTGAAGAACCTCCAGTCTCAGCTGGAGTATCTCAGTCAGGGATTGGGCTCGGCCTGCTCTTCTGCAAACCTGTCCCTGGGTCGCAGGGCTTCCTGGGACTTACAGCAGTACCTGCAAGGGGCCATTGGGGCTCTGGAGGAGTGGTATGAACCTCGGCTAGTGGCCCTGCTGAAGTGGAGGGAGACCAGCATGGAGGCCCTAAAAAAGGCCAGGGAGCAGGCCCAGGAGCTGAAGACGCAGCTTGGTCCCCTGAAAGATGAAGAACAGAGACTAGAGCTGCAAAGAATCTGTCTGGAGGAGAGGATCCATCTGATGGAGGCGCAGAGAAAGGAGAACGTAGAGCAGTACCGGGTAGGAATCCTTTACAGGTTTTACTCAACATAAGCGTGGACCGTACATATGCTGCACATGGATTGAAAGCGTCTGCTAAATGCCATTCATCTGATGTTCAGGAAACGCTAGACCTGCTGGAGGAGAGTAGTCGGGAACTCAGGAACGAGCTTCAGATTCAGAAGAACATGAACAGAGATCTTGAAGTACTGAAGAACACTGTGATGAAGGAGCTGGAAATTTACAGGCAAGCTTTCGTTTTAATGTCAACTTCAAATGAACATTAATTATGATTAAATAAATACGTTTGTATCAACAGGAAACACATTGAAAGACAATGCAAACCTGGAGCCTCTGATGTGGAGGTGAAGACCTGACTGTTATGGACTGGTGCATGTATCTATAATTGGACAAGGCTGTACCAATTCCAGCAGTAGCGCAGACTTCCAGCACATTAGGTCACATCTTAAGTATGCATGTTATCATCCACTGGCCGAGAATCAGCAGTGAGAGAGCAGGCGAGTAGAAGAACTACTGCTCAGACTCCCAAACATCTGATGACATCCCATTCTGTCCAGGTTACTTATTACATTAATAAAAGCTTTTATACACAAAAAAAGGCAGGTGGGTGTTTTTTCTTTTGACTCTTTTACCTAACTTCATATCTTCAGAAGAAGCCATGGTCTCTGGCAATATCAATCAATCAATTTTTATTTATCCAGAACTTTTTACAATGCACCTGACATTAAAACAGCAGCTCAAGGCCCATAGTGACCAGCCAAAGGTGACAGTGGCAAGAAAAATCTCTCCAAAAAAGGAAGAGACCTTGAGAGGAACCGAGACTCGGCAAGGGGAAGCAATCATCCTCTGGTCAGAACTCGACTACATCGGGGTGTTCATGTCTGGTCACAGATGTTGTGAAGTGGGCTACATTCAGGGACTCCCAGGAAAGTGAGAAGGCAAACACTAATCAGTATAAAACTGGAAGGCCATGTAGATTTGGATTTTTTTCCCTTAATAAAATCCTTCACTTAGAAACCCATCTGACATTTATTTGTGTTGTATTTATATTTATTTTTTTTTTTGTTTTAATTATATGAAACATTTAAATGTGACTAAAAGGGAAAAAATCTGAGAGGGGCAAACACTTCACACCACTGTACTATGTGTGATTTTGGGCCTTATAAGAAACTAAATGTTGTTGTATAGGAGCTAACAATATAGGTCAATATAGGTCCCCACATGAGTCAGTGACCTGTTCACCAGTGGTCGTCCCCTGGACCATGTTCGGAAGGTCTGGTCCACTGTAGACCATTGTGGCCCAGCAGTCAGGAAGTGGCTCTTACACTGGCCTATTTGCATTAAGTTCTTTTGCACATTTTCTTGTTCTATTTATTACATTTAAATAAAAATAAGAATTGAAGAGGAATTTCTACTGTGAAATTTCAATGGAAAAACTATTTATTTCAGAAATGTACAATTAAATCAGACATAAGGGGAGGAGTCACATGACTAACAAAAAATTAAAACAAATATACTGTGTAAAAGTACAAAAGAGACAGGAAATACTGAACCTAGTGGAATATGAATAATGTAACGCACTGCAGTTCTACACACTTGCCACTTTATTGGATGAAATCACCGATATTTGCAGTTTAGTTGCCTTTAGGGACAACAGCTTCATCTGTAGAGTGGGACATAAGCCTAAAAAGTGTCAAAAATGCAGACCAAACCAGGGCAAAACTGGAAAGGTGAAGATTCATATCAGTGGATATTTCCTTTTTGAAGGAAACGGCTGCCCTTAGTTACCATCCTTGATAGTTCGAGGGGTAAGGAACATGTATTTAGCCAAACGCTGTGCAGAGTTCACAAAGGCTGGAGGACGACTGAAGAAGCGTTCAAATGAAGATGGGTGAAGGTACAGATAGTGACGAGAGATTCAACCCTGGACCTCAGCATCTGCTGCTCCCTCTGGATCCTCATCATTGTAGATGTTTTCCGCCTGGAATTAAAAAAGGAAATTTGTATTTACAAGTGTCATCAGGCTGTGGCAATGTTGTTGAGAAGGTGATTTACAACGCTTACCATTTGCCAGACTTGCATGATGTTATCTTCAGAGACGGAGCAGATGACCCAAGGTTCATTGGGGTTCCAGGAGAAATCTGAAATCTTGGCTGTATGACCTCCATGGATAAACTACAAAAAAAGTGTAATGTGAGCTCTCTGACCACCCAAGTGTCACTTTATACTCAATCTACAGTAGAACCCGAAGAAACATTCTGAGAAACTGACCAGGAGCTCTGGGGGTCCATCTTCAGCATCTTCTGGTGACTGCTCTTCACCAATTTTACTATAAAACAGAAATACGACAGACATTACGTTGCAATAAAATTTGGGAAAGCCTGAGTTTCTATTTTGAGTGCAAAAATGTCACAAACCTGAGATCCCACACATTAAGCCGTCTGTCTGTACCACTGGAGGCAAGGATTGTCTCATTATGTGGGGACCACTGAACCTACATTTGGATAAAAGCAAACATAATTAATACCATGGCTATTATAAAAAATTACTACTTTTTATATTCATCACATGCAGTGAAATAAATAATGAAATAATTAAAAATATATATACATAGAAAAGTGCACAGTCTGCACAGAACAAAACCTAATATGATGTGTGATCATACCTGGAAGATCTCATCTTTGTGAGACTCAAAAGAGTGGAGCTTCAGCTTCAGATTTCTTAAGTCCCAAAGAGCAACGGTCTACAAACAGGTTGAAGCAAATTAATAATCAAAATAATAATAATACTTTTATTTATAAAGCACAGTTTCAAAAAAAGAGAACTGTTCACCAAAATGCTGTACAGACATAGTAATAATACCCTGAATAAAAACAATTGGTGAGGACAAAATTTCTTGTTGACAAGTTAGATGATCCCTTAAACAGAACTTTTACTTCTATTCTCGATTACTCTGGGGTCACCCAAACTGTGATAAGCCCTTCCCATGCTGACACACTGGATCTTGGTATTGTAATTGAGAACCTGATTGTCCTCATCCTCATGTTCTCTCAGACCACTTCTAGTCACATTTAATGTATGCTTAGGACCCTGTGGCCACCTGATTTACCAGATTGTCATTGTGATACACTGCAGCACAGCACACAATGCACAGAATCAGCATTATGCAGCCATAACAGGCGCCCGGGGAGCCGTGTGTGGGAACAGTACTTTGTTCAGTGGCACCTTGGCAAATTGGGATTCAAACTAGAAAATAATCCTGAGGATTAGCAAAGTTATATTTATCTTCCTGATGACTTCATGGATAAGTCTGCACCTACAGCCCGATTACACTTTCTGAATTGTTGCATTGGTCTCCTCAAGTAAACCTGTATCCTCAACCCAATGCCTGCAAGACTACTGAAGGAGCTACTACCTATGTTAGGTGAATCACTCCCGGTCTTAATCAACTCATCCATTGATTTTAGCTATGTTCCTTCATATCTAAAGAAAGCAGGGTTTCATCAAATTACAGAACAATTTCTAACCTTCCATTCATGTACAAAATCCTAGAAAATGTGGTAGCACATCAACTTGTGCTCAGAGTAATCACGTGACATGGCAGACCTACATGGAATGTCCTACCCTGGTCCTCTATTGACCCAGTCTGATAAAATCACCTGCAGAAACTGACACACTACCTAATTTATTTCATTGTAATCCAGTGCTGACCAGCGTAGAATGGGTTCCCCTTGCTGAGTCTAGGTTCCTCTCAAGGTTTTCTACCTGTTAGAGGGAGTTTTTTTTTTTTTTTTGCCCCTGTTGCCTCTGACTTGCTCACCTCGGGCTTTGAGCACTGTTCTATTTGTTAGGCGTTTTAAGACTATGTGCATGGTAAAAAGTGCCAGATAAATAAAGATTAATTGACAAACAATAGTTAACAATAAATAAAAACTGTTAAAAATAAATAAATAAATGAAATAATAATTGAAGAAGGCCTGTGGGGGTAAACGAAATGAGGGTGAAGATAATCACCTTGTCTGCAGATCCAGTGGCCAGGATGAACTCACTGTACGGGTTAAAGGACAGGCAGTTGACCTCGGCTGTGTGGGCATCCACAGCATGGCTGGGTTTAGATGTGTTGTTGGACCGTGTGTCCCAACTGTGCGTCACCACACAAAAAAAAAAGTACTAATATTAACCAATTTCTTCATATGCAAACAAATACAGTTAACACAAATACAGACAACAGGAAACTGAAAAGTAGAAAACAAAGGCCTACATCATGAGCTTCTGATCATCGGCTACAGATCCAAAAAGAGACTCGTGAAGCAGGTGCCAGGAGACGTCCTCCACCACGGCAGTGTGGCCAGTAAAGATGGTCTTGGCGTCCACCACCTTGCCCTCCTTAGGAACCGCACTGATGTCCCACAAGCAGATAGTCTGTGGACAGCGAGAAATGGTGATCATGACCCAGAGAGAACTGAGCGAAACATCACGATAACATCTCAACCACGCCTGACACTCACATGGTCGTCAGAGGCACTGAGGAGGCAGCCACTCAGGTTGGGGTTCCAGGACAGACCATAGCCCTCCTTCTGGTGACCTCTGAGACGCAGGTCTGGAGTGCACTCTCCCGATGGGTCTGGATAGAACATTAACCAGATTAATTACTAGTTTGATTCAGAAGGTGAATCAAAGATTCTGAAAGGCCTTACCAGGTTTGGATGGGTGCTTGGTGTAATCAAACACCAGCACATCACTGGTGGGGGTCTTGGTGGCGATTATGCAGGGGTTCTGGGGCATGTACCGGGCCCGGTTGACCTCACCCTCGTGATTGATCTTGATTTCGATTTCGATCTTCCCACTGACTGAGCCGAAGCCTCCGAACTCTGCGGCCAGAGACAAGAAAGTGAACTGATTGTCATTGTGATCCACAGCACACAGTGACACAATGAAATGTGTCCTCTGCTTTTAATCAGCACCCTGAGTGAGTCATGGGCAGCCATCACAGGCGCCCAGGAAGCAGCGTGTGGGGACAGTACCTTGATCAACGGGACCTCAGTGGCACATTGGCGGTTCGGGATTCGAACCAGCAAGCTTCCGATTACGAGTCCGGTTCCTTAACCGCGAGGCCACCGCTGCCCCAGAGCATCAGTTTAAAGCAGAGACGTGGGGAGAAATGGTGGGCGAGGGCTCTGACCTCCTTTCTCGCTGTCATAGTGCGATGTGTCAAACTGCGCATCGTCGTTGGGCAGCTGGACGCTGGCGATGACCAGGTGATTCTGCTCGTCTGATGTATGGGTGCCTAAAACCAGCCGGTGTACACTGAAGTCCTTCCCCTCCGGCCTGGAGCACATCGGCGGAGTTCAGTCAGAATTGCACGCATTAAATTGAAAACGTAAACCGTGACGCGCGGTTTACTGACGTTACCTCGTCACATCCGGGAGCCACTGGGCGGTGAGACTCGGCCACTCCAGGGCATGGGTCATGACCAGGTCGTAGAGGAACGGGGTGTTCTTCTTCCAGATTTTATACTCCTCGTTTATCACCCGCTCCTCCACCGCATCATCAAACGCAGCTGCGAAAAGAGACCAATCGCCGCAAAATAAAGCCACGCTCCGCAGTGTACGACCACGGCTAGTCGGCTAGCCCCTAGCATGCTAGATTCATATGCTCAGGCAAATCCCAGGCTTTTCACCCGCCTCCGTACCACAGCGGTGGAAAGTAAAAAAAATAAAACTTCATTAAGTTCGAGGCGGAATTCTGCCTCTGCGGTGAAATCTCACGGGTGTTAGCAGCTGGCTAACATGTAGCAGCGCCGAAAGCGGCTCGCGCGTGAACGCCGCTCTGGGACTTTTTCATCTCCGCCGCTACGGGAAATTTCAAACTCACCTTCTTTGTCAGCCATGGTCACCGTGCGTCCACAAATTAGCTGTAAAATGGGCACTAATGAATAAATGACATTAATGCGGACGCCGGGGCGCGCTTTGTTCCGTTCGCGCCAACTGCACACAGCGCACGAGCTCGCCGACGCGGCCGTCCGCCAATCAGGAGCGAAGCAGCGCGCACAGCGTCTGCGCAGAAAGGGGGCGTGACACAGCCTCGGGAAAATGAGACAAAACTAATTCGGCATGCTTTTATTTAAAATAAATCTGAATTATAATTTGGTCCAGGTAATATTATTGCTTAAATTAATATGATAATTCATTCACAATTTCACTCTTTTATTCTGCTCTTCAGGGGCAGTGGTAGCCTAGCGGTTAAGGAAGCGGCCTCGTAACACCATCCGGTTCGAATACGGATCCGCCAAGGTGCCAGTGACCAAAGCACCGTCCCCACACACTGCTCCCCGGGCGCCTGTCATGGCTGCCCACTGCTCACTCAGGGTGATGGATTAAATGCAGAGGACAAATTTCACTGTGTGCATCATGTGCTGTGCTGCTGTGACAATCACTTCACTTTCACGTCATTAATGGTCAGTTAATAGTCAGAAACACCTGCTGCAGTTCTGATTTAGCAGATCCCCTTATCCAGATCAGTAGTAGTGACAGGGACAGACCTCCTGGAGACACTCAGGCTTAAGTGTCTTGCTCAGGGTTGCGAACTTGGGACTTTGTGCACTTCTTTTTCATAGTGAAGTGACAGTGTCATTTGTCATTGTGATTCACAGCCCGTCAGACGGTGACACAACAAAAACGTGTCCTCTGCATTTAACCCATCAGCAGTGGCAGCCAGGAAAGGCTCCTGGGGAGCAGTGTGTGGGGATGGAACCTCAGTTGCTTCCTCAACCGAAAGGCCAGCACTGACTGATAGGCATGCATGTTTCTTACAAGGCTACTACCACCAGACCCAACAGAGGAAGTTGTGAGGCAGAAAAAAATTAAACCATACAAAGCAACATCAGAATACATAGAAAAAACTTTATTAAGAAAAAGAGAATTCTAGGTTTGCATCTAACAAAACGGTAAAGTTCTATAACTGTTCCTGAAAAAGTGTTGGTAGTGAATTTAAGTGTTAATCTATCACTCAGTGTCCTGGGCGTTCAGACTGATGAACAACGGAGTAGCGGCTGAACATGGTGGCCATCCGGATCCCACGGTTAATCTTCTTCTCCCTCAGACTCCGACTCTGCACAATTCAAAGTATCACCGTAATCAATTTCATTACAATTGATAGCTGAATACATGGTGAACATTCAGTTGGATATTTACCTTCCTCTGCATTCTGCAGCCACTCCACAAACTTCTTCATTTGTTCCAAGAAGACACTTTTCCCCTTTGCCGCGTGGGTGTCCTTGTACCACTTCAGAATGGCCTCTTCACTGAGGACATCCGCTGAGCAGGTGGACAGCAGCATTAGAGAAACATCTCAGACTGTACGGATCTGTGTTACCTAATAGCAGGATAATCACCTTTATAAAAGAGCACGATGATCTTGGAGAAGGCCTTCATGAAGTGGATGTTCTCATAACAGTACTCCTGGACCTTCTGCAGCAAGACCAGCTCCGACTGGCCCTGAGTGCTGAACACGGCCAGCAGGGGAGAGTAGTACTGCAGGACAAGGCAGAAGAACCAGCACAGGAGCCAGGATTTTAGAAACCGGACTCGTAAAGTCGTGAAACGTTTCATCACCATGCCAATAATCTACCTTCAGGTGTTTCAGGGCCTGCTCAGTCACCAGCTCCTCCTTCTTATTCCACTCCACGGCGTTCATCAGGCACGTCCACAGCAGGCCGATCACCGCCGCCTCCTGCAGCTCGTTCCTCTTCATTTCCTCCTTCAGGTACACAACCATCTACACCACACACACAGTAATGCAGGTAATCTGTCCGGGTGCGATTGAATTTTTTTTATGAGTGTACTACCATTTTCAGTCTGTCTTATTCTATTCCTGTCTTTTAACTATGCACCTCTCACTGAGTCAACTGCACCTTAAATCTCGTTGTTCCTTCAACTGTGACAGTGACAATAAAGATTTATCTTATCTCATCTTATAATACCCCAGCGGGACAGATCTGGCGCACCTCTCGTATGGGACACTCCTGGGACAGGCGCTCCTGGAGCTCCTTCTGCAGCTCCTTGCGCGTCCCCAGCGACTGCTGCACACGCAGGAAGTCCGACAGCTCCTTCAGCCCCGCCTCGTTAAAGTACTTGGTGAAATGCTCAACGTTCTGTTTGTTAGCAGGAAACAGTTCCTGAAAGCGGGGACACATTTACACTGTTGAGATGCTGATTTATGAATTTATTATGATTTATAGTGCCATCCCTACTCTAAATAGTGTACTGGCCACTCAAGTCAAAGGTCATTTCTGGAATGCCAGCTATGAGTATCTCCATGGCAACCGCCACTCTCTCACAAGGTGAAACACACATACCAGCAGCTTCTTGTCCAGGTTGGCCTTGCGCAGGGCTGACGTGACGGCGCTGGCGTCCTTCTCGGCCATCCACGCCTTGAACATTTTCACTGCGAATGATGCAGAAATGCCTGCAGGAGACATGAGAGATGGTGAACGAACCATCGTGCAGAACGTGAACGTGAGTATTTCCACGCCAGACCCACCTTCTTTGACGATATTGTCGCTGAAGAGGCTGGTGAGGATGGCTGGAGGCAGCGTCCCAGTGGCCAGCAGGATGCCCGTCAGCATGGCCAGCTTGGTCTGTTCTGACTCGGTGAAGGCCTTCAAGAAGAGCAGGAGCTGCATAGAGGAAGTCATGACATAAGTTCAGATTCAGGCTGGTTTGGACATTTATCCACATGTTTGATTCACATGAGATTCTTCTGACAGATGTTTTAATCATGTTAATGTTAATATGAGAAGGATTCAGGATCAGATCTTGGTACCTTTTTGATTTCATCTTCAAATGCCTTCTCCAGATACTTGTATCTCCTGATGAGTTTATTAAACACCTGAAAGCAGACAGAGGGACATGGCTGCTTAACATCATGCTTCATCTCGTCCAGGCAGGATTTGGCCGGCCAGAGGTACCTGAGCATAGCTGCGGACAGCAGAGTGGGTCTCTTCCGTCGTGAACACGCAGTGCTTCGTCACCTTGCTTCTGTCCCCGTCGTCAATTCGCGTGCCACCAGGAGCTGAGAAGAGGAAATGATTCCAGAGGTTAAAGTGCATGACAGTGTAAGATAAAGTGAAGTGATTGTAATTTGTGATACACAGCAGCACAGCACACGGTGCACACAGGGAAATGTGTCCTCTGCATTCAACCCATCACCCTGAGTGAGCAGTGGGCAGCCATGACAGGCGCCCGGGGAGCAGTGTGTGGGGACGGTGCTTTGCTCAGTGGCACCTCAGTGGCACCTTGGCGGATCGGGATTCGAACCACCAACCTTCTGATTACGGGGCCGCTTCCTTAACTGCTAGGCCACCTCTGCCACTCATGGATCAGTGTTACATGTTATTATTTATCTTCACACATCCTGATTGCTGTGCAAATCTACATTTTACACATTTACATTTAGGGCATTTATTAGACGCCCTTATCCAGAGCGACTTACAACCAGTATTTAGAGACAGTCCCCCTGCAACTTAGGGTTAAGTGTCTTGCTCAGGGACACAATGGTAGTAAGTGGGATTTAGGCTAATAGCACCCCATGATTTTCAGGTCATTCTGTGAAATTAATGTGATGTCTGTTTCATAACCCAATGCCCTCTTCTGAATTGTTGAGGGACTTTTGGTAACTTCTCATCATATTCCACATTCCAGGGTTCACAGATCTGTTTAGGATTTTGCTTGTTAACTGTTGCATTATGGGTATAGGTGCTGGGTAATCTGATTGTTGACTCCCGTCTCCTTGCTCATCCATGGGACATTATTAAGTCCCAGTAAATCCTTTAGCCGTAATTGGGTTGACCGGGACAATTCTGTCCTGGTACCAGGCCTGGTGCAGGCTGAGAGAAGCAGAAAGTCAAACACTGAATCCTGGACAGTCCATCCCAAGCTGTACTTTCATGATGGAATTAATCTCACCACACGTGGTGGACATTACCTACATGTAGATATTATTTAAAATGCCGGCCTTTTACTGAAATAGTACAGGAGGTTATGAGGTAGATACCAACGTACCAAGAGGATGGTAGTAGCCTAGTGGGTAACACACTTGCCTATGAACCAGAAGACCCAGGTTCAAATCCCACTTACTACCATTGTGTCCCTGAGCAAGACACTTAACCCTAAGTTGCTCCAGGGGGGGGACTGTCCCTGTAACTACTGATTGTAAGTCGCTCTGGATAAGGGCATCTGATAAATGCCATAAATGTACCTCACAGTGTACATAATGTTATTGTATTTCTTACCAGTCTGTATGAAAATTATGTTTTATCAGACTGTTTTTTTACTCATGGCAAATGTACAGATTTTTAAAATCTGAAAATAATGAATATTATTTCTCTTACAATTTGTACAACTGGGGGAAAAAGTATTTATACTGAAGAGTGAAATTGTACCCAGCATGCTCCCTGCGATGAGAATGTCGAACAGAGTGTCTGCATAACGACGGTAGTCCAGTCGTGACCCGGTGACATCCAGGAATTTGGCTATAGCTTCAAGGTCTCCTGCAGTTTCATTGAGGCCCAGAACGATTGTGTCTCGGAAAACTGTGGGCTCAAACTTCTCCTTTTCATCTGCAACGAAGCAAAAAGCATCTTATTTCAGAAAATAATGAAGAATGTCCATCGGGCTGATGTCAGTACATTATGGAGGATCTAAATCCAGGCTTTTAAACTCAGCATCCAGTCAGGTTCTGTAAGGTGGGTTCCTCCAGGCCCTGCTGTATAAGATACCTGAGATACAAGTTCAATCTCTGCATCTTCTATGTTTTAAACTCAGCATCCATTCAGGTTCTGTAAGGTGGGTTCCTACAGGCCCTGCTGTATACGATATCTGAGATCTGATCTTCAGTGGTAGCTGGCCTGGTGAGGAAGTGGTACAAGGTACCGTTTCCCCACACTGCTACCCGCTTACTATGGGGGATGCAGGATTAAATGCAGAGGACACATTTCACTGTGTCACCATGTGCTGTGCATCACTTTCAGTGATTCATAGAAATAAAGACCCGGGCAACTGCAGCATGTGTGTTGAGCGCTACTGACACTGACATTCTAATCATCTCCTAATTACCCAGAACACTAATCCAGCTCAACAAGCATTGACGGTGGAAAGATCCGGATCCTGACCAGCGTTGCTCACTCACCCCTCTTCCTGGTCTTGAACCTCTGGCCTGTAAGCACTGGCTTCTGCTGCTTACCGGTATTCATAAAAGTCCTAGAGAGGAGAAACAAAACACACACATGACCTCCGACCCAGCAAGCTTCGTAATAAAATAAATCCTCTTTACTATGTGTGGAGTAGTAATCGTACATACTGTGTGTGTGAGTTTGTGTGTATGAGTGAGGGAGTGTGTGTGACAGATAGTGTGTAAGTGTGTTTGAACCATGCTAGAATCCGTCGTCTGATCGAGGCGTTCCATTGGCCGGCCTCTCGCTCCATCGCGCTAAATATAGCAGCTGATCCCCAACAGTGTAAACTCCAGTCACTCTGACCTGGGACACGTGTCGTCTTATAGCAAGGACGTCTGACCAGAGTACTCAGGGTCTCACACACCCAACACACACACACACATTCATACAACCACACACACTCACCCATTACAGACAGACACACACACACACACACACAACACAGACATACACATACCCAACACAGAGTGCCCCAGCAGCTGCTTTATTTTGTCTGCCAGTGTAAAATGAGATCGCATCATGTCCCGGACTCACTTTATACACACTGGGACAGGAACAGCAGCAGCCAGGCGGATTATACAGGAATGGGCACACCATCCCACACATCCCTGCACATTTGTGTGATCGTCCATGTTTTATTTGTGACTGTGGTACGAGTTAAACCTGGAGGTCCACCTGGCCTCCCACAGTGACGCCCGCTCGACTGTTTTAATATAAACAGCATTTAATCTGAAGTGGACGATTTGGGTGGACAGTGGATTCTCTGATGCTGCATTTGGAGGCAACTTCTAAACCGCTCAAAAACAGGTTTTATGCACAGAGATGTGAGGGAATCTCCTCCAGCAGCTGAGTGGAAGTGGAGTGTCTAATGGAGGCTAATAGCACCTGTCCATGTTATACATGTCCACTTTATAACTACACCTGTCCATGTTATACATGTCCACACATCTACTTTATAACCACACCTGTCCATGTTAAACATGTCCAAACATGTCCACTTTATAATTACACCTGTCCATGTTATAATGCCCACTTTATAACCACACCTGTCCATGTTATACATGTCCACTTTATAACCACACCTGTCCATGTTATACATGCCCACTTTATAACTACACCTGTCCATGTTATACATGTCCACACATCTACTTTATAACCACACCTGTCCATGTTAAACATGCCCAAACATATCCACTTTGTAAATACACCTGCCAGTCCATGTTATAAATGTCCACACATATCCACTTTATAAACATGAGTGTACATGTTATACATGCCCACTTTATAACTACACCTGTCCATGTTATACACGTCGACTTTATAACCCCACCTGTCCATGTTATAAATGCCCACTTTATAACCACATCCGTCCATGTTATACATGTCCACTTTATAACCACACCAGTCCATGTTATACATGTGTACTTTATAACCTTACCTGTCCATGTTATACATGTCCACACATTCCCACTTTATAACCACATCTGTCCATGTTATATGTGTGATCTTTATAACCACACTTCATAGACAACATAGACATGTCCACACATGTCCACTTTATATACAACGCCTGTCAATGTTATATATGTTCACTTTGTAATCACACCTTTAAGAACAGGGGATAGGCTCATCAGTGTGAGCCACATGCTGACAGACAGACACACACACACACACTCTCGGGTATCATTATTCCTGTTACCAGCAGGATTACATGTTGAAACAGCAGTGTGGCACGGCACCTGTTGTTTGTCTCAGGTGTAAAACTGGATTCCACTGAGACACGGTTGTGCCTAATGTCACAACAATGATCACCATTTCCTTGCCGAACTTAACAACACCGGCCCAAGAACTAGAGGGAGAGAACGCAGACACATCCAGCTCTCGCAGTAGAGATGTCCAGCAGGGCTACCGCAGTCCATCCTCACCAGACTCTCAAAAGTACTTTCAAACCGAAAAGCAAAAATGAAGTGAAGCGATGTGATAAAATGCAGCACAGCAAAACGGTGACACAACAAAATGTGTCCTCTGTATTTAACCATCACCTTAGTGAGCAGTTGGCAGCAGTGAAAGGAGCCCGGGGAGCAGTGTGTGGTGACGGTGCCTTCATCAAGGGGACCTCAGTGGCACCTTGGTGGTTCAGGATTTGAACCTACAACCTGCTAGGCCACCACTGCCCCATCTCTGTATTTTGGTTAATGATGCGGTTCTTCCTGTGATTTCTGATCCGGCAGAAGCCGTTATTAAAAGTTTCTTTCTTTATTTTCCACTGCAGGAGGCCTTTCCAGACACGCCGCTCACTGTCGGTGTCCACCTGTTGTGTTCTGTGTTACATGATCTACCAACATAAGGGTGTGGAGAATGTTTCTGCATTGTTTGCGTTGTTACTAAAGTTTAATAAAAACCACACTGAAGTCTGAATTAATATGCAAAACGCACATCAAGGTTCACCGAGAACAACACATATACATTTACACCTATATATTATATTTCCACATTCATAATTACAGAGTCAAAGCAAATAAACCACGCGCTAACCAGCTCCTGCTTATAACAAACCTCCCCGCCTTATAAATAGGGGACACGGGACGGGCTACCTGGCGCTGGCGGTCCTCGACGTCGGAAAGCTGGAAGCGCCGCTGCGTGGAAGGTGCGGGAGCAGAAGCGCGTCCGAGGACGGAGCGGCAGTTCATGTAGCGCGAGGTGGGACCTTCCATTAGAGCCCGGGGGGTGTTACCTAATGCCTGTAGTCTTAGGACTAAATACACTTTTTTTTTTATAAAAGCACAAAACAAACCGCCACTTTTTTAAGCAAAAGAACGACGCGCAGAAGAAATAATAATAATTTTCTTTTTTTTTGGTGCAGTATTCTGCAGAAGCAAATCAAACCACCCCTCATAGTCTTCCCGTGGTACGGTCCATCTCCATCATGTCGGTTCATTTCTACAGCTGATAGTTTCCAGGTGTTAAATAAGTAAATAAATGCACGGAATCGGATTTATACTTTCTGTTTTAAGAGCAAAATGCTTGCAATAAGATGTGTAATTCCATCGGGGAATTTCCATTCGGGAATACTGATTGCAGGAAGGGAAGGGTGGGCGTGGTCAGCTTGTCCGAGTAACATCTACATGAATGAAAGACCCCTGGCCAGTCTGCAAACTGGGATGCACCCTGAATCTAATCCTGGACTTCCTAGGACTAGTCTTAATCTATGAACAGATAATGGAATTAAAATCCCACCCACTGATAAAAGAATCCATGTTAATAACCTCAACTGTCAGTGGTCAATATTATGGATGATTGGTGTATTTGCAGTATGAGATAAATTTTACTTATAAATTTGAACTTTTATCTTCTGTTCAACTCCACCATTTTACATTTTAAAAAGTGTTTAAGCATTTAAGCTGAAGGGAGGCATAATGTGAAGTCTAAATTTTTGTCTGATTGTCAAACCAAGTTTGAATTACTTCTCATCCAGATCCCATTTGGAGAACCTCCAGTGCTGGACACCCATGATCACCAACTGAAACTGTTATTCATTCTCAGTACGCTTCAAAGGTGAATTTATAAAAAGCTGAAAATGGACTGAAAATAGGATTTAGGGCCTTCACTTTCTCTCTGGCTCCTAGTCAATGATACAGACCCCTTTCGAATTCCAGGTCACGTGACGCAGATACCACAGCTACCCACAGCAGCCGACACCCATACCTCGTGCATGTGCATCTAAAAATACATCGGCTTAAAGAGCAGTAATACTACTGTAATACCCTGGACACTCACTTCCTCGAACCTGCCCGGTGGCTTTCTTTGAAAGTAATCATGCTACTTCCATCATGTCACCAAAATTACAAATTCAATTCTTCACCAGTATTAAGTTTCTTGTTTAATTCTTGAGAAGACTTATTTTAATGACTTGACAAGATTTATCATATAGACAAATCACATTTTTACCATGAAGACTAAATGCCCTCTGGTGTGCAAATAATTGAACCTTATTCAAAGACATGTATGGAAATAACCGAGACCCAGGTCAGTAGATGATGAAACGATCAATATGACCTGCTCAGTTCTCTGTATGGCTCTGTTGGCTGATCTGTCTTCAGTTTCATGAGCGGGACAGCCACCCTATAGTCAGAAGGTTGCCGGTTCGAATGTCATGCCACTGTGGTCCCCTTGATTAAGGAACCGCCCCCCCCACACACTGCTCCCTGGGCGCCTGTCATGGCTGCCCACTGCTCAGTATGGTAATGGTTAAATGCAGAGGACACATTTCTCTGTGTCACCGTGCGCTGTGCTGCAGGGTTTCACTTCACTTTCAAGATCTGTACAAAGTTCTGCACATGACGAGTAATGACTCGCATCATTTGTTGGAGAAGGACGCCCTCCAGTGGAGTTCTGCTTATTTTCAGCCATTCCTGCTGAATCTGGCTGGACCAGGTCAGTTTAATTCGTTCTAAGGTCTTAATTCTAGATAGATAATTTGATCGTTTATTTGACCATTAATTAATATCCAGTTTAATATAAACAATATGAATTTGACATGGGTTTGCAAGATAAATGCTGACAAATTATTTTCTGTCTACTTTGTACAGTTGTATTTTGTGCGTGAAAAAAAAAAAAAAACCTTTATACGAATATCAGATGTATCAGATCCATTTTTCTGACACCAGAGGGCAGATGTAGTCTTTCTTTTCAAATGAAAGTTTGCATGAATTTTTCTGCACCCGGCATTTTGAGTCCCATTCCTAGAACCTCAGTTTTTCATTCATGTTTGCAGAAGACCCACCCTAAATTAGACAGGATAAAAGACCACTCTGGAACTCCTCCGCCATGTTTCCCGTATCTTGAGGCAATCATGAAGAATTCAGCAGATGATGATGATGATGCTCCTCCCTGGGACCTTTGTTCCAGCATGGCCCGACTCTGGGCAACCTGGCAGTTCGACTCCTGATCGCATGAAGCGCATAACTCATGGCATATTTGCTGTACGTGACACCTATCTTACGGCCACTGGAGACGAATAAAAGGTCTCAGGTTACTCTTGTTCAGGTTTAAAAATTAGAAAAATGGTTCATGGTATCATGTGGCTTTTATAGTGTTTCGCCCCCAGGTTATTTTCCCCTTGAATCTTCTACAGACCCTCCCCACCAACACAAGTAAGACAGGGCTTCAGCTGAGATGAGATCATGCTGATCTCTATAAAACACTTATTGAACTATAATTGATAGGCGCGGCCGACTATGGCGCTTCAGGAAAAGTGTGGAACGGGACACTCTGCAGCCCTCTTAATTCATCTGTCCAACAAGTCGTTAATTATTGAGAATTCTTTAGAGATATGACTATCTTTTTTAATTCATTGATAAGTGAGAGGAATTTATACGATCTTAAATAATATTATATCATTCATTCGTCATTCATCAAATAGGCGTTTGTAATTAGCTGCCATTTCCTTGTTATGAATTTTTTTTGCCATTGTGTGGACAGCAACACAACAAATTCATTGTACAGAGAAAACCTCATTTCTACTGTGCACATGAGAACAGACAAGGCGCCTGGTTTAGGATGAAGACCTGCAGACAATAACTGCAAATGCATGAATGAATGTATGAATGCAAATATTGAAATGATCAGATGCTCTGCCATAATTTAGCGGTTAATGACTTGGGTGCGGGACCACGCCCCCTTTCTTCCTGTTGCTCCCTGTCGTGGCTGGAAGGGGCGGGGCAACTCTATAAATATATCAACTTCTCCAGGTGACATGAGAGGTGACAACACACGCGCGCGCACGCCATGCCTTTCCACGCCATGTCGTGCGCGTCTCTCCTCCTGCTCGGCGTCCTCATCAGCGGCAGCCGGGGGCTGCAGAACGACGCCACGGAGATGGCCCACGTCCACGCTGTCCCGGCCTCCGAGGACACGGCGAGCAACGCGTCCCTGAACCGCGCACGCAGCGGCGGGCGCGCCGCCGACAGCAGGGCCGCTGCCGGTGCGTACGATTCCTAACGCGATGCAATGTTCGTCCTTTCACGGGGAGATTTATGTCCTTTGCCGCCCCGAACAGATCAAGGCCAAGTCGCCTGCCGCGAACTGCGCTCCACGAAGTACATCTCCGACGGCCAGTGCACCAGCCTGAGCCCGGTGAAGGAGCTGGTGTGTGCCGGCGAGTGCCTGCCGTCGCACCTGCTGCCCAACTGGATCGGCGGCCCCGCCGCGGGCCGCTACTGGAGCCGGCGCGACGCGCAGGAGTGGCGCTGCGTCAACGACAAGGCCAGGACGCAGCGCATCCACCTGCAGTGCCGGGACGGCAGCGCCCGGACCTACAGGATCACGGTCGTCACCGCCTGCAAGTGCAAGCGCTACAGCCGGCAGCACAACGACTCGGGCCACCGGTCCGAGGAGGCGGCCCAGAGCCCGGTGACCGGCGGGCCGAGGAGGAGGAAGGGCCAGGGGAGGATGGAGCTCGACCCCTAGCGTCCTGCACGTCTAGCTCCCTGCTAGATCTGAGTGAATCGAGGTCTCCCGGGGGTTCTGGTGAGGAGCTGAGCTCTGCAGGCTGGACTGGGGTACCAATTTCTCACTGCAGCTGGTTTGCAAGGTCAATGAAAGCAGGTGGGTGCAGTAAGTGCCGAGGAACCTTTGTAGGAACCCTCTCCTTTGTCTAGATCGCCGCGTTCTGGGGCAGAGAGCAGCATAATGTACTTAACGCAAGTGCCTCGGACGCGGTGTGGTGCTTCTTAAAAATGGATTGTGGTGTAAAATGTAATATATTTTTGTAAAAACTTTTACATGTATGTGTAGTCGAATTTACAATATTTGAACTAATAAATCTTGATGAAAGACGTGTCTGGTTAATGGAAAGGATTCAAGCAGGAACTGGCGCGAACAAAGGAAAACTTTCTTTTGCTGTGTTTTGTCCTTTCATTTTTGGCTGCTTTGTAACGATGCAGAATGGTCCTTTTCTGCCTGCCGTGGACCTACATCCATTGTGCTCCTCTGCATGGGGAGACATTCTTCTGACTTCCGGGCTGCGCTCGCCACCTCAACCACAGAGTCAATACGTCCCAATGCAGCTGATAAAAAGGAACAGGGTGGAGGTGGAGTCTCCATGGTTCAAAGTCAAGTTCATCTTTTATCCTGTCACAGAAAGAACTTGAAATATTATGGCTGAGAGCAGCGTTCTAGCGCCTGCCCTAACTCTCTCGTTTATTAACACCGTCCACATGAATACACGAAGACGGCCGCAGGAGAGACGTATTTACGCCTCTCTGGAGACACTCAGGGTTACGTGTCTTGCTCAGGAACACAGTGGCAGTAAGTGGGCTTCGAACCTGGGTCCTCAGGTGCATAAGCGAGTGTGTTACCCACTAGGCTGCTAACACTCGCCACTCTTTGGTGTCAGACCTCAGTCAGAGCAGAGGAAGCCTTTCAGTGATACTGCCTCGCATCATGTGACAATAGGAGGAGGAATCGCTCACAGTGGAGTTTACGCCATACAATACAACACTGAGCCCCAGGCCCAGGCATTCCTTCAAATCTGCAAGTGTGCAATTTGTTACTGACCCAGTCGACACACCTGAAAGCCTCTGTGTGAACCTGTGCAAAGCACCGATCATCTCACACACAACACACACTCTCAGATAATAACAAAGAATATAGAGGGCGGGGTGCTTCCACATTGGACAGATGTCCTGCAGGACATACCTGTGGCTTCCTGCATTGTCTGATTTGAGGAACACTGAGCTCTGCAGAAGGAGACCCAGTGAATCCTGACTGCCTTCCTGCATCAGTCTAGAACTGGAGCTGAGGTTTCGCGGACCGGGAAATGGAGCATGATGTAACTCGGGCTAGAACCTGGCCTTCTTCTTCTGTCTGTCGCAGACCAGTGCATCTGGGATGCTCCTTCAGCTACATAGAAATGTTTCAGGTTTAAGCTTCTCTCAACAATGCATTTTGACTTCAGATTCTTTCAAATGTTAATAATTGCATCTCACATCACAGTGTTCTTACATGGAAAGAGATGAATTCTCTCAAGTGTTTTCAAACATTTTTTTACTTACTCTCAACTTTGATGACTTGAGCTGAACATCTTTAAATGATCTCCCCCCTATTAAAAAGCATTAGGTTCAAACAGCCATGTTTCTTGGAACTGAAATCATGATCCAAAGTTAAATTAAACTGAATGAATAACCATTTCTGTAGCATTCACAACAATGTGACACGGAAGTCAAGTGGAGGGCAGGAAGTAAAGTACTGAGGATCCACCACCCATGTTTTGTGAAGTTTATGCTGCTCTAATCATTCACTTTTTTTCTACCGAGAAAAGCAAAAGTAGTTACACCTCGCAACGTAAACATAAAAAGTGACTCTGTCGCCGCGCTAAGGGTGGTAGTAGCCTACCGGGTAACACACTCGCCTGTGAACCAGAAGACCCAGGTTCAAATCCAACCTACTACCATTGGGTCCCAGAGCAAGACACTTAAACCAAAGTTGCTCCAGGGGGGGACTGTCCCTGTAACTACTGATTGTAAGTCAGTAGTTACAGGGATAAGGGCGTCTGATAAATGCTGTAAATGTAAATGTAAATCCCACAAAATTTTTTTTTTTTTTTACAAGGTTGGTTGGATTGGTTCTCTTTTCCACAAATGGCTGGTCGGTATGTGGTGTGACAAGTTCCCACCGACACTGAACATGCAAAGTCACCTGCAGGGACACCACCGGGTCAAAGACAACGAACAAGAAACACAAGCATTCGACTCATATACACAGTTACAACATTTTGTACATTTTACACAATACATACTGTAGGAGCCTAAATGCAGATTAGTTTAAGTGGAATAATTAATAATAATAAGGGACTTTTGATGTACTTTTTTGATAAGTCAGCTGGAGAAGTGGAGAGACAGTTTTTTTTTTACCTCTTAAAAGGTCCCCTATTTTAAACATTGTACTTATTTAACATTAATATGAGTTCCCCTGGCCTCTCTGTGGTCCTGCAGTGGCTAGAAATGGCGGTTGGTGTAAAGAGTGTTTTGGTCATTCTGCTTCACCGTTCAGAGAGCAGCAGCTCAGACGGTCGGATCTGGAATTTGTCCCCGTGCATCAATATAAGGGGAAAAGTTACCTCCCGTTTCTCATGCTTTTTCCCACCCCTTCCCTAAAAAAGGAACTCCACCAACTGTCATGGCTTCCAAACATACGAAGCATTGCAGTTGCTCTGTGATTAGATATAAATTTTTTTTGGAAAAACATGCAGACACGACTTCCTGTCTGGGGCAAACACTGTGATTGGTTGAAATGGTGTAATTTCCCTCTCAATTCTATACTTCTATGGGAGATTGCAAGTGGTTTTACTGCTGAGGTAGAACTCTGTGACATCTGCATAGCAGTGGTTAAGGAAGCGGCCCCATAATCAGAAGGTTGCCAGTTTAGAATCCTGATACACCAAAGTGCCACTGAGCAAAGCACCGTCCCCACACACTGCTCCCAGGGCGCCTGTCATGGCTGCCCACTGTCACTAAGGGTGATGGTTAAATGCAGGGGACACATTTCATTGTGTCACCGTGTGCTATGGCGTGTATCACAATGACAATCACTTCACTTCACAAGTGATTAGAGAAAAAAAAAGATAGGACATAAACCAGTCTAGAGGGATGTGACAAATACCAATGGCAGGCAAGGCTTTTGTGACAAATAGTATCAAAGGCAGCACTCAAATCGAGGAGAATGAGAATATTGAGTAAGCCAGTATCAGTTGCTATTAGGAGGACATTAACAATTTTCAAGAGAGCAGTTTCAGTAATGTGAAGTGGGTGGAAACCAGACTGGTAAGTGAGATTGGAGTTGAATTTGGAGATAAAGGGAACATTGGGAATGGAACATAAGTTATTGAGATTTGTGGGATCTGCACTATTTTTTTTTTAGGATTGGGGTTTAGGATTTTTTAGGACTGAAGGCTTAGGGTTAAGGACTATTCAGGAGGTGAGGGAGGAATGGGTGATAGTTGAGATTAGAGGGGCCAGGGAGGGGACACATGCTTAGACATGTGTGGGGAGGAGGTCTAACTGTTGGGGCAGTGGTGGCCTAGTGGTTAAGGAAGCGGACCCATAATGGATTCGAATCCAGACCCGCCAAGGTGCCACTGAGAAAAGTACCATCCCCGCACACTGCTCACTAAGGGTGATGAGTTAAATGCAGAGAACACATTTTGTTGTGTCACCTTGTGCTGTGCATTATAATGATAATCACTTCAGTTTCATTGTCAGGGATTGTCAGTGATGAAGTCATAGATATTTTAAGGGCAAATTACTCATTAGGTCTAAGCCATGTTTCAGTAAGGCAGATTTTGCCTTCTAAAAATTCAGTAAATTTGCCATCTTTGATTAATATTTTAATGACTGCATATGAAGTTCTATCAGACCAGAAACTATTACAAAACTTTATGAAGACCAAGGTGTTAATAATTATAACAAAGGTCAAAATCTTAACCCTATAGAAACATCTGGGTATGTTTCTGGACCCTGCACTGATCACATATCAGTTATGTTTCTGAAAATAACATTTTTTTCGTGATCTGCCATTTTTTTGCCCCACTTTTCTTTTTCTTTTTTCTGCATGAAAGGTGTTCCAAAATTTGTCTTATTTATTGAGCTAAAAAGCAACACTCTCTCATGCAAGCAATCTATCAAACATCCCAGTTCTGTGTTACGAACTATCAAATTGTCTGGAGAATCTTCGGTTCTTTTAAAAAGAAGCAGCTCAAAAACTAGAGAGCAAAACTGGCCTCTGATCACACAACAGGTAAACTGAAACAATCTCCACGAACTGACTTCATGTGTTTTTTTTGGGGGGGTTTGCATCATGATCTTCGGGTAGCCCTGGGACCTCTAGCAGAATTAATACACCAGGAGATAAAGACTGAGGATCATGGGAGAGGGAAGTGCACGCCATTCTCAGCCGCATGCAGACGCCGTGTTCTGGCAGCTCTGCTCCGCTTCTTCACACTGTTCAAAAAAGTGTCACGGTTCAACATTCAAGTATGATGGAGAGACTTGGCGGGAGCGAGGGAGATTGTTTGGTGAAAAGACGCCGTTCTTTTGTAGTCTGAAATGCCCCGTGGTTGTGTGTAATGCCAACTGGCTGCATTGTGAGCGCTCTTTTTAAGTGCGGCGTCTTCACTGCGGCTTGGTAACAGTGAGACGACACACATACCCCCGTACACAGGACTGTTCCCGCTGCCCGGACACTCGATCCTGCAAGAGAGGAAATGGCGAAGAAATGCCGCGTTATTTGTTTCTCAACTGTTGTTACGTGACACGGCTGAGGGTAAGGAATCACATGATACTACTGTTCCATACTTGGTGAGCTCATGCCACATTGCATCATGGCCACTGGTGGTGGGTGATGGGAAAGCCCATTCTCTTGTAGGCATCAGTAAGGCGATGCCTGTGCCTGACAAGTCCTTATCAATGGGTGTCATGGCGATCGGAAGTGACACCAAATCAGGCCTTCAAGGACCGACTGATGTTTGCACATCCAGCGTCTCTGAGCAGTCAGAGGGCCGACGGCGACCCTCGCAAACCTGAGAGGAGATTAGAGGGTCAAGCACGCAGAGGTTCTCATGTGATCTCCGCCCTTGCAGCCCACCGGTGACTCTCGTGGTTTTTGAGCCCTGGGTTTGCGTGCAAACGACCCCAAATTTGAGCTTGTCTTCTCACAAATTGCTACACTGTTTATTTTATCAGAGCCGAGCACAGACCAGATATGCATTTAGCCTTCAATGTTGGGTTAATACCCCATGGGTGACAGGAATATGCAGCCAAGAAAAGCAAGCTGCAGTTCTCATTTGGGCTTTAGTACACAGGAAAGCTGCATCACCTGCAGGAATTAAACAAGAAACCTGTAATGGTTGTGGGAACAAATGTAAATTGTTTTTCTACTGAAAGACTTCTAGCCAATTTCTCCTAGTCTGACGTGTGAAAGTTAGTGTGTGCCAGTGCGTGAACTGGAATTCATCGTGAGGCAGTGGAAAAAGATAGATTTTATCCAGCAGTTGAAGAGAAGGATGAAAAGATTTACTCTGGTTCCGTGTTGGGCTGTGTTTTTGTTGTAACTCGAGAGCGCAGTCACCTTCCTCGTGTCCCCAAATACCGGTTACAGCCGCGTGTGTTTATGGCAGTCATCCATCAGCAGTCGAACCAAAAATCTGATATGATGGCTGAATTACGATGAGGGGCTGTTTGATGTAAAGTTCAGCATCTGCATGTGTGTGAGGTCAGAGAAAAGGTGTGTGTGTGTGTGTTCTCTGGTCAGAAGAACGTTCCCCAGGCCACCCACAAAGGAACGCCGTTCTTACCAGATTATACGTATTTATATTTAAAAAAAAAAAGGTTTCATTGTTTGATTTGCTCATTTTATGAATTGTACGTGCACTCGACTGAACTATGGTACTACTAATATTGTAAACATTTGTTTAGAACTGCTTACATAATAAATGTGCATGCATTTATGAGCTTATACTTGGTCCATGCTGATCTATGTGATTTTTGAAAGTTCTGACATAATTTGATGCCATCAGTGACATTTGAATGTGTTAATCCATTGTATATTTCGCAACAACGGAAAAGATGCGATTTGAATGCGATTTGTAGATTTGTGTCCAGAGACCTTCAGTGACACCTACAGAGAAGGGAAATCCAGAACATGTCTTCGGTGTGGTCTGTGTGTGATTACGTTCTCTTCAAGTGCCAGAGGAACTTTTGAGGGTCAGAAGCTGAGCTCTGCTTAACATCAGACTATGAAAGCACCTTCTGTGATTTGACATGTTCCACACCTCACAGGAAAGGAGAGAAGATGCCAGTTATGTAGAATTTAGCAACACCTGCTACTTTTTGCTGTTACTTTACCCATACGTAACAAAAATATGTTTCTCAATATATTATGTGACAATATATTTCATGTGTATTCATATATTGTGAATTGTACAATATAATAACATATTTTATATGTAAGCAATATATACATTTATGAAATAGGATATATAACAATATATGTAAATACTGCAATTAGTGCCATTTTCATATATTGAATAAACACATTGTTGTACTATTTAATATATTATTATATATACTGAAAAATGTCCTACATTAAATGAGATTACATATTGAAAAGAGCATTGCAAATATATGGGTACATTTCTGATATATTGAAATATATTTACCAATGTATTGCAATATAAATTCTAGTATATACATTTGTACAAGGAAGGACAAACTGAACAGGATTGATTGGCAATGAAATCCGGTGGAACCGTGGCAGAGGAATCAAAAGCAGGTCGGGGAAAAACCACCAGCTGCTGTGTAATTACTGTAATTGTGTGTAAGTGTCGCCTAGCAACTGCAACACACAAATACACACACACACGGATCCTGAATGCACATTCAAAGGAGTGTAACTGGCACAGATGGGATTATGAATTTATTCTTTCTACAGCCAGGAGTGTTTTAATAAATGCCACAAAAACAGCAAATCCCTTTCCCAAATAAATACCAACACACACACACACACACACACACACACACACACATACACATATGAAGTTCATTAAATGTGAGAAGAGTGAAACTGTGCTCTAAGTTGTGAAAATGATCTAAGTGGAGTTGTGGGCATCTTTTGTTCTTCTCCATCTCTACTTGTGTTACACCACATCTGAAAAGAAAAAAATGGCTTCCACCCAAGACACACACACACACACACACACACACCCAAGCCCCAGATATCAGACTATACTCCCATCACTGTACCTGATATTATACTGACACCTGGTGAAGTGACAGAAACACTGCAGTTAGTTTTATTAAGCAGCCACTAGATGTCACACACACACACACACACACACACACACACACACACACACACATTGGTACAAGTACAATGAAAAGGTTACAGCTCGAGATTCACAGCGCATTTAATTCACTGAACTGATCGCTCAAAAAAAAGAATTCAGTTGAATATCGATTACTGAGATTTGGTGGCTTCTGGTTGTCAAAAAGAATAAAAGCAGCAATAGGCAGAAAACACAGGTGACCTGTTATGGCGGAATAACTTTTGCTAAATGAATTGTGTGGACAACCAGAGCAGTTGATCCAAGAGGAGGAGGATTGTCCAGGAAAATGATGAGAATACATTTGCACTCTGTAGATTTTACAGGGTTTTATTCATAAGATAAATATTTCATCACCAACAGAAGTTTCATATTTTTGTATATGGTTTATGGAGCAAGACCTCAAAAATACCTCAATATGACAGATTATAATTGAGATAACTGGTCGTTATTGATCAATATAAACAGCAGCCTCCTCAGTGGGGTCACAGCTCATTATAAGGTCAAGATCCATCCACACAGAACGAGCGCAACGATGCAGACAGACAAATAATGTCTTACTGCCAAAGTTCTCTGGATTTGGACGTTCTGCTTACCAACCAATCACAAATACATCCACAAGATTTTTTATATAACGCACACATGGCGCAGGGACACAAGCCAGTGCAGTTCGGTTACTTTCTTCCCAAAGTATACAGAGGAATAAAACAAATGAGTGGGCCAGGAAATCAATCATTACAAAGCCAATTTCCTCTCACAGCCAATGAAAATCCTGAGGGTCCAACCAGCCATGCAGATCAAAAGAGGGCACCGCTTTTCCTCTCACAGCTCTGTATTTAAACATTGTGCAAGTTCAGCAGTTTCTCCTGATTGGTCCAAATTTCTCTCTTGTGCTGCAGAAAATCCCTTATCATTACGTAGAAGGTTATTTCGAAAAGTGTTAGAACATATGGAACACAGATACAAACTGCTGCTGGTTCTGCTCATATATTCATGAATTTCCTTCTAAAGGACATTCTGTGTGTTCAAGCAATTTAAATGTTTATTCATAGTCAGAAATGAAAAGAGATGACTTTCATTATAGTCGAGGTAATCATCAAGGTCAGGGTCCGTGGGTGAACGCCAGCTTCCTGGATCTAGGCTGGTGCTGAGGAGAGGCTGGGTTTTAATATGGAATAAAAAGTGAAGTGATTGTCATTGTGAAACACAGCACACGATGACACAATGAAATGTCCTCTGCTTTTAACCATCACCCTTGGTGAGCAGTGGGCAGCCAAGACAGGCACCCGGGGAGCAGTGTGTGGGGACGGTGCTCTGTTGGCACCTCAGTGGCACCTTGGCGGTTTGGGATTCAAACCGGCAACCTTCTGATTACATTTAGCAGTAATTTAGCAGATGAGATGGGTAAAGTTCCTCTGTTCTGATCTCCTTGGCTGGTCTATCATGGCTTGCAGAAGTTATGTCATAATGCATTTCAGTCATATTTCATTCATGGCTGACAGCTGCTGCACGTCCACCACTGGTCATTTTGAGTGACTGTTGGGTATTTTGGTGCATATGTAGAAAATAGAAAAAAAAATGAAATGGGAGGATGTGGCTAAAGGATTGCATGAATGAAAAAATGTTGAAATGAGAGCTAAAAAAAATAAATAAAATAATGATAAAGATTGCAATAAAACATTGATTCATTCATTATTCATTGACTGAAGAAACATATTTTACAGTCATGACTTTTGTGCCCATGTAATGGGCCCTTTAAGAACCAAATGTGTTTCATTAAAAAGAAACTCAACTTTTGGTTTTCATCAGAAAAGTATGATTTGAGGGGAAGTGTAGGCTTTCATATTTAATGGTTTCATTTTCCCTAATTTCTCTGGTTGCTCACTGCTTACATGTGATCTAAGGGATGAAACCTAGAATGCAACGTGATGATCAGGATTCCTCCTCTTTTTATGCCGGGGGAAATATGATGGATGACAGATCTGCACACACACACACACACACACACACATGCTCCCAAGTTGTTGTGAGCCAGTTGTTTGGTTGCACTAATTTGGCTAAGCACATTTAGGGGGCAGATTAACGGCACGTTGATCAGGATGGTACTAGCCTAGTGGATAATGCACTCGCCTATGAACCAGAAGACCCAGGTTCAAATCCCACTTACTACCATTGTGAGCAAGACACTTGAGTGTCCCTGTAACTACTGATTTTAAGTCGCTCTGGATAAGGGATCAAAATGCCTCTTTAGTCACACATTGACACATGTTGGCTTGATCACAGACCAGGGTCTTTACACACACTGTGTTTTACATGTGTGATTTTTCCAACAATAATCAGCCCCGGCAGGATGAGTTATAAACATGGAGCGACATGGCCCATTAATAAAGAAAATGGCCCTTGCGGCTCCATGCTTGTGGGTTTCTTAAAGCGCACACGTGTTTACAGGACACTGGCCACACGTAATGTTTACACTCCATCCTGCAATAGAGTCAGTGCTTGCAGGACAGAAGTAGGAAATTATGTTCTGATTAGAGAATGTCAAGAAAGTGAACATGTGGCAATGAGCCTTTATTTTTTCAGTGGTACGTGGTGTAAATCTGGACTGATTTGGTGAGTTTTCCTGTGTTAGATCTAAAGGAGGAGCTGCTCGCTGTCGACACCACAATGACCCAGCATCGTTTTCATTCATCCTGCGTTGATGAAGCCATACGGCCTGGTGTACTTGTGTCACCCTAATTCTAGACCCTCATAACCAAGGCAGAAAAAAGTCCCTGAAGAATGATAGGGGGATAGGAGAAAACCTTGAGATGACATGTAACGAAACTAGATTTGTTAAAGAGTATTGAGGATACAGCAATCCAAATACAGTACAAGCAAAGGTCAGAAGGTCGGAATACTTTTTATTGTGTGTGACCAATAGAAATGAAATGCTCAGCCCCTTCGAAACACACACACACAAAGCTGATCTTATGAGTTTCTGAGTGTCCAGAGATCTAACGCATTATCGTCTTACCGGGAGTTTAGAAAGCCCCGCCTATTTCTTTGTGCTGGCGAGCACAGTGCCCGCGTTCAGTCTGAAAGCGGCTTTAGATTTGTTCCAATGAGGAGAAAACGGTCGGTGTTCAGTCCACGCCGAAGGTTTTTCTGCTCATTGTAGCCAATCAAATCATCCACACAAAATGATTTACTCTTGTATCTGAAAACATCATGTGAAGTAATGTACAAAATCGATGGCATGCAACTGATAATCGAGACATGGACAACCGTAGTCGAATCGTGAAACCAGTGAGGGTTCACGCCTCTATTCTCCACCGGTGTGAAGAGAATGCAAGTTTCTGGTTAATCTGCACTGTGGTGTAGGCCTCTGTGGGCTTCTGAAAACACAGACCACAGAAACAGTGAAATCTAAAACCCTGGGCTGATCACGACTAAAGAGCAGAAACAGCACAAAACAATCAAATGTAAAAAATACTGGTATGCTGAGCGCCAAGAAGGATGCTTCAGTCACGTTTTTGAAAACCATTCAACCCGAATCTATGGCAGAAGGAAGAAGGAAAGAAGAAAATCCCTGGCAGAGAAACACAGATTTCAGGATCAGAGCAAGAAGACATAAAGAGGACAAGCAAGCCATTAAATCTTTACATTTCAACTTCATTTTTCAGAATTATTGCTAATATTAGAACAATGTGTTATGGGAGAGGGAACGACGGAAATACTGGAATGGATTTTCTTCACTTTTTAAAAAAAAATATGTTCACTCCAAAAAGATAAATAGCTTTATGTAGTTTGTCCTGATATTTTATTGCTATAGTTAACCCTATTTCAATTATTAAAATCTAAATATTCATTGAAGAATGAATGAGTTTATTTCATATGGTCTTGAGCCCATGCCTAGTGCCAGTGGCCTTTTAGTGGAATGCGGACAGTTATATAATGTTCAATAATATTTGTCTAAGTTGCTTTTCTTTGGGGAGAAATCCAGTTTCTGAATGCAAAACTTACAATACAATAAAATTCTATTAACTCACTATACAACAAGAACAACGAAACACCAGAGAAGCCAGCAGATGCGCAGTAAATTAAGAAGATAAGATTGTAAAAAGAGCAGTAGTGGTAGTAGCCTAATGACTAAGAATCAGTAAATGTATTTTTTTTTTAAAATTGTGTAATCCGTTTCAGTTCTCAGAAAAAAAGTGTAATTATGTTACATATACTTATTGGAAGATTCATGATTATAATTGTAGTTAGATCTTAATATTTTATGTACATTTTAAAACATTTCTACTATAATATGTTTAGCTATTGACTTCCACAGCTGAAAGTTTGATACTGTTCTGATGCTTCTGAATGGTTATCCCATGTATCCCTACATTTGCTGCACCATTTCTGCTAATCTTCTTGCCTTAGCAGCACTGCTGATTTTGTAAAAATGGTTATGGTTTTATAACTTTACAGTCTTACTGTGAAATGCAGCCTGAAATCTGACCTTGTTGTGGTTTGTAATATTATCGTTATCAAATTAATAATATTATAAAATAATATTATTATGTTATATATTAATGTATTATAACTGACAGTAGTCAATGTTTATTACAGTTGTAAGGTGAAACATTGCCAAGTTATACAATTTCAAAATGGTTAACAGTTAAGAAAAAAAATATATAATGTAATTAGTTATATTACATTAATATAGAAACTGAAATTTACTCTACTACACTAATCTACTTCACTCAGTTAATAATAAGCATCAATAAGTATCAGGTAAATAATAATACAAGAAGTTGTATTCTTTCTCTGTGCATGTGTGTGCGTGTGTGCGTGTGTGTGTGAGTGTGCGTGTCTGCAGGTTTCATGGGTGATTATTGGTCCACCAAATTCCAAGAAGTCTAATGTGCTTCACACACACACACACACACACACGCACGCACGCACACACACTCAAGAGTTATAGCCAGATGCAGATGTTTGCAGGGTTAACGGTTTCACCTGCGGTGTAGTTTTGCTCCACTGGTACCAGTTAAATTAACAGCTGGGTTTGAAGAGAAAAAGAGCGAGAAAACGCAAACTCAGAACATATGAATGTTAATCTGCCCCCAGTGGCTCAACGTGCACATACTGGTACATAACTGCTAATTGGCCTAATTGGTTGAGTAAACATTGTATTTTCCTTTTCATGCCTAAGCCGGACCACCGGATGGCGCAGCAGTGGGAGCAGCAATGGTGCCCAGCATGTACTGTGGGGGTCTGTTCAAACTAACTAATTCACTTCAAATGAATCTAATTTCCTCCCAGAATCCAGCTTTGTGTGTGCGGTTTCTCCTCAGCAGTCACTTACAGATTTTAGAATCACTTCAATCTTCATGTTTTCAGGCCAGAGAAGTAATAACAATAATTACTTATTATTATATTAATAATTCACATAAAGTACATCACATAAAGGGTATTGCAATGGTTTCCATTTTTGTAAGCAATAATCAAAAGAACACAGATTAGTAATTAATTTATAATCAAATGAAAAAACAGAATAGTCCTTTCCTCATTGCCAAAACTGTGGATATAATCACTAAACTGTTAAAGCAGTAAAATAAGAGTAAATTAATAAAATGTATGACTAATAATATAATATATATTTTATTTAACACATTATTATTATTATTATTATTATTGACAAAATAAAGATTTCATCCACATTCTATTTGCAAAGCGCCTTAACTGTTCACACAGTCTTAAAAACAAATAGTGTCATCATGCTACATTCAAAGATGTATGGTTGATATTTCTGTGATTTAATTTAGGTGATTCAGCAACCAGCTCACAAAAAAAAAAAAAAAAAAAGTTGTTTGTCCATACAAATTAAAACAATCATTTTAATTCCTTCAATGTAACATACATATACACACACACACTTCCCTCAGTCACCTCTTGCTGCTTTCTTCCACCTCCTTCCCATCTGTATCCTAAAACCTGACACTGATGCAACCACCACTAGGGCAGCTCCGCTCCAAAATAAACGGCCCAAGTTCCCCCTGGCCAACCCTTGCAGACGGCCCCAGAGTGCAGCGCACTTTTGGAGGAGGATCGTATGAATGTGGTCAGTACCAGTGCGCCAGTGACCCAGCCTCCCTCTGCCTCTCACATTACACCCTAAATATAAAAAGCCCTCTCCTGCCTGCCTCCTCCCACACTGCCTCCCCCACCCTGCTCTCCAACTTCTCCACCAGCTCCTTCTCCCTCCACTCTGGCCTCGTCCGTCACCCTCGCCTGTCACCCGAGCTGCTGCTTGGAGGCTGTGTGTGTTTACCCCGTCCCAGCCTGGCAACCGGGCCGCATGCTCAGGATTACGCGAGGCTCTGCCTTTCATCGCTGCAGCCTCACGCAGTCTTCCGGCCTCCATCGCCTGGAGAGCAGCAGGGAAGGAGCTGCTGGACAACATACATTTGACTGTCCTCCATCTGTCACTTTAATCAGTGTTTGTAGAATTTTTTTTTCAGTCTTCATAATTTGGGAAACTTTTTTGGACGTGGACGTGTGTTGTGTGGATTTTGGGGAACAGGTAGGCGATGGATCACTCACTGTTCGGCTGCCTGCGAAGCCCCCATACCCCAGCGCAGGGCCTACATCCAGCCTTCAGCCAGTCCCCTCTGGCCCTGCACGGCCGCTCCGACCACGTCTCCTACCCTGACCTTCCAGGGACCTCTCCTCCCTGCAGCTTCCCAGGGGAGGAAGGAGGATACGGGACCCCGCCCCACCGCGGTCACCCCACACAGCAGCACCTGCACCAGCCGGTCTGGCACAGGCCACAGATGCCCTCCTCTGGCGCCACCCATAACGGACTCCGTCTCCCACACTCTGAGGTGCCTGGTTCGGACGTCTGTTGTGGAGACCGGGGTGTGGCTGGTGCCAGTGACCCCTCAGGTGTGTCTGGGGACTTTGGCCGGCAGACTATGTCCCCAGTTCTCTCCTCTGAGAGAAGGAAATGCAAAAGCAAGAATGACAGTTCAGGTACGAGGAGGAAGACACACTCTGCATTTTAATTTAATTAATATCTATTTACACAGTAATTAATCAATAATGTTACATTTGAACTATTACTATTTGACTGTGTATTAATCATAGCACAATTGTCTGTCTCATTGCACAACAGTGTGACATACAATTAGATGTTCAACAACTCAATAAATTTAATTAATGGTATATATTTTTGATTAATATATTATTGAATGCAATTAAATAGTTTTACATTCATGGCATAAAACTATTAAATGTGTTCATTTATGCATGGGCATTTTTATTTTTAAATTAAATATATATTTTTTTTACATTAAATTGAAACCGAATCATTTCAATATAACAAATCATTTCAATATAATCATTATTATAAAAATAAATAAATATATTAAATATCTAATTTATTTCTACACATAAGTGCTGTTAAATGAAATATAAAATGTACATTAATTTTATTAATTTAACTATAATTACAGGAGCTTACAATATACTCCTGAAACAGAAGAAAGTTAAAGGAAAGGAGTCTATTTGATTCAGCACAGATTTCATTGCATTAAATGAACATCTTTCAGTTAATACTGTCTGCTCACTGACTGTCTTATCTTTAATTAACATCACTACATTTGAACTTAATTTGCTGCAGGGTTTCACTGTTTATCATTCAGTCTGCCTGATTAAGTGCTTCACCATCCTGCTCCATATAAAAACTTAATATTATATATAAAAATATAATCTATAATATAATATATTACAATATGTATATATGTATTTTTTTTTCTTTTAATATTGTTTAATGCAATATCTGCAAGACCGCAGTCATCATGAAAGGTGGCCTTGGAAATATGCTGAGAACAGGCAGGCCGTTTCAGGCCATGGCCTCCAGCCGCTGAGCTCAGAGCATTAGGCAGCAGTAATCTGTTTGGGTGAAGCTGTGGTGCAGGATGTAATGGTGCCAATAAGTATTTTTTTTTATTCTGGCTCACCCGGCTGATGGATGCATTAAATACACACAGATGTCCTCTGTGGTCCTGAGTTCTCCTGATCGCAAATCCCATTTCCTCTTTCTCTAACGGCACATGCAAGTGTTGAGAGCAGCCTGATTCGTACTCATTCATTTCAGTAGCAATATTCTCGATCAAAAGAGAATCATTTCTAATGGCAGCAGACAATGCGCAGACACAGAAATCCAAGTTAAGAGAAAAGCAAGTCATGGTGCAAGCATCATAGTACAACTTCTCTATGACAAAAAAAATGTACTTTTCTGTACTTTAATAGAGCTTGCGATGGTATGTAACGTAGCTGATAGTGTCTGTTAAACAGCAGTTGTTGATGTAAGTCTGGCTATACAGGTATGAAGATCAGATGTGGATAAGCACTCTGACAAGAGTGTCTAAATATCCTAAATGAGGGCAAGACCATTACACGGAGCCCAGTGTGAAGCTCTATAACAACTTCTCACAGCCCTAGTCTAGTGTTTACTAAATTACTAATGTCGATTCTTGCAAGGGGCAATTTTTAAAAGTTATGACTGAAAGAGTGCAATTTCTTTAAACTGCTTTAATGCATTTATGACCTTTGTTTATAGAGTTAAATCACCCACCCACACACACACACTAGCATTCTGAAGGAATGGCTGGGATTTTAGTTCCTTTCCCTTTAAAAGGGCAGCGTGGTTGTGTTGCATGCCGTCCAGCTGATGCGTGGGAGACTCAGTGGGGAATTCTTGATTTCACCTGTTTATTCCCCAGTCCACCCACTCCATTCACCATTCAGCACTGAAGAAATTTTCATTTTAATCAAGAAACTATCCAATGTGAAAAAAAATGTAGAATGTCAGTATTTCTTAAGTGCTTTGGACTAAACCACACGGGAGAAAAAGCACACTTGAGGGTACAAGGAGAACCCTTTTCTTCAAGCTTTTTCCAGACATATCTCCATAATAAAAGGTGATTGGCACCCCTAATTGTTTTCCTTTCGTTTTATTTTCATTTTAGCCAGGCCTCTGCAGTTTATCAAATGATCCTTTTTCTTTTTGTGAGTGCGCGTGTGTGACATTTTTTTTTTTTTTGTGGCTGGAAAAAGTTCTGCTTTCCATTTCAGATTCCCAAGACGGGAGCTATAAGTCAGACGTCAGTGGCAAGCCCAGGAAAGAACGAACCGCATTTACCAAGGAGCAGATTCAGGAGCTGGAGTCCGAGTTCGCTCACCACAACTATCTGACTCGTCTGCGGCGCTACGAAATTGCTGTCAACCTTGACCTGACGGAACGTCAAGTATGTAAAATTCGGCAATGACCAGCACCTAGCACATTATTACACAACACATGAACTTTCAAAATCAAACCTTTTTTCCCCTTCAATTGCTCTGCACCACTAATTAGATTTGATATTTTTTATAGGCAGATTTAAAAAAAATTATAAGAAATCAGACTGAAGCAATGCAAGATTATGACAGTATGATTTGACACTGGGTGAGATAGAAGACAATGTGTAATGAAGCTAATCATTTCTTTTCGATACCCCTCCTTGTTTGGGGTATTTGGTGGTGTATATACAAGCCCAGATATTTCTGTTTTTCACTATGTTTGCTCATGAGCCTCTGAGCCAACAAAACTTTGCTGCACCTTGGACCTTTCTGGATAAAACCAGTTGAAGCGGGTTTTGGCCAAATGTGTAGCAAGGGATCCCATTCAGGAATTGGGCCTTCCTTTCCCAAACCCTTCTCCCCCTCACAACTGGCTGCTCCCACAAAAAGATTCCCATCCCGGCTCCAAAAAATCTGTGTTTGTGGGTTGGTCTTGGATCACTGCAACATCCACATCCATTTCTGTTACAATGCAATCTCCACCCACGATGAGTGACCTTTCCTCCATGTTTATGAAAAATGAGGCTTTTTCCCCCCTCCTTACTGTGGCGCAGGTCACATATGCTTGTGTGCATCTGCAGGTCGGTTTCTCGACTGCTTATCACAGGGTTATCCCAACACCTCAGCTCTTTGTCTCATAAGGCAATCTCCTTCAAACTTCCTCAAAGCACTCCCTTAAAATAAACCCTGACATCCCAGCCCCCGTTGGAGAGAAGAAATCGGAGGGCAGGGAAGGGGCGGATTGGTTCAGATCTGATCGGGCCGTTTTAGGCAGCAACTTAATCATCGAGAAGGTGGAAGCAAATCCGGAGCAAACTGTTGAGTCAGCGCTGAGGACTGAGAGGCGGGGGTTGATGGGTATAACGGAATAGGTGGAAATAGCCTCGTCACCCATCTCTAACTGCAGAGCCATGCTCGGCACGCCTCCACCCCCACGAAACCCATACACCACCCTCGTCCTCCAAAAAGGAAAAACACATGCAATGATGTAGCAGAATTATTATTAACAATAATGGTAATTGTAATGGTAATTATCGTTTAATTATTATTTTATCATGCTGTAACGATAAATGTGTGAGTGTGTCTGATATGTATTAAATGAATAAAGTACTGAAGATGATGTGTTTGGGAGGTTTGTGTAACTGGGTGAAGGCTGGAGAGCAGCGAGTACATAAATCTCCCACTCACTCAGATCCCCCACCCCAAAAAAGAGAACATGCCCAAACATGTGGTCCTCTATCACTGAGTGGGTGGTAGTATTGGAAAACTACATGCCATTCTAGAAGGTACTATCACACACACACATATGCATATTTCCTCACCACAGACTGGCATGTTTCCCCACAGGAGATGTCCTGAAATTAGGCTGTCATTTGTTGTCATTAATATATTTTAAGTAAAAATGTGTTCTTATACTTAAAAAGGGACATTCAGGGACAAAAAGGAAAAATAATTTGTCATACATTCCTATAAAGAAACGACAACTCTTTATGAAACAACATAAAGCACTACAGTCTGTGTGCAGTGGAATGACCATATGGTAAGAACAGGACTGCTTTGCAGTGTCAAGAAGAAATTGACAAACAACCCAAAGGCAAAGGGTTGGAGCAGGTGTTGTGGATGGACAAAAGTAAATCTAAGTTATTAACTGAATGGATTAGGTTGGGCAGTGGGTGGGGTCTGGACTGGTTTAACGAGATCACGAAAAACACTTTTTAAGGTGCCTCCTTTATTAAAACAAAAAAATTAAATGTATTTGTGCTTGAGGTAGATAATCAGGTGAGTCAGGAGTACTCTGATAATGTGTAAGATGAAAATAATGTGTCTGATGCGACAGTTCTGGGTCCCACCAAGACATTAATGCATGCAGAAATACATCAGCCACAAACCTGCTAACCTGTTTAGTGTACCAGACCTGCATTCTTACATTCTGTTAGATTTACAACTTCTGCTTTAAACAACTCTGTCCAGCTTGCTGAAAAGATCATGTTGTTCTGAAATGAAAGTATTTCTGTAGTGTCTGTGTTTATTTGTGGTGAATGTCTGGTTGGCTACTTGTATATAGCTTCACTGTAAATAAATGTACATTTGTATAGATTGTTAGTCTTATTGTCTCTCTACACCTTTCCCAAACCCGTCCATGTCACATTCCTCTACACTCCAAGACAAGGATGTGACAATATAAGATGTTTTCATTGTCTAGTGTTTTAAACGATCTCTAGAACATTTTTTTTCCTGTAATTACTATCACTTGATTCCCCTGTATTTGTACTAATGTCCCAGGCATGTACTAATTCTTTATTTCAGCTTGTTCTATGGGGTGGACCATACATACCACATTTTTGACCAACTCAATTTATTCTCTTTTGCATTTATTTGTCCTAGGTGAAGGTTTGGTTCCAGAACCGAAGGATGAAGTGGAAACGGGTGAAGGGTGGTCAGCAAGGGGCTGCTGCCTGTGAGAAGGAACTGGTTAATGTGAGGAAGGGCACCTTGCTGCCCTCTGACTTATCAAGCATGATTGGACTACACCATCCAGAGGGTTCCCCAACCAATGAGGACAGTCAAGAAAGTGATCAGAGCTCAAACCACACTAATGGCCTCAGTTAATGCCACGCCCCTTTGTGTACAAAGCCCTGTCTTCTTCCTCAGGAATCAGTGGCTCGGTCTGTGGCCTTGATGTCCTATTAGAAATGAACAACATTTATTTCTTACAAAGGCCATAATCCCATACAGTATGTCTCAATAGGCAGCCCATTTCAGGGTAGAGTGCACCTGCAATTGTTGTCAGTGCAGGGTTGGTAATGATTTATCCAAGAGAAAAAAAATCGTCCAACAGGTTTAGTGATGGAAAAAGAGTAGATTTTAGTCCAGTGTCATGGTGTACATTGTGTGTCCATATAATGCTATTTGAAGATCCCTGAAGCTTTAGCTGTTACGGTGGTGACCCTCTGGTACATGCTGGGTCGTCTTGTCAGAAGCTCATTGCCAGGGACCAGGATGCCTCTGGTGGTCTCTTGATTAGATTCTGGAGGTGGTGTGGTCGCTTGATTCAGTGCCTTGGAGAGAGCAAACAGAAGCAGCGGCAGACAGTGGCATTGCACAACTGGTTCAGATTAACAGCCTGAACAGCCTAAAATTGAACACTGTCAATTTTGGACTAGATGACTGTGTAACTGGATTTAATAATTGACACCGTGTCTGGGATTTTAACAGAAGGCCAGAGTGAACAGATGTGTCTTCAGTTTAGATTTATACACTGAGACCGTGTCTGAATCCTGAACACTGACCGGCAAGCCGTTCCACAACTGCGGAGCTCTGTAAGAGAAAGAACTGTGACTTTCTGTACTTTAAGAACAATGCAGGGGGCGTGGCAGATTGTAAATAACTAAAAGTTAATGCGGGGCAAAACCATTAAATGCATTATAGGTGAAGAGTATGATTTTGTATTCAATTGTAAATTTGATGGGTAGTCAGTGCCGTGAACGTAAGACTGGGCTGATATGGGTGATATTTTCTCTTGCTGCGGCATTCTGATCTCATGCACCTACTAAAACATCCCGACAGTAATGCATTGCAGTAATCTAACCTTGACATAAAAAAAGGCATAAACCAAATTTACAGGATCGTGCACTGAGATCGTATTTTTTAACTTTGCAAGTAAAAAAAGTATTTTGGTTAGTTTGGCTGCAGTGTTCAACAGGGATCTGGGATCATTTTATTCTTATATATGTTCAGATAAAGAATCTTAAAAGAATTCAATCTACGTCCAGTTTTATGTGCAATATTGAGGTTATCATTATAAATTACTGCGACGCCGCCTCCTTTTCCAGTTAAATGAGATTGGTGTACATAGCTGAATCCAGGAGGGCTACAAATTAATTTTGTCTTAACCAAGTTTTGGTCAGGCACAGTACTTCAAGTCCCTGATCTGTAATAAATTCATTAACAAGGAGCACTTCAGGTGTAAGAGATCTAACATTAAATAATCCTATTCTTATATCAGAGGAGCTGGTGGTACTTCCAGCAGGAACGATAGCAACGGGTAATAGGTTGCTGAAACAGACACAGTGTCAGCATATTTCTGTGTTTTATTAATCTTCCTGTTTCTTGTAGGACCTCTTGTTTTATAAGAGTAAAGACACAGTGTCAATTGTGTACAAGGTGCCCGGTGGCTCTATGCAAATGGCAGACACTGTCTGCCACCTGGTCTCGGCTCTGGCGAGTCCATTTGGTTTTTTGATTCTAAGACTATGTGCCAGATTTTTAGATGACTCCCAGTTGGGGTGAATGCCATCTTGCCCTAAAAGACCAAACTTCCCCCGAAATGTTGGCCAGTTGTCACCACTCTGACAACCACCGATTTATATCGAGGAGACTGCTACAGGTCTCATCGCTACACCAAAACTTCGGTAATGGGCCAGGGCAGATCACTTTATCCAATCTTGTTTTAGCTAATTCATCTCTATAAAGTTATCTTTAGTTATTTCCGACTGGCGTAGTCGGACATTGTTAGCACCAATGTGCTATGGTTATTTTTCAACAGCGCTTACTGAGGTTAGAAGACCAGGACCTGATAGAAGCTTGAGTAAATGTTCTGCAAACTATAAAGTGTTTAATTATATGTTGTTAACATTCCAGAAAAACACTTTTAATTGAGAGGATTTTTTTGCACTGTTAAATTTCTCCAGCCTAAGTCTATGGCTTCTATACATCTAGAGCTCACCTGATAAAATAGAGTGCACATTGCAGCTTTTGTATAAACTGACAAATACATTTGCTCTCTGGGGAAAAATAAGTCATGCCTGTCTGGCTTTGTGCATACCACATGGCAGTTGCTTCTAGGACCTTTGCCTGCTTTTGCTTGGTGTTCTAACAGTCAGAAGCATCAGTGTCTCCACACTGTGGATTAAGGTAAAATATGGTACTGTGAGTACCTGGATGGTTTAAATAAAAAAGTTCATAACACTGGACACTTCTCACCATGAATGGTTAACATCTTGCATATGTGTTGGAAGGGGAAAAGCCACCAACAAGGAGCAGCAGCTGCTGGACACATAAGGCCCCAATATGGGCCCACATTTTGGTCAGCTCACCATTACTGGCAAGTGCACAACTTACCGTGTTTGATTTGAGGAATACATGCTTTATGTAAGTCTTAAACGTTTACTTCATGTATTGCTGCATTACATGCCAAAGAATAAATCTCAGTTAAAAAAATTACACAGTGTGAAGTAAGCACATGTGTAATCATTTAAGAGTACAGGATGCAGTGGCACCTGAAATTTAAGGGGTGGAAAAACCTGAGTTTTTATTTTAGTTTCAGGAGGGCCTTGGAGTTTGGAAATGCCTGATGCACTATGTTCTCATTCCCACCATGAAACATAGATGTGAATTGTTTTTATCCTATCATTGCATTAAATGTATATATACCACTCAAAAGCATGAATCACAGGAGCCACTTTTTTAACTTGGATGTACCTCTCTACCATGACCCCCAGGGACCACCCCATTGTCCTTCAAGAGAACAGACATATCATTCAGCAATCATTTCCAGTGATACTATACCATAATTCTGGTATAGAACTACATTATGACATTGATGGGAAAATAGATTTTGTTGAAATAAAAATTGAGAACAGAGGAAGAGGAGAGAAAAATCAAAGGAATGGGATCCTCAGGATAAAGCTCAGGAACATTACAGCCGGATGATACTGAATAATGAAATGCAGGACACCACAAGTCCTCCAATAAACTGTCATGAGACCATGAGTGAGAGCTGTTTTTGACATTCAAGGCTTATTTACTGACCACATTTACACTAGTGGACTTGGGTCGGGGATTGAAAGGAATTCAACTTCACACCTGGAGACTGAATCTGGTCCAAAAATGCATGAAAAGAATGGACTGTAATTTATGTTTAATTGCATGAGTCACCTGTAGCCATGACCTTCAGCACTTTTTTTCTTCATACTTCACTGTTCCTGCTTCAGTTTGGCAGTCTGCACTCACGCATGTGTTTGTTATTTTGTTAAGTTATGTTTTCCAACCTGCCCATGAACGCAACAATTTCAGGAGCAATTTGAACCAGCAGCAATATGCCACAGGAGGAGTGTGTGTGGGTGTGTGTGCATACATGGATTACTACATGGAATTGCATGTTTAGGTTTGAGGAAGCAAGAATCTTTGATTATCAGAATCCAGACTGTAACAATGAGCTTCCACAGATTCCCGAGTGCTGGGTAAAATAATTTTTAATTTGTTTAATAAGGAGTTGGTTATATTCTTTCACAGAAACACCCATTGGTGTGTCTGCCAAAAAGTTGCCATAGCTAGAAAACACAAACATCTGTTCCACATCCTAGAACCTACAGCGTGGATGTAAAACTGAATTTGTCTGAAATATTTGGCACCATTAATGGGACTAATGTTTTAAGTACAGTGGGATAACGGATACAGTGGTGTAAAGATTTTTAGTTTTTTCAATCTTAGTCACATTTAAATGTTTCTGTCAGAGCCAGAGTCTGGGGGCGCACTAGCCGACATAGCAACAACTGAAGAGGGCAAAGAAGCAGTGGAACTGGTGAATGTGGAGTGAGCACAGAAGCAAGGGGACACATGGCCTGGAAGCCCTTGCATTGTGGGAGAGAGGCTGGAGGTAAGGGGGAATGGGAGCGAGAGCAGGGAGGCACTGTGGTGCCGGTAGAGGGAGAGCCAGGTGCAGCAGGGGTAACAGGGACAATGGGAAGGAACTTGTTCGTGGGCATGGGTCAGAAAAGGCGAGTAAGCTATCATCAATTCTTATACTGCCTGCTGACCCCCTCTCCTTGTGCTTTCTTGGCCCGGCAGAGTTGGGTGGAGCTATACTGAGCTTAAATGAGATAAGTGAGGCCTGAGGGACTTTGGATGTTGTTGTGGGGCCTTTTGTGACACTTGGATGCATTGTCGCTGCACTCTTGAAGCAATTTTGGTCGGCCGGCCACTCCTGGGTTGGTTCACCACTGTTCCATGTATTCACCATTTCTGGATAATGGCTCTCACTGTTGTTCGCTGGAGTCAAAAAGCTTTTGAAATTGCTTTATAGATCTCCATTAATTTCTCTCATTATGATGTCAAGCTTTTAAGGATCTTTTAAAGACCTACATCACTTGTCAGGCAGGTCTTATTTAAGTGATTTTTTAAATTAAAAACACTTTGTCATTAAGGGCCATTTAGGTTTGGATTTTTTTTCTCCCTTAATAATTAAATCCTTCACTTAAAGAACACATTTGGTGTTTACTTATGCTGTCTTTGACTAATATTTAATATTTTTACATTATATCTGAAACATTAAATGTCACTAACATTTTTGACATCAGACTAATTTGTAACACATTTTTAGAATAAAATATCCATCTTCAAAATAAAAGTATTTTTTTACACAAATGAATATTAGTTACAACCTGAAAGACACTAAAGACTCAATTTGTTTGATTTGATTTCTGAAGGCATTGGTGAAATTGTATACAAAGAAAAAAAATGAACGGTTTCACTGACTAGTTTGGATTGGCTCTAAACTTTCCTTTCTACACAATAACAAGACAGCACACTGTCTAGAACCACATTCCTTTTTTCTTTTCTTTTCCCTTCAGCAGATGAAGGGAAAATGTGATATGTTTTCACTTATTATGACTTTTGATCAGTTTAAACTCACCAGCTGATTCCAAGGCAAACATCTGTGACTACCAACATATTATTCACCCAAAAACACTGGATTTAAGAGCCCAAAGATCCTTTTGGTGCTTCTTTTCTTTACAGGGCATTCTGTTGGGCATCCTTAGCTCTTCCAACCAGTAGGAGGTAGATTTTCACTTAAGGATAAACATGAACACAATAAGTACACCTGGAGTACATTTGAAATAAAATAAACATGTGAAATGAGAGTGTGAACTGCTTTCATCCAGGAAGGGTCTCTCGTTTTATGTGAATAAAAGGAATTGTAACAGTTTCAATATGTATAGCATTTTTGGTTCTTTGTGCTCACCCTATAATCGATAAGACAGCTATGATATGCAGTCGTCAGCAGTAAAATTCACCCAGCAAGTAAAGAGTGAACAGTACGTATACGCCAGTGGGCCAAGAATAACCTGTTGCACAACATCACAGCAATGTGGAGAGATCATTGTGTCCCAGACAGGTCTGTGTCAGATCTGATCTACACACTGCACCTCTGGGGATCTATGCCCAGACATACACCTGCAAGACAAAATGTATGAGTGTAGGAAGGAGAAGGTTTTCTGTAATAAGACTTAAGTTTAAGCAGCTGGTTAGGAAGATAGAATTTTCTGCAGATGATGAAAAGCGAAGTCATTGTGAAACAGTGCAGAACAGCACACGATGACAATGTGTCCACTGCATTTAACCACAACCTTAGTGAGCAGTGGGCAGCCATGAAAGGCACCCAGGGAGCAGGGTGTGGGGACGGTGCTTTGCTCAGTTGCACCTTGGCAGTTTGGGGTTTGAACCTGCAACCTTCTGATTATGGGTCCACATCCTTACCGGCTATGCCACCACTGCCCCAAATGTGCACTCTCACTCACTCACTGTGTTGCAGGTGTGTTTCTTTGCATAGACCATTCAAGAGATATAACAATCAAATTATTTTCAAGTAAAAATGCAAGCAAATGGTTAATATTCAGAAGGTGAAGATGTGTTTATTGATATTAAAAAGTATAGACAGTACAGTATTAAATTTGTCTTTGTAGTTCTCCTGAACAGAACAAATAGTGAGGCAACAGATGGAGGGAAGTTTTCCTCACTGTATTTCATGAATGACTGTCAACTGAAACACAGTAAGACTGCTATTAGATTCTCATAGAGCTTCAGGCAGGTAGTCCAGAAAAATAGTTTAAGATTGGTTAGGCAGTGAGAATGTGGAATTTTATATGGAAAGAACAGCCCTTATTTTTAAGGCCATGCTGTTTTCTGCCCATCCTGGGTCATCACCAGCCCAGACCTGAAACCTGATCTCATGCTTGGCACATTTTTTATTTATTTGACTTTGTCAGTAAAAATCTGCATCAAATATTTGTAAAAAAAATGGTGGTAGGTGAGCACATGAGTCACTATGTGTGGAACAGCTTTAATTACATTATTTGAAAGTAGAATTTCTGTAAATAAATATTTACAGAAGGGATGCTGAGTAAACCCAGTCTAGCTTTGGTGATCATCGGGAAATGTCGGGCAAATGCCTGGTTTGCAGGGAAGGTATGCCCCCTGCTGGTGGTGGTCCACTTTGGACCTGCCTAGTCAGGAGGTTAAACCAATTGTGAGTTCCTGCAGACTACGTTTTGGTCACTGTTGCTGAAGATGCACTGTGGCAAAAAAAAATGGGAGCATGGGTGTTGAGTTTATATTTTTCTTCAGTGTATAATGATAACCTCGGTATTGCACACAAACCTTGACAGAGATTTAATTATTTTGATATTCTTTATATGAACATAACCTATATCAAAGCGAGAGCTCTGCCTTCTGGCTCAGCTCCCTTTTTACAAGGACAGATCAACAGATTCTCCCCTCTCTTGTGAATAAGACCCTGAGATTGATTGATTGATAAGATCCCTGTCTTGCTGTTGCAATATACCATGTCAAAAGTACAAATACTAATAACATTTGGCTGCAAACTACTCCAGTGAGAGCTGAAGATAATGACCTGATGAAGCAAACAGAGACCTAATACCGAGTCCACCAAACCAGACTCCCTCAATGCCCTGACAGCACCTACAAATTCTGTCCATAAAAATTATTAACAGAATTGGTGATAAAGAGAAGCCCTGTCCAACCCTTAGTCTTATTGCCAGCAATGCAGACCAAGCTCTGGCACCGTTTGTACAGGGACCAAATAGCACTTTTCAGATTGCCTGGTACCTCATATTCCAAGAGCACTCCCTATAGGATACCCCGAGGGACACAGGTGACAATGTACCTGTATATTTGATCTGCTTCCTACAAGCTTCTTTAAACATGTACCATTTGATTTTATAAATCCAATAAAAAAAAAATTATTGTTTCGCACCGGTCGCGTACCAAGTTCCTTCAAGGAATTACATAATAAAGTGGAGTTTAGTGTTCCACAAGGTTCCATTTTAGGTCTGTTGCCATTTTCCTTATACCTTTATGTCTCAGTATTCTTAATCACATATTAACTTACACTGCTATGCCGACAACACACAGTTGTATTTATTAGCAATGTCAGACGAGAGGCAGCAGCTGAACAGAATAGAGAACTGTCCGAAGGACATTAGAAAGTGGAACTTTTTTCTGTTAAACCCTGATAAGACAGAATCTCTGTACTTGGGTCTCATGCAGCCAGACCTAAGCTGTCTGACTACATCAAAAATCTGGATAGCTTTTCTATCTCACCAAGTGCAGAAATAAATGATTAGGTGTCCTTATTATATGTATATAATATCATTAAAATAGCTTTTTAAACTTATAAATATTGCAAAGATAAAAAATATGATCTCAATGCATGATGCAGGAAAAGTTGGTCCATGCAAGAGTTCTAACTAGAATTAGAAAATTGCAACACATCACCCCGATCTTACAATCACTGCACTGGCTACACATTAAATTTAGGATTGACTGCAAAGTTCTACTCTTGACCTATAAAGCACTTAAATAAAGGTTCACTCAGGTACTACATTATTTACCATTTACCACGCCCCCTGCATTCAAAAGGTGAGGGGTCACTGCTAATAGTCAAATAACAGAAGGTCACAGCTGGGAGCAGCAGTTATAGTGCTCTGCAGTTGCAGAACAGCTTGCCGGTCTGTATTCAGACGTAGTGTTTAAACCTAAAGTGAAAATACATCTGTTCACAATGGCCTTTTGTTAAAATCCCAGACACAGTGTCAAAGACCGCTTTAATACACAGTCACCAAGTCAAGCATAGACAATGTTCAATTCACCTTAGTTAGGCTGTCCTAGTAAGGGTCCTGGTGTACTAAGGGTACTATAACCACATATTTCTGGACCACTTGTACAATTCTACCATCTTTACTTTACTTTACTTGGCAGACTCTTTTATCCAAAGTGACTTACAAGAAGTAGACACCAGCAATTCTCATTCAGTTTCCATAGATTGTGAGATACATAACTAAGAGCCATGATAAGACCTAACTTGTCACAAATAGGTGGTAGACGAATTTTTGTGTAAGTGTGTGCATGGTAGACTTGTTTGAAATACTTTTTAAACAAGTGAGTTTTCAAATGTTTGTTAAAGGTGGCGGTAGTCTCGGCTAGTCGAATGGAGCAGGGCAAGTCGTTCCACCAGCCAGGGACAACAAAGGAGCGTAGATTCGATTGGGATCGGAGACCCCGTGAAGAGGGAATTTTTAGTCTCATTTTGTTGGCAGATCTGAGAGGGAGTGTAGCTAACTAATAGCGTGTTGATATAAGAGGGTGCACTTCCATTTACAGCCCTATAGGCAAGCATCAAGGATTTAAACTCAATGTGAGCAGCTACCGGGAGCCAATGGAGAGAGATGAGAAGAGGCGTGACATGGGAATATTTCGGCTGGTTGAAAATGAGGCGGGCTGACACATTTTGGACCATCTGGAGGGGTTTACATGTTGTGAAAGAAAAGGCCTAATCATGCAAATGTTATAGAGAGATAACCTGCAGGATTTGAAGACCGCAGCAACATAATGGTTCAGACTCAGTTTGTCGTCAATCCAAACTCCAAGGCTTTATGCAGACGGCGTAGGTGTTAGCAGTAGCAAGCCAATTTGAATTGTGAAGTTCTGCTGAGGGGAGTTGTTGCCCAGAAAAAACAGAATTTCAGTTTAGGATAAGTTCAATTGGAGTAGTCGCTCACACATCCATGCCGATATGTCCGACAGAAAGGCCAAATGTTTTGTTGCAATAGTAGTATCTTCTGGTGGGAAAGGCAAATAGAGCTGGGTGTCATCAGCGTAGGAGTGATAGGAAAAGCCATGTGATTGGATGATGTGACCAAGTGAGCGAGTGTATATTGAGAATAGAAGGGGGCCAAGGACAGAGCCTTGTGGAACCCCTGTGGTAGATCAAGTATGATGAGGACAGATGATCTGCGGGCAGCTCTTGCAGCACAAAGGTCCTCCATCATTGCCAGGAGGGAGGTTTCAGTCGAGTGTTCTTTCCTGAAACCAGACTGTAAAGGGTCGAGTAGATCCTGCTCATGGAGAAATGAAGAAAGTTGAGCCAGGACAGCTCTTTCAAGAATTTTTGAGACAGGGCAGTAGCTATCCAATACAGATGGGTTTAATACGGGTTTTTTGAGTAGGGGAGCAATGACAGCCTGTTTGAAAGCAGTGGGGAAATGTTCTTGTTGTGAGTGAAGAATTTAAGACATGTGTCAGAGCAGAGCAGTGTGTGGGGACCATCTGCCGTTGCTTCTCTTAGTTCTCTCAGAGGCACTGAATCGATTGAAAGTGATTAGTTGTCACATGTGATACACCAAAGCACAGCACCCAGTGAAATGTGTTCTCTGCATTTAAACCATCCCCTTAGGGAGCTGTGGGCAGTGTGTGGGGATGGTACTTTGCTCACTGGCATCTTAGCAGTTCGAACCAGCAACCTTCCGCCGAAGGATCTAAAATAAGGAAATAAAAATGGACTCATGACTGAGCATCATCAGCATGAATAATCTTAATTGTTGAAAAAAGCATGAACAATCTTAATTGTTGAAATAATGAACTTCCTATACACATGACTCTTACTAACCCAGTGTTAACAGTTACACTGCAGTGATGCTTATTGCACACTTGCTGGAATTACTCCATCCCAAAGTTTCTCCAAATTTTTTGTCCATGTGAGTTTTCTAGGCAGTTGTTCCTTGAGTCCAGAGAGTTTCTAGGTATGAGGATCATAATTTGTTGTAGTTGTTAAGCCCATTGAGACATATTGCTTGTGACTTGGGGCTATAGAAATATAAATTTGTTGTTGTTGTTGAATATAAGATTGGGGTGATGTGGTCATAAACATTTGAGGGCTTCCATGATACACACCCTTCACTTCTTTTTATTGCTCCAATGTCACTCATGTAAATTCATTTTCTGTTAGATTTATTAGTGCTTAGGAACATCAGAGGATATAAATGTTCACAGGGTCTCATTAGATTGACTTTTTTTGTTAGAAAGCTGCCTTAGGTTTTTTTCTCTGGGTTCCTGAAATGATCTGCTCTCCAAATGTGTGGAACGGCCATCACAACCTCATAGAATTTCTTGATTATCAAACACAGGACTTTGATACTTTTAATGACCAGAGCAGTGATTAATCTGTTAGCTGGTTACAGCTGTAGAACAATTATTGCTGAACTTCATTGGTTGCTGCCAATTGCAATCAGCTGTGTTCTATTTAATATATATACCTCCCCTTTGGTGCTAATCATTGCTGTCTGTTCAGTGTGGGGTTGTGTGAGCAAAATGCTCTGTGCTGTCTGCAGTGCTGTGCAGTTATGTGTCTTAGATGGCAATGTTGTTATTTACATGCATACTTCTCTGGGTGCAAGATTAGTGTAGTTCACAGTATCATTTAAAAGTGATTGTCATTGTGAAACACCTCAGCACAGCACATAGTCACACAACAAAATGAGTACTCAATATTCAACAATCACCTGTTGTGAGGAAAAAATGAAAGGTGCCCAGGTAGCAGTGTGTTGGGATGGTACCTTGAACAATCAGACCTGTGTGGCATGATTCAAGATTTCCTGACAATGAGTTCTCTTCCTTATCTGCTAGGCCACCACTCCTCACTGTTTTGTGATCCCACTGCCAGTCTAATTCTTTTTTTTTTCCCCAAAGAAAGATATAAAATCAGTTTGCCCAACTGTAATCATTTCTTGCAGTTGTTTAAAACAGGACTAATTGTATGCCATATTGTTTTCATGGTGGACTGGTCCAGTGATGTATACTAAAATGCCATTTAGTTTCACATTTGAAAGGCTTGAATGTTAGCCATTAAATCAGATCACATTGAAAGACTGAAAATTTGAAGTAAATGGTTTTTTTTTTTTTTTTTTGGAAACCCTCCCCCCACCCCTATTGTACTTTTTCTTTATTGGTCTGCCGTGCAAAACAGTCCTTAACATGAGTGGGGAAAATGAGAGACTAGGCCAACAAGAGTGGGAGGCTGACCAGTGGTGGACTGAATATTTCTGAGAAACAAAGCTTAACAATCATAAGCTTTCAAACCATTTTCATATCTGATTGTTCATTTGTTGCCTGCTTGAACAGGTGAAAGTGTTAACGCTCCTTTTCTGTGTTTTTGGGGTATCATGGGGGTTGGCCAAAAGTCTCAGACTAACTGTGGACCAATCTGTCGATCTCTTGCTCCCTTCCCTCATTCCTGAACAAGATACTTAAACCGAAATACTTAAACTTCTCCAATAGAGGTAGGAGAACTGTTGAGAACCATAGTCAGACTTGGAGGTGAGCCATTCCTCCCAGTCACGCTACTCCAGGTCGTGCTGTCATTGCCCATGTGAACGTTTCAGTCCCCAGTCTGATCACTATCCCAAAGACTCCAAAAAGAGTGGGTACTCTGAGCTGCTATTTGGTGCATAAGCGCAAACAGTCAGGACTTGTTCCCCCAACCCGAAGGAGCAGGGAAGCTACCCTCGTTTAAATTTTATTTCAGTCATACACTGTGTGATATGCAGTAAAATGCTTTAGCGATTGCTATAGACCACAGTATTGCAAATATTAAAAGTATACAATTAATCAATATTCAAATATTGCAAACATAACCAAATATTGTTTAACATGGTAAGGTGAAGTTGTGCAAATGAGTCAAGTCAAAGTAAAATGTTTATGCAAGGATTCTGGGGGGGATTTTAGTCCAGAAGTTAATGAAAGTGCTGGAGTGTATTAGTTCTATGTAGTGTTGTGGTTGAGCGCTTGTATAGCCTGTGGGAAGAAGCTCCTCATTCTCTGTGTTGGACTTCAGGGAGTGGATGCACTTCCCTGATCGCAGCAGAGAGAAGTCCATTGTTAGGGGGAACTGAGGTCCTTCACTATATTCCTGGCCCTTGTCCAGCACCACTTGCTGTAGATCGATTTGAAGGTCAGGGGCCTTGGTACAGATGTTGATGAAACCACCCTCTGTAGGGCACGCCTGTCCTGCGTGGTGCTGTTCACAAACCAGGTTGAGATTTCCCATCAAGATGCTCTCCATGGTGCAGGAGTAGAAGTACCTAAGCACCATGGAGGGCAGTCTAAAGTCTCTCAGGCGTCTGAGGTGGTAGACTCTGCCAGGCCTTTTTCAACACCAGTGTTGATGTGACAGGACTGACAGGTCCTGCGTGATGTAGACACAGAGGTAGCGGAAGCTGTCCACTCGCTCCACTGGGTTCCTGTTTATGACATGGGGCTGGTAGTTCCTCTCCTGCTTGATAGTCCACTATTTTTATTTATTCATTACATTTCTCAATACTTAGGTGACTTTTGCAAATCTCCACACAATTCTCTTAACTGACATTCAGCTTGACAAAGCAGTTCATTTCGCTTTCAAAATGCACTAAAACGACAATACACTTTATTCAGGTCTCAAACTCATTCTTCTAGAACACTAGCAAAAGTTGACATCAGACAGTCACCCACAAAACAATGACCTAAAAACACTAACATGTAGCATTACACTGTTTTCTTGTGTAAAACAAGGACACATCTGTTTATAATTGCAATATGTTACTGGAATGAATGAATGAATCAGACATGATGCAGAATTTATATATATATATATATATATATATATATATATTTGCACTAATTCCAAAATACAAGAATTTGTATACACACAATCCACTGATACAGATACAATAGCAATGCTAATCTCTTCTCCATTTGGCCACAGGTTCTCATCCACATGACATCTTATGTCATCTAGGGCAGTACACATAGTTAATCTTCTGGCATGCCTGATTCATCCCTGGCAATCGTCTGCTGATATGCCCAGCATTCATTGCATCCATGAGGGACACGCCATCATGTGGATGATGGTCGCAAACCTTCCACTGCCATGAGGAAAAGAATTCCTCCCACCTTACTATATTAATCAACCCCATAGAGGAAAAGCGACTCAATTCTGGGATGGGCTGCAAACCACTCGGTGACTGCACAGGAGTGGTGAAATGCCACATTGTCCCATTTTAAATTGGTTTACCTCTTCTGTGCCTGCCTTCAATCTCCATGACTCTCTAAAATAAATCCACAAAGCAATATAATTACAGTAGTAAATTTGTAAAAAAAATGCCTGGTTTTTCAAAAAAAGATCTATTTTTATTGTGATCTTACCAGGACACATTGGCTCCTGAGTTGCTTGACATGTTAAGAGTTCCTCTTCCTCTTAAAAGGTGCAGTGTACAACTGTTTCATCCTGACCTGATTTTTTCAGGACTAGAAATTGTTATGCCTACACTGTGAAATATTTGCAAAAGTAACGTTGTCTGCCAAGACTGTTTCTGATCATAACAATGGCAGTTTCCTGCACAAGTGAAAATTCTTCCTCTCCCTCCTGTGAGGCAACCGTTGAGTCCTAAGCAGAAATGCAAAAACAATTATTCAAGCTTATTTACTTCTGAAACTGAGTCAAATGCCCTTGCAGAATACAAGTTACCTGTTGGTTTGCCAGAAAAATCAAACAATAGATGCCCCTGTACAGCGTTGCAGATTTGGCGGCACTCTCTGACCCAGTCTCTCTCATTGAGAGATCATGATTTACTACATGATCAATTACAGTAGGCTCTGATCTCATCACTACTTCCTCTTATTCTTCAATCACACATACGTATTCCTTGACCCCCTCCCAGCCACTCTTCCTCTTTCAGCCACTTCTCCATTTCTGGCTGGGTCCATGCTTACAAAACAAACATTCATATTGTCTCCTTTTGTAATGAAATTGAGAGTATCACATGTAGATGTTCATCTACAATGCGAATCAGCTGTGGCTGGTTAAACTGCATTTTTAGATTTAAAACATGTTTCAATACAATATCGCTGTTGAATTTTGCGGTCTTATGTTCAAAACAATAACAATGCAAAACTGAAAAGTTTAAGTTTTGAAAACTTAAAGCATGTGCGTATAAAGTCCTGTACGTACAAAGATTTTTGGCAGTTGTCAAGTGAAAATTCATGAAACTTGAGAGATGTCATTGAAGGCATTTTGTGCCAAAACAATGATTTTGATCCTCAGTTTAGCCCACAGAAACTTCTGTTGTGTTCACTGTGTGAAGAGGTTTGCAAAAGTGACCTAGAAGTCTTGAGAACCTGTGTCCTAGCATCTTGACGTTCAGGTGGAGTGTTCCTCTGACACTAATTCTCGAGATTTCAAAACCTCCTCCAGGTTAATTTCTAAAGCCAGAGGCACGTTCACAAAAGCATATGAACAAAACTATACGGAATTCTTCACTATCAGATTGTATCCCATGTCTACGAATTGAAAGATTATGACTGATATAGTAGACTTTGGGTTTTTTTGCAATTCATAAAAAAAGGTAAACTCAATAATAAAGCGTATAAAGTTGAGAATTTTGGAATTTATAGGGGTGTAATAATTTTATTATTGGGTTGATTTTAAAAGAAACAGATGGGGGTTTCATGTACTGTGCCTGACCGAGACTTGGTTAAAACTAATTTGTAGCATTGAACGAGTCTAGTCCTCCTGAATACAGCTATGTACACCAACCTCGCTTAACTGGAAGGTGACGTTGCAGTAATAATGATAACCTTGGTATTTCTCATAACCCCGGACATGGATTTACCTCTTTTTGAGATTCTACATACCAATATATATCTCATGTAGTCTCACAAAATAAAAATCCTAAATTCATTCCATTGATTATTTATAGACGCCCTGGACCTTTTTTATTCTGCGTTTCTTAGTGAATTTACAGATTTTGTCTCCAACTTAATTGTATCTGTGGATAAAGCCCTAATTGTCGGCAACTTTAACATCCACTGTGATAAATTAGACTCACTAAGAACAGCATTCCTGTCTATACTAGACTCAGTTGGTGTTAACCTACATAACAGGACCTACTCATGAAGGTAATCACACACTCGATCTTGTACAGACCTTCCGGTTTAAATCTAGAAGATAGTTATTCTTCCGCAATCTGAAATCTCAGATAATTTCCTTATTGCTTTTAAGATGTCAGACACAATTAAACTCAACCCCCCTCGTTATAGAGACAAAGTACGGCACAGAGGTTTATTACTCTACCAGATTTATCAATGCTGATAAACTGTCAGACCCCGCTGAACTCGACCAAGCGACCAAATGTCTAGAATTAACACTGCGTAGTACGTTAGATATAGTCGCTCCCCTCAAAAGGAAGATGGTAAGAACTTAATTCCTTTTGGTATAATGATCACACGCGCTTGCTTAAGATAACCACCCGGAAATTAGAACGTAAATGGCCTCGAAGTAAATTAAAATGTTTTCAGAATAGCGTGGAAGGAGAGCCTACTTAACTATAAGAAGGCTCTTGGCGTGGCTCGATCGACACATCTGTCCTTGTTAAGACAATAGATATCTTTTTAATACTAAAATAGTCACAAATAGAGAAGATTAAAAACACAACAAATAGCTCTGCCAATATTTCTATGGAAAATCTTCAAATAGCTGACCAAAGAGCATCAACTAATTAAACTAATCTAGTAGTCAAATCAATGTACTCGCGCTTTGGATCCGATTCCAACAAGGTTCCTTAAACAAGTAGCACCCGATATTATAAATTCTATCCTCCAAATTTGTTAAGGCTTCGCACCAGCCATGTACCAAGTTTGTTCAAGGTAGCAGTGATTAGACCCCTGATTTTAAAAAGCCTGATCTTGATCGCAGTCATCTTTCAAAGTATGGGCTGATATCAAACCTTCCGTTCATATCAAAAACCGCATACCTCGACCGCAACAATATCCACGAAGTATATCAATTGGGATTTAGACAATCGTATTTTTGAGAGCGCTGGTTAGTGGTTAATGACCTCTTATTTGCCTCAGATCAGGGACTGCTTGCTGCTTGTCCTGCTTGATCTGAGTGCAGCGTTTGACACTATTGATCACGCTATTCTCCTTGCCAGGCTCTATTAAAACAAGAGATTCTACAAGAAACATTAATAATAAAACTCAGAAATATGCTGACACTGTGTCTGTTCCACGGGCTGGGCGGGGTGTCTGTTTCAGCAATTTACTACCCGTTACTATCACTCCTTCTGAACCTACCACCAGCACCCCCGACATAAGAATAGGATTATTAAATGTTAGATCTCACACCTAAAACGCTCATTGTCAATGAAATTATTACAGATCAGGGGTTCGATGTACTGTGCCTGACCGAAACTTGGTTAAAACGAATTTGTAGTATTGAACGAGTCTAGTCCTCCTGGATACAGCTATCTACACAAACCTTGCTTAACTGGAAGAGGAGGTGGCGTTGCAGTAATTTATAAGGATAACCTCGGTATTACTCATAAACCCAGACAAGGATTTAACTCTTTTGAGATTCTACATACCAATATAACTCATGTAGTCTCACAAAATAAAAATCCTAAATTCATTCCATTGATTATTATTTATAGACCCCCTGGACCCTATTCTGAGTTTCTTAGTGAATTTACAGATTTTGTCTCCAACTTAGTTGTATCTGTGGATAAAGCCCTAATTGTCGGCGACTTTAACATCCACGGTGATAAATTAGAAGACTCACTAAGAACCGCATTCCTGTCTTTATTAGACTCAGTTGGAGTTAACCAACATGTAACAGGACCTACTCACGAAGGTGGTCACACGCTCGATCTTGTGTTGACCTTCGGTTTAAATATAGAAGATATAGTTACTCTTCCACAATCTGAAATGGTCTCAGATCATTTCCTCATCGCTTTTAAAATATGTCTCAGACACAACAAACTCAATCCCCCTCGTTATAGAGACAAACGGACAATTACATCAAGTACGGCACAGAGGTTTATTAATACCTTACCAGATTTATCAACGCTGATAAACTCAGTCAGACCCCGCTGAACTTGACCAAGCGACCAAATGTCTAGAATTAACACTGCGTAGTACATTAGATATAGTCGCTCCCCTCAAAAGGAAGATAGTAAGAGATAAAAACTTAATTCCTTGGTATAATGATCACACGCGCTCGCTTAAGAAGACCGCCCAGAAATTAGTAAGTTAATTAAACATTCCGAATAGCTTGGAAGGAGAGCCTACATAACTATAAGAAGGCTCTTAGCGCGGCTCGATCAACGTATCGGTCTTTGTTAATAGACAAAAACAAAAATAATCCCGGATTCCTGTTTAAACCTATAGCCAAACTAACCAGGAATAAGACAGAAATAGATGAGTCCACTCAATATCATCATAGTAGCGATGATTTTATGAATTTCTTTAATACTAAAATTGTCGCAAATAGAGGGAAGATTAAAAGCACAACAAATAGCTCCGCCGACATTTCCATGGAAAATAATCTTCTAATAGACGACCACAGATTACAACGATTCAACCTTATTAAAGAGCATGAATTAATCAAATTAATCTAGTCATCAAATCAATGTACTTGCGCTTTGGATCCAATTCCAACAAGGTTCCTTAAGCAAATAGCACCCAATGTTATAAATTCTACCCTCAAAATTGTTAACTCGTTGCTTAGAACCGGCCACGTACCAAGTTCGTTCAAGGTAGCAGTCATTAGACCCCTGATTAAAAAGCCGGATCTTGATCGCAGTCAGCTTTCAAAGTCAGCTGAGCGCATACCTAGACTGTAACATCCATGAAGTATATCAGGATTTAGACCTCATCATAGCACTGAGACAGCGCTGGTTAAAGTGGTTAATGACCTGCTGCTTGCCTCTGATCAGGGACTCATCTCGCTGCTTGATCTGAGTGCAGCGTTTGACACTATCGATCACGCTATTCTCCTTGCCAGGTTAGAGAATGTTATCGGGATTAAGGGAACAGCCCTTGAATGGTTCAGATCATATTTGACCAAGCGATATCAGTTTGTGGACATCAATGGTGTTTCGTCTTCACATAGTAAGGTAGAGTTTGGTGTTCCACAAGGTTCTGTCCTAGGTCCGTTACTTTTTTCTCTATACATGTTACCTTTTAAGCGACGTCATCCGCAAACACTGTATTAGCTTTCATTGCTACGCTGACGACACACAGCTGTATCTGTCAGCAATGCCAGATCAGAGGCAGCAGCTGAACAAAATAGAGAATTGTCTGAAGGACATTAGACAGTTGATGCTCACCAACTTTCTCCTGTTAAACCCTGACAAGACAGAAGCGCTTGTACTTGGGCCTCAAGCAGCCAGGCATAAACTGGCTGACTACACAATAACCCTGGATAGCCTTTCTATCTCACCGAGTATTGAAGTGAAGGATCTAGGTGTAATCATTGATGCAGGTCTCTCATTCAGTTCGCACATAGATAATGTCACTAGAATAACATTCTTTCACCTTAGAAATATTGCGAAAATAAGAAATATAATTTCAATGCATGATGCAGAAAAGTTGGTCCATGCATTTATTACATCAAGGTTAGATTACTGCAATGCATTACTGTGTGGATGCTGTAATAGGTGCATGAGTAAACTCCAGCTAGTACAGAATGCTGCAGCCAGAGTTCTAACCTGAATCAGGAAATTTGACCATCACCCCAGTCTAACAATCACTGCACTGGTTACCCATCAAATTTAGGATTGACTACAAAATCCTACTTTTAACCTATAAAGCTCTAAATGGTCTCGCAATACCTGAGTGAACTTTTAGTTCTTTATGACCCACCACGCCCCTTCGATAACTGGGTGTGGGGTCACTACTGGTACCAAAAGAACTGAAGGTCACAGCTGGGAGCAGATCCTTCTCTTATAGAGCTCCGCAGTTGTGGAACAGCTTGCCTGTCCGGGACTCAGTCTAAGTGTTTTTTAAATCCAATCTCAAAACCTATTTTTCTCTGGCTTTTTGTTAGTCCTAGACATTTATTTCACTTCATTTTGACAGTGTCAATTATAAAGTCCAGTTTATCACAGTCCCCCTGTTAGACACACCATTAAATTCACCCTAGTTAGGCTGTCCTAGTTAGGGTACCGAGCCACTGTAGCACAAATATACTATTATAACCACATATTTCAGTATCGGTTGTACAGTGCAACCGTCTGTCACTGCTTCTGTTTTTCTCTGAGACACGGAATCAAGCATCCAGACTACTGGCAGACCCCAGTGAAGAAACCAGCAAATAAATCCTGGTTCCTGACAACTGCTTTACAAAGACAAAACATGAAACAAACCAGAGGGTCACCACAGCCACCACCACCGTTACAACTACAGCTTCAGGGATCTTCAAATGGACCAGTAACATCATTATGGACACGTAATCTAGACATGACACTGACTACATCCTGGACTTCTCCAACCCTACAACTGTAGGACTTATCATTATATCATATCCAACCCTGCACTGACACCATTTGCAGGCTCACTCTACCCTGGAAGGGGGTCCCTCTCTGTATCACTCCTTCCCAAGGTTTCTTCCTTTCTTACTGGTCTGTAATTGTTAATGTCTGTAGGATCAGCAGTGGGTTTCTTTATGACTGGAAGAACCCTGGCTGTTTTAAAGGCGAATGGTATGTGGCCAGATGAGATTGAGCTGTTTATGATATAAGAAATGAAAGGGATGAGGTCAGGGGAGATAGTTTGAAACATTGCAGAAGGAATTGGATCTAGTGGACAGGTGGTTGGGTTGCCCGTAGATATTATCTGAATGATTTCATCAGATGTGAGCTTAGGAAATTTATTTAGAGTAGTTTCAGAAGGAAGAGTAGGATTAGTGGTGGAGAATGTCTCACAGATTTTTTCAATCTTCCCTGTGAAGAAGTTGGCAAAATCAGCTGTTAAGGAAGTTGGGGCAGGGGGAGTCGGAGGGTTGAGTAGGGATAAGATGTTGTGGAGTTTTTGAGGGTTGTGGGCAGAGGCTTCTAGTTTTGCTTTGTAGAAAGCAGTTTTAGCAGTAGTGAGGTTAGTAGTGAGTCAAGTTGAGATTTCTTGTATTTTCTCTCCGCTGCTCAAAGAACTCTTCGATTGCTACTCAATGTATCGGAGAGCCAGGGCGCTGGGGGAGAAGTCCTTTTGGGTTTTGTTAATAGAGGACAGAGTTGATCAATGGAAAGGGAAAGTGAGGAGAGAGTTAGTAGTGGTCTCTAGTGGTAAGGAGAGGAATGAGTCAGAGGTTGGGAGATGTGAAAGAATGCAGGAAGATACAGATGAAGGTGAGACAGTGTGAAGGTTTTGTCTAATGAATGATGGACTGGGGACAGTTGTGGATCCTGTAGGTACAGTGAGTGTGAAGGTCAGGAAGTGGTGGTCAGAGATGTGAAGGGGAGTGGAAGAAAGGTCAGAAGTTGGAGAAGGACTACTGAAGACCAGGTCTAGGACATTCCGTCCTTTGTGTGTGGGAGAGATGTTGCTGTTGGTCAAGGAAAAAGAGTGGAGAAGGGGAAGAAGGCAGGATGATTGGAGCTGGGTTGATGGAAGCCTACAATTTCTAGATATTAAAAGGCCAGTACCCCCTCCTCTCCCAGTTTTTCTAGGAGTGTGGGAGAACGTGTAGGCAGAAGAGAGGGCAGCAGGTGTAGCAGTGTTCTGTGGGGATATCCAGGTCTCTGTTAGTGCCAGGAAGTTTAGGGAGTGGAGCGTAGTGAGACCAGAGATAGTCAGCTTTTTTAACAGCGGATTGACAGTTCCAGAGTCCACCTACCACCCTTGTTTGAGAAGTAGTTACTGGGATAGTTTTCAGACACATGATTACTGTGAAGAAAAAGGCTAAATGGAGGTTTAAGGAGAGATGCCAGGTTTGAATTTGACAGCTGCTGCTTTTCTGCTACAGACTGTCTGTAGCGGAGTGACCTTCCTTATAAATCCCTAAGTCCAGCCCCCTAATTTACACCTCAGGGAACCCGAAACTATCAGTGATTGACCAGCTGAGTATGATAATGATGCCAATCACTTGGTGCTGCTTAAAACACAATCTAACAGGGCAGAGAATGGGTGTTACAATACGTGTAGGTTATTGCACAAGTATCATGGATATAGTCAAAGAGATCAACAGCTACACAATGGTACACGGTGTTACATTTGGTTATGATGACATTTATTAATAAGGTTTGTCGATTCGGACACCTGTCACCATAGTGATATCAGGCAAATTAAGGATTATTTTAAGATTCAAGAACAGCAAATATTGACACAAGCATTACCATGGATCCGTTGGGTTGATCATATGCATCATTCCCGCCTGACCTGTACGGTGGCGAATATAGCCTTTTTGTCTATACAGAATTTATAGAATATCAGGTGGTGGATGACTATTTTGTACCCCTTCTACGATGTGTACATATAACCAGGAAAAACAGAGTTTGTCAGTCAAGTATGACAGAGCGCACTACGTACGTGTTTCGAAATCACACATCAGCAATATAGCTGTAGAAGTGAAATCAGATCAGAATCGTGCCATACTATTTAAGTACGGCAAGGTGGTTACAAAACTACACTTCAGACCCACAAAAAATCTCAAAGAATTTGAGAAACTATGAAGGCGTTTAATCCGTACACGATAGACCCTCATCGTTATGTGGCGTATTATCAAAACCAAGCGGGTGGTGGGATTCCCGGTTTTTACGGCGCACCTTCCATGTACGGCGCAGGGCTTGGTGGTATTTTTCTAGGTCTTTTTCGATTGCCGTTACCGCTATTGAAAAAAGGTTTTGCTATAGCAAAGCCCCATCTAAAATCGGCGGTGAAGAACATTGTTACCGATGTAGTAATGAACGTTATGACCTAAACAAAATGATGGCGGACAAGATGGTTCGGGAATGATTGTAATGGACAGGAGATCTGGACACAAACCACCGGGTGTAAAACAAATCACACATGGAAAAGTAAAAGTAAAGAAGAAACAACTCAGTGACAAATAGAAACTTGAGGGGTAAACAACGCCTGCTCGAGTATTGGACTAAAAGAAATTTTAAAAACCATCTTTTAGTCATGGCGTTAATACATGGGATGTCCGATGAATGCGTAAATTCAGAGCTGGATTTGTTCAGTCCCCATGACGCAGCTGTCTATAGAAAAAAGTACATCAAAATACCACCTATCTCTGCACTGACTGCACCCCTGGAGTTTTTCCATAGCTGGAAATGGTGAAGACTAGTGATCTTGAGCCTTGTGTATAAAAGTGCCATGTTTAAATCAACAAACCGGATGGCACAGACATAGATGGTGCAGCAGTTTGATTTGATTAATTATCCCGGAGCTACAATATTTTCGCAGGTCGACGTATCCCTAGGGGATCGGTTGATTTCACAGAGTTCAAATACATACCCGTACAGAAGTATCATAGAGCGTTTGATAAATTATGATCGCCACACCATGGAAACGCTTTTCTCTGCTGGCCTATTTTACAAGGATACTGCGGGTCATATGGATGCTGCATATCCGACTGGAGCAAACCGGGGATTGAACAAGATGGCAGCATTCACTAATGGTAGTAGCGTTGTTGAATTAATATCTCCCATACACAGCTATATCTTTTTTCAAGAAAAACTGATGTTGAACGGCATTGATATAACAATTCGATTAACACGTGCTAAAGATTTTTGTTTAATGCGCAGTGACAATTTGGGGTGTAAAATAAGCATACTAGCAGCATCCATGTTTGTTAAAAAGGTTTCGGCGTCACCAGCTGTCAGGTTGGGACACGCTCAGGCATTATTCACAGCAACAGCTAAATATCCTCTCAACAGGGTATACTAAAATTTCTCTGTGCCCACCGGAACACACGTCGCTAATCAGGAAAACCTGTTTTTGGGGACACTACCAAAAGCCATTGTGATTGGGATGGTTGATTACTCATTTTCAGGATCTTATGCTAAAAACCCTTTTGCATTCAAACATTATGATTTAGAATTCCTAGTAGTGTATGTGGACGGACAGCAATTCCCGGCCAAGCAGTTTCAACCACAGTACATAGAAGGTTCTGCTATAAGAGAGTTTTATCAGTTGGCGTTATCAACCGGCAGACATCTAAAAAAAACTGGCGTTGTCTATCGACAGAGGATTTCTTGAATGGATACACACTCTCCTCGTCCGGCGTGAGGTTAAAAACGTAATGCAGCCAACGCAAGTCGTTAATTAGATCAGGGAACATCAGATTGGAAATGCGTTTTTAGACAACCGCTTCGAAACACTTAATTTAATAGTCTACGCTATATTTGATAGCATAATCGAAGTGTCCAATTGCAGGCAGATTCTTGTGGACCACTACTGAATTAATGAACACCGTACAACTATTAAATATTATGGACAAATTCTCCACAAACACGTGTTTTTTAGGCGTCCTGCCGTCCGACCAATTACCCAAAAGACCTGTGTTAATATTACCAGAATTACACGCACAGTTCGGACCAACCTGGTGAACACTGGTTAGCTGTGTACATAACTGAAGATCGTGTCGGTTGTTTTTTTTTTTGACAGTTTTGAAAACAAGCCAGACAGCAAGATGTTTATACATTTTATACATTTATACATTTCTAAAAACTACATGTTACAATGTACAATTTTCAAATAAACAGGTTCATCGGTTACATGCTTTCTCTACCACGTCAAAGGGTTTGAGCTATGAAGATGTTTTATCTAAATATTCCAATGACTTGAATAAAAATTATAAGGTCTTGTTTGTGGAAAAACTACACCCACATGCATATAATTGTGATGTTTAAAAACTCTCAATGTATACAATCTAGTGAGGTGTTTTATGAAAAAATCTTATTCTAAATAAATGAGTCGAAATGCATGTATCGTCGAGTTTTGTTTCACATGTTCAATCACATTTAAAACAAGACTATACACTTTTTTTTTTTTTTTTTTTTTTTTTTTTTATATATAAATGTAACCATGCGCTTGTATCTAAACGCGGCGATGAAAACACTGGTGGTTCTGAATCATCATCACGGGTAGTAAGTCTTGTTAATGTTTTTAAATGAATTGACCTCATCTTTAACACATCTGTTTGGAACCGTAGAAAGAGGTATGTTCAACATTGCTATAGCACTCAGGAATTCACGCCACCCCTTGGGTCTCCTATGAGGATTCATAGTTTGAGGGGTGGTGATCTTAACCAAATCGAAAATGTGGGATCCTGGAATGACCGTACCATTGAAAACAAATTCTATCTCTATACCCCATGCAGCAACCCTGTGATTTTTCATAATTTTTTCTAATATATACTGGACATTCCTCTTCTCTGTACATTTTGTAAAACCTCCAACCGTTGCATCGTCATCAATGGTCGCTGATTGTGTGGGTGCTGTCTGTACATTTTGAGATACCTGTGGTAGGTTAAGCCTTATCGATTTTACCAATGATCACCCTACTTAACCAGTGAGATATACCTCTGCAAAAAACGTTTTTCTATCGGTGCATCCAAATAGTTTTCCGCGCGCTGTCTCAGAGGCATAGTTGTACCATCGTGTTTTTTTTTTTTTTTTTTTTTTTTTTTTTTTTTTAAAAACCTTTCCAGCTGTCGCTGGGGTACCAAATACATCTTTTCAGCGTGTTCCATTATCCCCCCCCTGTCTTGATGCAATTAGGCTGCTTATAAAGGGGACTGCGACACTTAACAGAGGTAAAAGGGACCCACCCTCTTGATTGATCACATATTTCTTTCTTAACACACCGATATTTGTTTTTTTTTTTTTTTTTTTTTTTTTTTTTTTTTTTTTTTTTTTTTTTTTCTCCTCTCTCTCTCTCTTCTTCTCTCGGCTATGAATTTTATAGCTTTCTTTTTTCCAACTTTTTATATTGTGACTGTCAATGGTATTGTACCGCTGAGCACATTCAAAGCCACTTCGCATAAGGTTAGAATTAACTCATTCGAAGATTCTTGTAAAATGAGACGTCTCTGCATCGGTTAGCCTTAAGTAAGAGTTTTAGAAGCGGCAGATTTCTATAAAGACTATTAGACATGTCAGTGTTTAAACTGATTGTCCTGCTGGATTTCCCCTGAAAAAAATTATTCTGAACCATGTAGATAGCGCTGAGATTTATATGATGCACGTATTGCATTTTGTCACTCGCAACATCCATTAAGTCATTGATAATTAATAGCGATGGTTTGGTCTGCAGCAAGAGTTGATACGCTAATGTCCGGGATCCCTTCTATAAATTTGATGCTCCTGATTTTTAACAACTCGTCAAACAGGTTGCCAGCAGTCGTAAATGTAGACTGTTTTCAATCGTCATAGATATTATGCGGTCTGCATTGGCTATTAATGTTTTCACAAACTTTTGACTGTCCGCTTACTATACACTAGAACGGATGTTGCAATCTGAGGTCGAATCCTGAGATGATACACACACACACACACACACACACACAAACATATAACAGCATAAAAAATATAAATGCACAAATGTTAGACATAATGAAAAATCACACATACACAAATAATAGAAACATTCATATATACAATGTTAGACATGTTGAAAAAATCAGATACAAATAATAGAAAACTGTACATATATACAGATGTTACAGGCATAATGATGAAAAAGAAAAGGTTTTATATACATAGTTACCTGTGACATCTCTCAAAGTCATCTTGTGTCAATACCCATAGGGGAGCATCGTAAAGTCTGGGAGCAGGACTCGTTTGATGTACACAACTTTGAACCTTTTGACATCTGATTTGTTATGTAATGTGAGGTGTCTTTTATTCCTGGTAATTGTGTCTGTGCATGTTAAAATATGTTGCGACCTGTCTCTATCTGTTACATAGCTGTTAACCAAATCAACCAGAGAGTGTAGATTTACAGCTTCTGAATTCTCAGCATTGAGAGTGATTCCCTTGGCCTTCATGGATGTCTTACCGTTAGCAGTGATGTAACCATATGTTTTCAGACCGCCTGAACAAAATTCTGTAATGTAATCCCCAGGGCCTACCTCGTCAGTAAGATAACCCAGATATGGACCTAGGGGTGGCTCCCAGTCACCATCTTTTGAGACAAAGATTAGACTGTCTGTGTCGATGTACAGCAGATGATCACCCAATTTTTCCATCACAGAATATAATTCTAGGCGTGCATGAGCAGTTGTAAACGCTCCAAGAAACACATTAATGTCGCGCATTTGACCACCGTAACCGTCTGCATAACGCCACTGAACCAATGCCACTTCGTCCGAGACAAATGCAAAATGTGTGATTTCACGACCACCCCCAAAAATGTAGCGCGCAAAGTCATCAGGATCTTTCAACAACTCTGTGAATGGAAGGTTTTCCCGCATTGAAAATCGGCCCCAAAGTGAATTCAATAGGAGTTTGTTAATATTTCTCCTTGCAGGGTTTGAACAGATTTTTTCAGGATTCAGACGGATACCCTGTTTTTGAAAATAATCTTCGATGTAGGCATGCTTTTCAGCATACGTCACAACCCCCGGCGGGTACCCACTGGCTTCCTGCTTGTATTGTAGAAACGTTTTCACATAATCTGCAAACAACGTTTCTGATCTTTGTTCAAAATGCCACACTTCATGAATCTCAGCCAAAACATAACCCATCTGTACAGCTTTCAACAATTCAATGCTAACCCAACAACCCGAAAGAGATCTCTCGCCGTCAGTATGAGTACATGGTGACGCTTGATTCTCAAGATGACAACATGTTCTACAAAGCGGGAACATTAGTTTGCCGCCGCATCGGTAAGGCAACACAGGGTGTAAGAGACCACGTGGCGGGTACACCGTTGCTTTAATCAACCCATAGTAATTTTTCGAGACTATCAAAGTCTTTCAAAATGATCTGTGGGTGGCCGATCGGATATTCCTTTGATGATTGACAAAACGGGTAGAGACTGGTGAAATCAAAGTAACGAATTTTTTCACCGTCCGATGTTTTGTGATAGAGTTTGTACGCGTTCGTTCGACCGCCAAAGAGGCTGTCTCTCGGCTTTAGATGACTGGGATGTGTATATGTTGACATGAACTCTATGACTGATGGATCGACCTGTTTTAAACGACGCCACTGGCACTCCCACATAACTTCGACTTTTAAGCCGTACACCTTGGTGAGGGTTTCAATCTTATCATCAAAACGCCTTCTTAAAACACTGTACGGGAGCCTTGACAAAGGATGAGTTTGGGTGGGTGTGTATTTACAATCATGTCCATGATGCATACACCCATTAAATTCTAAACCGTATTTACGACCATTTTTTTCATAATAGCCGTCAAGACAGTATTTTCCAACCACCACCTCACCCTCTGTCAGAGCGTGTTGGATGTTCACATGCCTGGTTGTTTTGACATATTCCAGCCATTCGATGCTAATGTCTGAAAATGCCTTGTTTTGGCTTGTGTACGCGTTATGTGTAAGAGCGAGTGTATCACGTGGTAGGTAGTGTGTTTTGTATACAGCCATGCAGCACGATGCCAACGTGGTTTGACCAAAAGGGTCTAGACCCGTGCATTCTATGAACTCATCACGGTATTTCAGACACTTATCTCTTAACAATACGACGTTGTTTCAACTGAAGAAACGTTCCTTCTGACAGTCAAAAACACCGCATGCAGATTCATTGAACCAGTCATCAAATTCACGTCTGCCAGTATTAGACATGTCATATCCATAAAAGGAGTTATCCGGATACGGGCCTATTTAGTGGTGGTTCCCACGTGTGTTAAACTTATGCAGGAAATAACTCTTTTCTGTGGTGGTGAGATGTAATGCCGCTGTTGTTTTTGCCAGACTCATCGGTAGAAAAGAATAGCTGTCGATAAAACGCTGCTTAAAACATGCATCAAACATGAATATCAGATGGCATCCAGCCATTGTCACATCTAGTTTGATCCCGTTTTTGGAATAATATTCCAAAAGTGTGAAATTGTCAAACCCTGCAGCATTGTGTGATTTAAAATGTGAAACCATTGAACCTTGGTCGACGGAGCCAGTTCACAAATTTGCGCACACAACCTTCACCCTCAGCCTTGAACTCCACCCCTGTAAATGTAATTGTGCAAACAAAATTTGTATTAATAATTTATCGGTTATCTGCCGCCTCCAATCTAATGGGTTGTATGAAGCATTCATGCTTGGCGTCCGGAATCAGTTCTTCGCGACAATGAACACAGCGTGGCATCGGACACCTGTGTGGTTTGGGGTTTTTAACACTAATGTGGTAACGTATGTTACAATTCTTACAAAATTTTGTAAGATCGCAATTTTACGCTACCACGCTTGGATCAATCTTCATAGGATGGGGCTATTTTGCAAAACCTCCCACAAGACGAGCAATATCTCGAACCTGTGACCCTTGAAGGGCAGCCGGGGTCGTTACAAACATCACACCTATATTTGCAACAATGGTCTTGGAACGAAGTGTAACCGGCATAGCAGAATTCACAGACATATGGCACCCCCATGAACGCCTTGAGGTTTAATATTCCATAGTAATGGCTGTCGTGTATGTATAAAAAGGCTGTTTTTGCATGCGGTACAGCGCTAGTTTGAAATTTCTGCAACACCCCTACGTCTGATCTGTAAAAGATCACAATCTTGATGTCCAATAAGCTCTCAAATTTTGGAACATCATTAAAGCCGACTTTATGGTGAATAGGTAGCCCGCACTGCGTCTGAAATATGGCAGCCAATTTTTCGAAATAAGCTGTTGGTTTCTCCGGATTTACAAAATTTGCCAGGCATATCGCGAAGCATAAATGGTTTGTAACATTTAACAGGGCAGAATAGATTCATCCTGTTCTTGCTTATCTGATCATGAGCCATTATAGATTACACAACAAGTTTAAAAACCACCCTTACACACGTGAAATACGACTTAAGCCTAAAACCGTCGCTAGCGATGACCAATCAACACGCTTCAGATCTGATTTGTGATCTACAGGCTTAACTATGATCTCTACAGACTTAATACACTTCTCTTGCAATGCATACACTTTAACAATGCTATCTAATACCTGTTTGACACACACAGCATTCAGAATGATTAGAAAGCCGCTGGTTTGTATCTGTAGTTTCAGCAGCCTTATCCGTTTGTGTGGATATGTCTGATCTGCCGAAATCTACTGCATCCCACGCTTTGTAATCAGTGTTGGTCCAATCCGCGACAAAGTCAAGATCAACGTTTACAGGTTTTCTACCTGTAACAAAATCACACACTGTTAAAATCAACATTTTTATTAAAATAATGAATGCGTTAAAACCCATGTAAATACATACCTTCTGGCTTTTCCGCTTGCTTGAAATCTGTTTTCGTCTTTCCCGATGGTTTTATCAAAACGTGATTGTCAATATTTTATTAAAAATAATAAAATCACGTTAAAACATGTTATACATACCTTGTGGCTATTTCACCATACGCTTTTGCGACTTTTCCACACACAGATCTACCACGGTAGCCAGGTGTTTCCGCTTTCGCGTCACCTTCCGACCTGAATGCTTGTCGACCCCTGTATTATCGAGGCCTGGCTCGGGAATGGTAGCCACAAGCTGTCTGATGGTTGCTGTACATAACGAGAGATATTACAATCACAACCATATGATGAAAACATTCATAAAACCGTATTAGGTAGTCACAAATATATTACCTAGACTGTTGGCTGAGCATCCAACATCAGCGGTTACAACATCGGAGGTTCGATAATGTCTTGCTAATATAATACATACACTGTCAAAAACACACACCCACAAACTATGTAATGATATTAGTAGAATCTATGGTTTTTACAAATACCTTGGTATGAATTTCGTGGTTCACAATCATCCGCACCGAACCCCACATTCCATAGGTTTTCGAACCCTGATGTTTAAAAAAAAAAAACGCTAGGGTTGATGGTCCTTCTAGTGAATCTACAGAAAAATCACACCTATTAACAATTAAATAAATACGCACATACGTTGTAACACAGCATATAGTTTTATGTATTATGAAAACCTTACTGAGTTCATTGTCAGCAATAGTCCTTAGCGGTTCAATAGATGAACAGTCGAATGAGGGTCTGAAGGAGATCGCTCTTGTTATATAGACATGGTCGTGTGTGTGTGTGTGTGTGTGTGTGTGTGTGTGTGTGTGTGTGTGTGAGATGTGCAAGTTTATGGTGGTCATAAAAGAACAATACACCAATGTTTTTAGGTTAGTCATGCCATGTGTTTGTCTTGGGTTAGTAATAGAAATGTTGTTCATGTTTCATAAAATATACATTATTTGTTAAACAGGTGTCCTATTGGTATGTAAAGTTCATACCATCTTAAAATCTTTTTATAGAAAAACAGAAGGTGTTACTTCACAGGTTGCTTATCCATATATCTCTCTGTGCACTGTTTAACTAAATAGAAATTATAGTTTAACATTTTTGTGTGGCATATCATCTGAAAGACAACTTTTGAGGAATGGATTATTCATAAAACAGCATTACAACAACATTTATTTCTTATATAGCCCAAAATCACATACAGTATGTCTCAATGGGCTTTGACAGGCCCTACAGTTGACACCCCCCACACTTGACCCTTCTGCACACAAGGAAAAACTCCACACAAAAAAAACTCTAGGAGAGAGGAAAAAAAAAGAGGAAGAAACCTTGGGAAGGAGTGATACAGAGAGGGACCCCCTTCCAGGGTAGAGTGATGGTGTCAGTGCAGGGTTGGATATGATATAATGATAAGTCCTACAGTTGTAGGGTTGGAGAAGTCCAGGATGTAGTCAGTGTCATGTCTAGATTACGTGTCCATAATGATGTTACTGGTCCATTTGAAGATCCCTGAAGCTGTAGTTGTAACGGTGGTGGTGGCTGTGGTGACCCTCTGGTTTGTTTCATGTTTTGTCTTTGTAAAGCAGTTGTCAGGAACCAGGATTTATTTGCTGGTCTCTTCACTGGGGTCTGCCAGTAGTCTGGGTGCTTGATTTCAGTGTCTCGGAGAAAAACAGAAGCAGCGGCAGACGGTTGCACTGTATGACCGATACTGAAATATGTGATTATAGTGGTATATTGGTGCTACAGTGGCCTGGTACCCTAACTAGGACAGCCTAACTGGTGAATTTAACTTTGTCTGTGTCTAACAGGGGGACTCTGTGATAAACTGGACTTTATAATTGGCACTGCGTCAAAATCAAGTGAAATGAGGGTCTAGGACTTTAGCAAAAAGCCAGAGAAAACAGATAGGTTTTGAGATTGGATTTAAACACTGTGTCTGAATCCCGGACACTGACAGGCAAGCTGTTCCACAACTGCAGAGCTCTATAGGAGAAGGATCTGCTCCCAGCTGTGACCTTCTGCACCTTTGGTACAAGTAGTGACCCCGCACCCATTGATCGAAGGGGGCGTGGCGGTTCGTAAAGAACCAAAGGTTCACTCAGGTACTGTGGGGCGAGACCATTTAGAGCTTTATAGGTTAAAAGTAGGATTTTGTAGTCAATCCTAAATTTGATGGGTAACCAGTGCAGTGATTGTAAGACTGGGGTGATGTGGGGTGATTTCCTGGTTCTGAACTGGTTAGAACTCTGGCTGCAGCATTCTGTACTAGCTGGAGTTTACTCATGCACCTACTAGAGCATCCAGACAATAATGCATTGCAGTAATCTAACCTTGATGTAATAAATGCATGGACCAACTTTTCTGCATCATTCATTGAAATTATTTCTTATTTTTGCAATATTTCTAAGGTGAAAATGTTATTCTAGTGACATTATCTATGTGCGAACTGAATGAGAGACCTGCATCAATGATTACACCTAGATCCTTCACTTCAATACTCGGTGAGATAGAAAGGCTATCCAGGGTTATTGTGTAGTCAGCCAGTTTATGCCTGGCTGCTTGAGGCCCAAGTACAAGCGCTTCTGTCTTGTCAGGGTTTAACAGGAGAAAGTTGGTGAGCATCAACTGTCTAATGTCCTTCAGACAATTCTCTATTTTGTTCAGCTGCTGCCTCTGATCTGGCATTGCTGACAGATACAGCTGTGTGTCGTCAGCGTAGCAATGAAAGCTAATACAGTGTTTGCGGATGACGTCGCTTAAAAGGTAACATGTATAGAGAAAAAAGTAACGGACCTAGGACAGAACCTTGTGGAACACCAAACTCTACCTTACTATGTGAAGACGAAACACCATTGATGTCCACAAACTGATATCGCTTGGTCAAATATGATCTGAACCATTCAAGGGCTGTTCCCTTAATCCCGATAACATTCTCTAACCTGGCAAGGAGAATAGCGTGATCGATAGTGTCAAACGCTGCACTCAGATCAAGCAGCGAGATGAGTCCCTGATCAGAGGCAAGCAGCAGGTCATTAACCACTTTAACCAGCGCTGTCTCAGTGCTATGATGAGGTCTAAATCCTGATATACTTCATGGATGTTACAGTCTAGGTATGCGCTCAGCTGACTTTGAAAGCTGACTGCGATCAAGATCCGGCTTTTTAATCAGGGGTCTAATGACTGCTACCTTGAACGAACTTGGTACGTGGCCGGTTCTAAGCAACGAGTTAACAATTTTGAGGGTAGAATTTATAACATTGGGTGCTATTTGCTTAAGGAACCTTGTTGGAATTGGATCCAAAGCGCAAGTACATTGATTTGATGACGAGATTAATTTGATTAATTCATGCTCTTTAATAAGGTTGAATCGTTGTAATCTGTGGTCGTCTATTAGAAGATTATTTTCCATGGAAATGTCGGCGGAGCTATTTGTTGTGCTTTTAATCTTCCCTCTATTTGCGACAATTTTAGTATTAAAGAAATTCATAAAATCATCGCTACTATGATGATATTGAGTGGACTCATCTATTTCTGTCTTATTCCTGGTTAGTTTGGCTATAGGTTTAAACAGGAATCCGGGATTATTTTTGTTTTTGTCTATTAACAAAGACCGATACGTTGATCGAGCCGCGCTAAGAGCCTTCTTATAGTTATGTAGGCTCTCCTTCCAAGCTATTCGGAATGTTTAATTAACTTACTAATTTCTGGGCGGTCTTCTTAAGCGAGCGCGTGTGATCATTATACCAAGGAATTAAGTTTTTATCTCTTACTATCTTCCTTTTGAGGGGAGCGACTATATCTAATGTACTACGCAGTGTTAATTCTAGACATTTGGTCGCTTGGTCAAGTTCAGCGGGGTCTGACTGAGTTTATCAGCGTTGATAAATCTGGTAAGGTATTAATAAACCTCTGTGCCGTACTTGATGTAATTGTCCGTTTGTCTCTATAACGAGGGGGATTGAGTTTGTTGTGTCTGAGACATATTTTAAAAGCGATGAGGAAATGATCTGAGACCATTTCAGATTGTGGAAGAGTAACTATATCTTCTATATTTAAACCGAAGGTCAACACAAGATCGAGCGTGTGACCACCTTCGTGAGTAGGTCCTGTTACATGTTGGTTAACTCCAACTGAGTCTAATAAAGACAGGAATGCGGTTCTTAGTGAGTCTTCTAATTTATCACCGTGGATGTTAAAGTCGCCGACAATTAGGGCTTTATCCACAGATACAACTAAGTTGGAGACAAAATCTGTAAATTCACTAAGAAACTCAGAATAGGGTCCAGGGGGTCTATAAATAATAATCAATGGAATGAATTTAGGATTTTTATTTTGTGAGACTACATGAGTTATATTGGTATGTAGAATCTCAAAAGAGTTAAATCCTTGTCTGGGTTTATGAGTAATACCGAGGTTATCCTTATAAACTACTGCAACGCCACCTCCTCTTCCAGTTAAGCGAGGTTGGTGTACATAGCTGTATCCAGGAATTAGTTTATTTATCAGTAGTGGTATGAAATTAACTTTGAAAGCGGAATAGTTTCCGACTCTTTCACATTTTCTTTAACTAGAAACACTTTTAAAACATATCATTAAAATAAGGTTTCTGTTTTAAAGTTGGTCTGTGTGTGTGTGACATTTGTAAGGCCACACACTGATTCAGTGTTTCCGAGAAAGGGGTAAAGATATACCGGCTTATGACCTCTCCCACAACAGTGTAACGAATTAGCTCAAGAGGAAATATCTAGAATTAATTATAACTGGTTATAATTAATAATAGACATTTAGACTAGATTTGGGGATAAGCTGTAGCAGAATTAATGTTACAATTACTTGATCTGTCCGTTCACGGAGCAGATAATATAATTATCTATCAATTCTGGGAACGATTATCCCCCCTCTTGCCAGGAAAGGTAGCTTTCCCGCTAGCAGTAACTTAGCATGTAGCTTAAAAGGTCAACGTTCAGTGACTCAGCTGTGAGCAGCACACAGAAACAAACGATTGTGAATTTAAGGAATTTAATAAACACGGCTATAGGTAACATACAACAATTAGACAAACATATACATACAGGGTAAAGGAAAGTGATGAAAAGAGAATGGCAGTATTACACATCAATTAACCACAGCCTAATGAGAATCGTCAGAGAATTCTTAAGTTCACCTTAAAAAGGGGTTTACACGTGCATCTAAATAGTTACTTGCATTGGTCCTTATTTCATGCAAAAGAGTCCTGATGCGGTAGGGTCACGATCTTCGATCCTTAGGCCTGGCGCTGGAGGTTGTCCTTGAAGGTAAACTTTCCAAAGAGTCAAAGTGTTGAAAGAGGTGTCTCGGAAGGAAGAAGTTCTGAGCATTCGTGCCTGTGTGACGCTCCTTTTTGAATGGTTTCTGGCACGCCCATCATGTGGCCTGAATAGCCAATCACAAGTGTGACATTTTGGCGGGAGGAGTTCCCTTTGTCTGGGTTTACGACTGACCGGAATTTTATGGCTGGACCAGAGAGAGACTGTAGTTTGTTGCAGTTACAATTTCTACCTTATAGAAATTGTATGATGTATTTTGTGATCACATGGTATGCATCACTGTTCCAGTAGTAAAGAGAAGTTCCTTCTGACACCAAGAAAGGGACCTTTAGGAGGTAGGAAAGTAGAGATACACTTATACACTTAATTATAGGTAATTAGAGTTTACCTAATGCACAATAGAAAGTTGTAACTAGTATAATTCATACAAGGGAACGTACACACAACGCGTGCATATACGGGATCCACTTATAATCAAATATTCCTAGCACAAGATACAGACAATATGTTTTAAGTGTGTGCGTGATTGTGTATTGCGAAGGTGGGGCCAGACAGGAGGTCTTTGGAATGCTTTGAAGCTTGGAGCCCCGATGAGCAGTTTGCAGACCCCGTCTGCTTCGCATCGTCTTGGTGACAGTGGGGGCAGACGGGACAATCAGGCTGAGGGTCCAGGTTGTAATTTGTATGTAAATGTCAAAGGTTAAAAGGTTCTTTGAAGATCAACCATCTGTGATCCTACGCAGACGCTACAACAGCCATAGTTTGTAAACAAGTGATAAGACATCTGTGTTTTTTTAAAGCTTGTCTAAGTGATTTATATGACATCTATGAATGTGAGAGGATGTGTGGGTGTCCAGGGGGGAGAAAGGTCAGAGGGAAGGAAGGAGGTCATAAATCACGCGATTTTTCCTTATGCCAATAAGTCATCAATCATTATTTGAATTACTACTTTCATTCCACCACCGAGGGGCCAAGACTGAGAAGAGTCTAGATGAATGTTTTCCTTTTACCTTTAATGATTGAGGGACCAGGCGAGCAGTACTGGAGGCTCGGAGAATACAAGGTGAAGTGTGAGGTGTAATAAGGGCTGTGAGGTAGGATGGTGCTACTCCATGTTTGGCTAAGCAGTTTTTGTGCAAGTGACAGCGATGTGAAGAAATTGTCTATGATAACATTTCTGCCTTTGTCTAGGAATGGTTCAATCAGCCTCATCACTACATTTTCAGACAGTCTCTCCCCACTGGGACGACTGGGGTCCTAGCCAAGATATGGGAGGACATTGCAAATGTATTGGGTTTTAGGTCGCAAGCCACCCAAAACTTCATCCCAAACTTCAGGTTTAGTTGCAATATACTGCAGGAAACAGCAGCGAGTCTTTGACTGGAAGAGCTGTTAATCAATGGTTATATGTAGGCCAGGGTTGTAGGACGTGATGCAGTTGGTGACAAATGATCCCCACACACTGGAAATTGCAGCAAACTTTGCTCGATCACTGCGGGTGGACCTGTCGTCATCAAAACATAAGTGTTGCATGATTTTCTTGGAAGCGGTTTCGCAGCATATTTCCAATGATCTGTGGGTTTCCCAGGTTTGCTAAGATCAGGGGGAACACACTTTATATAAAACACAATGCAGTCTTTGACTTTCATTCTTTATTCAAATAGGCCTACTCAATATTGCAGCATTGTACATTGCAGTACCATGAATTCAGATTAAGCTAAAAAAAAAAAAAATTTCCCTGTGCTGCCCTGGGCCGTGAACAATTGCCCTTTGAAAGTGAAGTGATTATCACACGTGATACAGTGCACACAGTGAAATTTGTCCTCTGCATTTAACCCATCACCCTGAGTGAGCAGTGGGCAGCCATGACAGGTGCCCGGGGAGCAGTGTGTGGGGATGGTGCTTTGCTCAGTGGCACCTCAGTGGTACCTTGGCAGATCGGGATTCGAACCAGCAACCTTCTGATTACGGGGCCACTTCCTTAACCACTAGGCCACCACTGCCTCAAGTACATTACGACCCAGTCGTCTTTTTGCTCCGGTTGAATCCAGCTTAAATCAATGAAAAATTATTCAGTGCAGCTCCATCCATGGCCAAGATTTTCTGTGAAAAATCTGGTAGTAGCCTAGTGGTTAACACACTCTCCTATGAACCCTAACTTGCTCCAGGGTGACTGTCCCTGTAACTACTGATTGTATGTTGCTCTGGATAAGGGTGTCTGATAAATGCTGTAAATGTACCTCCATCCATGCTTGCAAAGTTCTTGAAATTGTTCAACTGAGGGCTTTTTGTAGTTATTTTTTTCTGATTGTTTAAGCACATTTTTTGTAACTTGGCTATTTTTGCAAAATTCTAAACTCGAATAAGAAAACCTTTCACCCAATTAGATTAGATTCAACTTTATTGTCATTACACATGTACAAGTACAGGGCAACAAAATGTAGTTTAGGTCTAACCAGAAGTGCAATAAGCAGCAAGTGCAGGATACAGTTCAAATAAGTTATATATACATAGTAATATGTGCAGGAGTAGTACAGTGCAGTGATTATCAGGAGTGTATGGGGGGGGCAGAGGAGTTCAGCAAGGAAACAGCTCTGGGGGGAAAAAAAGCTGTTCCTAAGTCTGCTGGTTCTTGTCCGTGGTAGCCTGAAGCATCTGCCTGAAGGCAGGAGAGAGAACAGTTCGTGGGCAGGGTGGGAGGAGTCCTTAAGAATACTGTGAGCGCGACGCAGGCAGTGCTTCCTCTGGATTTCCACAATGGATGGAAGTGGAGTCCCTGTGATGCGCTGGGCAGTTTTCACCACCTGCTGCATTGCCTTACGCTCAGCAACAGTGCAGCTTCCATACCACACTGAGACAGCTGGTTAGGATGCTCTCTATTGTAGAGCGGTAGAAGTTCAACAGGATGGTAGTGGGTAGCTGGTTCTTTAATGTCCTCAAGAAGAAGAGGCGCTGGTGAGCCTTCTTGACCAGGCTGGAGGTGCTCCAGGACAGGTCCTCTGAGATGTGGGTCCCCAGGAACTTGAAGGATGTAACAGGCTCCACAGTCATCCCATTGATGTGGATAGGATCATGCGAGCCTCTTCTCTCCCTCCTGAAGTCCACAATGAGCTCCTTGGTCTTAGTGGTGTTTAGGAGAAAATTATTTTCAGTGCACCAAGTGGCCAGATGCTGGACCTCCTCCCTGTAGGCAGTCTCATCGTTGTTGTCGATGAGACCTATCACCGTGGTTTGATCCATACATAGGTCGGCAGTCGTGGGTGAAGAGGGAGTAGAGGAAGGGGCTCAGCACACAGCCCTGTGGTACACCAGTGTTGAGTGTGACAGTAGTGGAGCGGATGTGGCCTGACCTTACATGCTGTGGTCTGCTGGTCCGAAAGTCCATAATCCAGTTGCAAATTGAGGTGTTGATGTCACATTTACATTTACGGCATTTGGCAGACGCCCTTATCCAGAGCGACTTACAACGTGCTTTCAAGTTACCATCGATGAAGAGATCAATTCCGGTTCACTAGGACCCCAACTATGAATACATCTATTTTATTCACTCTGTTGTAGATTCTGTACACAAGTTCGACAACAAGAAAAATGACAATTTAATCTAAATATTCTTTAAAGAGGAAGGTCTTGAGCTGTCGTTTGAAGGTGCTCAGTGACTGAGCTGTTCTGACCTCGAGGGGAAGTTCATTCCACCACCGATGGGCCAAGACGGAGAAGAGTCTAGATGAATGTTTTCCTTTTACCTTCAGAGATGGAGAGACCAGGCGAGCAGTACTGGAGGCTCGGAGTAATCGAGGTGCAGTGCGGGGTGTAATAAGTGCTGTGAGGTAGGATGGTGCTGCTCCATGTTTGGCTTTGTAGGCTAGCATCAGTATTTTGAACCTGTTGCGTGCAGCTTCTGGGAGCCAGTGGAGGGAGCGTAGCAGAGGGGTGGTGTGGGAGAATTTGGGAAGGTTGAAGATCAGTTGTGCTGCTGCATTTTGTATTAGTTGTAGAGGTCGGATGGTACGTAGTGGTAGACCAGCTAGAAGGGAGTTGCAGTAGTCCAGTCGTGAGATTACTAAGGACTGAACCAGTAGTTGGGTGGCCTGGGTTGACAGGTAAGGGCGGATTCGTCTGATATTGTATAGAAGGAATCTACATGAGCGGGAAAGATTGCTGATGTGAGTTGAGAAGGAGAGTTGGTTGTCTATTGTTACTCCAAGGTTGCGGGCTGTTGCAGAAGGAGAGAGCTGCGAGTTGTCTAGGTAAATAGATCCTGATGTGGTGAAGAATCTGCTGGAATGAATATTAGTTCAGTTTTGGTGGGATTGAGTTGGAGGTGACGAGCTGCTTTCCAAGATGAGATGTCTGTTCTACATGCTGCTTCCAAAATCTCTGCATGTTTATCAGAGGGAGAAAAGGAGAAGAGGAGTTGTGTGTCGTCAGCATAGCAGTGGTAGGATAATTCATGTGAGGAAATGACCTCACCAAGTGATCTCGTGTAGAGGGAGAAAAGGAGAGGACCTAGCACCGAGCCTTGAGGGACACCAGTGGAGAGTCTACGTGAGGTAGAGGCATCCCGGGGCGCGTACTTAGAGCATGTGCAGAGCAGCTCACTGGCGTATTCACAGACATTTTTAACATGTCCCTCGCCCAAGCAGCTGTTCCTACATGCCTCAAATCCACCTCCATTGTGCCAGTGTCGAAACATTCTAGCCCAACATGCCTGAATGACTACCGCCCTGTAGCACTTACACCCATAATCATGAAGTGCTTCGAGCGGTTAGTCCTGGCACATCTGAGGGACTCTCTCCCACCAACTCTGGACCCACACCAGTTTGCGTACCGTTGCAATAGGAGCACAGAGGATGCAGTCTCCATAGCGCTGCACTCTGTACGCACACACCTGGACAAGCAAAACACGTATGCACGGATGCTGTTTGTTTTCAGCTCAGCTCAGCTGAATCACACAACACAATTGATACTGCTGCACAGTCCTACAGCTGAGCTTACAAATAGACAGTAAACCAAATCTAGATCCTACCTTTCCAGAAGAGACTAATACAACGATGGACAAGAAGCACTCAGAAGACTGATCTGACTCCACCTTCCCTATAAATCCCTACATCCAGCTCCAGCACCAGCTCAGCAGGTAGATCCTTTCCAAGTCACTTGGTAAGATCGCTCATCAAGGTAGGAAGCAAACCACTGCCATGCTGAGCCCAGAATTCCAAGCCTCTTCAGGATTGACGAGAGTCTTGTGGTTAACGGTGTCAAATGCAGCAGATAGGTCGAGGAGAATAAGCACAGATGACAGTTTTGCCAATCTGGCTGCATGTAGCTGCTCGGTAACCGCCAAAAGGGAAGTCTCGGTGGAATGAGCTGTTCTGAAGCCAGACTGGTTAGGATCCAGGAGGTTGTTCTGTGATAAATGGAGTGATAGCTGGTTGTAGACACAGCGCTCAAGGATTTTGGATAGAAATGAGAGAAGGGAAACTGGTCTGTAATTGTTCATGTCTGTAGGATCAGCAGTGGGTTTCTTTAGGATTGGAAGAACCCTGGCTGTTTTGAAGGCGGATGGTACGTGGCCAGATGAGATTGAGCTGTTTATGATATAAGAAATGAAAGGGATGAGGTCAGGGGAGATAGTTTGAAACATTGCAGAAGGTATTGGATCTAGTGGACAGGTGGTTGGGTTGCCTGTGGATATAATCTGAATGATTAAATCAATTTTCTAAGAACACATCTGATGAAGAGTAGTTGTCGAATTTTCAGAAGGAAGAGTAGGATTAGTGGTGGAGAATGTCTCACAGATTTTTTTCAATCTTCCCTGTGAAGAAGTTGGCAAAATCATCAGCTGTTAATGAAGTTGGGGCAGGGGGAGTCGGGGGGTTGAGTAGGGATAAGATTTACATTTACAGCATTTATCAGACGCCCTTATCCAGAGCGACTTACAATCAGTAGTTACAGGGACAGTCTCCCTGGAGCAACTTAGGGTTAAGTGTCTTGCTCAGGGACACGATGGTAGTAAGTGGGATTCGAACCCGGGTCTTCTGGTTCGTAGGCGAGTGTGTTACCCACTAGGCTACTACCACCCATAAGATGTTGTGGAGTTTGAGGGTTGTGGGCAGAGGCTTCTAGTTTTGCTTTGTAGAAAGCAGTTTTAGCAGTAGTGAGGTTAGTAGAAGATTCTGGTAATCCAGTAGGTCTGAGTCCAGTTCAGATTTCTTGTATTTTCTCTCCGCTGCTCGAAGAACTCTTCGCTTGCTACGCAATGTATCGGAGAGCCAGGGCGCAGGGGGAGAAGTCCTTTTGGGTTTTGTTAATAGAGGACAGAGTTGATCAATGGAAAGGGAAAGTGAGGTGAGGAGAGAGTTAGTAGCGGTCTCTAGTGGTAAGGAGAGGAATGAGTCAGAGGTTGGGAGATGTGAAAGAATGCAGGAAGATACAGATGAAGGTGAGACAGTGTGAAGGTTTTGTCTAATGAAGGATGGACTGGGGACGGTTGTGGATCCTGTAGGTACAGTGAGTGTGAAGGTCAGGAAGTGGTGGTCAGAGATGTGAAGGGGAGTGGAAGAAAGGTCAGAAGTTGGAGAAGGACTACTGAAGACCAGGTCCAGGACATTCCGTCCTTTGTGTGTGGGAGAGATGTTGCTGTTGGTCAAGGAAAGAGTGGAGAAGGGGAAGAAGGCAGGATGATTGGAGCTGGGTTGATGGAAGGTTGAAGTCACCAAGGAGAGTTAGGGGGGTTTCTAAAGAGAAAGTGCTGAGGAGAGTGTCCAATTAATCTATAAAGGGCCCAAGTGGCCCTGGAGGGTGATATAAGACTATGAGAATGATGTTCACAGGAGAAGAAACTGAGACTGCATGGAATTCGAAAGAAGAGATGCTAAGATGTGTCATCCTCTGTGCTCCTATTGCTACGGTACGCAAACTGGTGTGGGTCCAGAGTTGGTGGGAGAGAGTCCCTCAGATGTGCCAGGACTAACCGCTCGAAGCACTTCATGATTATGGGTGTAAGTGCTACAGGGCGGTAGTCATTCAGGCATGTTGGGCTAGAATGTTTCGGCACTGGCACAATGGAGGTGGATTTGAGGCATGTAGGAACAGCTGCTTGGGCGAGGGACATGTTAAAAATGTCTGTGAATACGCCAGCGAGCTGCTCTGCACATGCTCTAAGTACGCGCCCCGGGATGCCGTCTGGTCCAGCAGCCCTGCGCGCGTTGATCCGGCTCAGTGCAGTGCAAACATCTGAGGAGGTGAATGTGATGGTTGAGAGGTCGGTAGAGGAGGGGATCTTCACAGCAGGTTGCTTGTCTCTTTCAAAGCGAGCATAAAAGTCGTTTTTAGGACTTTTGTGGTTGTGGGGGCTGAGTTGCTGGGTTTATAATCTGTAATGGCCTGAATGCCCTGCCACAAGCGTCGAGGATCAGCATTGGAGAAGTACTCCTCCAGCTTTAGTTTGTAGCAGTGCTTGGCCTTTTTGATGCCCCTCTTCAGATTTGCCGTGGAAATGCTGTAGGCCTGTGCATCACCCGATCTGAAGGCATTGTTGCGTGCCTTCAGCAGGAGACGCACCTCCTTGTTCATCCAAGGCTTCTGATTTGGGTATGTGGTGATCTGTTTCTGAATAGTGACCGTGTCTATGGTGGTGTTAATGTAATCCAGAACAGAGGAGGTGTAGATGTCAATGTCCGTGTGAGAGCCACAGGTGGCCTGTGAAGCAAACATACTCCAGTCTGTGTGTTGGAACCTGTCCTGGAGTGTGATGTCAGCCCCCGCTGGCCACAGTTTGATGGTCCTCACTGATGGCTTCACACGGTTGATGAGGGGGGAGTACAAAGAAAGGTGATCTGATTGTCCGAAGTGGGGGAGGGAGGTCACAGCATAGGCTTCAGCCATGTTTGTGTAAACTTGATCCAGGGTTTTGTTTCCTCTGGTGTGACAGAGAATGTTTTTATGAAATTTAGGGAATACAGTCTTCAAATTGGAGTGATTAAAATCCCCACAATGTATGCAGCCTCTGGGTGATTGGTCTGTTTACTGATGGCCGCATGAAGTTCGTTCATAGCAAGCTTGGCATCAGCATCAGGAGGAATGTAAGCAGCAGTTATGATGGTAGATGTAAACTCCCGTGGCAGATAAAACGGTCTGCACTTAACCATGAGAAACTCTAGGTTAGCTGAGCAGTGTCTCCCAATGAGTTCGTAGAGTTCGTGCACCAAGCTTTGTTAACATAGATGCACAATCCCCCACCTCTGGTCTTACTGGAGTCATCCGCCGTTCTGTCTGCCCGGAGAATGTGGTGCTCAGCTAAAGCAATAGCATTGTCCGGTATTCCGTTGTTTAGCCATGTTTCAGTGAAAATCATGACATGGCAGTACCAGAGTTTCTTGCTGTGGTTGATTCGGATTCGAATCTCATCCATTTTGTTCACCAGTGACCGTAGGTTGGCGAGAAGAATGCTGGGCAAAGAGAGCCGGTGTGGTGTTCGCTTTAGCTTAGCTCTTAGCCCTACGCGTTTCCCCCGCCTTTGTTTACGGTCTCGGCGGCGTCTTCGAGCACTTCTGCCCGGTCGGGTAGGGTGCGCTGCCTCGGGTGTTCTGCCGATCTCAGGGATGAGTTCAAGATTGTCGATAAAACTGTTAAAATTACGAGAACCAATATCCAAAAGCTCTTGTCGGGTGTACGATGTTGAGGCACTGCTGTTCTGCACGAACAGCCCCGAAATGAGCAAGAAAAATACCGCGAAACTGGAGAGACGCTCAGCCTCGCGATGTGTACGCGCCTCCATCTTGGTCTGGTAGTTCTGCATTGTAGTTCTCTTGCAAAAGCGAACACAGCTAGATTAACTTCACACCTTCGTAAAAATGGTGTTTCATATCAAACAGTACACACAATCATCTGCTAAGCACACAATGCGCCAACTGCACACTGATGGTATGAATACAAAACACATCTGGCTTTTGCTTTCTCTGTGTACAGATGTCAATATGAGGTCATACTTTTGTCATACTGTCATGTAAACATACAAAAATCCAAACTTCAAGTATTGCTGTTTATTCACACTCATCAAAAAGTCAGAACACAAAAAAAAAAAAAAAAAAAAAAAATCAGCCTACATGTCGTCTTTCTGGGTACGGCAACAAAATTTCATCCACATCGCATGCAATATTTTCCCCCGGTGCCATGGACTGGAGGATATCTCCTTGAATGCCTTATCCAGACCTGACATGATGCCTGGTCAATATACATGCCTCCTCCATTGCCTGAAAAAGGGCTACCTGTTGAGGATGACTGTCGTACACTTTCCAGCGCCAGGCAGAGAATGGAGAGATTTAAGAATGGAGAGTATGGAGGGAGGTTGAGTGCCATGAAGGATGGGTGGTCTGTAAACCAGCTGCGGACCAAAGCAGCCCTATGGAAACTAACATTGTCCCATATGATGACATCAGGTATGCTCTGGTCTCTGAACAGTGAGCATGTCATGTAAGGTGTCCAGGAATGCAATAATGTGTGCAGTGTTGTATGGGCCTATGGTTGCATGATGGTGAACACCATTTTGGCTTAGAGCTGCACACATGGTTATGTTACCACCCATGTTGTCCTGGGACATTGATGATGGCACGTGTCCAATAATGTTCCTGCCACGTCTCCTGGTTTTACTGAGGTTAAAACCAGCCTCATCTACAAAAAGTAGCTCATGTCCTATGGCATCTGCTTCTAGTTTAATCACTCTCTGGACAAGACAAAACAAATGCAACACATCAGGCCCATGCACAGCACTACAGTATGCACTTCTAAATTCAGAACCAATGACACTATAGCTTACCTGCACAGTCATATCACAGTTGCTTTACACGTTCTGTGTTTCTCTCGAAAGGAACTCTGTAAATTTGCTTCATTCTTATTCTGTGGCATGCAAGTACACGACTTGGTGCAGAAATGCTTGCACTGTGTATATTTTGAAAGATTGTGTCAATCAATTATGCACTGCTGTATTTCGTGAAGTCTTATTGCATTATTGGCAATCACCATGTTCACTATATGGGTCTCTTGCTCTGGAGTGAACATTCTTCCTCTGCCCCCAACATCTGGACATCTAGCAATTCTCTAAAGTAACAATTTCAGGATTTTTGCATGTATGGTACTGTTGTTTCTCATTAGAGTATGGCAGTGCTACAAAGTACTTATCGATTCTCATTTCGAAATGTCCCCTTGATGCTTGCCACAGTGTAGCGGCTCAAATTAGGCTGAACCCGTTGGCCAGCTTCCCTCAGGGTCATCCCATGGTTGATGACATGGTCCACTATTGTAGCTCTGTCATCAGTTATTCTATTTCTTACTCTTCTTACCCTTCCTCTTTTCCCCTCCTCGTCCTCTTCTTGCTCCTCCTTGTCCTAGTCCTCTAACCCTCTCGCTTCACCTCCACGTCCTCTCCCTGAGCCTCCTCTGATTCTCAATCTTCCTGCTCCTTCCATTGTACATAGACAGCTTACATGTGGCTTATTTATAGTGCTTAGGCTGATTGCAAAGCACTAATTATCTAAAAAAGTGTGCCAGACAGTTGGCAAAATAGTGTTACAGATAGCCATACACGTGTATAATTTTGCTAGGAGTGTTGGAAATTTGGTAATTCAGTGTAAGCAGTGAGTTGTGCTTTTAGTTTTGCAAACTCAGTGAGTGGTTTTGCTATAAGTATTAATAATTATAGAAATTGTGCTATAAGAATCAGTTGGGGTTTAAGCAATCAGAAAAAAACTGTAATTGTTCAGTTTTGCAAGTAAGTGCCTTCAGGTGTGTGAGTGGTTGCAATTACCCGATGGGTTTTTTTGTATTTTGGATGTGTTCCAAATGGCACCCTGAGATTTCATTTTTGAACAAAGTGTCTTATGTATGAAATGTAGTATGCAGGACCATGTGTGTTACATAAAGGAGTAAGTGTGCAAAGCACCGGGTACATGTGTTTTTGAGGTATGGTAACAAAAGCTTCAAGTTGTTACTTTAGTCTAAGCATGGGTTTATAGTGTCCAAGCAACGGGCAAAACTGTAAAGGTTTCGGTGTCACTGGCTGTCAGGTTGGGACATGCTCAGGCCTTACTCACAGCAACTGCTAAATATCCTATCGACAGTGTAACTAATCAGGAAAGCCTGTTTTTGGGGACACTACCAAAGGCCCTTGTGCTTGGGATGGTTGACTGATTCATTTACAGGAATTTATGGTAATTTTGCATTGATTTTTAAAATTCCTAGTGGTATGTGGACTGACTACAATTCCTGGCCAAGCAGTTTCAACCGCAGTACATAGAAGGTTCTGCTATAAGGTTCTGAGTTTTACCAGTTGCCGTTATCAATCGGTAGACATCTAAAAAACAGGACCTTGTCTGTCATTCAAATCAAATTCAAATTTTATTTGTCACATAGTCATACACGGTATGATGTGCAGTGAAATGCTTTCTGCAACTGCTACAGACCACAGTATTGCAAATGTTGCAAGTAAACAATGAACCAATATGCAAATATTGCAAACATAACCAAGTATTAAACTTTTACATAAAATGTGTAACTGGTAGGGTGAAGGTGTGCAAATGTGTTTTTTTTTTTTTTTTTTACAATGTTTAAAGAAAGAGAGAAAGAGCCATAAAAGAGAGAGCAGTAAGGACCTAAAAAGCGCAGAGTCATTTTGTGCAAAGTGGTTGTGCAAAGTGATTTTGTGCAAAAGAGTCCAGAGTGATTGGAGGTGAAAGTGCATGAGTTCTATGTACTGTTGTTGAGAGCTTGGACAGCCTGCGGGAAGAAGCTCCTCCTCATTTTCTCTGTGTTGGACTTCAGGGAGCGAAAGCGCTTCCCTGATCGCCGCAGAGAGAAGTCCGTTGTTGGGGTGGGTGAGGTCCTTCACTATCTTCCTGGCCCTGGTGCAGCACCGTTTGCTGTAGATAGATTGAAGGTCAGGGAGCTTGGTACGGATGATTCGTTCGGCTGATCAAACCACCCTCTGTAGGGCTCGCCTGTCCTTCATGGTGCTGTTCCCGAACCAGATTGAGATATTTCCCGTCAGGATGCTCTCTATGGTGCAGGATTAGAAGTTCCTGAGCACCTTGGAGGGCAGTCTGAAGTCTCTCAGGCGTCTGAGGTGGTAGAGACTCTGCCGGGCCTTTTTCACCACGGTGTTGATGTGACAGGACCATGACAGGTCCTGCGTGATGTAAACACCGAGGTAACAGAAGCTGTCCACTCTCTCCACTGGGCTCCTGTTGATGACAGGGGTCTGGTAGGTCCTCTCCTGCTTTGTACTGAAGTCCACTATTAGCTCCTTTGTCTTGCTGACGTTCAGGTGGAGATTGTTCCTCTGGCACCAGTTCGCCAGATTTCCAACCACCTCCAGGTAGGCCGTCTCATCGTTGTCAGAGATCAGGCCCACCACGACAGTGTCGTCAGCAAACTTGATGGTGGTGGAGTTAGTAGTGGCTGTACAGTCATGGGTGTACAGGGAGTACAGCAGGGGGCTCAAAACACAGCCCTGGGGGGCTCCAGCGCTGAGGGTGATGGAGGTTGAGACATGTCCACCCATCCTTACTGCCTGTGGTCTCCCGGTTAGGAAGTTGGAGATCCACTGACAGAGAGATGAGCTGAGTCCCAGGTGCTCCAGCTTGGTGGTGAGTGTGGAAGGGATTATTGTGTTAAATGCTGAACTGTAGTCAATGAAGAGCATTTCAACATAATTTCCCTTCGGAGTGTCCAGGTGGGTGAGTGCAGTATGGAGGAGATGTGATATGGCATCATCTGTGGACCGGTTGGGACAATACGCAAACTGTAGTGGGTCGAGTGTATCTGGTAGTGAAGAAATGATGAAGTCTCTGACCAGCCGTTCAAAGATCTTCATCACTACTGAGGTGAGGGCTACAGGGCGGTAGTCGTTGAGGGAGGCAGGATGGGTTTTCTTGGGGACCGGAACAATGATGGACTCTTTGAAGCATGTGGGGATCACCGACTGAGATAGAGAGAGGTTGAATATCTCTGTAAACACAGGTGCTAGCTGGTCCGCGCAGGCTCTGAGGATTCTCCCCGAGATGCCGTCTGGTCCTGCTGCCTTCCTGGTGTTCACTCTCTTGAAGGCTCTCCTCACATGATGCTCGGTGATGACTAACGCGTTCTCAGTGCTGGCAGTGTCCTCCCGTCTGCAGCTGTTGGAGCCGTTAGCCGTAGCATCGCTAGTGCCTTTAGCTGTAGCCTCGAAGCGAGCATAGAACGTATTTAGCTCGTCTGACAGACACGTCCGCGTTCGTCGTACCGGATGTTGGTGCTTTATTGTCCGTAGTCCCCGCCACAGCCTCCTAGAGTCACTTTGTTCGAGTTGTGATTCCAGTTTCTTCCCGTAGCGCTGCTTCGCCTCCTTCACCGCTTTCCTGATGCTGTATGACGCAGCCTTGTATGGTTTCATGTCCCCGGAAGTGAGCCCTGCGTTATAGGCCGCGGTGCGAGATTTCAGAGTGTCGCGGATGGTTTTATCCACCCACGGCTTCTGGTTGGGAAACGTTCTGACGATCGTTTTCTGAATGGTGTCGTCCGTTAGTTTCCCAATGAAACTCACAACCGCTTCCGCAAACTCACTGATGTTTCCGGAACTACTCTGGAACATGCCCCAGTCTGCGTCATCCAGTGCGTCCTGAAGAGTGGCCACTGATTGGTCCGTCCAGCGTGCCACCTCCCTCTGAACCGGAACTTCCTGTTTAAGCCTTTGTTTGTATTAAGGCATGAGGAAGATGGCGGCGTGGTTGGATTTTCCAAATGGTGGACGAGATTGTGCCCTGTACCAGTCCTTTATGGTAGTGTAGCAATGGTCCAGTGTCCTTTCACCCCTGGTGGGGCAGGTGATGTGCTGATGAAAGTTCGGCGCTGCGCGTTTGAGGCTGGCATTATTAAAATCTCCTGCCACAATAAGCGCAGCGTCCCGGTCGACAAGATTTCTTGAACGGATACACGCTCTACACATTTAACATCACGCCGGACAAGGAGTGTAGCCAGCACACATCATTAATTCAATCGGGGAACATCAGGTTGGAAACCTGATGGTTAACACAACCATTTCGAAACTCTTAATTTGATAGTCTATGCTAATATTTGATAGCATAATCGAAGTGTCCAATCGCAGACAGATTCTTGAGGACCACTACTGAAGTAATGAACACTGTTTAACTATTAAATATTATGGACAAATTCTCCACAAAGGCATCCTACCTTCCGACCAATTACCCAAAAGGCCTGGGTAAAGGCCAGCGTGTTCCATTAGTCCCTCTGTCTTGATGTGATTAGGCTGCTTAAAGGGGACTGCGATGCTTAAGAGGCAATAGGAACCCACCCTCTTGATTTGATCACCTATTTCTTCCTTAATATGCCAATGTTTTTATTGGCTATGAATTTTATAGCCTTTTTCTGTTCCAACTTTTTATATTGTGACTCAACTGCATTGTACCGCTGAACATGTTCAAAGCCACTTCGCGCAAGGTTAGAATTAACTCATTCGAAGATTCTTGTAAAATGACAGGTCTCTGCATCGGTTTAGCCTTAAGTAAAGGTTAAGGTTTACTTTAAAGACTATTAGATGTGTTAGCGTATAAACTCTTTCTGAACAAGACCACTGGACACTCTGAAAGCAGATTGGTTCTGAGACGAAACGTCAGGTGCTCTAGATTTCTAATCATGAGGTAACAGAAGGGTTTCAGTCACGTTTTTAAAACATTCGAGGAACAATTTGGTATTACCAGGATACATTTGTCTTGCTAACCAATTTGGTTGTCTCTAAGCTTTTTGAAAAGTATTAGGTAATTGGTGTTTAAACTGATTGTCCTGCTGGATTTCCCCTGAAAAAAATAATTCTGAACCATATAAATAACGATTTCTATGGTGCACATTGTGAACACTTTTTCAATGTGCTTATTATTCCATAACCGTCTGCATAACGCCACTGAACCAATGCCACTTCGTCCGAGACAAACGCAAAATGTGTGATTTCACGACCACCCCCAAAAATGTAACGCGCAAAGTCATCAGGATCGTTAAACAACTCTGTGAATGGGAGGTTCTCCCTCATTGAAAACCTCCCCCAAAGTGAATTCAGAAGGAGCGTGTTTATGCTTCTCCTTGCAGGGTTTGAGCAGATTTTTTTTCAGGATCCAGATGGATACCGTTTTTGAAAATCTTCGACGTAAGCATTCTTTACAGCATCCGTCACAACCCCCACAGGGTACCCACTGGCTTCCTGCTTGAAACGTTTTCACAATCTGTAAACAACATTTCTGACCTTTGTTCAAAATACCACACTTCATGAATCTCGTCCCAAAACATAGCTGATCTGTACAGATTTCAAAAATTCAACACTAACCCAACAACCCAAAAGATCTCTCATCGTCGCTGTGACTAAAGGGTGTAGTTTGGTTTTCAAGCATGCAGCATGTTCTACAGAGGGGAAAAATCAGCTTACCGTTGCATCGGTATGGTAGCACCGGGTGTAAGAGGCCACGAGGTAGATACACCATTGCTTTGATTAACCCGTAGTAATTTTCAAGACTATCAGTCATTCAAAATGATCTGCGGGTGTCCGTTCTGATATTCCTTTGTTGATTACCAGTCTCTACCCATTCTGCCAATCAACATCTTTTTTTTTTTTTTTCCTCCACTGTCTACAGCCTTGTAGTACAGTTAGTATGCATTCGTTTGATCCTCAAAGAGACTTATCTCTTGGCTTTAAACGACTGGGATGTACATATATCGACATGAACTCTGACCGATGGGTCGACCTGTTTTTAAACTACACCACTCCCACAACTTCAAACTTTAAGCCGTACACTTTGAGGGTTTCAACCTTATCAAAAGGCCTTCTTAAAATGCTGTATGGTACCTTTGACAAAGGGTGTGTTTGGGTGTGTATTTACAATCAAATCCATGATTCATACACCCGTTGAATTCTAAATGTTTACGACCATTTTTTTCATAATAGCCATCAAGATAGAGGGTGAGGTGGTGGTTGGAAAAAATACTGTCTGAGCGTGTTGGATGTCCACATGCCTGGTTTTGACACATTCTAGACCTTCAATGCTGATGTCAAATGCTTTGTTTTAGCTTGTGTACGCGATATGCATAATCACGAGTCACGTGGTAGGTATTGTTTCTTGTATACAGCCATGCAACACCTATGCCAACGTAGACTGACCAAAAGGGTCTAGGCCTGTGCATTCTATAAACTAATCAAGGTATTTCAGACACGCCTCTCAACACATCGTTTCGGCCGGTTTTCAAATTCAAATTTTGTCACATACATAGTCATACACGGTATTATATGCAGTGAAATGCTTTTTGCGACTGCTACAGACCACATTATTGCAAATGTTGCAAGTATACAATGAACAATATGCAAATATTGCAAACATATTTTATGTTAAAGACGTAAAGGTGTAATATTTGGTTATGTGTAACAGGTAGGGTGAAAGTGTGCAAATGAAAAGACAATGTATAAGATAAAAAAAAAAAAGTAAAAAGTACAAAGAAATTTACTTTAACAATAGTTCTGGAAAAATTGTTTTCCTCCCCTATTTCTCAAATTTTGAGATTTCAGAGAACATATGGTCATGAAAATTTGCCATAGAGTAATTAATGTCCTGGAATTTTTAGTAAAAATTTGTAAACTTTGTAAATGACGTCATTGTGAAGTGGAAGTGTTAGAGTGTATTAGAGTTCTGTCCTATGTACTGTTGAGGGCTCTGATAGCCTGTGGGAAGAAGCGTCTCCTCATTCTGTGTTGGACTTCAGGGAGCGAAAGCGCTTTCCCCTGGAAAAAAATTATTCTGAACCACATAACTGTAGATAGCACTAAAATTTCTATGGTGCAAATATTGTGAATTTTTATTACCGTTTGCAACATCCATTAAATCGTCAATAATTAATAGCGATGCTTTGGTCTGCGGCAAGAGTTGGTCATCAGCTAATGTGTCCGATTTTTAACAACTAGTCATAAAGCGGTTGCCAGCAGTCTTAAATGTAGACTGTTTTCAATAGAAGAAATAAGTCTGCATTAGCTATTAATGTGTTCACAAAAAACGATTTCCCAGAGTTTGACTGTCCACTTACTATACATGAGAACGGATGTTTCAATCTGTCGAATCCTGAGAATACACACATTTTATTGTAGAAAAGTACACAAACATGTAATAGAAACAAAAAATACAAACATCAATATACTGATATTAATCATATTGAAACATCACACATGCATAAGTAATAGAAACAAATCCTATATACAATGTTACAGGCATGTTGAAAAACCACACAGATACAAATAATAGAAACAGGGCATATATATATATACAAATGTTAAGGCAGCATCGTAAATTCTGGAAGCAGGACACGTTTGGTGTACACAACTTTGAACCTTTTGATGTCTGATTTATGTAATGTGAGGTGCCTTTTATTCCTGGTGATTTGTGTCTGTGCGTGTTAAAATATGTTGTCATGGCTACCGGAATCAGAACGAGAGTGCGTGTAGGAGACGAGGAACCTAGGTGTGGTGGAACGCAAGGAGGCAGTTCCCTCAGAGTTAATCTGCAAACGCAAACCGGCGTGAGCCGCAACACCACACTGATGTCGTTCACGTTTAGGGCACAATAAAGGACGTAACAGGACAAAAGGAAGGAGTTCAGGATTCAGGATCAAAGAAAGGGCAGGAACGGTCTTACTAGGTCTTGATGAGAACGGAGCTGAGTCTGATGACGTAAGTCACTCAATGACTGAGCAGCTGGCAGCTGCTCACTAGCCAGTCATGTGATGGAATCATGTGGTGACTAGTTTCAAATGCTCTAAAGGAAGGTCGAGTACCTCAAAAATTACTGACCAATCCCCCCGATTGGTCTGTAATTTTTGAGGTACTCGACCTTCCTTTAGAGTTTAACAATACCATGTAATGAGAACATGGTATCACCCATTTTGCCACAGGTAGCATTTTAACAGGACTATTAAGGGGAATGCGGCGATATCTGACATCGGTCAATTCTTAAAAGGAATTCTAAAAAAAGTATTGCAAAAGATCTAACTAATCAGTAATAGACCGTTTAAAGTTGAGAATTTTGGAAAGGAAGAATGTGGGGAAAAGATGTATAGTCTTTGTGAAGTGGTTGGGGTGGCCTGCAAAATGTAACTCTTGGGTTGATGAAAAAGACGTAGAGGTTTGTTCCAGAATCAGTCTTTCATTCACGATAAAAAAACGCCATGAGGGCTTTTATGTAACCCTGCCATGTAATGCCTCACAGAGCGTATACCCCAATAATACCATTTCAAAGTATAGGACCAAACTCGCGAGACCTATCATATTAAAGGGCAATTGGGAAGTGGCGCTGATTGTCATCCTCTCCAAAAGTCGGCCATGATCTGGGTACTGGAATTCAATCATCTTTTTGACCAATAATATAACAGGGCAGAGAATGGGTGTTACAATACGTGTAGGTTATTGCACAAGTATCATGGATATAGTCAAAGAGATCAACAGCTACACAATGGTACACAGTGTTACATTTGGTTATGATGACATTTATTAATAAGGTTTGTTGATTCGGACAAACCTGTCACCATAGTGATATCAGGCAAATTTAGGATTATTTTAAGATTCAAGAACAGCAAATATTTTGACACAAGCATTACCATGGATTCGTTGGGTCGATCATATGTATCATTCCCGGCCGACCTGTACGGTGGCGCATATAGCCTTTTTGTCTATACAGACTTTATAGAATATCAGGCGGTGGATGACTATTTTGTACCCCTTCTACGATGTGTACATATAACCAGGAAAAACAGAGTTTGTCAGTCAAGTATGACAGAGCACACTACGTACGTGTTTCGAAATCACACATCAGCAATATAGCTGTAGAAGTGAAATCAGATCAGAATCATGCCATACTATTTAAGTACGGCAAGGTGGTTACAAAACTACACTTCAGACCCACAAAAAATCTCAAAGAATTTGAGAAACTATGAAGGCGTTTAATCTGTACATGATAGACCCGCATCGTGGTGGTTTAAGCAATGATTGTAATGGACAGGAGATCTGGACACAAACCACCGGGTGTAAAACGAATCACACATGGCAAGAAAAGCAAAGTAAAGAAGAAACAAAACTCAGTGTTTAAAAGAAACTTGAGGGGTAAACAACGCCTGCTCGAGTATTGGACTAAAAGAAATTTAAAAGCCATCTTTTAGTCATGGCGTTAATACATGGGATGTCCGATGAATGCGTAAATTCAGAGCTGGATTTGTTCACAGTCCCCATGATGCAGCTGTCTATAGAAAAAAGTACATACATCGAAGTACCACCTATCTCGGCATTGGCTGACTCTGCACCCCTGGAGTTTTTCATAGCTGGAAACAGTGAAGACTGTTGATTTAAACAATACACTTTTATACACAAGGCTCAAGATCACTAAACCGGATGGCACAGACATAGATGATGGTGCAACAGTCGGGTTGATTTAATTATCCCGGAGCTACAATATTTTCGCAGGTCGACGTATCCCTGGGGGATCGGTTAATCTCAGAGTTCAAATACATACATTTTGTTTATTGCGCAGGGACAATTTGGCCTATAAAATAAACATACTAGCAGTGTCCATGTTTGTTAAAAAGGTTTCGGCGTCACCAGCTGTCAGGTTGGGACATGCTCAGGCCTTACTCACAGCAACAGCTAAATATCCTATCGACAGGGTATACTTAAATTTCTCTGTGCCCACCGAACACGTATCGCTAATCAGGAAAACCTGTTTTTGGGGACACTACCAAAAGCTATTGTGATGGTTGATGATGACTCATTTTCAGGATCTTATGCTAAAACCCCTTTTGCATTCAAACATTATGATTTAGAATTCCCAGCAGTATATGTAAACTAACAACAATTCCTGGCCAAGCCGTTTCAACCACAGTACATAGAAGGTTCTACTATAAAAGTTATCAGTTGGCGTTATCAACCGGCAGACATCTAAAAAAAAAAACAAAAAAAACTGGCGTTGTCTAACGACAAAGAGGATTTCTTGAATGGATACACACACTACGTTTTTAACCTCACGCCGGACGAGGAATGCAGCAAACACAAGTCGTTAATTAGATCAGGGAACATCAGATTGGAAATGCGTTTTAGACAACCGCTTCGAAACACTTAATTTAATAGTCTACGCTATATTTGATAGCATAATCGAAGTGTCCAATCGCAGGCAGATTCTTGTGGACCACTACTGAATTAATGAACACCGTACAACTATTAAATATTATGGACAAATTCTCCACAAACACGTGTTTTTTAGGCGTCCTGCCGTCCGACCAATTACCCAAAAGACCTGTGTTAATATTACCAGAATTACACGCACAGTTCGGACCAACCTGGTGAACACTGGTTAGCTGTGTACATAACTGAAGATCGTGTCGGTTGTTTTTTTGACAGTTTTGAAAACAAGCCAGACAGCAAGATGTTTCCGTCAACCATTTATACATTTCTAAAAACTACATGTTACAATGTACAATTTTCAAAAAAACAGGTTCAGGATTTATCATCGGTTACATGCGGTGAACACTGTATATTCTTTCTCTACCACGTCAAAGGGTTTGAGCTATGAAGATGTTTTATCTAAATATTCCAATGACTTGACTAAAAATGATAAGGTCTTGTTTGTGAAAAAACTACACCCACATGCCTATAATTGTGATGTTTAAAAACTCCCAATGTATACAATCTAGTGAGGTGTTTATAAAAAAATCTTATTCTAAATAAATGTCAAACCAAAATACATGTATCGTTGAGTTTGTCATTACATGTTCAAACAAATTTAAAACAAGACTGTATACATATTTTATTTATTTATTTTTATATAAATGTAACCATGCGCTTATCTAAACACGGTGATAAAACCATTGGTGGTTCTGAATCAGCATCATGGGTAGTAAAAGTCTTGTTAATGTTTTTAAATGAATTGACATCATCTTTAACATGTCTGTTTGGAACCGTAGAAAGAGGTATGTTCAACGTGGCTATAGCACTCAGAAATTCATGCCACCCCTTGGGTCTCCTATGAGGATTCATAGTTTGAGGGGTGGTGACGTTCTTAACCAAATCGAAAATGTGGGATCCTGGAATGACCGTACCATTGAAAACAAATTCACCCTCTCTACCCCATGCAGAAACCCTCTGTGATTTTCATAATTTTTTCTAATATATACCGGACATTCCTCTTCTCTGTACATTTTGTAAAACCTCCAACCGTTGCATAGTCATCAACGGTCGCTGATTGTGTGGGTGCTGTCTGTACATTTTGAGATACCTGTGGTAGGTTAAGCGTTATCGATTTACCGATGATCACCCTGCTTAACCAGTGATTTATTTATTTATATATATATATTATACCTCTGCAACAGCGACTTGTATAGTTTAATTTTTCCGTAATCCCACAGATCAGTCCTATACAAATCGTTTTTTTTTTTTTTTATTGATTTCATCCAAATCGTTTTCTACACAGTCTTAGAGGCATGGGTGCTCCATAGTTTAACCTGTCCAGCTGCAGGGTTTGAGCAGATTTTTTTCAGAATTCAGACGGATACCCTATTTTTGAAAATAATCTTCGATGTAGGCATGCTTTTCAGCATCCGTCACAACCCCCGCTGGCTTCCTGCTTGTATTGTAGAAATGTTTTCACATAATCTGTAAACAACGTTTCTGACCTTTGTTCAAAATGCCACACTTCATGAATCTTGGCCAAAACATAACCCATCTGCACAGCTTTCAACAATTCAATACTAACCCAACAACCCGAAAGAGATCTCTCACAGTCAGTATGAGCACATGGTAACGTTTGATTCTCAAGATGACAACATGTTCTACAAAGCGGGAACATCAGTTTGCCGCCACATCGGTAAGGCAACACAGGGTGTAAGGTATTTTAGACACACATCTCTTAACAGTACGACGTCGTTTCAGCTGTAGAAACTGAGTTAGTAGTGATTAAAATATACTTTGTCAAAAATGATTGATGACATATCGGCATAAGGAAAAAGTGCGTGATTTATGACCATCTACCCTTCTACCTTCTCCCCTTCAAGCCTTCTCCACCGGACACCCTGCGCGTAATTTATGACCTCCTAGCCTTCTACCTTCTCCACCGGACACCCTGCGCGTAATTTATGACCTCCTAGCCTTCTACCTTCCTGACCCTTCTCTAACCCAACCCATACCTATGGCTAAGGTGTTGTGTGTGTGTGTGTGTGTGTGTGTGTGTTTACCACGGTGGCATAGGGTAATAAAAGAGGCGTAGGATGTCTCTGAACAGAGTACGACAGATTCTGTTACAATGGCCAGCCCGCTTGGTGCAGCTATGAAGAGACGTATTACGCCTACGCCTGTTACAAACAGGATAGTTTGTGATACACCATTTGCGCCAAAAAGGAGAAGGCCTCGATCCTTGGTGAATTTTCTTCAGAACCCTGGTGGCTGTGAAGAATATGAATGGATGTTATCCGATGGACGTGTCGGCGGTTATATTTTTGACAAGAAGGAGCGTCATGTGAGACTGTACTCGGTGGACACGGACCAGGAGTTTACACCGGACGACCAATTGTGTGTGTCGTTTTATGCTGAAGACTGGTGTTTGTTCAAGAATAACGGGTGGAAAAAGATTGAAGATGTAAATACGGGGCCTTTCTACATATCGTGGACCGGTGCTACGGATCAAAACCACTACTACATGTGTGGTGGATGTCAAGAGCGGAAATCAGAGTCTTACATTTACGTGTGTAGTGGTAAGAATGTCAGTCGTGTGGTGCCAGACTGTGAACGCCGTGTGTATGGATCGCCACAGGATGTGAAAGTGATGTACCCGTGGTGTGATGTATGTACCCGTGGTGTGATGTGGCCATACTCCACAACGTCTTCAAGAAGATTGACAGATTGTTTAAATGGCGCGAGATTTTGGCCGGATACAACGAAATCAGGGTGTGCCTTTTTCATGGGGAGGTGGAGTGTGACAATGCCACGTCACACCCTGAACCACCGCCCATGCCGGCTAACCATTAAAAAGCAGAACAGGACCTCAGACCCCTAACACAATCTGAGTGATCACAGGTTCTGTTAAGTCATGGCTGTTAGACTGAATGGTGCAGCTGATGCTGCTGAAGACTGTTGTTGGATCGACAAACTGGGTGACAGTCTGGGGTTGCAGAATTTGACATACATGCCTGGACCATTGGTAGACATCCCGTCGCTGCAAACCTCTGATGAGAAGCCACCACCGGCGGCGGCACATGCGGTCGATGTCTCAAACCCGTGGGATGGCGACGAATTGGCTTGTTCCACACTAAAAGCTTTTAAAATCATAAAGTTTTGCGTGTGCTGAATCCTCCAAAACATCGTCGGACGACTGCTACGGGAGACCTGTTACGGCTGCATGGTGGACCATCCGAGTCAGACCCAACACCCGTGTCTCTATGAGCCGGAGGGATATTTCTACATGACCAACATGGACAAGATAAAGCAGAGACTTTTCCAGCCTGAGACACACCACCTCATCACAAAAGTTCTAACAGCGTGCGGCCTCTATGTACATCCTCAGAAAATCAACGGTGCTGTGGGGGCGCTGGCCTACGAATTAGAAGATGAACCTTTCTTTTTCCAGAGGCTGGATCAGATGACTGAGAGGCTTGCTGACTCACAAAGTGCTGGTGTAATTTATGAAGCGCTAAAGAGCTGGGGTGAGAAGGCTGTTCTGTAAACATGGGTTTCAGTCTGTCAAAGATTGTTAAATCTGAACTAACATCATTGTTGTGTAATGTTATTGCGGATGAAGTGATTGATTTTAACAGTATTTATGTGACATCTAGCATACGTTTGGACAATCTAAAAAAACACATGACGTTAGCCAGAAGAATTTCTATAGTATGGTGTAATCTTGTACACATGTGTGTAAATGGTGACGGGTGTTGTCATACATCTATATGTAGGATCATAGAAAGCATGTTGTGTAATCATAGTTTTAAAATAGGCCACATCATAACGCTGTGTGCTTACGTAACCGATGTCTGTATTGTTAAACTGCGTGAAAATGTTATAATGAATGTTTATACCATCGTCGAGACGCTGGTTTCATACCTTATTGAGAGAGATTTAGATATATGTGTGAAATTTTTACAATACCTCGACAACGCATAATTTGAAAATAAATGATGTGTAACCAAGATAGATTGTGTCATTATTTCACGAAGCAACCCATCATGACTGACCTTTTAAAAACATACTACTATACGCCAGACAGCGAGGGCTCCTTCGGTGGTAAAACAAGGTTAAAAGATGCCGTGTTTAAAAATACAGGGGTCAGGTTGTCTAATAAGACTGTTTCTGACTGGTTATCAGGGGAGGATGCATACACGTTACACAAACCAGCGCGTTTAAAATACAAGCGGAATAGAGTCGTGGTGTATGGTATAGACAAACAATTCCAAGCAGATCTTGTTGACATGTCTATGTATTCAAAGGAAAATGATGGTTATAAATTCATGTTAACGTGTATAGATGTTTTTAGTAAACATGCGTGGGCTCGTATTTTAAAAAACAAGACCGGAGCCGAGGTGACTAGAGCATTTGAAACTATTCTAAAGGAAGGACGAGTACCTCAAAAATTACAGACCGATCGAGGAAAGGAGTTTTTCAACAAAGGATTTCAAAATCTAATGAGAAAACAAGGCATCACCCATTTTGCCACAGGTAGCGAATTAAAGGCAAGCGTTATCGAACGTTTTAACAGGACTATTAAGGGTAGAATGTGGCGATATCTGACATCGGTCAATTCTAAAAGGTATATAGACGTACTCCCTGATTTAATAAAATCATACAATGCCAGCTACCATCGTAGCATTAAAATGAAACCTGCACAGGTCTGCTCTACAAATGAAGCACGAGTGTTTCAGTCATTGTACGGTGTGAACGATGCGAAGCAGAAAAATGTTACGTTTAATTACAAAACAGGCGACATTGTAAGAATTTCTAAAGCAAGAGGTGCATTCACAAAAGGATATGAACAAAACTTCACAGATGAATTCTTTACTATATCAGCATGTATCCCACGTAATCCACCGGTCTACAAATTGGTCGATTATGACGGCGATATAATAGACGGTACCTTTTATGAAGAAGAATTGCAAAAGATCAAACTAATCAGTAACAAACCGTTTAAAGTTGAGAATTTTGGAAAGGAAGAACATGGGGAAAAGACGTATGGTCTTTGTGAAGTGGTTGGGGTGGCCTGAAAAATTTAACTCTTGGGTTGATGAAAAAGACGTAGTAGATGTTTAAATTGTTTGTTCCAGAATCAGTCTTTCATTCACGATAAAACAACACCATGGGGGACGAAGGCTTTTATGTAACCCTGCCGTGTAATGCCTCACAGAGCGTATATCCTGATAATACCATATCAAAGTATAGGACCAAACTCGCGAAACCTATTATTTTAAAGGGCGATTGGGAAGTAGCGCTGATTGAATTCCAGTACCCGAGATCATGGCCGACTTTTGGAGAGGATGACAAAATCATCTTTTTGATCAATAATATAACAGGGGAGAGATTGGATGTTACAATACGCGTAGGTTATTACACAAGCATTACAGACATAGTCAGAGAGATAAGCGGCTATACCAGGGTACACGGCGTTACATTTGGTTATGATGACCTTATTAATAAGGTTTATGTCTATACGGACAAACCTGTCACCATAGCGATATCAGGCAAGCTTAGGATTATTTTAGGATTTAAGAACAACGAATTTTTTGACACAAGCATTACTGTGGATCCGTTGAGTCGATCATATGCATCATATCCGGCCGACCTGTATGGTGGCGAATATAGCCTTTTTGTCTATACAGACTTTATAGAATATCAGGCGGTGGGTGACTATTTTGTACCCCTTCTACGATGTGTACATATAACCGGGAAAAACAAAGAGTTTGTCACAGTCAAGTATGACAGAGCGCACTACGTACGTGTTTCGAAATCACACATCAGCGATATAGCTGTAGAAGTGAAATCAGATCAGAATTGTGTCATACCATTTAAGTACGGCAAGGTGGTTACAAAACTACACTTCAGACCCACGAAACAATCTCAAAGAATTTGAGAAACTATGAAGGCTTTTAATCCGTACACGATAGACCCTCATCGTTATGTGACGTATTATCAAAACCAAGCGGGCGGTGGGATTCCAGGTTTTTATGGCGCCCCTTCCATGTACGGCGCAGGGCTTGGCGGTATTTTCCGAGGTCTTTTCCGAATGGCACTACCGCTATTGAAAAAAGGTTTCGCTATAGCAAAACCCCATCTAAAATCGGTGGCAAAGAACATTGTTACCGATGTAGTAACGAATGTCATGAGACCTAGACAAAATGATGTTGGACAAGATGGTTCAGGTATGATGGTAATGAACAGGCGATATGAACACAAACCACCGGGTGTAAAACGAATCACACATGGCAAGAAAAGCAAAGTAAAGAAGAAACAAAACTCAGTGTTTAAAAGAAACTCGAGGGGTAAACAACGCATGCATGAGTATCGGACTAAAAGAAATTTAAAAAACATCTTTTAGTCATGGCGTTAATACACGGGATGTCCGATGAATGCGTAAAGTCAGAGTTGGATTTGTTTACAGTCCCCATGACGCAGTTGTCTATAGAAAAAAGTACATACATCGAAGTACCGCCTATCTCGGCACTGACTGACTCTGCACCCCTGGAGTTTTTCATAGCTGGAAACGGTGAAGACTATGTTGATTTAAACAATACACTTTTATACACAAGGCTCAAGATCACTAAACCGGACGGCACCGATATAGAAGAGGGTGCACCAGTCGGCTTGGTTAATTACCCCAGAGCTACAATATTTTCACAGGTCGACGTATCCCTGGGGGATCGGCTGATCTCACAGAGTTCAAATACATACCCGTACAGAAGTGTTATTGAGTGTTTGATAAATTATGACCGTCATGCGCTCGAAACGCTTTTCTCAGCGGGCCTATTTTACAAGGATACTGCGGGTCATATGGATACTGCGGATCCGGCTGGAGCAAACCGGGGGTTGAACAAGAGGGCCGCATTCACTAATGCTAGTAGCGTTGTTGAATTATTATCTCCCATACACAGTGATATCTTTTTTCAAGAAAAACTGATGTTGAACGGCGTTGATATAAAAATTCGATTAACACGTGCTAAAGATGAATTTTGCTTAATGCGCAGTGACAATTTGGGGTATAAAATAAACATACTGGCAGCGTCCATGTTTGTTAAAAAGGTTTCAGTGTCACCAGCTGTCAGGTTGGGACACGCGCAGGCATTACTCACAGCAACAGCTAAATATCCTATCGACAGGGTATACTTAAAAAATTTATCCGTGCCCACCGGAACACGCGTCGCTAATCAGGAAAACCTGTTTTTGGGGACACTACCAAAAGCCATTGTGATTGGGATGGTTGATAATGACTCATTTTCAGGATCTTATGCTAAAAACCCTTTTGCATTCAAACATTATGATTTAGAATTCCTAGCAGTGTATGTGGACGGACAGCAATTCCCTGCCAAGCTGTTTCAACCACAGTACATAGAAGGTTCTGCTATAAGAGAGTTTTATCAGTTGGCGTTATCAACCGGCAGACATCTAAAAAACCGGGCGTTGTCTATCGACAGAGGATTTCTTGAATGGATACACACTCTACGCTTTTAACCTCACGCCGGACTAAGAATGCAGCCAACACATGTCGTTAATTAGATCAGGGAACATCAGATTGGAAATGCGTTTTAGACAACCGCTTCGAAACACTTAATTTAATAGTCTACGCTATATTTGATAGCATAATCGAAGTGTCCAATCGCAGGCAGATTCTTGTGGACCACTACTGAATTAATGAACACCGTACAACTATTAAATATTATGGACAAAATCTCCACAAACACGTGTTTTTTAGGCGTACTGCCGTCCGACCAATTACCCAAAAGACATGTGGCAACATTACCAGCATCTGTGATAATTAACACACACAGTTCGGACCAACCGGGTGAACACTGGTTAGCTGTGTACATAACTGAAGACAGTGTCTGTTGTTTTTTTGACAGTTTTGGAAACAGGCCAAACAGCAAGATGTTTCCATCAACCGTTTATAAATTTCTAAAAACTACATGTTACAATGTACAATTTTCAAATAAACAGGTTCAGGATTTATCATCGGTTACGTGCGGCGAACACTGTGTATTCTTTCTCTACCACATGTCAAAGGGTTTGAGCTATGAAGATGTTTTATCTAAATATTCCAACGACTTGACTAAAAATGATAAAAAGGTCTCGCTATTTGTGAAAAAACTACACCCGCATGTCTATAATTGTGATATGTTTTAAAAACTCTCAATGTATACAATCTGGTGAGGTGTTTATGAAAAAATCTTATTCTAAATAAATGAGTCGAAAAACAAATATATGTATCATCAAGTTTGTTTATTGTCATCACATGTTCAAACACGTTTTAAAACAAAGACTGTATACACTTTTTAAAAATGTAACCATGCGCTTGTATCTAAACGTGGCGATGAAAACACGGGTGGTTCTGAATCATCATCATCACGGGTGGTAAAAGTCTTGTTAATGTTTTTAAATGAATTGACCTCATCTTTAACACGTCTGTTTGGAACCGTAGAAAGAGGTATGTTCAACATTGCTATAGCACTCAGGAATTCACGCCACCCCTTGGGTCTCCTATGAGGATTCATAATTTGAGGGGTGGTAACGTTCTTAACCAAATCGAAAATGTGAGATCCTGGAATGATCGTACCGTTGAAAACAAATTCGCCCTCTCTACCCCATGCAGCAACCCCCTGTGATTTCATAATTTTTTCTAATATATACCGGACATTCCTTTTACTTCTCTGCGGTACATTTTGTAAAACCTCTTTAACCGTAGCGTTGTCATCAACGGTCGCTGCTTCTGTGGGTGATGTCTGTACATTTTCAGATGCCTGTGGTAGGTTAAGCGTTATCGATTTAGTCTCATGATCACCCTGCTCAACCACCGATATATACCTCTGCAAGAGGGTCGAGTATAATTTGGCTTTTTCATAATCCCCCAAATCAGTTCTGTCCAAAACACTTTTTATCGATGCATCCAAATCATTTTCCACGCGCTGTCTCAGAGATATAGGTGCACCATCGTTTTTTAACCTGTCCAGCTGTCGCTGGGGTACCAAATACATCCTTTCAGCGTGTTCCATTAGCCCCCCTGTCTTGATGCGATTAGACTACATATAAAGGGGACGGCGACGCTTAACAGAGGTAAAAGGAACCCACCCTCTTGATCACATATTTCTTTCTTAACACACCAATTTTTTTATCGGCTATGAATTTTATAGCTCTTTTCTTTTTTTCCAACTTTTTATATTGTGACTTTGTCAATGGTATTGTACCGCTGAGCACATTCAAAGCCACTTCGCATAAGGTTAGAATCAACTCATTCAAAGATTCTTGTAAAATGAGACGTCTCTGTATCGGCTTAGCCTTAAGTAAGAGTTTTAGAAGCGGCAGATTTCTATAAAGACGATTAGACATGTCAGCGTTTTTTTTTTTTTTTTTTTTCTGAACATAGACCACCGGATACTCTGAAAGCAGATCTGTTCTGAGACGAAATGTGTCAGGTGTTCTAGATTTATAATCAATCATGAGGTAGCCAAAGGGTTTTTCAGTAGCGTTTTTAAAACATTCAAGGAAGAATTTGGTATTACCAGGATACATCTGTCTCGCTAATACAGCAATCTGTGTATTGTCTCTTGGGTTTTTGAAAAGTATTAGGTAATTGGTGTTTAAACTGATTGTTCTGCTGGATTTCCCCTGAAAAAACAAATTCTGAACCATGTAGATAGCGCTGAGATTTCTATGATGCACGTATTGTGTAAACACTTTTTCAACCTGCTTATTGCCACTCGCAACATCCATTAAGTCATCGATAATTAGTAGCGATGGTTTGGTCGGCGGCAAGAGTTGGTCGTCCGATAGTGTGTCAGGAATACCTTGTATAAAATTAATATTCCTAATTTTTAACAACTCGTCATAAAGAGGTTGCCAGCAGTCGTAAATGTAGACAATGTTTTCAATCGTTGTAGATATTAAGTGGTCGGCATCGGCTATTAATGCTTTCACAAAAAACGTTTTTCCAGAGTTTGACGGTCCGCTTACTATACACAAGAACGGATGTTGCAATCTGAGGTCGAATCCTGAGATGATACACATAAATTTTTATTGTAGAAAATAACACACATGCATATAAAAGCATAAAAAATACAAATATAAATATACAAATGTCACAGACATATTGAAAAATCACACATACACAAATAATACAAACATCCATATATACAATATGTTACAAACATGTTGAAAATCACACAGATACAAATAATAGAAAACTGTACATACATACAGATGTTACAGACATAATGATAAAAAAGAAAAATGTTTTATTTACATATTTACCTGTGACATCTCTCAAAGTCATCTTGTGTCAATACCCATAGGGGAGCGTCGTAAAGTCTGGGAGCAGGACTCGTTTGTTTGTTGTACACAACTTTGAACCTTTTGACATCTGATATGTTATGTGAGGTGTCTTTTATTCCTGGTAATTGTGTCTGTGCGTGTTAAAACATGTTGCAACCGGTCTCTATCTATTACATAGCTGTTAACCAAATCAACCAGAGAGCGTAGATTTACAGCTTTTGAATTTTCAGCATTGAGAGTGATACCCTTGGCCTTCATGGATGTCTTACCGTTAGCAGTGATGTAACCATATGTTTCCGGACCGCCTGAACAAAATTCTGTAATGTAATCCCCGGGGCCTACCTCGTCAGTAAGATCGCCCAGATATGGACCTAGGGGTGGCTCCCAGTCACCATCTTTTGAGACAAAGATTAGACTGTCTGTGTCGATGTACAGCAGATGATCACCCAATTTTTCCATCACAGAATATAATTCTAGGCGTGCATGAGCAGTTGTAAACGCTCCAAGAAACACATTAATGTCACGCATTTGAGCACCGTAACCTTCTGCATAACGCCACTGAACCAATGCCACTTCGTCCGAGACAAATGCAAAATGTGTGATTTCACGACCACCCCCAAAAATGTAGCGCGCAAAGTCATCAGGATCTTTCAACAACTCTGTGAATGGAAGGTTTTCCCGCATTGAAAATCGGCCCCAAAGTGAATTCAATAGGAGTTTGTTAATATTTCTCCTTGCAGGGTTTGAACAGATTTTTTCAGGATTCAGACGGATACCCTGTTTTTGAAAATAATCTTCGATGTAGGCATGCTTTTCAGCATACGTCACAACCCCCGGCGGGTACCCACTGGCTTCCTGCTTGTATTGTAGAAACGTTTTCACATAATCTGCAAACAACGTTTCTGATCTTTGTTCAAAATGCCACACTTCATGAATCTCAGCCAAAACATAACCCATCTGTACAGCTTTCAACAATTCAATGCTAACCCAACAACCCGAAAGAGATCTCTCGCCGTCAGTATGAGTACATGGTGACGCTTGATTCTCAAGATGACAACATGTTCTACAAAGCGGGAACATTAGTTTGCCGCCGCATCGGTAAGGCAACACAGGGTGTAAGAGACCACGTGGCGGGTACACCGTTGCTTTAATCAACCCATAGTAATTTTTCGAGACTATCAAAGTCTTTCAAAATGATCTGTGGGTGGCCGATCGGATATTCCTTTGATGATTGACAAAACGGGTAGAGACTGGTGAAATCAAAGTAACGAATTTTTTCACCGTCCGATGTTTTGTGATAGAGTTTGTACGCGTTCGTTCGACCGCCAAAGAGGCTGTCTCTCGGCTTTAGATGACTGGGATGTGTATATGTTGACATGAACTCTATGACTGATGGATCGACCTGTTTTAAATGACGCCACTGGCACTCCCTCATAACTTCGACTTTTAAGCCGTACACCTTGGTGAGGGTTTCAATCTTATCATCAAAACGCCTTCTTAAAACACTGTACGGGAGCCTTGACAAAGGATGAGTTTGGGTGGGTGTGTATTTACAATCATGTCCATGATGCATACACCCATTAAATTCTAAACCGTATTTACGACCATTTTTTTCATAATAGCAGTCAAGACAGTATTTCCCAACCACAACCTCACCCTCTGTCAGAGCGTGTTGGATGTTCACATGCTTGGTTGTTTTGACATATTCCAGCCATTCAATGCTAATGTCTGAAAATGCCTTGTTTTGGCTTGTGTACGCGTTATGTGTATCACGTGGTACTTTACTTTACTTTATTTTATTTGGCAGATGCTTTTATCCAAAGCGACTTACAATGGGAAGACACCAGCAATTCTCGTTCGATTTCTATAGAATATCAAGTATACAAACTAAGAGCCCTGATAAGGCTTAGACTTGTCATTGAAGAACATGCTCGGAGAGTGTTGGGTGCTAGACTAAGAAAAATTATAATGTATTTATACATTTTGTATTTGTTTGTTCAATGTGTATGCATGTGTATGTGTTAAATTTGTCTGTAATATTTTTGGAATAAGAGGGTTTTCACCTTCTTAAAAGTGGTGATAGTCTCGGCTAGTCGTGTGGAGGAGGGCAGGTTGTTCCACCAGCCAGGGACAACAACGGAGAACAGACATGATTGGAATCGGAGACCCCGTGAAGAAGGAAGGTAGGTAGTGTGTTTTGTATACAGCCATGCAGCACGATGCCAACGTGGTTTGACCAAAAGGGTCTAGACCCGTGCATTCTATGAACTCATCACGGTATTTCAGACACGCCTCTCTTAACAGCACGACGTCGTTTCGACCGTAGAAACGGAGTTCCTTCTGAAAATCAAAAACACCGCACACTGATTCGTTGTACCAGTCATCAAATTCACGTCTGCCAGCATTGGACATGTTGTCATATCCATAAAAGGTCTTATCCGGATATGGGCCTATGTAATGGTTGTTTGAGCGTGTGTTAAACTTGTGTGGGAAATAACCCTTTTCTGTGGTGGTGAGATTTAACGCAGCTGTTGTTTTTGCCAGACTCATCGGTAGAAAAGAATAGCTGTCGATAAAACGCTGTTTAAAACATGCATCAAACATGAATATCAGACGGCATCCAGTCATTGTCACATCTAGTTTGATCCCATTTTTGGAATAATATTCCAAAAGTATGAAATTGTCAAACCCTGCAGCGTTGTGTGCTAAAAATGTGAAACCGTTGAACCTCGGTCGACGGTGCCAATTCACAAATTCACGCACACACCCGTCACCCTCAGCCGTGAACTCCACACCTGTAAATGTAATTGCGCAAACAAAATTTGCATGATGTTTGCCGTTCTCGAAACGTGTTTCAAAATCAAAAAAAATGTAGCGGTTGTTTGTCTCCTTCAATCTAATGGGTTGTATGAAGCATTCATGCTTAGCGTCTGGAATCAGTTCTTCACGACAATAAACACAGTGTGGTGTCGGACACGTGTGTGGTTTGGGTTTTTTAACACTAACGTGGTAACGCCTGTTACAATTCTTACAAAATTTTGTAAGATCACAATTTGACGCTACCACGCTAGGATCGCTCTTCATAGGACGGGGCTGTTTATGTTTGTCAAAACAAAAATCAGACTTGCAAAACCTCCCACAAGACGAGCAATATCTCGAACCTGTGACCCTTGAAGGGCAGCCGGGGTCGTTACAAACATCACACCTGTATTTGCAACCATGGTCTCGGAACGAAGTGTAACCGGCATAGCAGAATTCACAGACATATGGCACCCCCATGAACGCCTTGAGGTTTAATATTCCATAGTAATGGCTGTCGTGTATGTATAAAAAGGCTGTTTTTGCATGCGGTACAGCGCTAGTTTGAAATTTCTGCAACACCCCTACGTCTGATCTGTAAAAGATCACAATCTTGATGTCCAATAAGCTCTCAAATTTTGGAACATCATTAAAGCCGACTTTATGGTGAATAGGTAGCCCGCACCGTGTCTGAAATGTGGCAGCCAATTTTTCTAAATAAGCTGTTGGTTTCTCAGGGTTTACAAAATTTGCCAGGCATATCGCGAAGCACAAATGGTTTGTAACATTAACGGGGCAGAATAGATTCATCCTGTTCTTGCTTATTATCTGATCATGAGCCAAATCACACAATTTACGTCGCGCGCCCCCATCACGACCTCTAGCGATTGAAACAGTCAGGTGTAGTGTCTCATCGCACATAATTTTTTTATTGCTTTGGATTATTTTTTCGATGGCGTCCATCAGAATTTCATACGAATGGTTATTCGCGGGTGAAAGGATCGCATTAACATCTGAAAGCAGGGTATCGCCACTCAGTGTGACATCGAAAGCACCACTCTGTCCGGCCAGTGTGTGTGAGAATTTTACGATATCTTTGAATACATCGTGGATGTGTGAAATATATGATGTTATGTCGCTGCTCGACACGGATCTGAAATTAATATCACAACGCAGTACCACCCCATTGAACCGTGGTCTAGGTGTAACATGGTAACCGTCTATCACACCACCCCTTATAGACAATTCTTCTAAGGATACTGGATCAGATTCAGCACCACAGCCATTTTGAATTTGATGTAAAACATTATTAAACATCTCAATTTCCCCCCACGTCTCGATGTTTAACATATCGTGTAGTGTTTTATTAAAATCTTCCACAGCATCACCACCAATACATTGACGTTTAGACGGCTCCATTATGGATGACAACAAGTTTAAAACACCCCTTACACATGTGAAATACCACTTAAACGCAACAAAACCGCTGATCACGATGACCAATCGACACGCTTCAGATCTGATGTATATAGCTTTGGCTATAATCCCTACAGTCCTAATCAACTTTTCTTGCAAGTCATACACCTTAACAATGCTATCTAATACCTGTTTATGGCACACACAGCATTCAGAATGATTAGAAAACCGCCGGTACCTCTGTGGGTCGATGTGGTTTGGTTCTGTTTGTGTGGCGATGTCTGATCTGGCAAAATCTACTGCATCCCACGCTTTGTAATCCGTGTTGGTCCAATCGGCGACAAAGTCGAGATCAACGTTTACGGGGTTTCTACCTGTAACAAAATCACACGATGTTAAAATTAATATTTTATTAAAATAACGATTGCGTTAAAACCCATGTAAATACATACCTTCTGGCTTTTCCGGGTGCTTGAAATCTGTTTTCGTCTTCTTTCCTGATAGTTTTATCAAACCTGATTGTCAATATTTTATTAAAAATAATAATAAATTGTGTTAAAACATATGTAATACATACCTTGCGGCTTTTTCACCATACGCTTTTGTGACTTTTCCACGCACAGATCTACCACGGGAGCCAGGTGTTTTCGCTTGCGTGTAGCTTTCCGACCTGACGGCTTGTCGACCCCTGTATTATCAAGGCCTGGCTCAGGAATGGTGGCCACGAGCTGTCTGATGGTTGCTGTACAGAACGAGAGATATTACAATCACAACCATATGATGAAAAATTCATAAAACCGTATTAGATAGTCATAAATATATTACCTAAACTGTCGGCAGAGCATCCAACATCAGCGGTTACAACATTGGAGTTTGGATAATGTTCTGCTATTAGAATGCATGCACGGTCAAAAACACACACACACAACTATGTAGTGATATTATTATTATTAGTAGGATCTGTGGTTTTTACAATTACCTTGGTATGAAATTTGTGGTTCAGAATCACCCGCACCAAAACCCGCGGTCCATAGACTTTCGAACCCCTTTATGTGTGTGTGTGTGTGTGTGTGTGTGTGTGTGTGTGTGTGTGTGTGATGTGCATGTTTACGGCGGTCGTAAAAGAACAATACACCCATGTTTTCTGTCTTGGGTTTGTAATAGAAAAGTTGTTCATGTTTCATAAAATACACGTTATTTGTTAAACAGGTGTCCTATTGGTATGTAAAGTTGACTCCATCTTAAAATCTTTTTGTAGAAAAAAACAGAAGTTGTTAAAAATAGGTAATTCACAGGCTTATCCATATGTCTCTCTGTGCACTGTTCAACTAAATAGAAATTATAGTCTGTTAACATTTTGTGTGACATATCATTTGAAAACCATAGAATAGACAACTTTGAATGGATTATTCATAAAACAGCATTACAATTCGTTTATTTAGCAGTAGTGGTATGAAATCAACTTTGTTTGAAAGCAAAATAGTTTTTCTTTAACTAGAAACAGTTTTAAAGCATATATCATTTAAACAAGGTTTCTGTTTTAAAAGAAGTTCTAAGGGTGTGAAAGTCTAAGGGTGAGCGCGTGTGTGTGTGTGTGTGTGTGACATTTGTAAGGTCACACGTTGATTCAGTGTTTGCGAGAATGGTGGAACTAGATGACCCTAGTTGTAAACAATTGGTAAGATTAGGGTGTTAAAGATTGTTAGAGGATGTGCTAGGATCTGCGTGTGTGTGGGTCAGGGAAATCATAAAAGGGTTTCATTTATTTTAGCAGTAGGGGTATGAAATTAACTTTTGTTTGAAAAGCTGTATAGTTAACATACCCTAGAACACGAAGCCTTTCACATTTTTCTTTAACTAGAAACACTTATTAAAATAAGGTTTCTGTTTTGGTGTGTGTGTGTGTGATATTTGTAAGGCCACACATTGATTCAGTGTTTGAGAGAAAGAGGTAATGGTATGCTGGCTTATAACCTCCCCACAACAGCCATAGTTTGTAAACAAGTGATAAGATGTCTGTTTTTTTAAAGCTTGTCTAAGTGGTTATATGACATCTATGAATGTGAGAGGATGTGCGGGTGTCCATGGGGGAGAAATGAGGAGTGGGAAGGAGGGAGATCATAAATTACGCGCAGGGTGTCCGTGGAGAAGGTAGAAGGCTAGGAGGTCATAAATTACGCGCAGGGTGTCCGGTGGAGAAGGCTTGAAGGGGAGAAGGTAGAAGGGTAGATGGTCATAAATCACGCGCTTTTTCCTTATGCCGATATGTCATCAATCATTTTTGACATAAAGTATATTTTAATCACTACTTGAGTTCCTTCTGAAAGTCAAAACCACCGCACACCACTTCATTGTACCAGTCATCAAATTCCTGCCTGCCAGCATTAGACATGTCATATCGATAAAAGGACTTATCCGGATATGGGCCTATATTTAGTGGTTATTCGGGCTTGTGTTAAACTTATGCAGGAAATAACCCTTTTCTGAGGTGGTGAGATTTAATGTGGCGGCTGTATTTGCCACACTCATAGGTAGAAAAGAGTAGCTATCAATAAATCACTGCTTATTCATGTTTGACGCATGTTTTATCAGACGGCACCCAGTCATTGTCAGGTCTAGTCTGATCCCGTTTTTGGAATAATATTCCAAAAGTATGAAATTGTCAAACCCCACAGCGTTGTGTGCTAAAAATGTGAACCCTTGGAACCTTGGTTGACGGAGCCAATTCACAAATTCGCGCACACAACCTTCACCCTCAGCCGTGAACACCACCCCTGTAAATGTAATTGTGCAAACAAAATTTGTATTATGTTTGCCGTTCTCGAAAAATAAAAAAAAATGTATCAGTTATCTTAATTTTGTAAGATCGCAATTTGATGCTACCACACTAGGATCGCTCTTCATAGGATGGGGTTATTTGTCAAAACAAAAATCAGACTCCCACAAGACGAGCAATATCTCAAAACAGTGGCCCTTGAAGGGCAGCCGGGGTCGTGGAACGAAGTGTAACCGGTATAGCAGAATTCACAGACGTACATATGGCACTCCCATGAACGCTTTGATGTTTAATATTCCGTAGTAATGGTTTTCGTGTGTGTATAAGATATGCTTGTGGTACAGTGCTAGTTTGAAATTTCTGCAATCTGTAAAAAAAAAAAAAATCACAATCTTGATTTCCAATAAACTCTAAAAATTTAGAACATTAAAGCAGACTTTATGGTGACTACGTAGACCGCACCGTGTCTGAAATGTAGCAGCCAATCTTTCTAAATATGCTGATTATTTCTGCGGATTTTCAAAATTTACCAGACATATCGCAAAGCATATGTATAATGTTTGCAACATTAACGGGGCCGAATAGATTCATCCTGTTCTTGCTTTATTATCTGATCATGAGTCAGATCACACATTTTATGTCGCACACCCCCATCACTGCCTCTAGCGATCGATTGATTGCTTTGTATTATTTTTTCGATAGCATCCATCAGAATTTAATGGTTAGTAGAGGGTGAAAGGACCGCATTAACATCAAAAACACCATTCTGACTGGCCAGTGTGTGAGAATTTGACTATCTTTGAAAACCTCATGGATGTGTGAAATGTATGATGCTATGTCACTGCCCGACACGGATCTGAAATTAATATCACGATGTAGAACCACCCCATTGAAACATGGTCTAGGTGTGACTTGGTAACCATCTATGACACACCCCCCCCCCCCCCCCCCCCCCCCCTTATAGACCACTCTTCTAAGGATGCTGGGTCAGATTCAGCACCACCACCATTTTGAATTTGTTGTAAAACATTATTAAACACGTCAATTTCCCCCCACATCTCGATGTTTAACAAACAGTGTAGTGTTTTATTAAAGTCCAACACATCATCCCCACCTGTACATCGACACTTAGATGACTCCATTATGAATGACACAACTACAAGTTTAAAAACCACCCCTTACATATGTGAAATATGACTTACACGTAACAATACCTTTGCAATACGCTTCAGATCTGATATGTGATCTACCTTAAGATCACATCTTCTCCTTCTCTAATCACCTTCTCTTGCGATGCATACACTTTAACGAGGTAATCTATCACCTGTTTGACACACACAGCATTCAGAATGATTAGAATATTGCTGGTACCTCTGTGGGGCGACGTGGTTTGTATCTGCAGTTTCATTTGCTTTATCAGTCTGTGTGGATATGTCTGCTTTGTTGAAAGCAGACATATCCACGCTTTGTAATTTGGTGTTTGTCCAATCCGTGACAAAGTTGAGATCAGCATTTACAGGTTTTCTACCTGTAACAAAATCACATGATGTTAAAATCAACATTTTTTATTAAAATAACAAACGTGTTAAAACCTGTGTAAATACATACCTTCTGGCTCTTCCGCATGCTCAATCCGTTCTTGCCTTCTTTCCTGATGGTTTTATCAAAACCTGATTTTATTATTTTTAATAAAATATTGACAATCATGTTAAAACATATGTAATACATACCTTGTGGCTTTTTCACCATACGCTTTTGTGACTTTTTTTTCCACACACAGATCTACCACGGGAGCCAGGTGTTTCCGTTTTCGCGTATCCTTCCACCCCGATGGTTTGTCGACCCCTATATTATCAAGGCCTGGTTCGGGAATGGTAGCCACAAGCTGTCTGATGGTTGCTGTACATAACGAGAGATATTACAATCACAACCATATGATGAAAAAAATTATAAAACCGTATTAGGTGGTCGTAAATATATTACCTAGACTGTCGGCTGAGCATCCAACATCAGCGGTTACAACATCGGAGGTTTGATAATATCCTGCTATTAGAATGCCTACACGGTCAAAAGCACACACTCACAAACTATGTAATGATATTATTATTATTAGTAGTAGTAGTAGAATCTATGGTTTTTACAAATACCTTGGTATGAATTTTGTGGTTCAGAATTATCCGCACCGAACCCTGCATTCCATAGGTTTTCGAACCCTGGTGTTTAAAAAAAATGATAGGGTTGATGGTCATCCTAGTGAATCTACAGAAAAATCATGCCTATTAACAAAATAAATACACACATTGTAACACAGCATATAGTTTTATGTATTATGAAAAACTTACTGAGTTCATTGTCTGCAACGGTTCTTAGTGGTTCAGCAGAGGGTCTTAACGATCAGTTGAATGAGGGTCTGAAGGAAATCTCTCGTTATATAGGCATGGTCCTGTGTGTGTGTGTGTGTGTGTGTGTGTGTGTGTGTGACAATGGTTACCACAACACCCATGGCATAAAAGACATCTGTTTTAAATCTTACTCTAGATGTATGTGTGAATACATCTTTCTGTTTGTTGTTGGTTCTGTGAATCAACCATATCAGGTTATCATGTTTTTTTACACCGGAATAGTAAGTTGGATAAAATTTTTAAAAAAGTCAGAACAATTGTTCTAGAACACATGACTAATAGACCATGGGCCAGTAGATGTTACATGACTCATACCAACGTTCAGCAGAGAACAAGTTTTCACATACACACAAAAACTATCTGTCTGAAGATTGATAATCATCAATCGTGTCAAGTATGTTATGGATCATTTATCAAAAACATTTCTTCACATCAGTGTGGACCAAAATATCTGTGGACTATTTCCCCATCCTTTTGAGACATACCCAGGCTCTACAAATAATAAATTGCTTCATTGATAAATGGTGATTACAATCATATATTAACAAATCTGTGAAAGTATACTAGAGACAATGTATGTCAATGATTAAAATATCTGTGCTGTGTGTGTGTGTGTGTGTGTGTGTGAGAGAGAGAATGACAACTTGTAATGAGATGGGTAAGGTGGTGTGCAAGTTTATGGTGGTCGTAAAAGAACACCCCTATGCTTTTTAGGTTAGTCATACCATGTGTTTCTGTCAATGGTAAGTATTAGAAATGTTTGTTCATGTTTCATAAAATACACATTATTTGTTAAACAGGAGTCTTATTGGTATGTAAAGTTGATACCATCTTAAAATCTTTTTGTAGAAAAACAGAATGTGTTAAAAATAGGTAATTCACAGGCTGCTTATTCATATATATCTCTGTGCACTGTTCAACTAAATAGAAATTATAGTTTAACATTTTTGTGTGGCATATCATCTGAAAACCATAGAATAGACAACTTTGGAGAATGGATTGTTCATAAAACAGCATTACGATTAGTTTATTTATCATTAGTGGTATAAAAATAATTTCTAGTTAAAGAAAATGTGAAAGGATTCAAGTTCTAGAGAGTGGAAACTATTCCGCTTTCAAGGTTAATTTCAAAAACATCTATCATTAAAATAAGAGGTTGCGAGAAATGGGTAGAGGTATACCGGCTTATGACCTCTCCCACACTAAACAACATAACAGCCATAGTTTGTAAACAAGTGATAAGACATCTGTGTTTTAACGGCATTATATAACATCTGAGAATGTGAGAGGATGTGCGGGTGTCCAGGGGGGAGAAATAAATCGCACGCTTTTACCTTATATCGATAAGACGACAATCATTTTTTGACAAAGTATATTTTACTAACTACTTGTGATGCTTCCTACATACCATTGTGTGATTGAATATGGTAGAATCCCCATTTTTCTGAAAGATAGTCAGTATATGAATAGCATATACATTGTATTTTTAAAATAAGTTGTGTAAGTATTGTTTAAACATGAAACAGTAGGTTGAGTAAAACCATAAACTTATAATAGCCATAAACTTACAGGTTTCTGTTTTTGAAGAATGCTTAAGACAATTACAATCATATATAAAAAAGTGAAGTGATTGTCACATGTGATACACAGCAGCACAGCAGACAGTGCACACAGTGAAATCCGTCCTCTAGATTTATCCCATCACCCTGAGTGAGCAGTGGGCAGCCATGACCGGCGCTCGGGGAGCAGTGTGTGGGGACGGGGGGGGGCACCTGCTGGTTTAGTTTTTTATAGTTACATTTACAGCATTTATCAGACGCCCTTATCCAGAGCGACTTGCAATCAGTAGTTACAGGGACGGTCCCCCTGGAGTAACTTAGGGTTAAGTGTCTTGCTCAGGGACACAATGGTAGTTGATGCTTGGTCGCCACTTGCCGTTTGGTTTGAGGACCGGCCAGATGGGGGGGCAGAATAGGTGCTGTTGCATGGCCGAATAATACCTTTTTCCAGCATAGAATTGATGATCTCTTGTATGGGTTCGTACGATTCTAAGGGTATCTTGTATTGCTTGACAAAAGGGAGTAGCTTTCAGGTGTGTTATGCGCACCATGTGAAGTTTAGTGAGACCACAGTCTAAAGAGACCTTGGCAGAGGATTCTTTGTATTTGTACAGGACTTGGCGGAGCTTGTGGCGGTCTGCCTCCTCTTGTATGGCATCGGCGTCTTTCAGAATTTGCTGGACTTGTGTCTCAAAACCTGGGTATGGCTTTTCTGTCATTTAATTGTTCAGTTTCGTGGGCTGTCAGAGGTTAGCAACGCTGTCAGTTTCACTGTTGGTGTGGTTAGAGACTGTATACACTGCAAGATGTTGGTCTTTTTGTCAGCTCTGTTCTACACACCTGCTCCTTGACCACTGGCATGACTGAAGCTATGGTGATTGTCTTGAGGGTGCTGTTGACACAGAGTTGCCCGAGCTTCCTTCCGGAATCATTGAACTGATTCTTCCAGTAATTGGACCCATCCCAGAGTCAAAGTCATGAGTCATAACTCACTAGACAACCCAGGCGGTAGGCCTTTGACATCCGTTGCAGTGCAGTTATTGAACAGAATGTACACTGCCTGAGATGTTATTTCAACGAGGGGTGTAGCTTCTAGAGTGAGTCCCGGTTCCCCACACTCAGGCAAGGGTAAGAAGAAACCCAATGTGTGGCTGCAGGTCTGACCAGCTCGCAGGTTGTCAAACAGTGACCCCTTTGGTGTAGGCTGGTACTATAGTCTCTTCACTGACCAATGTGCAAGCCTCTGGGATGGTTTGACCTGACTGGAGGTTCTCAAGCTTGACTGAAGTGGTATGGGCTCCAACGACCTCACAGGCCCACACTGTTATTGATCATGTTCACGTGAGCCCTGAGGCGAATGAAAATGTCCGCTCCAATGTACACATCATGCGGTAAGTCTGGGAAGACCAGGAAGTAATGTGTTAAACATCTGTCATTCCACTTCATGTTCAGAGCACAGATGCACTTGGCAGTTACCATGGTTGACAGGCAGGGATTCATAGGGAAGCGGGTACGCTTGCTAGCAGTAAGGATGTCCACTGTTTGCTGTATGAGAGCATTGAACAGTGAGACACTGATTGCTGAATTGTCTGCCCACAGTGTTAGCACAGAGTCTGTTGTTGTGACATCATTCAGCTGCAAGGCCCCCATAACCTGAGGGCCATATGAGTCAGTCTTGAGTAGGGCTGCACGATTTGGGGAAAAAGACATATTGCAATTATTGAGAGAAATATTGCAATTGCGATATCATAAAGGGCACTTGCTTGTATATCAATGAAAAGTCGCATACAAATTACTAATAGTGAAATGTTTAATTTCAAAGTGAAACATACAAACTACTTGAAATTTACATTTACGGCATTTGGCAGACGCCCTTATCCAGAGCGACTTACAACGTGCTTTCAAGTTACCATCGATGAAGAGATCAATTCCGGTTAACTAGGACCCCAACTATGAATACATCTATTTTATTCACTCTGTTGTAGATTCTGTACACAAGTTAGACAACAAGAAAGTTACAATTTAATCTAAATATTCAAGAGGAAGGTCTTGAGCTGTTGTTGTTTGAAGGTGCTCAGTGACTGAGCTGTTCTGACCTCGAGGGGAAGTTCATTCCACCACCGAGGGGCCAAGACAGAGAAGAGTCTAGATTAATGTTTTCCTTTTACCTTTAGCGATGGAGGGACCAGGCGAGCAGTACTGGAGGCTTGGAGAATGAGGTTAAGTGCAAGGTGTAATAAGGGCTGTGAGGTAGGATGGTGCTACTCCATGTTTGGCTTTGTAGGCTAGCATCAGTATTTTGAACCTGTTGCGTGCAGCTTCTGGGAGCCAGTGGAGGGAGCGTAGCAGAGGGGTGGTGTGGGAGAATTTGGGAAGGTTGAAGATCAGTTGTGCTGCTGCATTTTGTATTAGTTGTAGAGGTCGGATGGTACGTAGTGGTAGACCAGCTAGAAGGGAGTTGCAGTAATCCAGTAATCCTTGAGATTACTAAGGACTGAACCAGTAGTTGTGTGGCCTGGGTTGACAGATAAGGGCTGATTCGTCTGATATTGTAGAGAAGGAATCTACATGAGCGGGAAAGGTTGCTGATGTGAGTCAAGAAGGAGAGTTGGTTGTCTATTGTTACGCCAAGGTTGCGGGCTGTTGCAGAAGGAGAGAGCTGTGAGTTGTCTAGGTAAATAGCAAGATCCTGATGTGGTGAAGAATCTGCTGGAATGAATATTAGTTCAGTTTCGGTGGGATTGAGATGGAGGTTGTTGTGTTTGCTATTTTCGAATAACAACGCGGACTCTCGACACGCGGTCTGCTTCTTTTCTCTTTTATTTCCGTATACCCAGAATCCCTTACAACAACACCCACAACCTGGAACACACAAAACGCACACTGCCCATGTGCATATGTAACATTCCCCCCCCCCAGGAGGAATGGCAACAACACAATATAACTAGGCGACCGGGGTCGACTACCCGGAACGCCAGCATAGCCATGTGGGTTATTCTGCCACGTGACAGGCTATACCCTAACTACGTGGTGTGCTATTCAGTCACATAGTCCTTGAGGTAAGCCGGTCTACAGCGGACACGGACAGGGCGTGGTGAAGCTGCGCAGTTCCGTGTATCATCGGGTAGGTCCTCCACAAGGTCCAAGTCACTAGCCATGGAGTAAGGGTCTACGGGGGTGAGCGGTGACACCTTCTTGAGCCGGCTCGCATGCCACTTCGTACCATCAGCCAGGCGGAAAGTGGCCAAGCCCAGCCGCCCCGTAATCTGCACTGGTTCAGACCAAAAGGAAAGGAGCTTGTTGTCCCGGTGAGGCCGACGAACCCTGACCCAATCATGGACTGCCAGACAGGAAGGTGTCACCTTCCGTCGGCGATCAAAGGACTGCTTCATTCGGCGCTGAGAAGCCGAAACCCTGTGACGCAGGGCCGCTGCAGTAAGCGGAGGAGGCTGTGGCCGCAGCCGGTCTAACGGAAGCTGCAGCTCCCTACCCAGCATGAGGAGAGCTGGGGAGACGCCAGTGGTGGAATGGAGAGATGATCTGTAATGAAGCAGGGTGCGCTGCAGGGCTGAGGAAAAGGCCAAGCCATCGGCCAGGTGAGCCCGAACACCGTTCTTCAAGGTCTGGTTAAACCTTTCCACACCACCGTTAGCCTCTGGGTGGTAGAAAGCAGTGCGTGTGTGTCGAATCCCCCTGTCCCCGAGGAATGTCTGAAAATCCATGGAGGTGAACTGAGGCCCATTGTCTGTTGTAATGGTGTTGGGAAGGCCCCACCTTGAGAACAGACAGTCGAGGAACTCCATGGCCGCCTGGGACGTGACCGAGCCTGTGGAGGAGATCTCGGGCCATTTTGAGTACAGGTCATAGGCAACCACTAGAAAACGCTGATGATATGGGACCCCCTGAAATGGCCCACAGATATCCAGCTGAACGTGCTGCCATGGCCCGGCCGGCCACTGCACAGGTTGCAGTGGTGGAGGTGTGGGAGGGCCCGTCTTTCCACTGACGAGACAGGCTGAGCAGTCCTTCACCGCAAATTCAATATCCCTGTCGATCCCAGGCCACCACACCCTGTCACGGCAGCGCTGCTTGACCTTTACGATGCCTAGGTGTCCCTCATGAGCCATGGCCAGGATGCGAGGTTGTAGGCTGCCAGGGATGACGGCCCTGAGTCCCCGCGCCACACAGACCTCATTCCAACAGGACAGCTCATCTTTAACCCGATGAAATGGCACCAGATCCTTGGGCACAGTGCGTGGCCACCCCTCTCGAATGCAAGTGCAAAGCTGCGATAGCACTGAGTCTTGCGCTGAAGCCAGTTGGAGGTCCTGTAGAGACACAACCTCCCGGAGTGGCCCATGAAGCATGTGGATAAGCTCTGGCTCCAGTGTATCCGTGGCTGGGCCTGGGGGAGTGTCTGGAGTGGCCCTGGAAAGGAGGTCTGCCACAACATTGTCCCGGCCGGGGGTAAACAGCGGAGTGAAATTATACTGCAGGAGCCTCTCCGACCAGCGGTGGAGCCGGAGCGGTCTGTTCCACAACCTGGAACACACAAAACGCACACTGCCCATGTGCATATGTAACAGAGGTGACGAGCTGCTTTCCAAGATGAGATGTCTGTTAAACATGCAGAGATTTTGGAAGTAGCATGTAGGTCAGAGGGTGGAAAGGAGAAGAGGAGTTGTGTCATCAGCATAGCAGTGTTAGGATAATCCATGTGAGGAAATGACCTCACCAAGTGATCTCGTGTAGAGGGAAAAAAGGAGAGGACCTAGCACCGAGCCTTGAGGGACACCAGTGGAGAGTCTACGTGAGGTAGAGGTAGATCCTTTCCAAGTCACTTGGTAAGATTGTTGTGACCGTAAGGTTACTTATTGCTTCCACTTTGTCCACCCCAAACACAGGCAACACGCAAAGTATAATTCAAACAATACACTTTATTTAATATTTAAATAACATCAGACAAAATGCATGTTGGGGGGCGTAGGCGAATAACACTGCCAGGAACGGTTACACCTCACTAGTACTGCCGGGTTAATGCCACCCTCCCCGGTACACACAGCAAATCGTGACAACAATTCAGAGCACACATACAAACCCACAATTCATCAGAAATCGGAGATCACACCAAACACATCTTTTCAAACCGCAAGTGAAGCACCACAAATGCACATTTTAAGAGGGTTGGGTGGGTAATAAAATCAGTATGGTGACAAACCGGGCTGGTTCTTAACCCCCATACACACAGCGTTACTAATTACCTAAAACATATACCTATGTAAAAATACCTATCTAATAAGAGAAGTTCCTAAAAATACTGGTCTGCTCCCCCCGACCAGTATGAAAACTAGTCTACCAAACCCCCGAAACGAAAGGTCGCACGAATTGTCAAACCGGAAGTGTTCACACGTCGGTCTCCGCATGCTCCGCTCCGCAGCTGCGCCGGATCACGCAGTCCAGGATCCCGCAAACACGCCCACGTCGCCCTCCGGAATATTTGCCGACAAGCTCCGCCCAGTTCCCGGCCAGGCCGTATGAATGGAAACGCAACAAGAGCAGGCGCCGTTCCACTCTGTTCACGGTTCCTTCCCTCGTCGGCCGCCGTCGCTATACGCCGATCCCGCTGCAACACAAACACCATTGGGCTGCTCAATGGACTGATTCAGGTCCACATACAATAACGTGTTAACCGGAAATGACAACTCCGACGTCCATTTGCGGGGTACTTAGCTCGCGTTGTCGGTTACTGGTTGTAGCGCCGCTGGCTGCACCGCCCTCCGCTACGCCGCCGGTCACGGTCCGGTGTCTGGTCGCGTCGCCGCCGTTCGCGCCGCTGGTGACGTCACGAGTCCCGGTTCCGGTTCCTTGTCACCGTTCTCTCCGCCCCCCCTTCACGATGCAAGGTGGGCCCTATTTATCAGGCATACAAACCTACCCACAACCAATACCCAGTCTCCACCAATTAGTCCATCAGAGTCATTGAGAACCAGGCTGATTCAACACACCAGTCCCTGGTAGGGACATAGCCAGTTATTATTAGTGTTCATTTAGTCCAGGATCCACCCAACGAGCACCAGTCAGCAAAATCCAAAACACATTACAACCCACAACACTGCACTACAAGCCACTGCACTTGACAAGATCGCTCATCATGGTAGTAAGCAAACCACTGCCATGCTGAGCCCTGAATTCCAAGCCTCTTCAGGGTCGACTTCAGGAGTCTTGTGGTTAACGGTGTCAAATGCTGTAGAGAGGTCGAGGAGAATAAGCACAGATGACAGTTTTGCCAATCTGGCTGCATGTAGCTGCTCTGTAACCGCCAGAATGGCAGTCTCAGTGGAATGAGCTGTTCTGAAGCCAGACTGGTTAGGATCCAAGAGGTTGTTCTGTGATAGATGGAGTGATGGTTTGAAACATTGCAGAAGGGATTGGATCTAGTGGACAGGTGGTTGGGTTGCCTGTAGATATTATCTGAATGATTTCATCAGATGTGAGCTTAGGAAATTTATTTAGAGTAGTTTCAGAAGGAAGAGTAGGATTAGTGGTGGAGAATGTCTCACAGATTTTTTCAATCTTCCCTTTGAAGAAGTTGGCAAAATCATCAGCTGTTAAGGAAGTTGGGGCAGGGGGAGTCGGAGGGTTGAGTAGGGATAAAATGTTGTGGAGTTTTTGAGGGTTGTGGGCAGAGGCTTCTAGTTTTGCTTTGTAGAAAGCAGTTTTAGCAACAGTGAGGTTAGTGGAAAATTTGCGCAGAAGATTCTGGTAATACAGTATGTCTGAGTCAAGTTGAGATTTCTTGTATTTTCTCTTCGCTGCTCGAAGTACTCTTCGCTTGCTTCGCAGTGTATCAGAGAGCCAGGGTGCAGGGGGAGAAGTCTTTTTGGGGTTTGTTAATAGAGGACAGAGTTGATCCATGGAAAGGGAAAGTGAGGTGAGGAGAGAGTTAGTAGCGGTCTCTAGTGGTAAGGAGAAGAATGAATCAGAGGTTAGGAGAGGTTAAGAATGCAGGAAGATACAGTGTGAAGGTTGATTCTAATGAAAGATGGATGAGGGACAGTTGTGGATCCTGTAGGTACAGTGAGTGTGAAGGTCAGGAAGTGGTGGTCAGAGATGTGAAGGGGAGTGGAAGAAAGGTCAGAAGTTGGAGAAGGACGACTGAAGACCAGGTCCAGGACATTCCCTCCTTTGTGTGTGGGAGAGATGTTGCTGTTGGTCAAGGAAAAAGAGTGGAGAAGGGGAAGAAGGCAGGATGATTGGAGCTGGGCTGATGGAAGGTTGAAAAGTAAAGTGAAAGTGAAGTGATTGTCACATGTGATACACAGCAGCACACAGTGCACACAGTGAAATTTGTCCTCTGCATTTAACCCATCACCCTGAGTGAGCAGTGAGCAGCCATGACAGGCGCCTGGGGAGCAGTGTGTGGGGACGGTGCTTTGCTCAGTGGCACCTCAGTGGTACCTTGGCAGATCAGGATTCGAACCAGCAAACTTCTAATTACGGGGCCGCTTCCTTAACCACTAGGCCACCACTGCACCCACTGCCCCTAGGAGTCACCAAGGAGAGTTAGGAGGGTTTCTAAAGAGTGCCCAATTCAACTATAAAGGGCCCAAGTGGCCCTGGAGGGCGATATATGACAATGATAAGGATGTTCACAGGAGAAGAAACTGAGACTGCATGGAATTCGAAAGAAGAGATGTTAAGATGTCAGATGCATTGGTGTAAAGGACCAATTTCTTGATATTAAAAGGCCAGTACCCCCTCCTCTCCCAGTTTTTCTAGGAGTGTGGGAGAAGTGTAGGCAGAAGAGAGGGCAGCTGGTGTAGCCATGTTCTGTGGGGATATCCAGGTCTCTGTTATATACACAGCAGCACGGTCATTATCCAAAGCTCATGACCATAGGTGAAGATTGGGACGTAGATCGGCCTTGCTTTCTGGCTCAGCTCCCTCTTCACCACAATCGATCGGTTCAGCTCCAAAACACCTGTCTATCTCCTGCTCCTGTGAAAAACACCCCGAGAACTCCTCCACTTGAGGCAGAACCTCTCTCCCGATCCAGAGTTCTCAAGTCACCCTTTTCCAGTCTAACCATGGTCTCATATTTGGAGGTGCTGATCTCCATCCCAGCCGCTTCACACTCCGCTGCGAACCTACCCAGCAAGAGTTGAAGGTCAGAGCCTGATTAAGCTAGGAGGACCACATCATCTGCAAAAAGCAGAGATTAGATTCCCCCCCCCCCCCCCCCCCCCCCCCCCCATAGGGTGCCCCTGGGGACACTGTCATAAGCCTTCTCCAAATCCACAAAACACATGTGGATTGGTTAGACAAACTCCCATGCCCCCTTAATCACCCCAGCAAGGGTAAAGAGCTGATCCACAGTTCCACGGCCAGGACAAACCACATTGCGCCTCCTCAATCTGAGATTCAACTATCGACCGGACCCTCCTGTCCAGTACCTTGGAGTAGACCTTTCCAGGGTGGCTAAGGAGTGTTATTCCCTTATAGTTAGAACACATCCTCTGGTCCCCTTTCTTAAAAATGGGGACCACCAATCTAGTCTGCCACACCATCGGAACTGCCTCCGATGTCCACGCAATGTTGCAGAGATGTCAACCATGACAGCCTTACAACATCCATAGCCATGAGATACCCAGGACTGATATCATCCACCCCCGGGGATCTGCCACTGTGTATCTGTTTGACTACCTCAGCAACTTCTGCCCCTGAGATTGGACATTCCATATGCAGGTATCCTCTGCCGGAGGTGGGAATCCAAGACCATCTTGACAGGTTCTTCTGCGATATGTTCCCAGCAGACCCTCACTATACGTTTGGGTCTGCCAGGTCTATGTATCTTCCCCTGCCACCTGACCCAACTCACCACCAGGTGGTGATCAGTTGGCAGCTCCGCTCCTCTCTTCGCCAGAGTGTCCAATATGGTCTAATAATACTACTACAAAGTCAATCAGTGACCTGCGACCAAGGGTGCACTGGTACCAAGCGTGCGGATGTGTATCCTTATTTTTGAACATGGTATTCGTTATGGCCAAACTGCGACTTGCACAGAAGTCCAATAATGAAACCCCACTAGTTCTGATCTGGCGAGCTGGTCCTCCCAATCTGCCCCTCCAGGTCATGCTGTCATGCGACTCCCACCTCAGTCTGCTACTCAATCCACATTACACTGGACCCTTCAGGTTCCTCCTGCGGGTGGTGGGTCCACAGTTGGATGAGCCAAAGTATCCGGTTCGGGCCCCATGGGTGAAAGCCTGGCCATCAGGCGCTCGCTCACAGGCCCCAACCCCAGGGGACCCTGGTGACCCTCCAGGCTGGGTACATGTGCTCTTTGCTTTTCTTTCCATCAAAGGTCTTCTGAACCATTCTTTGTTTCACCCTTTACCTAAGACCAATTTGTCATGGTGCCCCTGGTAAGTGCCCAGACAACATAGCTCCTAGGATCATTAGGGCTCTTAAACTGCTCCACCACAATAAGGTGTCTGTTCGAGGAGAACATTAAAACATATGTTACAATTTTTTACAAGAAATTTGTAATGAAATTAGAATGAAGGAATTATGGAAGACCTTCCCCCACCTGTGCGTAGATGATGCACAAAAAGTATACGTTGTCCTGTAGCAGGTCAAAGAAATGTCAAGCCTCTGAGCTGCTGTCTACAGCATTAACACCAACTGCACCCTACAGTTAGACAAGTCTAAGTCCAATTTCTCCACCATAAAATTCTCCACCATAAAAGTGAGTTGGTCCACATGAGCAAGGTCTGGAGTGGAGTCAACTATAACAGAGAAATATATTGAATCTTTTATTTCTTTAACAATTGCTTGCTTTGTTCTTTCTCCCATTAGATGAATAAATTATTCACAGACTGTTGATACATAGGACAGAGCCTTGTCCCTTGCCACCAAACCTTTGGAGGTGTTCAGCTAGGAATGGATCAAACTTTGCCAACAGTTCTATGATGCCCAAAAAATTACCATTGTGAGCTGATCCTAGTAGCTCATCGTCTCCCCTGAAAGTCCCCTCTTCCCCAAAAATTGGATGACTGCAACAACTCATTTTAAAACATCCTGCCAGTATTGTCTCTGCATCAATTTGTTTATCAGAATCAATTGTTGCTGTGCCTTTGAAGCGATGGTGTAATGCTAGCATGCAAGCTCTATGCTCTGCACTCCTCTCATGCTCACCAATCTGCTCTGAATGTTTCCAGTCAGAAAATCAATGAACAAAAGTATTGTCCTTAATGGAAAACAGTTTGCAAGCAAAAGTAGGAGTAAAGTAGCCACTGCCTAGTCACTGTTTGCCAATTTGGTAGACAAAAACTGAGTCAAGCTTTGTAAAGCTTCTACTGATACCCCCAATGTTTCAATCCCTGACTGAGTCAGGATAATTAGCACTTCTGTTTTGAAATGCAGCTACCCCTCTACTAAGAAGAATTGACTTGGTTGGGTCTGTAATGGTACTGGGCCATAAAGCAGGGTCATTGACAGTTTCACACCAGGAGCTGGGGTCTGTGCCCTCCTCATTTGAAAACTGGACCTCAGGCAGAGCAGCTGACTGGTCTAATTGTGGCTCTGACACACCTGCAACTTTCATTTGATTATCTTTCTGTTGCTGGTGGTCTGTGGTAGCCTGGCAGGGCTGGCATCCCTGTCCTGTACCTGACTGGGTCTGCAAAGGTTCATAGACACTGTCAGATAATTATAATCCAGTGGTGAGCTCATCTTCATTGCTAGAACTCTGGTGACTGTTAACATAAGCCGCTGGATAAAAGTGAGATGAGTATTGCTAATCAAAAAAGTTTGATATTAAAGGAATGTCTTTTAGGAAAACTGCCTGCTTTGCCTCTTTTTTTTATTTTTTTTGCTTTTTTTTTTGCTTTTCTTTTTGAAGCACCACTTTTTTTGTTTGGGATCCATGTTATTTATGGACATTGTGTCTTTAATTGTAGAACACCTTATACTCTTGCAATACTATAGCTAAAATATAAAAGAACCACCTTTTAAAAAGGCTGTGAGTTGCTAGGTAGCAACTGTTACTTAGACTAGCCTTTTAAAAAGGCCTGGATCCTTGGTGTACTGTTATTACAACTAAGAAATATAATACAGTATAAAATAATATATGTTAGGACTTTAAGCCTGTTATAAGAGTAGAAAATCATATACTTCTGGTAATGAATAGTACAGAATATGCCATATTATTTGTAATTATACTATATTTTATATATATATATATATATATATATATATATATATATTATACAATTATACAGAATAAGAGAGAGAGGTGGAAAGAGAGAGGTGGAAAAATGCTGCAGAGAGGTTGAGGAGAATAAGCACAGATGACTTTTTTTGCCAATCTGGCCGCATGTAGCTGCTCGGCAGTCGCTGTAGAATGAGCTGTTCTGAAGCCAGACTGATTAGGATCCAGGAGGTTGTTCTGTGACAGATGACATGATAGCTGATTGTAGACACAGCACTCAAGGATTTTATATAGAAATGAGAGTAGGGATACGGTCTGTAGTTGTTGATGAGCAATGGGATCAGCAGTGGGTTTCTTTAGGATTGGAAGAACCTGGCTGTTTTAAAGGCAGATGGTACATGGCCACGTGCCATATGATTATAAGAAAGGAAAGGGATGAGGTCAGGGGAGATGGTTTGAAGCATTGCTGAAGGGATTGGATCTAGTGGACAGGTGGTTGGGTTGCCTGTAGATATTATATGAATGATTTCATCAGATGTGAGCTTAGGAAATTTATTTAGAGTAGTTGTAGAGTTTTCAGAAGGAAGAGTAGGATTTGGGGTGGAGAATGTCTCACATATTTTTTTTTCAATCTTCCCTGTGAAGAAGTTTGCAAAATAAGCAGCTGTTAGGGAAGACGGGGCAGGGGGAGTCGGAGGGTTGAGTAGGGATAAGATGATGTGGAGTTTGAGCGTTTGAGGCTTCCAGTTTTGCTTTGTATAAAGCAGTTTTAGCAGTAGTGAGGTTAGTGGAAAATTTGTGCAGAAGATTCTGGTAATATCAGAGAGCCAGGGAAGTCCTTTTGGGTTTTGTTAGAGGACAGAGTTGATTCATGGAAAGGGAGAGTGAGGTGAGGAAAAGAGTTAGTAGCGGTCTCTAGTGGTAAGGAGAAGAATAAATCAGAGGTTGGGAGATGTGAAAGAATGCAGGAAGACACAGATGACACAGACAGTGTGAAGGTTGTGTCTAATGAAGGATCGATGGGGGACAGTTGTGGATCTCTGTAGGTAGAGTAAGTGAGGTCAGGAAGTGGTGGTCAGAGATGTGAAGGGGAAGAAAGGTCAGAAGTTGGAGAACGATGACTGAAGATTGAACTTGAAATGCGAATGACATCCGTGTGGTCTTGCGGCTCACGCCGAGTCTCTTTCGCATATTAGTAATTTGGAGGAAACTTACCTGCCTCCTTGCATCACAGCACATCGGGGTTCCTCATCTCCTCCTACATGTGCTCACGTTCTGGCCCCGTGGCAAGACTATGACAGAATGACTGAGCCTGCTGTGGATCCCACAGAGTTTGCTGCGTTATGTGCGCAGGTCGACCCTCATAGAATGTCGCAGGAGGTTTGCAAACTGCGGCAGCGTTTACATGAGGTGGCTGACTGGTGCCATGGGCATGATGCGACGAGCACAGCGCAAGGTTCTCCCCCACCCGTGGTTCCAGAACCCAGTCTGGCTTTTCCAGAGCGTTGGAGCGGTACCGAGGGGAGCGGTGAGGCACTCCTAACCACTTTGTCTCTTATTTTCGAGTTGCAGTCTTGCTGTTACCCCACTTCCTGATCGCAGATCACGCTCCTTCGCTCACTGCTGAGTGGGCAGCCGCGTGATTGAACGCCCCCACTTCCACGTCGCTGACCCTTCGTGGCAGAATTAAAGAATACATTCTGCCATCCGGACGGCGTGGAAGACGTCGCGTCACAGCTTTATCATCTGCGCCAGGGTTCCTCGTCCATCAGTCAGTTCACTGCATGATTCTGGACCCTGGCTGCCAAAACGTCTGCTGGACGTCCAATGCCCTCCAGATGAATAATTATGAAGGGCTTGCCCCGTGAATCCGCAACGAGATGGTCAGACGGCAGATGCCAGAACTGGGCGTTCTGGTGGCCATCACTACGGCAGGATGTACAGGCCTATGTGGACGCCTGTGATGTCTGTGCCCGGTCCAAGACTCTAAACACTCCTGCTGTTGGTCCCCTGTGTCCTCTTCCCATTCCTCTTTGTCCCTGGACCCACCTCACCCTGGACTTAATCACCGGTCTCCCGGAATGACCACCATCCTGACCATAGTGGATGGCTACTCCAAGGCGGCCTGCCCGGCCTACCATCCTCTGCCACAACTGCTGACCTCATGCTCCAACACGTCATCCTCCTTCACTGGTTCCCCCAGGATCTCCAATCAAGGACCCCAATTTGTCTCAGCTGTGTGGAAGACCTTCTGCCGCCTCATTGGTTCCACCTACAGTCTCTCCTCTGGCTACCACTCGCAGACAGGCCAGTTGGAGAGAACCAACCAACAGCTGGGATGATACTTGCACCTGGCCCGGTTACCTCCTTTTGGGTGGAGCTGGCCCATAACCTGCAGGTTTCCTCCACCACTGGACACAGCCCGTTTGAGGTCTGTTACGACTTTCAACCTGCCATCTTCGCCCACTAGATGGGGTCCCTTCAGCCAGTCAGATGATCCGTGGCTGCCAGTACACTTTCATAACAGTAGGCACAAAGGTAGGAAACGGGATTTTTCTTGCTACTGTTTACTGGGTGTATAATACGGTTATCTTACCCTTTTTTATTTGTTTTTTTTGTTTTTGTTTTTCACCTTTCACATAAGCAGCATTCGCTAAGGGAAGGGCGTTGGGTTTCATACTGTTAAGCCGTATGGGTTTTAATGGTTGTCCTTTTCAGATTTGGATCCGGAAAGACCAGTGCAGCATCCTTCGGGTGTGCAAAAGTAATAGCTGTTCCTCTGGCACTGCTGTTTTTTGTGTTATGGTGAATTTTTGGTATTGTCAGGCATGTAAACACACAGACAATCGTGAGAGATCGGAAACACACTTGTAGCGTGCGGGATTGACCCAAACGTGGAGAGAGCCGCGGGAGGTTGGAAAACACACGCAGTTGCTGTTGTAACGCCCGAGCGCTAAAAGTGGAATCCCACCAGGCAAACGGCATTACGATATACCTGCCGACAAAGTAGCTCACGAGCTGAAGTGAAAGAGAACTCACGGTACCGGAGATGTGGAGGACTGGAAAAACAGGAAACAGGTAGGAGCTCATGGACCATGAAGGAAACACCATGTCTGAGCGAGGAGCAGGTGCCAGGACTTGCTGTTTATATCCTGTCCTAACCAATCCTCGCTCTTCCTCGCAGTCACCTGACTCGCTCACCTGACTGGTATAACCTTACTTTGCCCCTTTAGGTGCCTATGTTAGTGGTGGGTGTTTTTAATCTGTATAATGGTGTGGTTGTGTGTGTTATTGGATGAATTTTTGTGTGCAGTGATGGGGCTTTTCTTTCCAGCTTACCTTCCCTTACTTATATTTATTATAAAATAATAAAGTATATAAGTATATAAGTAAGGGAAGGAAAGCTTTATTTTCCCTGTTAGAAGTAATAGAATGTTTGTATTTTTTTGTGTGTGTGTGTATGTACAATAAACTTGGAATATTTTTTTATGTCTGTCTGCCTGATTGGCCAATTGAACCTGTGTGACCAGGAAGATCCTTTGGGTGAAATTCCCAGAGGTGGCATAGTCTGTAACTCCTACTTGAACTTGTTCTCTTGCGGTATGCCACACACGGTAAGACGAATGGCGTCTGTCCTTGGTGCTGAACTGGACTGTGTTGGGCCATTACCCCGAACTAAAGCTGGTCATAAATACTTGCTAACTATGATGTGTGCAGCGACTCATTATACTGAGGCACTTCCGTTGAGGTCATTTAAAAAAAACGAAAGCGATCATCAAAGCACTGACTAACTTTTTTTCTACTTTTGGGCTACTGAAGGTAGTGCAAACGGTTCAAGGGTCTTTCTCTCGTCTTTTAAACAGGTGATTAAACACGCTGTTTCGAGTGCGTGAAAACGCAAATCGTGAAACGATTTGACCTGAAATCTTATGGCGGTCTGGAGCAATTCCACCACACATTTAAGTCAATGATTGCTTAGAATCTGATAGTGCTTTTATTTACTGTGCCAAAAATGAAACTAGAATCGCTGAATATTAGTCGTGCTGAGTCGAATTCTTCAAGAAATATTCATGTCCAAAAAGCAGGTTGGTTACAGAAATGACCACATTATGACACTCTGTTTATTATGCTGCAAACACCATGTCAAAATGAATGTCTTGGTATAAGTTCTTCTAAACCACAGGTGTGTAAGAAACATTTCTGAGTCACTTTTTTTAAAATGTGGACAAGCATTTATTACTTTCTTATTCTGAATTGTCATCTATGAACTTGTTCATGAAAAACATTCTTGTTCTTCCACTGCAAAATAACTTGCTGGACTTCTTACAGCACATTCAGTTGAATCATCTGTTTTTCTCTGTGCTACAATGGTCAGCAGGCCACTGAGACAAGACATCAGTGATGAGGAGGAGGAGATGGATACACGAGTACTTTTTACCTTAGGTATCCAGATTCCCTATTCAACTTACATGGTTGCAAGATACATCCATGGATTCACTTGGACACAAGTCATTGAGTGTTTCCAGTCTTTTAACATCACAAACCCTTACCTCAGGTGTCCGATTCAAGGTTGATCATGGGGCGCTAAATGTTAAGTGTTTATTTCCATTTGCAAAATAAATGTTTTAATGATCAACTTACACAGGGGTTTATCTTTCTTTGGACAAAATGAAACATAATCACAGTTTTCTGCTGCTTTTTGTCATAGGCAACATTCAGTTTGTGGACAAAATGACACTTTGACATTAGCAATATACATCTTGTGAATTAAATTACTTTTCCTCATTGACAGTATTTTTTTGGATGGAAAGATTTTTTGCAGTTGACAATTTTCTGTCTTTTATACAACACAGCCTTTTGTCCACAAATGGGACATGTTGATTACGTGCAGAAAATGAATCATTGCTTCTGTGAAGAAAATAAAGTGATGACGTCTTGCTTTTGTTGTCATAAAATGCAAAAAGTGGACTTTGTTACTGTGTAAAGAATGTATTTTGTGCATACTGACCCCATACTGGCCTATGTCCCAGTATTGTTGGCCCATGAATCAGTCCCCCAAAACTACAGACATCTGGAACCTCTGTGAGTGGCTTCAATGACTGCTTTAGCCAGCAGGGTGTAGCATTTGCTCAGTGAACATCCGGCACCCCATGGTGATAAGCATATACAGTACAGGCCAAAAGTTTGGACACACCTTCTCATTCAATGTGTTTTCTTTATTTTCATGACCTTTTACGTTGGTAGATTCTCACTGAAGGCATCAAAACTATGAATGAACACATGTGGAGTTATGTACTTAACAAAAAATGTGAAATAACTGAAAAAAATGTTTTATATTCTAGTTTATTCAAAATAGCCGCCCTTTGCTCTGATTACTGCTTTGCACACTCAAGATGTCGTCACCTGAAATGCTTTTCCATCAGTCTTGAAGGAGTTCCCAGAGGTGTTTAGCACTTGTTGGCCCCTTTGCCTTCACTCTGCGGTCCAGCTCACCCCAAACCATCTCGATTGGGTTCAGGTCCGGTGACTGTGGAGGCCAGGTCTTTTTGTTAAGTACATAACTCCACATGTGTTCATTCATAGTTTTGATGCCTTCAGTGAGAATCTACCAATGTAAATGGTCATGAAAATAAAGAAAACACATTGAATGAGAAGGTGTGTCCAAACTTTTGTACTGTACCAACCTCTGCTCTGACATTGCTCCGCCTGCTCCTTGTATTTCTCACACAGGACATTTGCTCAGTGAGGGGGACAATGAAAAAATGAGGTTCAAGAGTCAGGCGATGAGGCGCCAAGAGGATTTTTAAAAGTTTATTACAGAAAAGATTGATGGATCGCCACTGAAAAAACACTTTTTCTGTGAAATGGAAATTTGCAATGTGGCAGATTGTGGGGCTGTTATCACCCTTCCAAGGTGAATGTGTGAGAATGTGCCATGCGTTAGAAGAATGTATGTGTGAGACCATGTGGAGAAATGTGGAGATGTACACGTGACAGGAATGTGTAAGGGTAATCATATTTTTGGTCTAGTTGCAGGGAAAAATAGAAAATAACATATAAGGAGAAATGGCTCATTGCTCGTTGTGCTACACATTGACTTGGGGAAGCAGCTCAGCGAAACCCTTTTATGACAATCACTGCTGTCATCCACCTAACGGCAGGAGATTATAGTGGGCACTCTTTATTTCAGTTGGTATGAAAGTTCCCCCTGTCATGGACTTGTGATGCTCTCCCCATGTAGGCGTGGTTTCCTCTGGTTTCTCCATTTTCCTCCCGCTGTCCAAAGATATGTATGCCAGGTGGATTGAGGCTGGTGTGTGTGTTTCTGGCCTACACTCAGTGTCCTTGAATGTGTTTCAAAAGCCACTGAAAAGGAAAAAGCAGTTATGGAAAGTGAATGAGTGAAAGAGCTTGCCCCTTGAACTGTAGTCAGATTGCAGACTTCGTATGTTTTGCAAACACAGTTTAAATTGAAAGGTTTCCTGTGATTAATTTTATCTTGCTTTATCTTGCCGTTTTTACAGGAAAAAATAAAATAAACCCACTAGTTCATCATGGACCGTGATGGAACAAAAAAAATTACTTCAAGCCATGATGGTCGGTGGAGATAATGTTTTAGGGGAGGGGTGTGAAAAAGCATGAGAAAGGGGAGGTAACCTTTCCCCTTGTGACGACAGAAGGGGACAACTTCCAGATCCGACCATCTGAGCTGCAGGATGACAGACCTTCTAGAGAAACTAGTAATAATGTTAAATAATCTCACAAAGTGATTTTTTCATTACAGGGGACCTTTAAAATGAGCTGAAGTTTTAAAGAATCCTTCACTTCCTCACTGTGGCGTCTGTGGCGTGCTAGTCGTGCGGCCTCCAGCCCAGTAGGGGGCGGTACGCACCCGCGAAGTTATAATGCCCCACCGGGCGAAGAAGGTTCCTTCTTTTTCATTGAGTTGGTCAGGGCAGCGCGCCTGGACGGTAGCGATCCAGCCGCGATCATGGCACCCAACGCGCCGGCTAACGACACCGCGTCCGAGCTCCGGAAAGGAGTCAGGGCCATTTTACTGGGTCCCCCAGGCGCCGGCAAGGGAACTCAGGTGAGGAACTGGCCGGTGAGCCGCGGGAGAGCGACCGCATGGTGTCTGGTGTCGGTTGTTTTTTTTTTATTATTTTATTAGTCTTTTTTTATTATCGCGCCTTCATCGTTCAGTTGTGAAAAGAGAAAACCACCCGCGAGAGTCGAGATGTGGGTGAATTTGGCAGTAAAACGCGGCCCCAGTTCCGCGATGCCCTTTTAACTTGCTTGCGTGGGGACTTGAGTAACGCCGAGAATGATGTGAAAGGTCGTGGTTTCGACACCAGGCCCTGATCATTTGAACCTGCCTTCGAGTATCTGGTCAACCAGGACTGGAAGCTTTCGTTCATATGAAATGTTTCTTGTGCCTGCAGACGACCAGTAAGTGACGGTAAAAAAAACATCAAATGCCATGTTAAACGACTGATGATCACTCATCAGACATGAACTCTTTATCAGTGCGCATGTGTGGTCCGGGGTTCAGAATCCCTGCTCCAGATCAGTGTGATACAGAAGCCTTTCTTCAGATATTGACGTCTGAGTATGAACAATTTTGTGTGTGGCATCCAATTCTGAATAAATTCAATAAATAAATTACTGTGCACATGACATTCATTCTTTTATTGTAGAGCTGCATCAGTTAAACCAGTGGTTCTCAACCTTTTTTTTTGCAGTGGGCCGCACTGTCCAAGTTCAAGTCTCACGGGCCGCATATTATTTGCATATGACATAATCAACGCTCAATAACCAGATATTATGCATCTAAAATTATTACAATTAGATGTATTATTATCATTAGAGAGTATAATTCTACTTATCATTAATGTAAGACGCACACGGAAACGTGACTTGATGCGCGTCATTGCAGAAAATGTGCGTTCGCAAATGTATGTGGATCCAAATATGGAAAGCACTTTTGAACTTAACAATCTGAAGTTTTGTCCAGAGATGTTTCGCCACATTTCTGCAACTGAGGATGACTGCTGCGTGGTTTGGCTGTGTCCTCTTGCCTGAACATCCATCAGTTCATCTTCGAGCGCGTGGCGAGGCAAACCAAAAGTTGCAGCCAAGTCCTTGATTTATTTTTTTTCCACAGGGAAAGTGAATGGCTCTCTGATTAAATGTCCTGCATATTTTATTTTCTCAAAATCCGAGAGATTAATTTTTCTTGCATTGTGTGCGTTAACAGTGTAATTGCATCAGTTCATAGTTGCGTCAGTTCTGCGCATATATGAAAACAAGATCACCAAAATGATTTTATGTGACAAAAATATTGTTCAAAGTTTAATACATTTATTTGTTTAATACATTTTTAAAAATGATTTGTAAAACCATTTTATTATTATTTTTTACTTATTTATTTGTAGGTGGACAGCATCGCGGGCCGCATTTGCATTTGTGACTACCCACAGGCCGCAGGTTGAGAACCACTGAGTTAACCTATTTAATAGATAATACATTTTAATTAAAATAGAGGCTAACTAATTTACTAATAATTTAATGGTTATGCCATTACTTTGACACGTATACATTATCAAATGTGGCCAAATGCTTGCTTCATTTCCTGTAAAAGAGCACAATATGTTCATATATCATGGGTGCAGCACCTCAGGCATTTTCGTTAGATGTACAAAGATCAGCAGAATTTGTGTAATTTGTAAGACTACTCTTGGCACAAATATTTAATAATAAAAAAAAAAAAAAAAAAACTGGGATCTGGAACAGTAATCTCTCAGTTCAATATTAAGAAAAAAATTGAAATGAGCAAATATTTGATTAAACATCATGTCAATTTAATGTGGCTTATGTGAAATAAGGGCTGAGTAATATTAATATAATATTCAGAAGTTTATTAAAGGGTGATCTTCTGTAAATGTTTTTTTTTTTAGTGTGTGTGTCCTGTAAATCAACCAAATACTTGACTAGTATTAGTGAAAATAATTGTTAGTTGCAGCCCTGATTGATAGTATTACAGTTTGAAAATCATTGAAACTAATATTTTACGTGCGCTCAATTTTCTGTTGCGTTACTCAATAATGACCCGAGTTCCATGTGTTCTTCTGTCACAGGCACCTCGTCTCGCAGAAAAATTCTGCGTGTGTCACCTCGCCACCGGTGACATGTTGAGGGCCATGGTGGCGTCCGGCTCAGAGCTTGGCCAGAGGCTCAAGCAGACAATGGATGCTGGGAAACTGGTACTTTTTAAATGCATGAGCTTTGGCCACTTTTCATAATCGGCATTTAAATGCCAAATCCCCTGTTGCCGCTGTCTCGGTTTTTCTAACTGGCCGCCCTCCTGTAGGTCGGTGATGAGATGGTTGTGGAGCTTATAGAGAAGAACCTGGACTCGCCTCCCTGTAAAAATGGCTTCCTGCTGGATGGCTTCCCCCGCACCGTGAAACAGGCGGAAATGGTGAGACCGGTGTGTTTATCGGATGGGGGATTCTGCGACGTCTGCGTGCCAGGAAACAGTGTTTAATGTCTTCGCTGTAGTTGGACGAGCTGTTGGAGAAGCGCTCTGAAAAGCTGGACTCGGTCATCGAGTTTGCTGTTGACGACTCCTTATTGGTCCGCAGGATCTGTGGCAGGTATTTATTGATTGTACTTGCATTCTGGATTTCAGTGTTTTCATTTTCATCATTATTATGTGCGTTTTTGTACCAATAGCAGCGACTGAAATGAAATTACGGTCGCGTCAGGAAAATGACGGCTGAGCTGATAAGTGCGATTGATTTAATTTGATGTAAATTTGCATCCTCGTTCCAAGGCTTATTCACCAGCCCAGTGGCCGATCCTATCACGAGGAGTTCAACCCGCCCAAGGAGCCCATGAAGGATGACGTAAGTGTGCAACCACACCGTAGGAGAGGCGTAGGTGTTGTCAATGATGTGCTTGGGAAAAAAAAAAAAAAAAAACATTCTATATTCGAAATAAATAGTAATGTTTAATTCCACTTAAATCATAATTAATTACGCTGAAAATATAATTCATACTGCGAGAATTTGATAGAACTTTGGCAGTCTGAGGTAAAGAGTTGCCCCACTAGACGCCTAACAGCTTTTGTGTGAATGGACAGTAGTTCCATTCAGAATGCGGCATGTGCTAAGAAGCTCCCCGGTAATCCAGATCGGCGTCTTATCTCAGACGTGGACGGGAGGACCGACTCCTTTTAAAACGCGGCACCTGTTCCGTAGGTGACTGGGGAGCCTCTGTCCCGCCGGAGTGACGACAACGAGGTGACTCTGCTCTCCCGCCTGGACGCCTACCACAAGCAGACGGTGCCGCTGGTGGACTACTACAGAGCCCGCGGGCTGCACCGCGCCGTCGATGCCTCACAGTCCCCCAACGTCGTGTTCGCCTCCATCCTCGCCGCCTTCACCGCCGCTGCCAGTAAAGACCTAGTTCTCTTCGTCTAGTCTTCTTCTCTCTCCCTCCCCTTTTCCTCTGAGGCTTCCTGATGTACTCACCCAACAATGTCCGCCAACTCCGGACGCACGCGCCCACACACAGTGTGGGTTCACAGCGTGAGGTGCCGTGCCGAATGTCGCATCAGTTTGTCCAAATTTGAGGCGCGTGAAGTTACACCACCTTTGACTAAGAATGGAGGAGAAAGGTTGCTCATTCCGATCGCCTCCGTTCAGGATTACCTTCCAGTTCTTTCACTTCCCGCTCATTCACTTGCTCCGTGTTTTTACTTACGTTTATTTGCATTCTTTTTTCCGGTCATACTCATGCTTTAGACTTATGGTTTTTATATTTTTGTTTAGTTTGAAAGAGAGAAGCTCTAGGGGGGGAAAAAAAAAAAAACCTGAAACAACGCGTGTGCCTGGCATGATGATGGTTTAGTTTTGTGTCTCGCGCTTTTCATCTGCATTGATTTTGCTTTTTGGTTTGTGTTTCAGCTGTCTGAGCATCAGCTGCCCCCATCCCTCCCGACCCCCGCAGGACGACAGCCGGATGAACGGGAATAGGCGCCTCCGTTTTGCTTAAGATCGTGCACTTGCGTGCTCTCCCTAGACGTCATCTAATAAACAGACTTTTTTTTTTCTACCACCATGAATATTCGCTAGTCTGTGTGCTGCCTTTTCTGAATTTTTGCCTCGAGGCAATTTTACGTTCACATACAACATCAATATGAGTTTGCAAAGTTCTCTATAATGTCCGTTTCCTCTGATTAAAGTGGCATGCAGGGCTTCAGTAAATGTCACTCCCAGAGGCGGCGGTGAAGTGTTGTGCCTGGAGGCTGAATGTATTTATTCATGTATTTAGTGTTTTCCTGACTCATCGTAGGAGGGCTGCACTCTAAATGGAACACTTGCCGCATTTAGGTCAAGTCATCTACCAGTGAAAGTTATGCTTATTACACACAAGTTGATATTTGTTATATGCCGTTCTGGTCATAATACAATTAAATCTCAATTTTATATAAAAAAAAAACATTATCCACTTTGAGGGGATAAAAAGAAATGTCAAAGGCTCTTTAAGTCTGATAAACGTTTTTGAAAGAATTAGCTAAATACATAAATTACATATTCAGTGTTAAGTGATTTTTTATTTTTATTTTTTTTTGTTCTTTTACAGCCTTTTTTTTTTTTTTTTTGAGGTGCCAAAAAAAATCTCGGCAGCATCTGTTGCTCCCCAACACGCGGTGACGTCACAGGGTGGGGTTTCCGACTCGACTGCGTGTGACGTCACCGGCCGGGGTTTTCCTCGGTGACGTGAGTGGAAAATAGGAACGAGCCGCGGACATAATCCGTCGTCTCCGCCGTTTAGGAGGGCAAGGGGTGGTCGGCCGAGCTGGAACTGTCGTCCGGCCTCGACCCCCGCGGGAAGATTTTTTACCGGGAGAAAGGTGGGTCGCGGACGGCCGTGAAATCCGAAACGCCCCGGAAAGGGGGTGGAAAAAATCGAATAATAATATTAAATCACTGCGCACTGGCTTCGCGCCGAGGAATAAGCACAATTCACGGGGACACGACCTGTTTTACCTTTAAGGTACGTGGTATTTTCCGTTTTTCTTTTGACATTTCAAACGATAGAAACGTAATATTTACAGTTTTCCTGTTGCTAGCCCGTCGTTGCTAAGTCGTCGGGCGCATCTGCACGTTGATGATACGGTTTCGATATTTTATTAATTTCCCCTCCGCCATGGGCCTACGATAATCTGTTCATTTAATACATTTTTTAAACTGTTTGATTCCTGGCGAGAACTAGGCCCTGGAAAATTGTGTTTCACTTTATTTTCCATATTCGTATTCACTTCACTGTGTAGAAATTAAAGAGACGTGATATTCCATGTTTTTTTTTTTTGTTTTTAATTATGATGCTTAATAAGTGAGTTATGTATGTAGGATTCCTGTCCTTGCCTCCCAGACAGGTATGCCCACCCTACCCACTCCTGTTTCTTTGTTCCTTTTCATCACTGCCCTTTTGCTGCTGTTTTTAATAATAAAAATAATAATAATAATTACCCACACTACACCAGTCATGGTCAAGGATTAGTTCGTAATGTCCCCGCATTTGTTCATCGTTTGTCATCACACACACTTCAAGGTCCGTGTGGGCCGGGTGATCTCTCTGCGGTCCTCTTCCGACTCTGGGACATTAAACATTAAATACTTCAGCATCACTGAAGTGCACCCTCTGATACTACATCTCTCCATAAACCACGTTAACACACACACACACACATAAATTCTGTTTTAATTTAAGAAAAAAAACATGTTGATATCTAGAGATCTGATGCAAGAACCGAGATGGATGATCTCCTACCTGCCAAGGACTACAGATGGAGAATGCTTTCTCCACGTTATTTCATGAAAAAAAAAAAAGAAATTCTGCAAAAAAGACGTTTCATGTCAATTCATGTTTGAAACTGGTTTTGTTTTCACCGGCTTGTATCGGTGCTTAAGACTGTTGCCATAGCACTGGATGTATGTGTGTTTGCAGTGTGCGACGTGTCCTTCCAGACACGCGTGGAAAAGTTAGCCTTTTAAAGTAACCGTAGGAGACCGCAGATGCGGTGTACAGGCCGGCGGCCGCGCCTTAAAGAGATTTCAGTAAGTGCCAGCGGCCCGGCTAATGAGGTTCCTCGCCTGTCTGCTGACTCCGCGTCCAACTGAACACAGCAGCTGGGTTCCGGGGATTAACCCCCAACGTGAAGAATACGGACGCTCGTACTGAATTTACACTCCTAGTTACTAGTTTCATACTTCCGATCAGAGATGCTTTTTTTTTTTTTTCTTTTCCTAAATGAGAGCAATAGCTGTTAAGTGACAGATTCTCTTTGGCCTGCGTGCGCCACCAAAAAAATGTAATGATGGGATGGTGTGAGCTGCAGTGCGCCCCGTGTTTCCAGGTCGGTCCGCAAGCGAGACATTTTTAGAAAGTAAGCCTCGTGCTGCAGCACGTACCCTCGTCCTCGGCTGGCTGGGATGGTTGCGTAACGAAAGGGAGCGCTGCCCTCTTAAGTGGCTCACCTGGACGCCGACTGGACCGCGTGCCGTGCGCTTGTCTGTGAGCGTGTTTGTTCAAGCGCTGAAACATGTAACATCTCATGTAAGAACCAGGGACCGAGCTTTGGGTTTTTTTCCTCGCCTTCTGTGGGCTGAAGAGCCGCGAGAACATGAGAACAGGCTGGTCGCACTCCCACTGCTGTCCTCTAGGAACAATGCACTGCAGGACGCCCTCATTAAAAGGAGCCACAAAATGCATCTAATCCTGCTAGATGTGTGTGATAACACATGCACCTCACTTGCATGTCCTTGCAGTGCTGAATTACTGCTATTGTATACAGCACCTGCCTAACATACCTTATGAGACAAATCTATCGATTGGTATTGCTTAATATGTCAAATTGTGATGGAATGTTGTTAAATCATTAACATCAGTACGTAGAGAAGAGGATATCGTAACATGTAACAAGTAGCTGCTAAAACCCAGTACTAGTCTATTTAGTCAACCGGATCCTGCATCCTGCCCATCCCTAAATGATATAAGACATACAGATATTCATATTACTGTAATATTGCTATGTACGCTACAGGCAAGAAGTTAAGATGTTTAAAAAATGTGAGGGTGACCCAAACCTCAGACCTGTACTGTATGTTTATATCCAAAAGGCACAGTTTTGTGGGTGTGTCCGTTCTTACGTTGAAATGAAGTGGGACGAAGACTGAGACACCAGGCCAGAGGGAGCTCAGTCTGTCCCTGTCCATCTGGCTCATATAACCCGCTGCTCCATCCAAAGCCCCATCTAATCAACCTCGAGCGCTGTGCCTTTGTTCATCTCACATGATCTGATCTTAAAAGTGACCTGCATTTACATTTACGGCATTTGGCAGACGGCCTTATCCAGAGCGACTTACAGCATGCTTTCATGTTTCCATCATGGCATGTAACTCAACATCCTACATTAGTGCAGTTTAGCAGAATAACAGATTTATCAGCTCACCTATAGGAAATGGCAACATTTTTTTCAAGATTTGAAACTCAAATCAGAATCGCGTTCATTTGCCAAGTAGTGTAGTATAAACTACAACAATATAAAGAAATATTTTAATATTCTATTCTAAGCAGAAAAACAGAAAGATTACAGAAATAATACCACAAGTGAACAGTTGTGGTAAGGAGGGTGATGGTGAGGAGAAGGTCATCTATTTATATTCCAAAACACAGAATGTGGATTTTTAAATTGATGATTATTTTCTTAAAAGTGTGTATGTGTGTGTGTGTGTTATGTTAGATATTCTCGTGAAAGTGTGTATGGGGGCACATCGAACTTACAAAAGAATCTCTCATCCGCCCACATACACCCGCGTTCACACACACAGGGCCCAGATGGTGATTATATGCCATCGGCTGAGTGTAGTGGAGCTGCTGCCTTGTTGAAAGGAGGCTCGAGTGGAAAGGGTGCTTATTACCCCCATTGGTGGGCTAGTATTGTATTATATATAGACCTTTGTAATCCCCCCCCCCTCCCCACCTCGTCTGAGGCCGCTCCATGGTCACTACCCAAAAAGGTCACATATGGAATTTTACCCACCGTGTTTTTTTTTTGTGTGTGTGTATTTTCTAATGCATGCAGACTCAGATGTGGGTCACACTGTACTTTTCTCTTTTTTTTTCCCATGAAACGTGCCAATAATGGGATTAAGCTGCAAAGCAAGCGGCTTAAAGCGGACCCTCATGTATCAACTACACCCGGAGCACTGCTACTGATTTCATAAGAATCATTCCCTCCCTCCTTCTCCTTATCTCCGTTCAGCGTGATAAACTGCTATCGGGTCAGAGGGCAGCAGTCCAACGTCCAGGCCAGGACAAAATCAGGCCACATGGGTTATAAAAGGCAGCCTGTCTGTCTGCCTGTCCCTCTTGTATTGGACACTGCATTTGTTGGAACAGGCTGCCATGTAGCCTGTGTTGCCCTCGACATCAGTCCTCGTTTTATTTTATTTTATTTTATCTCCCCAGTGTCTCTTCACTCCATCCTTAGCCCTCTTTTCCTCCCTGATAAGTGCAGGAACGTCACTGGCGGTGCTGGGAGCTGCCAACTACTTTACTATACTCTCTTAGTGTAAAATTTACATTCTCATTTCTTTTAAACTCAGTATTTAAAACTATTCAATACGTTGCAGCATGAACATTGTGTCGTGTTGATCGCAGTTGTCAGGATGATGAGATAAAATGAAATTATCAGTAATATAACCACGGGTTTCTTTTTAAACCAGCACCCGCGTTCGATTTGCCGGGTGTTCATAAAAAAACGCATCATAACCGCATGTCACACGGCGTGAAATGACAATCACGTTGCTCAACTACACGGTGTCCCTGTTCAGGTGCTCGGCACAGAGGGTGGAAGGTCGACGAACGTGGGTGCCTGGTAGAACGAGTTGACCCCGTGTTGCCCGGGGACACTTAACCTGCCATTAGTCGGTAAAAACAAAGGTAAACTCTCTGCCCAGGTTGGCGTGTTTACTGTATATTGTGCCGCTCAATGTGTAATCGTGTGTGTTTTGTACGAGAGTGCCGCGAGTTGACGTGTGGGTTCTCATTCGCCGCGCTCGTAGTGGAGGTCGCCATGGTAACGGCTGTAGCAGTGAAGTGTGAAATACAGAGAGAGAGAGAGAGCAGAGGAGAGGAGAGGCAGAAGGTGCCAGATAAATGGTTTCGCTCTATTTCAACGCGTCCCGACCGTCTATACGTTTCACTCTGAAACATAAACGCTTGTACGACAAACGTTTACGCAAATGTCCTTTTTTCTTGTCGTTTGTGGGTGAACCTCCCACTAAAGGGTTAAGAGTGAAATCGAAACACAGCGGGAGGAGGGGGGGGGGGCGGCGTGCCGCATTGAGCATGCTCCTTCTGTGTTAACTTCCTGTGCCGCTTCTCTTCCTTCACAGACGAGCCGGCAGGGGCAGGGGCTGAGAGGGAGGACGCCAACCTGAGGACACGGCAAAGCGCTGCCTCGGGTATTTATTTCGTCCGTTCACACAACAGGCACTGCCGAGACTGCGGCTACCAACGCTTTCCGGTGTCTGGCATCTAAAAGACAACTAATCTGTCCCTTTCATCTGATCGGGTCACATATGCCATCTTTCTTTCCCTTTTCTGTCTCGTGTCACGGCAGTTTCCCGGCAGGAAGAGAAGTGAAAATGCCCGCGATCAGGCTGTTACTGGAAGGGGAGGGCCTGTGAGCTTTTGGTTCCACGCCGTGGACGGTAACCCTCTTTCCTGTGAATGAGGAGTGACTTTCTGTGAAAGGAGGCTCTGCCGGTAATCTAAGCCGTTTTTGGAAAGGGGAGATAAGTGGGAGCCACCAGAGCCGCAGGGTCAGTGGGAATAAACAATGGGCTCTCAGAAGGACGCCGAATCCCCACACTCCTCCGTCAGTGGGACGGCCAACCCAAAATGCCGAGCGCCAGGGAAGAAGCCGGGCCGGATCTCCTTCCACAGCCTCTTCCACGGAAAACGGGGGACGCAAGGTGGGAAAGGAGCCGTGGCGGCGCCTACGTCCCAACAGCTCCATCAGCAGCCCCAGCAGCAGCTGCCCCCGCCGGCCACGCCTGCGTCTCCCTCAGCCACGACCCAGAACCCCCTCCAGGCCGCCGAACCGCTGTCCTCCAGCAGGCCGTCCCTGGGCGGGCCGGACACGCTGGAGTGCCCGCTGTGCCTGGTGCGGCAGCCCGCCGAGCGGCTGCTGGAGCTGCAGGGCTGCAGCCACCGCTCCTGCCTGTGCTGCCTGCGGCAGTACCTGCGCATCGAGATCACCGAGAGCCGCGTGCAGCTCACCTGCCCCGAGTGCGCCGAGCGCCTCTCCCCGCGCCAGGTGGCCCTCATCCTGGACGACGCCGCCCTGGTGGAGAAGTACGAGGAGTTCCTCCTGCGCCGGTGCCTGGCCTCCGACCCCGACTGCCGCTGGTGCCCTGCCCCGGACTGCGGGTGAGTTAAATGCATTTCAGAAGGAAACAGAAAATGTCCCGAACGACCCTGTTCTAAAGCACACAGGTCAGCTGAGAGGCGCGGTTTACTTCATAAACTGCTGAAGCTTTGCCACAGGGGGTAGGTGGGAAGAAAGGTTGTGATGAATATGAAAGTCATTTTTTAAAATCAAACAATAAAGCACAGGTTCCATTTAAAATAACATTCATTGTCATCAAAACTTATTAGATTGGTCAAAATGTATCTTTAAATATTATAATTATAACACATTAAATGAGGAAGGGTTATGTAGTCAGAATTGGAACCTTTCCTTGTTTGGTGAGATGTGGTTGATCTGATCATGTCTGCCATAGAAATGTTTTGGCGTGGAATGGTAACACCTTCTTAAAATTTTGCATATTGGCAAGGAATCAAATAGTCATTCCTGGAATTGATCAAAATAGCGACAGATGATCGAGACCCCGATGTCCTCCCCCTTCAGACGCATATTTTAACCTGTGTGAAGTTTTGGCTTGCTGGGGAATTTTTCAGACGTTATTTGTGTGTGTCGGTTTGTGTAGGAGTTCCTGTGTTTCCATAATGAAATGACTGAAATGTACAGTTCCTGTATGAACTTTAAAGTCACTTTGGGGATTTTTTTCCTTTTGTACAATTGACTCCTTGGTTCTATAATCAAAGCAGTTTATTGCCATGAAGTGGTTGACCCAGTAAATTGTATGTGTGTTTATGAGAAAGATTGTAATGTGTGTCAAGCCATTCTATTTTGTGTGACGAGGATTAAGGAGAATTCCCCCCACACAAATCATTTCAAGTCATCATCCCCACTCGTTTCTTTGGTAATTTGCATCAGCACTTCCTCTGCGGAGTCTCTCTGTTCCCTCTCTTCTCGTATTAAAGGCTTCACCAGGCGATGCGCAAGCATGTCTGCAACAGACGTTCAGAAAAGGCCCACCGCTCCCTCCCTCCCTAGGCCGATGGTTACTACGGTGACCGGAATACAGAACTGGCAGTGTTGCTAGGGGTAACAGAGGTTGGGATTTAATTAAAATGATCATTACCTTTTTATGCTGGACCATAAACGTCTTGGGTTTTTTTTTTTCCTACCCATGCTTTTGAGAACAACGTGCTGCTGTGAATAAATGGTCAGCACATTTATAAGGGACATTATTACGCCCCACTGCTGCAGAGCTGACGCTGTGTGTTGCTGCCTTGACAACGTGGATCTGTTTGTGGCAGCAAAATATTGTGTGTGTTGCTATAATACAGATTATAACATGAGAACACCAGTTGACTGCAATTAATCCAGATGGGACATTTTCTGAGGGAAATAATATTCTCAATTAATCATGCTTGCCAATATCCCCATATATACAGATACACACATATACATAGTTATATACACACACGTATATAAAAATCCATTTATACAGTGGGCGCAAAAAAGTATTTTTAATACTGTTTTTTTAACACTGTTTTTTAAGTTGTCTCACTTAAAAAGATTAATATATTTAATGAATTTATTTGTATATTGCTGCAGAAAATAAGTATTTAGCACCTACAAACTGTTTACAGAACTGTTCATTCTTCTTTAAGAAGCTCTTCTACCCTTCACTCGTCACCTGTATTAATGGTGCCTGTTTGAACCGGTTGGCTGCATAAAAGATGCCTGTCCACACCTTCAAACAGTCAGACTCCAACCTCCACCATGGCAAATCTGAAAGCAGAAGTTACACACTGCAGAGTTCCAAGAAAAGCCACTCAAGGGAGCGTTTCACAGTTATGCTCAAATATCTGTGGTTTGCCCTCCCCCTCCTTCTGTTTCCGACTCCCAAACCACACCCACCAGTAACTGTGGTATTGACAAGATCTTGAGTTTGTCAAGGTTGTCATGAGCAAACAGACTTTGAATTCACGTTTTCTCTATTACTCCCATTTTGAAACAGTGTAGCGTTTTTCACCCATTTTGAAAAATATTTAATATGCTAAAGTGGTGACATGATATTAATGTTATTCTTTTAAAACAGGCCAGTGTAACAGTAAAAATGCTTGTCATAATTTATTAAATGAATAAGTATAACTAGTTTATTATGTTAAATATACTCCAAAAAACTAATTACAGTATACTATAAGCGGCCAGAGAATACAAGAACATACTTTTTTTCTCAGTTGTCCTTTTAATATATACATATAGACAGAGAGAGTGTTGCACATCCGATACAGAACCTCCCCCCTATTATGACATTAGGGGATTAATATGACTATCATCTGAACAGTGATTACAGCTGTGATTTTTGTTGACCTCTTATATTAGGGACCAGGGCTCTTTATGTTTCAGCTACGATGACGCATGCTTGGAAATGGTCCGTACCTCAAAATCAAAAATAAATAAAAAGTTGTTTTACTCATGATATTCCGATTTCTGTTGGCTGATTGTGACCTCTGCCCTACAGGAACACAGTAAACCTTAGTAAGCGCTGGCCAGCCTCGCACCAACCCGGTCTCTGCTCTTCTCACAGGTTTGCCGTGATAGCCTCGGGCTGTGCCAGCTGCCCCAGGCTGGTGTGTCGCAGGGAGGGCTGCGGGGCCGAGTTCTGCTACCACTGCAAGCAGTCCTGGCACCCCAACCAGACCTGCGATTCGGCGCGCCAGCAGAGGGCGCTGTCTCTGCGCACGCACAGCAACCACTCGCCCAGCTACACGGCGGAGCAGGGGCCAGGTGGCTATCTGTTTGCACATGCTTAAATGAACCTGGCGGCAAAAACATGCAGTCATTTAATGACATGGAAATGTGTTTGCTCTCAGCTCTGGCCTCTTTTTTTTTTTTACATTTTTTCCACCCTCTGCTAACACTGTGAACACAGGCAGACTAAGTGCACGCGCTCCGCTGGGCTTTGTGTCTAGAATATTAGTTTCTTCATTACACTTGCACCCTGCACAACAACACTGCGCTCGCCGAAACTAGCCCTGCCCATAACTCATCAGGGTTTTTCCCAAAGGCCGTGTTTTGTACAGAGTCTGCTATTTTTAATCTGAAGAAGATAAAATTGTGCAGATCTTGTTTCTGTGAAAACTATGGAACACTGACCCATCACAGCACTTGACTACAAACGTAGCACATTCTGGTTGTCAAACTGGCCCTGTCCTCTGTCTGCAGCTGATGACATCAAGCCTTGCCCGCGGTGTGGGGCCTTTATCATTAAGATGAATGACGGGAGCTGTAATCACATGACCTGTGCCGTGTGCGGTTGTGAGTTCTGCTGGCTGTGCATGAAGGAGATCTCTGATCTGCACTACCTCAGGTAAAGGCCGGGCTCAAACAGCAGAAAGACCTAACGAACCATTTTCTGTTAACATGCTTAAGTTATAGTTGTGCCCGTCTCTTTGGCTCCAGTCCGTCAGGCTGTACGTTTTGGGGAAAGAAGCCATGGAGTCGCAAGAAGAAGATACTGTGGCAGCTGGGCACTCTCATCGGCGCCCCAGTGGGCATCACCCTGATTGCTGGCATCGCAGTGCCTGCCATGGTCATTGGCATCCCAGTCTATGTTGGCCGCAAGGTGAGACAGAGCATCGCCGAGCCGACATCTGCTCGGAGCGTCACTGAATTGTTTCGCTGTGGCAGGCAGTCGTTAGTATGCCTCAGAGTGCCAAGGGCACTTACAGGAAGTGCGTTTGCATAGTAAATTAGTTCCCTTGAAGTGCACAGCAGTCTGTCTATTCACAGACAAATGCAGGTTTTTTTCAACTAGACCTGTCTTAAAATGATCTTAAAAACGATTTATTTGTCTTACTTGTACATTATTTGTCTGTGACTAGATCTAAATTGATTTCTTATACCTTTGTATTGTCATAAAAGTAGATTTAAATTCTTTTTAGTGACGTCACCAGACTGCCTTTGTAGAATAGAAGTGTATGGAATAAGTGAATTTTTTTAAGACTGTATTCCACCTATGCTGTTGCTAAAGTACATGCTTGTGCATTAGATTCACTCCCACTATGAGGGGAAGAAGACTTCCCATCACCGGAGGAACCTAGCTATCACAGGGGGTGTGGCCCTGTCCATCATCACGGCACCTGTCATTGCAGCCGTCAGTGTGGGTAAGTAATGTAAAATTGTTTATTGATAATGCTTGTTGCGTAGACTCTTGGTAAAACAGTTGAAGCTACAGGTTTGATAATGTCTGGGATTGGACCTCCGTTGTTATCAGACATTAGCAACATTAGAAGTACAGTAATGTAAACTGTATTTACATTAAACACACACTGTAAACCAGAGGTGTGGACTCGAGTTACATGACTTGGACTCAAGTCAGACTCGAGTCATTAATTTGATGACTTTAGACTCGACTTGACAAAATGTAAAGACTTGGACTTTAACATCATTGACTCGTGACTTCACTTGGACTTGAGCCTTTTGACTTGACAAGACTTGCTGTTTCCCAGAAAACCCAAATGTTAAAACATATGTTATTACCGAACGCTCTGTATCTTTCAATGTCTGTGTAAATGTGCGTCTGTGCGCGTATTTGCTGTCGGCAAGACATCCAATCAAATTAGATCCACGTGGTTTTGAGCCAACAGCATCCATCCAATCAAATTACAGGACAACCAATGCAGTGGAACTCTCAAATAACGCGCCAGTTAGACAAAATGATACCAAAGATAGATTCGTTCGGATATAAAAACTACGAGGTGGTCACCAAAAAATGAATAGCAGTATGCAAAACATGCGGGTCGAAGATTACAGACGGAGAGGCAACAACTTCCAACTTCGTTCGACATTTGAAGTTGCACAAATACGGTAAGTTCTGAGTAAATGCTAACGCTTATTTGCTAACTTTTCTTTGCTGTGTAGTTAAATCAGTGAGGCTGTAAACTCGCTGTTAACGTCGCAAACTGGTAATCTGTCCACTGCGAGTTCACTCCCTTAATTCGTACACTTATTAAAGTGATTTTTTTAAACCTGGTAGGATGAGGTACTTATACATAACATTAGTCGATGTACAGTATCGCACACAGTAGACGGAGGTCAGCAGCAACGTGTATTTTAGCCACCAACAAAGACGTACAATACATACATATTAGTGGTGGGCCATTATCGGCGTTAACGTGCTGTGTGAGACTCTTATCAGGAGATAAAAACGTGCCGCGTTAACGTGAGACTCTTATCGGGCGATAAAAAAAAATATCGCCGTTAATCTATTCACAAAGTTGGGTTGGGAGCTCTGTCTATACTACGCAAGCTATTGAGTTAAATGGTTAGATATATAAGTATATTTCTTCTTACTTGTGTCTTTTATGTTCTTATTTTCTAAAGACTTTTATTTTGTTTTTGAGACCCGGTTTAGTTCTCTTGGACACATGGCGGGAGTTGTGAGGTGCGTCGGGTTTGTGTGCAAAAAGTTATTTCTTTCATTTTAATTTTTTGCATGTGTGTTATTTTGTGAATGTTTTTTTTATGTTCTTTTAATATTGTATATTGTAGAGAGAGGTGCAGAAAGATGCGATGTTCTGACGCGACCTTGCTTTTTGTACAGAATACTCTTTGCACAGAAAATCTCTTGGGTGTCAGCTCATCATTTGTGGTTCAAGAAACGAAATAAATAAGTTACACAACGCAGAAGAAGAACCGCTACACTATGATGACTTTCACCTTGATATTTTAGCGCGGATGTATACCTAGCCGAATTGCACTGTAGGGGGCGAGAACGAGTCTTCGAACTGTGAAATGACCACATCAAACGTGACGTGGTAACATGGATGCAGCTATATAACTGAATAAACAGTTGGTAAACACAAGTACATCTTATTTTCCACTTCCCGCGGTTAAGTCTGTTATGTTCATGTGTTTGTTACAGTACAGGACAAACTGCTGTGGAACTAATTGAAATGCAATATGTGATGGAAATACAATGTTAGCACTTTTTGTTCAAATAATTACAGTTGCACTTGTTTTTTCTGATGCGTTTATTCTGTAAAGCAGTGGTTTAAAATGAAGAATATTAAAAAATATGAGTTAAATGTTAAAAATGAAGTTAATAGTGCAATGTCAGCACTATTTATTTCTGCAGTTTCAATTGCACTTGTTTTAATAAAACAATAGATTTTAAAAGCATACACGATCGGTGAAAATATATTATTATTGTGCGGTTGAAAAGACTTGAAAGGACTCGAAACTCAAACTGCAGGACTTAGGACTTGACTTGAAACTTATCAGTCTTGACTTTGGACTTGACTCGACACTTGCCTGTCTTGACTTGGCACTTGACTTGGGACTTGAGGGCAAAGACTTTGTCCCACTTCTGCTGTAAACACAGCAAGTGAGGATACTACAGTACTACACTACATTTTAAACGTGCAGCATCTTAACAGTACATTAACAGTAATCGAAGAGACTGCTGGCACACCACTAGAGAGTCCAAGTACCACAGAGAACAAAGACTCTAGCTAATGAACGACTTAAATAAATAGTTTTCTGCTTTAAGTAAAAAGCCAGGATGTTTATTGCTCTGAAGTTAGCATTTGGTTCAACTGTAACCTTTGATAATGATTTTCGATACCTTACTGACTTTTCAGGCATTGGGGTACCTATCATGCTGGCGTATGTGTATGGCGTAGTGCCTGTCTCCCTCTGTCGTGGTGGAGGGTGTGGGGTCAGCCGTGGTAAAGGCAACGGCGTTCGAATAGACTTTGACGAAGATGATGGCCCAATCACAGGTAAGAAAAAAAAAAACAAACCTATGCATTTTTAAAAGTTTCAATTTTCTTTCAAGCCTTCATCCATGTTGTCTTTCTGTGCAGTTGCAGATGCCTGGCGGGCACTGAAGTCCCCCAGTCTCGGGGAGAGCAGTCTGGAGGGTGGCGCCAGCGGACTCAGCACCACCTCTCCCAGCGAGGCCCTCTCTGTGGCCCCAGGGGGCCTTACCGAAACGCCCAATTTTAACACACTGGCAGGAGGAGCACTTGGCACCAGAGCCGGCAAATACAGCAGGTAAGGAGAAAAAAATGACATTTTTAAATGCTTATTTTCAGTACCAGAGGCTTAAATGAAGCGTTCGCCTCTTCAGATTGGAGGTCCAGGGAGCAGAACTGGGAAAGGAGGGCGTGAGGAGAGAGACAGGGAGCCTGGGAACAGCCAGCGATGGTGCCAGCACCAGAGGCATGGCTGGATCCATCACGTCCTCATACATCCTACCTGACAAGTGAGTAATTTTATATTAATTGTTTTTTTTTTTTTACTGTCTCATCATGTGGCATTGCTTATCAAATCTTCATTTTTCTTGGTGTGTTTCAGGGAAGGCACTAATTTAGAAATTCAGGTGGACATTGAGACTAAACCAAGTCACCTGTGTTTGACCAGTGAGGAGGACCTTGTTCCACCCCCTGCATCCATGGTGCCCGGTTCAGGGGAGGAGCCTCAGGACTGCAGCTCACGCAGGGGCGGGGTTCTGTCTGGCTCATCTTTGGGGATCTTGCAGGGCGTGTCTCTCAGGGAAGGGCTGCGCGACGTCACACTCGCTCAGCCTGAGAGCATTCGCAGCGACCTGGAGATGTCGGACACGCAGTCGGACGACATTGCCGAGCTCACGTCGGACGACTGCGACTCTCCCCACCCCAAGAGCTGCTGTGCCCCACCCCCACCTCAAACCACCTGTCGCGCCTTGAACCCCTCCGATGGCCTGCATTGTCCCGACAACGTCATCCTTTACGTTTGATTTGTCAGGGGGCATCTACTTTTGCACAGTCCTAACTATATTGTCAGCTTTTTATTGGTTTGCAAGGCTTTTTTTATGTGTTGCAATACAGATTGTCTGGAGCCCTGTAAACTTATCTCTCTGTGTCCAGAGCAGATAGGACTCTACCTCTGTTAGAATTCATTGATATTTCCTCTCTTTTTTTCTTGGTGCAACATGCCATGGCTACTTAAAGCTAAACAAGCAAGAATAGTGATTCAAATTCCCACAGAAGAAACAGTGTCAATAATTAAATGTCACCAAGCACATGTATTATTTTTTAACCTGACTTGCTGTTTTTTCCATTTATTACTGAATGATCTTGATTAGCTGTGTGCGTGTGTGTGCATGGCGGACGTTTGTGTATTTGGGCGCAAGTGTTGCAATTACCTGTACACAGTGTTGCACAGACCGATGGGACAACCACTTTTTTTTTCTCTCTTGTGGAACGGCCATCGGTTTTCCAGAAGGTTCCAGAATGCTATGATCCGCTGTCAGTTTTACTATCACTGACTTCCTGCCTTACTGACGACACCAGTCCGGCACACACCACTGCAAAAACTCGGACACTGGCTCACTGACAACTCTGTCTGTCCTCAAATTGTCTGCTGCTCGACTGTTTGTGTGTGTGTGTGTGTGTGAACTGCTTAGCTTGAGAAACTGGAGGGAAAAGCAGTCAGATGCACAAATAGTTTCATCAGACATGATGACTGGTTGAGAACAGGTAGTCTGACTTTGTTTTGCTGTTGAATGGGTGAAAGGATGAATGAGCACTTAATGCACTTTATGGACATTTTTTATTTTGCTGTTTATTTTAACTGTTGCTGTCTGTTGTTGCATTTTTTCCTCCAAATGATTAAAAGCTGATCATTAAGATGGATGCATTTTAATGGTTATTCTAAGTGTTATTATTTTACGATACACATATGTAACGTAGGATTTGTATTGAAAACACTGAAGAACTGTTTCATATTCCTTTTAAACAAATATCTTACTCCCCTCCCATTGCTGCAGCTGCTGTGTTTTTTCTGCCGTTTTGGATTCAAGTACTTAAAAAACAGCTTGTTTAAAATAACACTTTTTAAGAATTACTGATAAAATCTGAAGATCTGCTTGTGTTATTATGTTGGGTTTTTTTGGTCTGGTCTGTGAACATGGTCCAGCTGTGTTATTTTTGACCCTGTAAGAAATTGCCAGAATGATACCAAATTCGAGATGTTCTGTTGATGTTCTGTTTCATACACATGATGAAATCTAATGCATCAAAAAAATCTGGCACGACATTTTACCGAAACACTGAAATAACATGAGCGGAGCTTCACAATGGAACAGTTCATTTGTAAACTTGCAGACTAATTGTTGCAAGATTTGTGCACTTATTGATTATGTAAACACAAAATGTACACCAAGGTATTGTTAGAGAATCGTCCAGAGAAAATAAAGACATGATTATTTAAAAAATAAGATGCCATGTCTGAGCAAGCTGTATTACTTTAAATTGTGATTAAAGGGGTTTTAGCAAAGTGTTTAATTCCAACTAATATTGGTGATGAATATGGAATAATTGTATATAAGCAAGAACTTAGAGCCTAAACGTTCCATCTCAGCAGGGATCACATGCAGTATATATCATGACTGAACAAGAGAGACTTCTATTTTAAATATTTTAAACACCCCCAAAGTAATCTACTAACTAACAACAACCAAAACAATCAGTTATGTGCTCCAGCGTGTCTTGAAAGATGAGGAACATTACTGGCTCATGTATGTAATTTCTATGCACAAAATAAGCAAAGACATTTTTCAGTTCATGTCAACATTATTGGCCAATGTTACAGAAAGTATTGCCCAGGCAGAGAGTGAAAGGCTCATAGCTAATAGGCCACTCCTCTGACGGTGACCTCTTAATTATTCCTATTTATGATGAGCCAAATGCCTCAAAAGTGAAGTGATTGTCACATGTGATGCACAGCACACGGTGCACACAGTGAAATTTGTCCTCTGCATTTAACCCATCACCCTGAGTGAGCAGTGGGCAGCCATGACAAGCGCCCGGGGAGCAGTGTGTGGGGACGGTGCTTTGCTCAGTGGCACCTCAGTGGCACCTTGCCGGCTCGGGATTCGAACCAGCAACCTTCTGATTACGGGGCCGCTTCCTTAACCGCTAGGCCACCACTGCCCTCAGTTCAGATGATAGTGGTCATGCATGTATGTTTGATTGTTGCACAACAGCAAGAGCCTGAGAAATCCATGAACAGAATGTCTCACCAGGCATCGCGATTGTTCAGCTACTCTTTTAAATTTATGCCCCCACCTTTTTTATTGATTAAGTCATTTGTCATATAAAATGAAATATTCACTCCAGGACCAACTCCAATACATAAAAAGAAGACTGTGTTGGAATCAATAAGTGTTCCAAGTTTAAAAATAAATTAAAACTAATAAACGTTGGGTGTTCAGCATCAGGGCTCAAAAGGATGATAGACATTTTACAAAAAAGATGATTCCAAGTCAATTTAACAGGACTTTTCCAAAAGCATTAGATCTTCTAACCAAGATTTTCCAGGTGGAGCCGTTCGGTCTTTCTTCAATTTTCTACAAAGTCAGCTGGACGCCAATCGTTTTGGGGGAACTGAACGGAATTAATTGAGTACCTAAGGATTTCTTATAATTAACACTAAAATGCGGCACCACGCAGTTACCTGGTGCTGCAACTCTGTCCTTTTGCTTTGCAGCGCCCTCTAGTGCCTCACTTATTAAGGTAAGACCATTTCTTTACAGCATTGTCGTAAATAGTAGCGCGGTTACCTAGGAACCACGACCCACCGTTTTACGTCAGGCCGTACATGTCGAAGGATTACGGAAGGTTAAAGTGACTGAATCGCTTGGTAAATACCCACAGTTATTTTTCTGTGTTTTTTTTTTCCTGCTTGTGGTGACATTTGTAGAGATTCTTACAACAGCACTAATGGTGTGTTAGCGGTGATGACAGTTCCTGCCGTTGCGAATTAAAGACTAGCGGCCTGAACGTCCAACATGTAATCGGGCCCGCTAGCTGCTGGTTAGTTGAGTTTTTTTGGGGGGATTTTTATTGTTCTGCTTGGTGCCAGATTAAAAGCGGGACGTGACTCGCAGCGCGCGTCGTGTGCCAATGGGTGTTAGTAGCCTAGTGGGTAACGCACTCGCCTATAAACCAGAAGACACGGGTTCAAACCCCACTTACTACCATTGTGTCCCTGAACAAGACACTTAACCCTGAGGGTCTCCAGTGGGGGACTGTCCCTGTAACTAATGAGTGTAAGTCGCTCTGGATAGGGGCGTCTGATAAATGCTGTAAATGTAAATGTAGGCATTTGGTCGGTACAGTACGTGCTGCTCCGGTCCTGGTCACATTGCCCTACCTTGTCAGAATTTCCTACCGCAGCGTATTTTTATCGCGACTGTTCCTGCTAGCTGTACGAATGCGATGTGCAACTTGTTTATATAATAACTTTACTATTTTACTGTCCATAAACCACAAGTAGTATGTTGTGATAGGTTGCCCTTCCACCAGTGATTTACCTGTTCGAATATAACCTATGACACTTAATTGTCAGAAAAACCACATGTATGTTCTGATAACTCAGAAACAGAAGTATGTGGTGCTGTACTTACTGTCTTTTCCTTTAACCACTTCAACTACATTTACAGCATTTATCAGACGTCCTTATCCAGAGCGACTTACAATCAGTAGTTACAGGGACAGTCCCCCCCTGGAGCAACTTAGGGTTAAGAGTCTTGCTCAGGGACACAATGGTAGTAAGTGGGATTTGAACCCGGGTCTTCTGGTTCATAGGCGAGTGTGTTACCCACTAGGCTACTACCACCTACTAAACTTTGAAAACCGTGCAATGGCAACGTGCGTTTCTGGCCGTGCGCATGCGCTGTTGCATTTGGTAGGAAGTTTCGATAAGTAGCATGAAATGATGGAACACCTGTTAGGCAGCCTGTGTCTCGATTTAATGCATTTTTATTATTTGGGGTGGCAGAAGCCTAGCGTGGTAAGACGTCTGCTAAACACATTTTATTTTGCATAGTCCAGAGCAGGGTTTCCCAGCCCTGCGCTCACTCCAGCCCTACCTTGATGAGGCTCAGGTTTTATGGCCTAATAATTTACACCCCACCCCCCAAAAAGCCATACATGCACTGACCACAGTCAAAGCCCCGGACTTCCTTCTTTCTAACCTCCAACTGTGCAATAGCCATATTAATATTTATTAGCATGTTCATCATTACTGCCAATACTTGCAAACAATGTGAAATAAATGTGCAATAACACTATATATAATATAAAGTGTATATAAATCCATTCTGTTATTTATTCTTCCCATATGTATATTGCACTGTCACTTGTAATTCCTGCCCCTTACTGTGTTGTATTTGTATTGCTCTATTTACTACGTTCATGTCTGCACTGAAGGAGCTGGGTTATATTATCTCATTGTACATGCGTGTAGTGACAATAAAAGGCATTTACGCAGCAAACCGCATCGCGTGCTGCCTCCGTATCCCAGCAGGTCCGCGGCCGCGTGTCTCCTTTTAAAAGTGGTGATCTACGGTCGGACCAGACGGAGCCCATTTTCCTCGGGCTCTGACCTGCACAAACACTGTCATTAAAGTTCAGCTTTTGTGCAGACATTTGGTCATGAAAATGTGCCTTAGAGTAATGGAAAAGTCCTGGAAATTCCTTTCTAAAAGTGTGTGAGAACCCTGGTGAGAATTGGTGTTTTAGTTATGTTTTCTAGCCCACACCTTTTCAACTGAACTTGAGTAAAGCAGTTCCGTGTACCTGTGCTGTGCTCTTGTTGCAGAACCATGCCGTTCGTGGACATTCAGGGGAAGCTGGGGATTAGCCTGGACCGGTGGATACTGACGCAGAGCGGCGAGCAGCCCTACAAGCGCGCCTCGCGCTGCCACGCCTTCGAGAAGGAGTGGATCGAGTGCGCCCACGGCATCGGCCAGACCCGCGCGAGAAACGAGTGCAAGCTGGAGTTCGAGGACTTCTACGAGTGCATGCATCGCCAGAAGACCGTAAGTAGAGCCGACGCGAGAGCGCCGGCCGCCGCTTGTGGCGCGGCCGCTAACGCTGCCCTCCCCCTGCAGAACAAGCGCTTACTCCAGATCAAGCAGCAGCGGGACAAACTGGTGAAGGACGGCTCGTACGCGCCCCCCGCCCACCACGCCGGCAACGAGGAGGTGCGCCCATGAGGTCTGCGTGACCTGCCTGCAGCCAGATGGAATCACAGGTTTCTTGTAATTACCACTGTATTAATATTGTTCGACTTGTATTAAAAAAATAAATATTATTGATGCTGCTTTTGTGGTAGTGCTGTGATTCTTGTTTGCTGCTTCCACTCATTCCTGTAAGAATTTACTAATAATATGTGTTTGTTGTGTATAAATATATATTATTGAATTACAAAAGTACAATTATCTTAATGGTTGTTTTGTTTTTTTAATGTAGGGAGTTACAAATTGTTAGTGACAGTAACCATTTGATTGAAAATGGTTGGCCATATGTACGTGACATTGACACTTTCACGCCTTTCCGGAACATTCTGGTGTTAGAAGTTGTGCCAAGACGTTTGTCACGGTAAAGATGATGATCACTGAAACTGTTCTGTATGCATCCATTTGACCGCGGTAGCCTGGTGAGTAAGGCAGCGTGGTTACGTGTTACTCCCTGAGGTGCTGCTCATGTAATCACAATAGCCATCACGATAGTGAACTCTGCCAGAACTCTCCGTTCTGACGGTCTATGTGTGAGTCTTGATGATCTACTTTCTGCAGTAACACAAGATCATCTAATTTGTAAATGGGACTCCTGTGATGGTTTTATCACTTGAAGTACCCATTACAGGGTATAAAGTATGGCTCAAGGCTGGAAAGCACTACAAGACGTCCTGACAAAAAGATTGACGGTCACAAGATTGGGGCAGTGGTGGCCTAGCGGGTAAGGAAGTGAACCCATAGTCGGAAGGTTGCCGGTTCGAATCCCGATCTGCCAAGGTGCCACTGAGTAAAGCACTGTCCCCACACACTGCTCCCCGGGCGCCTGTCATGGCTGCCCACTGCTCACCAAGGGTGATGGTTACACTGCACTCTGCTTTTATCACAATGACAATCACTTCACTTTCATGATGGAAAATGTTCATATCATACATATCTTCTGTATGCTACTACATTCTATGTTCACTGGTGTCTGGATATTAGATTCCAAAAGTCTTCTTTTTATGTATTGCTGTTGGTCCTGGGATGAAGGTGAATACAAATTATTTCTGTCAACAGTTAACATGATTCATCGCATACAGCAGAATTCTGCCCAATTGTGTTTTAGTTTATCCACTTGTATACTATTTTGAACTCTTCTAACTGTTTTCTCCATGGTTTGCACACTTTGTGAGCTTTCATTAAACTAATTTTGTCCCCCTTCATCGGAGTTGGGCCATTGGGCCGCTTTTGTCGGCTACAAAGTGCATGTGAGCTGACTAAGCAGAGTTTGCACACTGAAAAAGCAATAAGACTGTGTCCCGCAGCAGGCCTGGCTGTCTCTGGGTTTTCACTAAGTCCTGCTGAACTGGGTTTGGACGTTGTTTGAGTAAGTGCCAGGGTTGCCAGGCTCGCTCTTTTAACGCCAAATTTGCCAAATCTAATGAAAGTTAAAAAAAAAAATAAACGCAATGAAAGGGGATATGACATTTATAAGGGTTTAACATTTACTTTTTTTTATGGATCCATACAATTGGCCTTGTGGTTTGTTATCTGGATATAATCTGGAAACTGGAGGGATGCTCCCTCTAGCAGTATTGGTTTTGTAGAACCTTTTGGGACAGTGTGATGCACTGGTTCTGTCCTTGGCATGCGTTTACTAAAACTGTTAGTAATTCTGTTAGTTGTGACCTCATGGCCAACACACACATGCCCAGTTTACTGTACTTTTTTTTAGAATTTCTTGGGGTCGGCGAAATCTGGCAACAGACAAGAATTCCATCACACCCCTTCGCGGATCAGCGAGGTTGGGGAGCAATTCCAAAAGTTTGGACACACCTTCTCATTCAATGTGTTGTCTTTATTTTCATGACTATTTACGTTGGTAGATTCTCACTGAAGGCATCAAAACTATGAATGAACACATGTGGAGTTATGTACTTAACAAAAAGTGGAGACCTGGCCACCACAGTCACCGGACCTGAACCCAATCCAGATGGTTTGGGGTGAGCTGGACCAACAAGTGCTAAACACCTCTGGGAACTCCTTCAAGACTGTTGGAAAACCATTTCAGGTGACGACCTCTTGAAGCTCATCGAGAGAATGCCAAGAGTGTGCAAAGCAGTAATCAGAGCAAAGAAACTAGAATATAAAACATGTTTTCACTTATTTCACCTTTTTTTGTTAAGTACATAACTCCACATGTGTTCATTCATAGTTTTGATGCCTTCAGTGAGAATCTACCAATGTAAATCACCATAAAAATAAAACACATTGAATGAGAAGATGCGTCCAAACTTTTGGCCTATACTGTACATGTATATGTGTGTGTCTGTGTGTGTGTGTCATACTTTTGTCAAGTGTTAATGTGTACACGCATCAAGCAGCAGAAACCATCATGTTCACCAGTTTTCCCAGACAACAGGCTCTTAAATCCAGTGTCCATGCACGTATTTTTTTCTTTGTGAAGTGGGAAAAAAAACAAACCCACGTTGACAGGGATCAGTGTCGGGATTAATACGATAATGGAAGATGGAAGCCGCGGCGCGTCCACGTTCATCCCCCCGCCGGCCATTCCGGAGGACGACCGTAGCGGGGGCGAGAGAAGGAATACGGCGGGAGGGGGCGGAGAGAAGCACGGAGGGCAGGCGGTTCTCGGGCTGCCGGGGAGCGATCTCGGTTTGCAGAGGAGAAAGAAAGGATTTAAATAAAAAAATTAAAAAAAAAATAAAAAAGAAGAAGACGAAGACCGAGCGACAAAAATTAAAAGGCGGCGCCGCGTAGCGCGGGAGCGGCATCCCACCCTTCCCGGCTCCGGAGCGCCCCGTTACCCGGTAAGGAGAGTCCAGATGCGGCGGCCGAGTGCATGCATGCGGTCGCTCGTCACTCCACGTTTCGCGCGGCGTGACGGTACCACGGACACGCGGGGCGGATAAGAGAGGGAATATCGCGAATATCCTCGGCCGCATCCATCTTTTTCTCGTCGGGAAGCTGCTTTTTTTTGTTTTGTTGTCACGTTCCCGAGTATTTGCGGTGGAAAGATCATGAATGGACTTCGTGGGGGGAAATTCCTCCAGAATTCCCGAGCTCGTTCTCCTATAAAACGGGAATCTGACCAGAATAACGCCGAGCGCGCGTGGCGGTGGGCGGTTTCACCAAAAACGATCCGACGGAGAGAAAACTGGACTCTGCTGCCGCACAGATGGCCGCTCGCCCCTGTGGTGAGCGGCCGTATGTCTGGGAGAGTCAATAAAAATGCAAAAAAAAAGGAATGCAAGGTGTGCTTTTAATATAGGCATTACCATGCATTTGCACACCTTCTTGTACCAGACTGCAGACACACGCCCCCCTTCCCGTCTTTCCGAAGGGAGTGGCCGTCTCTAGTACCCTGCAATAGTCCAGACCTGATTACATTTACGCCATTTACCAGTCGGTAGTGACAGGGACAGTCCCCCCCATGGAGACGCTCGGGGACACGATGGTAGCAAGTGGGGTTCGAACCTGTGACTTGGTGCTCTTCTGGTTCATAGACGCTACCACACCAACACAAAAACTGTCATTTTGTTTCAGATAACTTTTTGTATCATTGTCCGTGCTCTTCTGTAATAGTAATAATAATTGAGCCTTCGGTATTAATAATCTGGACACTATTTTGCTTTTTTGCTGTTATTGAAGCGGTATGCAAAAGATATGTCGCTAACAGCAAACCAAGGGCATTTTGGGGTCAGTTTTTGCACTTGTGAAAACACATTAAAATAGAAATGACCTTTTTTTTTTATTTTAATTGACTATTTTAGTCGTTTCAGTGACCCTCTCTTTCTTCATGCAGGGCCTCTGACCCCGTCTGTTCATGGGTACTGTGATCAGGGCGTGGACACGGCAGGGAATAAACAGTAGCAGGGCACGAAAAAACTTATTCCGCTGCTCCGACTGTCCTGTCTGTCCCAAGCTGCCGTTTTACTGCCAACAACAGAGGCGAGGCAGAAACGATTGAATTATTCTTGGTTGTTGTTAATTTCCGCATAATGACACAGTGTGGCTTTGAACCACGCCGAGTCTCTCTATTTATATCCGCGCGCTGCCACAGAATGAAAGTGCTGTCAGGAAGCGACGGAGCGCCGCTGCTTTCTGGCCCTCAACCCCGGACGGTGTTGCTGGGCTTTCACAAACCCACCCAGACATGCAGAGCTTGCGGAAGTCTGGCTGCATTACTGTGGCCACGTCTCCCTGTTGACTGGCAGAACTGCGCTGGCGAGCACGTCCGTGTGAGGGCCGTGACAGGTCGTTTCAGGCCTTCGGTGAAACGTCGGCAGGGGCGTAGGAGACGAGAGGACAGCTCCAGACACCAACGTGCTGAGGTCGGTTTTAATCGACCTCCTCGGTGCATCTTTAGCCCTGTGATGGACAGAGTTTTAGTAACGCTGTCGTGGGAGCCATTCCTTCCTGTTAATGACTGAAGGCCTATTTCTGTCTTCTAGAGTGTCCCATATTGATTGGTTCCAAGGCGGCATTAATAGAAATCTACTCTGTAAAATCTGTCAATAAATCAACATAAGCGTGTCATTTTATTAATATGTTTTTGGCCTGCCATTTAAGGCCTTTGGAGACCACACGGGGGCGATATTAAAACTATACGTTTGCATGTTCTGGATCTGGCAGCTCCATCCAGCGGTGCCGCAAACAGCAAAGACTTCTCAGCCTAAGAGTTAGGGTTCGGGTATTTATTTACGTCTAAGTTACGTATTTTTATCCGACAGTTGTATCAATTCCAAACACATTCATGCATCCTGGTGTCTAGCAGGGTCTAATTTTATCTTTATTTATTCGATTATCTTCATTTATTGCGATTTATTCATTATGGTGACTTGATTCTTCCTTGAACTGGACCTTCCAACATGGTGACTCTTGATTGTTCGTGATTGAGGATGATGAATTGATGGAGTGACTCTGTTACCTTCCCCTCCTTTCCCTGACCTTAATTCTACTTTCTGCCCTCCCCCCATCACATCCCACTTCCTGTATCGCCCATTCCATCCCTCATCCCGCAGCGGCAAGATGCTGTCCTCGGACGACGAGAGCCTGAGCGAGCGGTCCTGCGCGAGCGAGCCATCGTTCCGTAGCGAGCGCTCGGGGTCCCTGTCCCCGTGTCCGCATGGCGCCCCCTCCGGGGCCCCTGGCGACACGCTGCCCTGGAACCTGTCCCGCCACGAGCGCCGGAAGCGCAAGAGCCAGGATTCGGTGCTGGACCCTGCTGAGAGGGCAGTGGTTCGGGTGGCAGGTACGAGCGCGTTACTTATTTAGTCTTGGAAGCACTGCGGAGGTCCCACAAAACCTCCTCTGTTCATCCGTGGAGAGAAGTGAATTTTTTACGGACCAAACGGAGAGGTCTTGTCACACTCTTATACTAAATCTGGCCTGGATATCATACTGTGTATGAATTATTATTGCACTTTTTGCAGACCTTTTGATTTTGTACCATCTTTACAACTGTACATCAGTTACATTAAATATAAAGAAAATAAAGTTTAAGATGCATAAGCAGCAGTCTGTGATTTTGCAAACTGTCATTTGTGACGCAAGCCTTATGGAAGTTTGAGATGGTGTGGTCTCTTTGGCAGTGTCTTCGTCCAGCCTGAGATCTGTGTTAGAAGTACTGAATTTCGTAATTGGTCTATCATATGAAGTTCTTTCGAGAGTTTTTTTTTCGTGTCTCCTGGCACGGTTTCCCTTTCTGTTGCTATTTCTGCTCATTTAATTACAGCGTCTTACACGTATTAGGATTGAAACAAAGATGTGACTGTGCCGCTGCATTACAGCAAATGGCTAGTGAATGTGACCAGAAGCATGACGGTAATAAAAAAAAAGCTGGATAAGGGAGCAAAACTGACATTTTGATTTAACCAAATTAACACAAATATACGATACAAAGCTTAATGAGAACCCGGATGACTTTACGTGCTTTTGCAGAAAGGGTTTGGTCTTTTTGGACAAATTGTTTGATTCCGCTTTTTGTGTTTTAATGTATGTAACCCAGACTTTTGGGGTGTGTTTTTAGTAACGTGTCCTCTATGCAGAATGGTTATTAGCTCATTTGCACATAGTTTTCGCATATTTGCCAGAAAAGGGCCTGTTAAAATGCAATCTTTGTGTCTGCATTTACTCTAGGTATCAAGAGGCCTGTCTGTGGTTTCAATTTTTTTCAGGCATCTCAAAGGGCAGCTCTGCCTAAACACCCCCACCCCCATTTGCTTGTTGCTATGGGGACCTGCACACTCTTCCAGTTGTCTAGTTTCCATGGCTATAAAGGAGCTGGGAAAGGGAGAGCTCCCGGGATACGGAAAAAGGAAAGAGAGAAAAAGGAAATTACAGCAAAATAAACAGTGAAGATGGAGAGAGGGAGCTCGCCTGAATGTTAATTTGACATTGAGAAAGAGACCCGGGTTCTGAAGGTGCCCGGGGGGCGGGGGGTGGGCTGCTGGGCAAGAGCCCGTCTGCAAGCGGAGGCTTGTGGAGAAGGGCGGTGAGAGGCCAGGGTTCAGTGAAGGGCTGCAGTGCAGGGATGAGTAATGAGGACATATCAAAAGGGACAGGGGTGAGAGGGCCGGTGTGGACGGGCACATCGTGCACAGGGCCGTGTGGGCAAAATTGTTTTGTAAAGCGGGGCCACAGGAGCCCCACGTTAAGACAATACCCTGGGAAAAGCGAGTCAGGGACTGTTCATTAAACCCCCAGGCATAAATTGTAGGTCGAGACGTTGGAATTCTACAGGAAGTTGAACAAATCGGATTCCCAACAAAGACGCTGAATAATAAAAAGCTTTCACAAGCAGGATCTGCGGCTCTTTACCTAATTTACGCAAGGAAAGTAATTAGTGCGTCTAAAGGGAGAGAGAACGGCGTGGGCCTGCACCACCCACGTGATCAGTTGCACATTTTAATTAATTCCTCCGAGCGAAGGGCACTATTTTCTTACTGGGACTGAGCGTGGCGTTGTGGGCCAAGCATAAGGACCCCTGAGGATTTATATAAATAGATTCAACACTTTGATATCTTGAAGACGAGAAACCCGCTACCTCTCTTGTCGTCAAGATCTCAATCCTGAAAGGATTTAAAATTGGAGGAGCTCTCACACTCGTTTCTCCCTCATTCCGGATGCTTAAAGCCCGCACCCACCAGTGCACCACAAGTGCAAACATCATTAAAGATCACTTTCTTGTTCAATCCATTAAAATACTGAAAATCCTGAGGACACTTTTCGACCTTGCACTAAATGGCAGGTTGAAAGTAACACCCTGTGTGTAAATCAAATGCAACATGAGTCAAGGTGGAAATATAGCTAACATTTAAATTAAATCGAGTGTAGTGGACCTCTAGCTTCCACTTGTCTCAGAGTGAACAGGTCCCGTTGGGTACCGTTGGGTGCCGTTCTCCCACTGTTTACTGCCACAGTGCAACGATATCCAGGCCAGATGAATTGGCTGGATGTGGGAGAAATGATTCGTTTACCTGGCCGGGGAGACACCGTGATCAAGAAGGCGGTTCACCCAGGGCGAGGCTCAGCCACTGCACTCCGGCTGTGCCGACCCCTGAATTCTGAATTCCCCAATGTGGGAATCTCGACTGCATAATTTCTGGTAGTGGGGGACTGCTCCCCGGGTGCCTGTCATGGCTGCCCACTGGTCACCAAGGGTGATGGTTAAAAGCAGAGCACACATTATGTTGTGGCACCGTGTGCTGTGCTGCGGTGTTTCAAAATGACCATCACTTTTTAGAAATGGGTAGAGCAGGACATCTGCCAAGTTGTATGACTTATGTTGGGGTGGGACTGAACGAAGAGATGGAATTGGACCAGGTCAAGCTTTGGCTCTGGACTGAACCTGATGGTTGTCTTCATTCTTCCCTTGAGAATATATATGTTAAAGGGGCTTATCAGAAACAGTAAGAAACTTACCAGTGAACAAGAAGACGGGTCATTCATTACTGTATCTTGATATTTTTATAATAAAAAAAAAAAAAGAAGAAGATGTACCTCTGCTGGCATTAGAACTCATGCCCCAGGCTGCTCTTGCTGTCATTAAATACAGCATGCAACACCCAAGAAGCCCAAACAACGCCATTAGACCTTTAATATAACCAAAACGACAGCGGACCACAGAAGTGTTTACATACGGGAACGCCCCTGTGTCCCAACTCCTTGTTCCAGTTCATTAGCATCAAGCCTTGTTTTTTTAGGGCGACGTGTCCCCAGCTGCTGTGTGGGGGACGTGGAGCCAAAAGCAACATCCGCCTCTCTGTCCCTGTCAAGCCCTGGCAAAAAACGCTGCTAGTCGGGCTGCAGTCAGCGTGGGACGTTTCAGAGCCTGACAACAGGACTCTGGGAGTCATGTGGTGTGTGTGTGTGTGTGTGTGTTTGTGTGTGTGTACACACTTGGTCTTGTGTGATTGCTACAGAAAGCTCTAGAATGAGAGTTATGTAAGAGACAGGGTGATTTAGTTCTTGGAAAATAAGTAATGGCGAGAGGCACAAAGACACAGCGACAGGGACTGAGGACTCTCTTAAGGTGTTTAGAATAATTACACTTTGGTGGGTGGTGAACTTTTTTTTTTTTTCAGTGCATTGACATTACATTATAATTATGCATGTGGCTCATGTAGGTGGACTCTACATATATATATGTGTGTGTGTGTGTGTGTGTGTGTGTGTGTGTGTGTGTGTGTGTGTGTGTGTGTGTGTGTGTATATATATATATATATATATATATAGTCCATATCATGAAAGTTTGCTTGTAATCGAGTCCAGCAGGGATGTATGTCCAGTTGAAGAGGACATTGTCCCTGACCACTAGTTCCTTCACGTGAAAATGATATGCTGTTATCGACCCTTGCAGATCACTGAAGGACATTCTTGAAGGTCAGCCAAGGCTTTCTGTTCTTCACATTAGACCACTGATCATGGTTTATGGCTGGATATTTTTGTCTTATTTTAAACATTTTTATGTAGAGCCACACTGTGTCGTGACGGGTTGAGGCGTGGCCCGGCACTTCCGAGGTTGTGAGTTTGAATCCCGCTATCAGCATCAATTAGCCTTGAGTTCTAAGCTGTGTTCATTAACCCAAGTCTGTCAGCTTCATTCATTATTAGAAAACCCATTTCTGATTAAAGAAGAAGCAAAATGCACAATAGCACAGAACCTATAGCGCATTAGGGTAAGGAAGTGGAGTTGTAGCCGAAGGGCCCCCCGGGCGTCTGTCACGGCTGCCCACTGGTCACCAAGGGTGATGGTTAAATGCAGAAGACACATTTTGTTGTGCTCAATGCTTGGTGTGTATCACATTCACTTCTTTTGTTCTTACTTTGAATCAAGAACATTGCGTCCACATACATTTTACAATTTTATTCATTACATTTACATTTATGGCATTTGGCAGACGCCCTTATCCAGAGCGACTTACGACTTACAGAGCGTGTTGATTTCAAACGTTGTAAATTACTATTTGCTATTTTTGTAATTTCCCTAGTCGAATAGTATTTTTTTTTGTCCTTTATTGTGACGTGAAGATCCTCCCCGCGACCGATAGGCGGCACTGCACGGAGCGCGCGTCACGGTACGTGCACCGGCCGCGCCTGGCCACCGGGGGGCGCCACACCCCAGGCCAACGCCGCCCTCCCCGCGACTTCTCTCGGGCTTTGACCCGGGCGGCGATATATTTCCTGTGTCGCTGGATGCGGTCGGGAACCGAGGCGGATGGATGACAGGCGCCGCGGGAGGAACGGGGGAAACTTGAGCCGCGCTCGCTCGCAACGGGGGACGAAAGCGGGCCGAGGAGGAGGAGGAGGAGCGGCGGCGGCGGCGAGCGGCCATTACTCCGACCGGGAGAACCGAGCGAGGAGGAGCGGCACCGACCGACGGGGATAAAGGTAGCCGGCGTGAGGATACCGCTGTCTGGAGCCCGAAGGCCAGCCCACCGCGACCGCCCCTAACGCGCACACGGACTCGCCGGCCAGGAGCCGTCCGCTTCAGACACTGTCTGGATAATCCAGAACCCGCGGTGTTCTGGCCATTTATAATTCAGCAGGATCGGGCGAAACATGTGATTATTGTTTTTTTAAGGATACCATAAAGGTAGTCGGCAAAACTCAATAATAATAATTAAAAATATATATATAGAGAGAGAGAGACAGATTTAAAAAGGCGAAGTTATATATGTGAAGACTGTGGATTTAACGCGGACCGGACTTGACAGCTGGCGGATGCGGTAGCGGCCCGCTCGGTGCCGGCCCACCGGGGACAGGAGCTTCGCCATGGCCGGCTTCATCCCGGGCCTGCTGCCCACCACCCACTCCCAGGAGAAGGAGTTCGCCAAGGCGTACGAGGACGTGCTGGAGAGATATAAAGGTAATAAAATAAAAAGAATTTTTTTTTATTTTTTTTTGTTATACGTATATTAATATTAATGCGTCGTTGTCAGGGCGACGCGTTGTTGTTGTCACCTCCGCGGGGGTGAAGAGTGGGTTCGCCGCGTTTAAAGATGAATGCCTCCGCTGAAATTGACCGTGATGGAACCGCGGCGGGTGGCGGAAGGGACGTCGCTCGACGTGGGTCACAGATGTCATGCGGGGGCTTTTAATTATTGATTTATTGTAATGAAATTCTACGCGAAGCATGCCCCCCCCCCATTATCGTGACACATATGTGTAGTGCATCCAGTTGGTTTTGTGTCTTGGCAAAAAAAAATCTAAATAAATCCCCGCATATTACAGACCATTAATGAACTCTGTTGTGGCGTAATGCGCTGTAATGGTTCGTTTGTGCAAGGCATGGCAAAAGTTATAATATAATCTCGCCCGAGGTGCAGAAAAATGAATACTAATGCGCACTTGAGTCCTAGAAAACTTTCTGGGCGACGAAAGCGAAGGGACTGCCAATTAACTACCTAATATGGTTAACAAATTACCATAAAAACCACTAAATAGGGTCTAGGGTTTACTTCTCCAAAGAAACCATGCCTGAGTTTTTATTTTATTTGTTGGTGATTTACAAGTTATTAAAATATTCCACGACACATCCCTAATTGTCACGATACCGGTCGGTAAAAAAAAAAAAAAAAAACGAGACTTATGCACAATAATTTCAAACAAGCATTTGAGACTTGCAGATCTAGAAGTGGTTTTGCTCTCTGTGTGCAGAAAATTGCTTGTTGGCGGTACGCCTTCACTGTGATCAAACCTCTCATCTGCCACCCATCCCCGAGATCAAAACCCCCCGAAATTTTGGAGCGTATTCCCGGTGTCCCGGCCTCTAGTGAGTGGAGCTGGTTCCCTGGCTGGCCCCTCTTTCCTTCGTCTCATTCATTGCCGTCCTCCCATTCAAGTGTTAATGAAAACATGCCTGTTTTCCATCTGAGAAGAGTGTCCTTGCTTGTCCCAATTGATGATGGTCTTCAACAACCCTTTTATTCCCACCCAGCGTTTTTGGCTCACCTGCGCACCGGCCGTACGTTGGGACGTGAGCGAACGCCGCACGTGGGAAACTGCGTGAACCGCCCGCGGGGGGACGTGGCAAGTGCGCGTTTGCGTTTGTTGCGCCTCTTTATACCCTTTCGGCTGCACGGCCACACAAAGAGACGTGACCTCGGACGAATGTTGACACCACTGCCTGAGCAGAAACCGGAGAAGTCACGTGATACGGGTTTAATTATTCAAGCCGGGAGCGTGCCGGCGTGCCTGTGTGTGCGCCAGCAAACCTGTTGAGGATGTCAAGATGTCCATTGTTCTGACGGACACATTTCCGTTGGCCAAGCTGCTGACGTTCCATGCTGACTATGACAATGCCAGGATGTAAGAGCCACCGGTCCAGAGCAGCAACTGGGAGAATGACCGGGCCGAGGCTCACCAAACTGTCGCGTAAATAAAGGCCACGTTTCCCATGCTGGTGCTCTTCTATTCGCTGCTGTCCAGGGAGTGGAGGCTCACAGGGCATTGTGGGTAAAAATGGAACGTCCTGTGAGAAGGGGTCCGCGCCCGAGTAACTCAAGAGCGCTTGCAAAATAAATGAGATTGAAAGGAAGTTGCTCTCGGGGCGACCGGGCGAACACTCTAAAATTAGCGCGCTGCGCTGCGGAACCCTCACGCCGGCGGTATCATCTTCACGATGCCGGGCAGCGCTGCCAAGGCGTGGCTGCGGCAGCTTGGCCGCTTTTACCGTAAAACAACCGGCTCTGTTTACCGTCAGCTCTGTTTGGGTTGCACTTTGGCCTCATAGGCTAATTCCTGTGTGTATATACACACAGGTACATATTCACCGTACACAACGAAATGCCCATATTTGGGTTCGGTAACAATTAGTTTGGTGCGGTGAAAACTGCAGGCCAGACATTAATGTTAATGTTACAACGACCCTGGTCTCTGATGGAATATCTGCAAAACTACGATCCTCGAGTTGCAGTGGAATGATGCAGCATCACTATAAAACAGTCATTCGTTATTAGGATGAATTGGTCAATTAGCTCAGAAAATGAGCAGTGAAACAGGCATTTTCCACACTAGCACGGTATCGAGTGGATTGGCAAATTTGGGTTCAACCACATCATTATTTCAAAGATTGTCGATGACTATTTATTCTTCTTTTTGTTAGGTTTTCATGGAAAATGACCCTAAACTTTTGAGTTATAGTGTGTGCATTCATGATCTTGGTTCTTATTATTGTGTCCTGAAACCATAGCACTAACCGCGACAGTAAGAATGGTCATCAGGAAACATTTGGGTTTCCTCCTTGCATGTATAGCCCAGAGGAAGTGGCCCGGGGTCTCGGCCCCATCCATGCCCGTCCAGTTCCGCTCCGGCTTCCCGCGGAAACGGGGGCTCTCTGCCGTTCCCAGACAAATGTAAAACTTCTGTCTGGTTATGTCTGGTTGTCGGAGGTTGGAAGTAACTGATAAGGTTTCTGATTTCTTTTGTTTTCACTTTTGGACCCAAAAAAAAAAAAAAGAAAGTCCCGGAATGTCGCTCAGCTCTCCGGGTTCGATCTGGAACGCGAGGTGGAGGCAGGGGAACTGAGGCCGACAGACTGATCGTTATGGCTGAATTTTTCCATGTGGCCTAGTCCCCACCCCCAAACACCCGACCGCCAGAATCTCTGTCATGTCTACTCGGTACATGGCGTCCATAACTGCAGCGGCCCCTCCTTGACTTGACTTTCGCTCACTCTCCCTGTTTGCAGCGCGGCAGGATTTCCCTCCCCACACTTCCTGTTTGGCCGCATTCTCCAGCAGCACCTGACTGCGCGGACAGACTCGTATTCATCTCATTTCCCCTTTGATTTGGCTTGGTTCATTTGTGGTCTTAATTGAAATGACTGCTTTATGTGCGATATTATTTCCCTCCAGGAGCTAAAATGCCTGATTTTTAAAAACATTTTTTGATATAGACTCTTTCTGGTTAGAATGAAATCCAAAATAGCAACCGTGTCTTAATCTATAGTTTTTACTCACTTTACCCGGCTTACTGTATTCGGGAAGGAGCGTTTCTTACTCTGCGCCCGTACAGACGCTGCTGACAGCAGTTCGTCGAGAGCCTGGGCTTCCTGCCCGAGCCGGGAATTTTTCCTGCTTTTCGGCGCTCAACTCCTTCCTTTCCCGAACACCCCATGAGAGTGAGCGTGTATATAATTTTTTTTTGTTTTTTTTTGTGCGCCTTGGAACGCTGTTGTGAATGTTTTAGGCGACCCGGCTCCCCCCTTTGCTGTTCGGTGTTGAGGAGAATCGATAATGAGAGCTTGCGGAGCTGAGACGACCCCCCCACCCCCAACACACACACACACACATATATATAACCTCAACCTATGGAAACAAACCACAGGCAGATGGAGGGGGGAGGGATGAAAGGATGGCGGCGGATGAAGAGAGGCCGAGATGTGGACTGTGTTGATGATGAATTAATCATGTTCCCGCGTGCTGAAATGCTCTGGGCCGGTGCAGCTGAGACCCTCGCCACGTCCCCTCATCCCCGGAGAGCGAAGGCCCTTCACCTGCCTCTCCGCCACTCTTCTTCCTTCCTTCCTTCCCTCCCTTTCTCCTACATGCATCTCCTTTTGTCCTTTTTGTCTTTGTTTTTGTCAACTAAGAATAGAAGTCTTTATTTTCTCATCCCTCTGGTTTCCACTCATATCTGTCTTTTTCCCTGCCATAATGAATCTGTCTCCCCATTATCATAAAAACGGAGGGAATTAGGCCCGGCAGGGCCGAGATTAGCAGCTATTGGGCATAATGGTGTGGAAAGATCTTGCACGTTTCCACAGGTCCTATGAGTTTGTTTTTTTCCCCACGCAGTCTTTCTGGAAGGAGGCTCCTGTGATCTCATTTCATCGCTTACACGAGTAGCGGGTGTCATTTTCTATTTTGCTTTATAAAGCGTGTGTGTTTGTGTGTACGATTCCATTTACACACACGGTCAATAGCTTTACAGACATCCATTCATGGACAGGTGGATGGTGTACAAAGGTGCTTCTACCCCATTCACTGCTCTCACAGACCCCCCGTATTTTAGCGCAGTGTGGGGGGGTTCAAACTCTCACCCACTCGGCGATTCACACGCTGCAAGAACCCCCGGCGGCCCGCTCCGATTTGGAGAAAATCCCTGCACTCGTGACCCTCAGCTGATGATGGCGGCGGGTCCTGGGTTCGACTTCGCCCGCACAGCTGAGCTCGCGCCAGCAAAAACAGGCTTACGACAGTATATACAGGGATTTGCTCTATTTCCTTCTCGAGTGCGTGGTTGAACCTTTGACCTCCTTGAACACACTCAGTCTGATGTTCTCACCAGTGAATGCATGAAGAACTGGTTTCACTCAGTATTCGTTTTAAATCGTGTTACGTTTTTAAGAACGAGGAGATTTTACCAGACGCCCTTGTCCAGAGCGACTTATAAATCAGTAGTTACAGGGGCCGTCCCCCCTGGAGACACTCAGGGTTAAGTGTCTCGCTCAGGGACACAATGGTAGTAAGTGGGGTTCGAACCTGACTATGCTGCAGTCAGACCAAGAACTCCAGAATAATCTAATCCGCTCTAATCTTCAGATTTCCACCGTGAAAATGGCTTCTGTTGACACGGTCGCTAAGCAACGTAATGACGGTAAACTTATAGGCAGCGGTAATTTGTTGCTGTAACCGTGTACAGCCACAATGCACGGTTGGAAGTAACTGTGGTATGGTGGTTCTGTTCCGGACACTGAGGGAATAGAAAGAGGCAGATTTGGAAAAACAAGAGCTGTGCCTGAGAAGCAGAAGAACAAGAACGCTGAGCGGCCGAGCACCACCTACAACTTTTGCGGTATTGGAATCTTATTTGAACGCTGGCTTTCCGTGCACATGCGTTGGGCTTCAGCGAGGGCAGAGTTTCTGAAAGCTGCATGATTTGCCATTCAAATTGATCCCCTGTAGTTAATCTGCCGGCGGGGCGTTCAACAGACAAGGCGTCCCGATCTCATTCATCCAGCCGCTGTTACGGTCTTATTAAAAAAATTAGAACACCCCCGTCTTTTGTGCTCAGTGGAACAGGCCCCGCTCTCTCTCTCTCTCTCCCCCCATACTGTCCCTTGTCACTTTGACTTTGTCATTTTGGCCTGTTGGGTGCAGCTAAGTGCTTCCAGGCAGTTGTTAGCATGGCAAGAATCGCAAGTTACGACGACTGTGAAAAATGACAGAATATGGCGTGAAAAACTCCAACCATCTTTAGGCCCAGGGCTCTTGTGGCCGTGTGAAGGCCTGGGCACCATGTCTACAAAATGATAGTGGTGGTGTTATGCATATTTATGTTGTTGGCCACTGTAGTATAGGTTAAAACGTAGGTTTTTATTTCATGTTTGGAACCCTCTTCATGGAGGGTTTGTTACTGAAATAATTTAGGGGCAAAACAAGCTGCTGTCAAGTGCAATTTATGCAATCCGTTTACCCCCCCCACATCCATGCTTCTTTATTACTTTGGTGAATTTGTGTTCAAGGCAGCTAACCTTCTGGCAGCATTAACAGAGTTAGTGGTTGAACATGTCAGAATTTAGCCATTAATAAAAAAACTAAATAAATAGCAGGTATTGGAAAATAGCAGGCCAAATGGAAAAGACCGTGGGCGGCAGTGACATCATTTCCATTGTCAGGTTGAATTTCCCCTCCTGAAACCGTACACTTGAGTTGGCCAAGCCAAAAATAAAGGATCTGAATAAAACGGACTCAATTATTGACGTATTGAAATTTGAGTGTTTTTTTTTTTGCATTGAATTTTAAATGTTGTCATTACAGTGGTGGTGGACAGTGGTGCCACCAAGGTGCCACTGAGCAAAGCACCGTCCCCGCACACTGCTCCCCGGGCGCCCAGGGGTGATGGTTAAAAGCACAGGACACATTTCGTTGTGTCACTGTGTGCTGTGCCTCACAATGACAATCGCTTCACTTTCACAATGTGCAGTAAGTACTACCGTGGGGGATATAATGCTCAGAACACTTGGACCTGTGGACATGGCGCCTCCTGTCCTGTCTGTTGTTCCGTTGCCATATAAGACTTAGCATCTGAAATATTCCTTCAGCACTACATGTTTTGTTTAGTCAGGATATTGCCAAATACTCCTGACTGATCCAATTTTGTCTCTTTCTCCAGTCTGCATGCATGTCCCTTTTCATCTCCCTTCCTCTGTTGTGGTCTCACGCAATCGTCCTCTTTCGTCCTCTTGCTCTGTCGTGTTAATCTGTTTCAGGTCTGCTTACGGGCTTTAAGAGCCAATTAAGATATCTGAAGTTATCGAACGACGCTGGCGTCTGCGGCACCCATGTTAATATTCGCCCAGCAAGTCATTCTCCACAATATCGCGTCAATATCACAATATAGTGGTTAAGGAAGTGGCCCCGTAATCAGAAGGTTGCCGGTTCGAATCCCGACCCGCCAAGGTGCCACTGAGATGCCACGGAGCAAAGCACCGCCCCCACACACTGCTCCCCGGGCGCCTGTCATGGCTGCCCACTGCTCACTCAGGGTGATGGGTTAAATGCAGAGGACAAATTTCACTGTGTGCACCGTGTGCTGTGCTTCTGTGTTTCACATGTGACAATCACTTCACTTTACTTACTTTACACTTGTTTTACGTGGTGTTTAACTGTATTCCATGCTGATTAATGGAAATAAAATCGCTTTTGCAGAAAATCTGCAGTATCGTTTTCCTGAGCTAATAGCTGTTCCATAAATGGGGTGTAGCCAGATTAAAAGACATAAAGAGAGCAACTAGGTCATGTGGAATTGTTAGTGGTTAAGGCTACAGTTAGGACATAAATAACATGTGTTATTTATTCTTCTGACTTTTGGATTACTGTTTACAAGGTCCAATGAATAACTAAAGGCCACGTTAGACATGATTGATGCATTCCCATTCAGAACGTGACTGACGCTTTCTAATGACATTGATTTTTTTTTTTTCTTTTTTTGTATGAAGCCTCTGATGGTCTCTCTCTGTTATGGGTTAAGTATGTCTGGGTCTGTCCTGGTGGGGACCCGGTGTCTCTCTGAAGCCCAACCTGGCCCATCTGTTCAGGGGTCTTTACTCTAATCACCCAGCCACCCTCTCGTGCCAGCAGCACCCTGCTCACCACCAAGCCACGTGGCATCTGCGTGTCCCTGACTCTGCCTGTCCGTCAGAGGAGATGCCAATCTGGACACCTTGTGTCTCAACACAAACGTGTGAACGTGTGGTTTTTTTTTTTTTTTTTTTTTTTGCTCTGTCTGGGAGCAGAGATGGAAGCTCCATGTTGAACTGGAGGAATAACGTTGTCTGGCGACTTTTCGGGAGTAATCTCCCCCCTCCCCCCTTAATCTGGCGTTTCCTCACCCTGGCTCTCCTTTAATCCCGGTGTTTTAATCGGCACACTCAGACAATGCCGCGCCATGAAGTGAGCGATGAAGCAGAGGGAGATTGGGGCGGGGTTAGAGACTACGCCGGATGCCACGAGTAGTTGCCGACCCCGGAATGCGTGCTTTTGAAAGGGAGATGCGGAGCTGTTAGACATTGAGAGGATGAAGGTTCTACCAGCAGGATGCCACTGGTTAAGCTCGCTGTAGGTGACGCCTTCCCGAAAATCAGCTTTGGGATGAATGAGCTTGTCTGGCATCAGTGCTGTGCCAATCTGTGTGTGTGTGGTGTGTGTGTGTGTGTGGGTATTTTCTCCCCCAAGGCACTCTTTTACCACAGCCAGTTACCCTGAATCATTGTCCCTACGTGCCACCATGTCTGTGCCACAGTTTCTCCTGGCCTGTGTGTGTGTGTGTGTGTGTGTGTGTGTGTGTGTGTGATATTGTGCCAGTTATAACTGGTGTGTGAGAACGATGCTCAGAGCTGGTAGGAGAGTTGCTATAAAAGTCCAGAGTGGAAGCGCAGTGAGTGGGAGAGACACTGGAACGTTCAGACCACAGTGACGATGCAGAAAAGAGAGAGAGAGAGAGAGCGAGTCAGTGCTGCATTCCTCAAATAACACGGAGAGAGAGAAACCAGGCCAAAGCAGTAGCAGACATGTTTATTCCATCTCTTAAAGACACAGTAGTCTCCCCTTCCTTTACCCAAACGTACTACTGGAGAACTAGAGCCAGCTGTTCAAATGAGTGTGTCTATTTATAATAATTATGATCATTTGAATACATTAAAAATGAGCGACTTGTTTTTCTTTTGATTCTTTTTTTATATTATTATAAACATGAAGATTCAATATTGATTTATTGTCAGTACAACAGTATACACAGTATTAAAAAATGTTGAAATAATGTTTCACACAGACCCCCTATAGTGCAATCATAAAAGAATATGAACGTATATGCAAACTAAACTAAACTAACTTAAACTAAAACTTAAATACTGTATAGATGTCTATGAGAGGAAAGTAAAACTTTTCTGTACAGTGAACAGGACAAAGAGGACAACATCATGTAGGATGCTTGTAAGTGGATATGTTGGATATTTCAAACAGAACACAAGACAAACGTGCAAAAATGAGCAGAAATGTCAGTATGGTCAGTATGTTTTCAGGCGCATAAGACTGGAAGTGTATTGTTGTTGAGTTGATCAGTGTTTTGCTGATGGCAGTGCATTGAGTTCATTGAGAATTCTCACCGCTTGTGGGCAGAAGTTCTTGCAGCATCTGGCAGTTACAGTTCTGATGCCGCAGAACCGCCCGCCAGACGGTAGGAGGGAGAACCGGGCGTGTTTCGAGCTTGACTGATGAGGTGCTTCTCCTAGAGCTGAGAGCTGGGTAGAAGTGGAACCCCAGTCTTCACTGTCCGCTGCAGGGCCTTCTGCTTGGCGACAGCGCGGTTCCCGTACCAGACAGTGATGTAGCAGCAGAGAGCACTGTCAATGGTCCCCCGGTAGAATGACGTGAAGATGGGAGGCTGGAGGTTGGCCTGGGTTTTCTGAAATAAAGAACGTTATTTATTAAAAAAATATCTGCGTTGTAAATGCTGCTTTTGTAAATGTAAAATTCTTATATCCTGAATGTGTACAAGTGCCATCACATTCAAATCGAAGTAATAATTATGTGTGTACTATATATGCGATGAATGAATCTTTTTTTGGGTACACGTAAATATGTAGTTTTATCAAACTTTAATAATGATTATTTGGACTTTTTGTGTTTTTTTTTTTTTTTTGTTTTTTTTTTATATCATCACTGTAATACACAAGTATGGTATTTACAGCAAAGGATTTTTCCCAAATATGAAATTTGGCCCACTCAAAACCTGACAATCATACCATGATGATTTCAGTATGGGAGCTTTACAGAGGAGTGTTTACAGGGTCCGCTGATCAACCCTGCAACTCTGACATAAGAGCAGGTTGAGGTGCAGAATTAGCCTCTAATGGAAATCACGGCACCCCGGATTCATCTTTTCCAGTCCAGCCGAGCCCATGTTTGGGAGGCAAGCTGCGGATTGGGCGTTCGGTGAATCGGGACTTTGTGTTTCCGCACCGTGCACTTGAACTTTGAAGCTCAGCATTCCTCAACGCCACACTAAAGGGTGCCCGGTAGTCCTCAGATTGGAGCCAGATTGGAGATGTTTGTAAGATCAGTGGTGGCCTGGGTTCTATTGCAAGTGTCCATGAGTCGTCGAGGAGCAGACATATTATAGGATTGTGCATCCGTTTGTGCATGTGTGCATGTATGTGTATAGTCAGTAATATTGTTCTAAACTTTAATACTAGTTGTACGCTGATGTCATTGACTGCTCTGTGCGTCTGCACTCCGTAGCTATTTTTGAAAAACTGCTTTAAATATTTTATCTTCCTGGCCGCGTGTTTAAAGCAGTAAGAGTGTCCGCTGAGGGAAGAAAAGGCTCCGCATGTCAAGTTTATGATGGTCTTATAAAACATTTTATTTATATCTGTTCCTGTGGATGTGGCTGCCCTCACTGGCTCATTGCAAGCGGCCTCGTGTCCAGGCCTGTCTCCAGATTGTGACCCCACCACTGCTCCTACGTCTGAGGGGAGGGGAGGGGAGGGGAAGGATTATCGGAATTTGTCTATGGATTGATCCTAAATTGCAGATAATTTTTTTTTTTTTTTATGTGGCTGTATTCAGCATTTGACCAAGATCATGTTCCCACCACCACATTTCCTGGAGTGTTTGAGTTCGTATGGGGATTTGTCATGTGTTCTTTTTCACAGCGAATGCAAAGCGGCTCTCGCCTTTTCCACAGACTAGCTGCCTAGTTTCACTTTTGTTCTGGATTAAATGCTGCATGAAATGAAATGGAATGAAAACCAGATCTCACTCTTGTAATCCAATATAGGGGTCTAATTTTACCAAAATGAGCTTTTAATGAACAGATTAATTTTCATTCAAGTCCATTACTTTCTGGATTATCATGTTTGTGAAAGCAACAAAGAACGTTGTTGGGGGCTGAGGCTTCTTCCTGATCTCTTGACCTTTGACCCTTAGCACTTAAGTGAGGGTATGTCCAAGCTGCTGTTCCCTAGGGGTCTGTAGGCTGCAGGATGGGTGGCCTGGTCTAGTACCTAATGTCCACTCTCTCGCTTTCTCTCATTATTTAGAACAGTAAACACATGGCAATATACTCCCATATGGTTTTGGATGTGCTCTGTATTCCTTACGGTATAACAGATATATTTTCATACACATTGATGCTAAAAATATGAACATTATTTGAAATCTCGATGTAGACCTATGATGTAGAATTCTCTTATTAGTCATAGTTCTACATACATCATATATTCATCATTATACCAGTTGTTTTGCTGCAAATCGGGTCTAATTTGCACAAGATAAGGTCTGAGTGAACAGTGCAGTGAAAATATGTAATTGTGTAGACTTGTCTCAAAGACTTTCATAAAAATAAACCTCTTTCCTGCATCCTGCAGTGGCTCCGCCTTCCTTTTGTTTTTCTGCCCCTGAAATGCTTGTTGTTGTCTAACGGATCTGCCCCACCTACGCCATTACCTGTTGTAATTCTGCTATTATAATCAAGTTGACCCGACTTGTTTACTTTTCCCCCTTTTCTCGGCTCATTGTACGAAAAAAACGTACAAAAAGTCGGATGTTTGCAGGTCTTACTAAACTGCCTCAGTGGGGCGTAGGGAAGCCCATCAGTTCAGATAAGCGTAGCTTAACGGCGTTTTTTTGGGAATACGCCTTGTGGAATTTGGGTTTGAGCGCTAATGCTGCTAAGCCTGTCTGAGTAAAGTCAGTTAACCTCCCATGACCCCGATGCGCTCCGAAACTCGGTAAATGTGGCAACGTCAGGCCTGGCATTGGGTGCTTCCTGGCGGCTGTTTGCGTTTGTGGAGTCTGTGCTTTGATATAGAAACTGAAGGAATGTAAAGAGTTTTTTTTAATTTTTTTTATTATTATTATTATGTGGTGTCCATGAGATCCTATCCGACTGCTCGTTATCTGAGCTCTTGGCGTTGCAGCAACGACCCGGCTATCTGTGGGATCTGACTGCCTGCCTCTGCACGTTTCCCAGCCAAAATGTCTTCTTCAGAGCCGAGCTCTTGCTTGCTTCGGGGGGTTGGGGCGGGCGAACCCTGCACCAGATCAGACGAGTGGATGTGGCCGTTCACCGGCATGAAAAGAGCCGAGAAAGAAGAAAGAATGAGGGAGGGTGAAGAGGAGGGGAGGGGTGGCAACAAAAGCGGGGGGGGGGGGGGGGGGGGGGGGATGGGGGGGGGGTGAATGAATGAGATCTTTCTCTGGATGGGAGGACAGGACAGGACAGAACAGGCAGTTCACTATCTGCTGGCCTCTACACCAGCAAGGCCCTCTGCTGGTCATCACCGTCCCTCTCTCTCTCTCTCTCTCTCTCTAGTTGAAAACAAAAGAACAATCTGGAGAAGTGTGTGGTGGAACCCATTTGCTTTTGTGACCTTAAACTTTGATGGATGCTGTGTCTTCCAGCATGACGATGCTCCCAATCCCTTCCCTTCCAGTAAAGTAAAAGGACCGCAGAGATTGAGACAAGGAGCACTGACACAAATTGCAGACAATTTGGAGAACGATTTGATGCAACATATGTCTGGACAGAGGAAGAGTTGGTTTTTTTTGTCATTTTCCCATTCTGACTATTTCAATTTGGTGACTCCATCTTCTGTCGCCAAATTTCTATCTGCTGCCAGTCCACACAAAGTTGATTTAGTTATTCCTGCATTTCTCTGCTTTGGTTATGTCTATAAATGAATTGTAAGCGGGTCGTGAAATAGAGCGGGTGACATGGCGATCTTGGAGTTGCCCGTCGTGTAAACGTTCCAGGTGAAGGTGCAGGCGGGAACGTCAGAGGTCGGCATTAATCGGGGAAATCGTTCAGGGCCTGACTGGGAGACTGTGTGAGAAGAGCTGGAGAGCATGAGAACTCTGAGGCCACAGAGGGCCAAAGAACCTCCACCTTTTCAAACTTCAGCCCCTTTTACTTTTCCTCTTGCTTTCTCTTCTGGCCTCTCAGTGCACTTTATTATCTGCATTTTAAAAGCCTCAAGCACTTAGACCCCGGGCAGAAAGCACGTTGAGCCACAATGCTGCCTTGGCCGGCCTCCATCGCGATGGCCTGGCTTGAGAAGACCGGCGCTATCATTGGGAACATCAGAGGAACCGGAGCACCTCCGGAGCCCCCGTTCACATGGCCAACCCTCCAAAAACATTATTCATCGGCCTCTCTTAATAGCATGAGGCCCGCTTCACCTTTTTTTTTTTTTTTTTGTCCAAAATCTTTTCTGTCCAAGCGGAAGGAGCTTTGGAAAGTACCCACTCCATCTTCACAAGAGCGTGTGACATGAATTGCCAGGGTGGGAGCATGAAGTTGTCACCATTTGAAGCTCTTTCTGAAGGCAATTGCGTAAATCTGGTCTATAGAGCAGAACAATCGATCCCGAGAGGAAGGGACGCGAGAGCAATGACAGACGGACAGGTGTGTGGACGTTGTAGAGACTTAAGACTAAAGGAAGGAAGTCAAAAGCCAGGAGACAAGGCGAGGCTCGCCGGAGAACAAATGTTGGAGATAAAGAGGCCGCTGGTGGGTGGGGTCTGTACGTTGAGCGATGGGATACGGCTTGGCACCGGATTTTAGGGCAGCGACCAAGTAGCCCAGCTGTTTCACGCCTCCTGTTTTTTAGGCCGCAGCTGGCGTCTTCGTGGTTAGGGGTGCGACCTGAATGTACGGGGTGCGGCCGTTTTGGGAATTTTCCGGGGATGACTGGGGAGGACCGCTGCAGAGAGATTCGGAGAATTCGTAGCTCGCTGAAGTGGCGAATTTGCGGGGGCGTAGAGTGGAGATGAGGTCATGTGGACACCCCCGACCGAGCTGGCCCGAGGTGCATCGATCGTGTGATGTTTTCCGGCATCCATTTCGTTAATTACCCCCGTAGGCGCGGGCTTGTTAGCAGCCTGCGTGTAATAGACTAATGAAGTGGGCTTCACGTGCGTTACCCGAGGTAAAACCGTGCCATACCATTATTATCCTATCTTTATATGCACGGATAACAATGTGTTCAGATGTGTTTAAAGTTCCTTGGGGAAAAACAGACACGGTTCAATCTGAAATGTGAATTGTGTGCAGAGTTGTGCATCAGATCTTTTGCCGGAAAATGAGGATTTCTTTGATCAAGCCTGAGGGGTATGACCATGAGGGTGATGGTCACATAATATCATAACTGTTCACTTCAGTATTTGATTATGATTAATTATGACGGAAAAAAATACTCCACTAAATGATTTATTCGAAATATTTAAAGGTTAAAAAAAAAAAAAACACAGCTAGGTTCTGTCAACTGGGCTTGGCAAATCTTCAGGGTGAATGTCACCCAAGCGGCCTTTTTTTTTCCCGCAATAAACCCGTTGGCTTATGGGAAAATGATATGAATGTAAGAGAATGGCTGGCGCTTGCTCCATGCCTGAAAATGTTCTTTTTCATTTCTGTTGGATTCACTGTGCATTCAATTACGCGAACGGAATCACGTGAAACAATCACATGATTGCACTAGCTTGATCGGAACATGGCTGTTACTGATTTGAACGCTATAGGCTGTATATCATATTGAATGTTGTTGGGGTGCCACTCGCGTCGGCCCGTCATGTTACACCCCTGCTGAGTAAATGAACGAGATTGATGTGTCTAGAGGGTGACAGCTGGTGTCACCTGTCTGTCCACCCAGGCTACACATAAACCACAGGCGTTCCTGAACACATGTTCCTCATATGCGTCAGTGTCTAGTGTGTCTAGTGTGTGTGTGTGTGTGTGTGTTCTCTTTTCTATACACATGTGATTGCAAGTAAAAAAATGGCATAAACTAAACCAGGATGATCTAATACTGACCAAAAAGAGGTGACGACATTACGGGGTGCTTGTGGCGCTGCATCAGTTACATTTACATTTAGAGCATTTATCAGACGCCCTTATCCAGAGCGACTTGCTCCCCCCCCAGGAGCAACTCAGGGTTAAGTGTCTTACTCAGTGACACAATGGTCGTAAGTGGGATTTGAACCCGGGTCTTCTGGTTCACAGGCGAGTGTGTTACACACTAGGCTACTACCACCCCTTACATCAGTCATATGACGTCTTCGCACTCGTTCGTTTATCTATTTCTGTGTTGTGCAGGACTCCCACTCGCTGTAAGCCCTAGAGGACGTGTCACCTGGTAGGAGAGTCTAGCGCGCTGTGGGTGGGTGGACGGGGCTTGTCCCGGCTGGCGGTGCCGTTTAGCTCGGTTCGGGCCAGCCCCGGAGCAAAGCGTGCATCCCTCACTGGCTTCATTTTGTCTTTTTCCACCGTTTTCTGAGCTCCCTTCGAGTCTAAGGGGGTGTTGCAGAGACAGTCACCCCATGCTTAGGCGGGGATAACGTGTCTGTAAATGTGCAAGGGTCCGATGCTGTCTGCCGTTATTCACGGCCTTCGGCTCGACAGAGGAGCTGTGGGTGTGTTTTTCCACACCATTTATTGCCAATCTTGGCACCGCTTCATATCGATGCTTCTGCGGAGCTCGGTGTTCGTAAAGAATCGTGGCATTCTGTTCAACTGGACACATTGTTTATTTTTGGACTGTGATTCTGGTTGTAATTAATTTCTTACCGGCCACGGAGTAATGCAGTTTACCGTTTTATCAAAATGCCTTGTGACGTGGTGATGAGTTGCACCATTGCACAATATCAAAATCTCTAAAGACCTTTCATCCAACTCTCTGTCTGTCCTGCTGCAGTACAGCACCTTCAAGTTGTGTGTGTGCGCGTGTGTGTGCGTGTGTGTGCGTGTGTGTGTGTGTGTGTGTGTGTGAGCATTCCATTTTAATGAATATCCCTAGCTTGCAACGCTCGGCTCTAGCCTGCTTGCTTCAGCATCGTTGAAGTGGAATAAGTGGTGCAGTCAGGACTGCAGAATGCAGTGGGCTGCACAGCTCTGTAAATGGGTATTGATAGTCACATTTTGAAATCGGGTCGTACACACCTCATACCCTGTCTTTAAAAATCTATTTAAATGCATTTAACTGTACGTTTGAACATGCATGTCTCTGTACAGCGGGAGCTTTGGAATAGATAGTCCAGATCATGCTCCTCTGTGCTCGGCTCGCCAGGCCTTGGATGAATATTCATCCCGCGTGATTGCGAGGTCTCCAATTTTTGAGAGAGAGATTCCAATTTTTATACTTCTCTCTTGTTGGACTTTCATTTCAGCGTCAATTCTCCCCTCTCCTTAATCCCACATCTCATCTCATGTCAGACCGTGACCTAGATTTATGTAACCTCCCCCCATCCATCCATCCGTTTCCCTCTGGACTCTTCCTCTCTTTTTCTCTCCCCTCTGTCTCACACTTTTCTCCTCTCTAACCCAGGCAGGGTTTTATTTTTCAGATGGTTTCTTCACTTCTTTTTTGGAATTAATGCTCTATTGTTTGAGGTTGGGCATGTCTGAAAGAGAGAGTGTGTCTGCGTGTGTTTACTGCTGCGTGTTTAACCCCTTGACCCCTCTGCTGCTCCTACAGGCGACAGGAAGTGCCGCATTCACCCCGGCGGGTCGTGCTTTAAATATCTGCAAAGGGCCGAGAAGCAGGCTTGGAGGGAAGTGAACTGCAGGTTCAGACGCTTACCTGCTTCTCTGGCACTTAACAGGCACAGCTCTCCGTGCTAATGGGGCTGATCCTGATCCTGATCCTGTGTGTGGGTGGGTGGGTGGGTGTATGGGAGTTGCACTGCTGCAGCCCCTGCACTGCTCAGAACGTTGTGAGGGATAGCGAGTGTGGGGGAAGGGTGCAGTGTTGCATTGCAGGACTGGAGAGACCCAGAGCAGGGATGCAGCGAGAGCGTTTTATATCCTGCATCTTTCGATTCCACCCTCGTTCTTCTTATATTTCAACATTTGATGGTTTTGTGCCACACGGTTTGGAGAAATCATAAACCCACTCTGTATTTTACTGCATTGTTGAATTTTTTTGTCTAATGGTTTACAGAATACTGGCACCCAGCTTTGAGGGTTGGGGTTTCCTCCAGCACATTAGTGCTATTTCACGTTTAAATGTAATTTCACAACTTAAAATGACTAGTACCTCTGAGATGAAATGAGTTGAACGCACCATCAGTACAAATGTACATTAACACCGATGGACATTTTCAGAGTATCTTAATCCCACATACGATCTCGCAGATATTGGTGTAAATGGGCAACTGATCAGTGTGAGACACTTTAGCTGTGTGCCCTCTGGGTGCCCGTATCCCAGTGTCACAGGCACACCTGTGTTTTTCACCCCAGCACGGCACGTCCCGCCTCAGTTTCTCAAGCTAATCGCTGTTAATTGCAGCCCCAATGCCAAAATGCTGTGTTGGACTTTACTTCTGCTTAGGCATTAGTTTTAGCATTTAGCATTAGCGCACGTGTTTTTGTGTGAGCTTGAGTTGCGAGCAGGACCATGTTGAGAAACCTTCAGATTTGGTGGGTTTATCGTGGGCCAAATGTCTGGATCCCAGACATTTGGTGCCCTGAGATCCTGTTAGACTTTGTGGCTGGTAAAGAACAGTTAATTCCAGTGTTTGAGCTGAATGAACTTTCCTGCATGGTCAGGAATATGTTTTCCACTTGATTGGTACCTGTCGTTAACAAATCGTGATATTTGGGGAAAAGTCTACATAGAATAGATTCAGTGCACGTTGGGACATATTTTACTGGATAGATCTTAGTATTTAGTATTAGTATTTTGAAAGTCATCTACTCTAGTTATGAAGGTGTGGTAGTAGCCTAGTGGGTAACACACTCGCCTGTGAACCAGAAGACAAAGGTTCAAACCCCACTTACTACCATTGTGTCCCTGAGCAAGACACTTAACCCTAAGTTGCTCCGGGGGGGGGGCTGTCCCTGTAACTACTGATTGTAAGTTGCTCTGGATAAGGGCGTCTGATAAATGCTATAAATGTAAATGTAAATGAGAGTGTGGAATGTCCTGTAGGTGTTCAAATAGGGATCACCACTCCTGTCAATCACGGAATGTTTCATCATAGGATAAAGGTGATTATTCATAATCAGCTTGTTGACACCCCTTGATCTTAACTTTGCTCTTGTTCTTGAACTCATTCAGAATGTAACAAGACATTGTAAATTTATTCAAATCCACGACCTTTCAAACCTGTTGAGGTTTAATTTTAATAATAAAAATTATTATTATTTATTATAACTATTAATTAATCGTTACCACAAAGCTTCTGTGAGGCTGATTCACATGACATTGCCAAACATCTCTGAAAATTTGAGTGTGCTGCTTCTAAGCTGTGCAGCTCTCATGCTTACATTGACAGCATTTATCACATTCCCTTATCCAGAGAACCTTACAATCAGTAGTTACAGGGACAGTCCCCCAGGAGACGCTCAGGGACACAATGGTAGTAAGTGGGGTTTGAACCTGGGACTACTACCATCTATATAGATCTATTATTATGAAGCGTTGATGCCACACAAACTACAGATCCCATAATGCAATGAGTCAGTAGCCTTGCCAAACGTGACCTTTACACTGCAGCTTCACAATTGCAGTTTCCACAGCGACGGCAAACAGGTTGTGAAGCAGCTCGAAATTCTTTTTTTCAAGCGTCAGTCACCAAAGCGCCGTCCAAACTCGATCGTTTTGTCAGCAAAGTGCGCACTGCATTATGGGATCTGTAGTTGGTGTGTAATCAGAGCTTCATATCGCCAAGCCATAGTAATAGATCGATATAAAGTTATCTTATGGGATGTGGCCCATGGCCCTCAAGTGCTTTAGTACATACCCATATGTAGCTCTGGCAAATTATGGGTTCATCCCATAAGTAAAGCCCAAAAGAATCTATAACGTTGTCAAAATGTTGAGTTACATCCTTGGAACTCATGTTTCCAAATGAAAGGCTCCTGTTCCAATTTGTCACCCATCTCTATGTAGCCCACATGACAAGTGAGATTAGAGGTTAATGCACTTTTGGTAATCATTCACTCTACTTTCTGTTTATCTAGTTACAGGAAAAACATAACGTGTGTGTGTGTGTGTGTGTGTGTGTGTGTCTGAGAGAGAGAGAGAGGGTCTGTAAGTCTCCAGCTTTAGCTTATTGTTGTGTGAAAAGCACCATTGCTTTCCATACCTGGCCATGAAGCAGAGAAACACACACACACACACACACACACACACACACACACACACATTTATTTAATAAATGCACAGCTGACTTCTGGGAGAAAAAGAAACACACCCTCCCATTCTATTCCTCCTAACACACACACACACACACACACACACACTTGATTGAGTCTCATTGAGGGAGTCGTAGCACATGCTCCGGCACAAGCAGTGACATCACCTGCCTTGTGGTCAAAGTACAGTTCCTCTATTCGACTCTGAGCACGCCGGCTGCTCCACAAACACACCCGCACGCCGCTAACACCCTCGCCCGGGTCTTGGGCTGAAGAAAAGAAGGCGCTCGTGGGACTTCGTTACACTATGGATGTGTGACCCCGGAGCCCTTGGACCTCCCCGGGATCTTTTGAAGGCCTCTCTCCTGCTTTTTCTTTCCCGGTCGCCTGCATTCATCCTGTCTTGATTTGGGTTGGAAGCGAGATGAGCTCCGCCGCTGCTTACCGGCAGTTTCTCCAGGACCTCGAAGAAAAGAAAGGTCTGTTATTTACTCTCCTTCCCTTCTCTCGGTTCTGAGAAACGGTACTTGTGGGGTTTATTGTGTGTGTGTGTGTTGTGTTTTTTTTTTTCTGAAGATTAGAACTTTATTTTGAAAGACAGCTGCTGGGCGTCCTTGTGCTCGGCGTCCTCGGCACTCTTTTGTCTGGTTGACTCTCCCTGACTCGGTGAAATGCAGCTTCAGCACCGATAAGCCTCGGTTTGTTTGCGTGTCTGGAAATGAACGCGCCGTATGCGGGACCTCTGTTGACAGTACGGGTCCGAGGTCTTGCCGGGGTCTGGGACCGCTCGGGCTGGACGGCTGCATCAACCGGTGTCCCCTGTCCACGGCAAGGTCGCGGTCAGCTGTGCTTCCGAACAGGGACTCTCTCTGGCCCGCGCCACGCCGCCCGCCGCTCCCCCGTCTGAAGGCCGCGGGGTGTGAAACCGGAGTTCTCTGACGCCTCGGGACGCTGCGCCTTGTCGCCATGGCAGCCAGAGCAAACCCGCGGCTTCCATTAAGCCTCCGCACTCGGTAGACATCAACCGGTGGATACCGGAGATGATTTGTGTGTGTACTGTATTTGACAAAGCAGAATGATGACTGTGTGTGTGTGTGTGTGTGTGTGTGTGTTCTCTTGCGTGTTTGGCCATGATTTGTTTAAAGGGAGGTTCTGGGCTTATCTCACAGTGACTCGGTTCACTGTGTCCACATGCATTAGAGTGTGTGACTGTGTTTCTGCTGCTCCTCATTTTATTTTTGCCTTTTGTTTTTGTCACGTAAATTGAAAGTGGTACGATCTCTATTTTTGCGATTTTGTTCTAATTCAATCCGGGATCATGGGACCCATATTTGCTGTCCGTATTCCAGAACATGGCACCAACCTGGCGCTGAGCGTTTGACATATGGAGGGATGTGGGGAGGGGAGGTGGCGGTTCACTTCGTACCCCAGCAGAATCAAACACTGAGGCCTTTGTCTGGCTCCGGTCGTATCCCACAAGCCCCAAAAAAAGTCTCTTTAACAATCAAATCATGCGCTGGTGTATCTTTAACCTTGTTGGGCTTTGAGCTTGGCTTTGTCTCCCTGATTGCCATTATCAGCCAATACGGGACAGATTAGGGCGAAAATGCTGCCGGTTTTATTTCTTTTTTTATCTCAGGGTGGATGTGTTGGGTGGGGGTGCGGACAGTAGATTAGATGCCTGATGTAGGCTGTGGACGGAGATCGGATGGGGACAGGTGGTAGGTGAGGGTGGTCAGAAAACAGCAGGTATCCCTGTGTGTGTGTGTGTGTGTGTGTGTGTGTCAGGTGGGGGTGTACACAGCAGTTCATTAGCTGTCCCGTCTCCCCACGGCACTGTAATCCACTAACGCTGATTAGCATCAACCCCGCACGACATGTGCTCAGACCTTTTCTTTTTCACCAAGACGTACAAAGGCTCATACAGGACATGCGATTTAGCTCCCTGCCCCATCTTATTATCGCAATTATCTTATCTTTCTAGTCATTGTCAATCCAACAAAAGGAGTTGTTTTCTTGAGTTATCTGTGATGATGCTTCTACCAACCGATCAAATCCTTTTTTAAGGAACTGAGAGAACAACCTCTTTTATTTCAAGGGGGTTTAAAATGGCATGTTCTCTACAATGCATTTCTTATTAGTTTTACTAAAATATTACCTAAAAAACGGGATTTGGCTAAAGTGGTTTGAACAATGAGCTCCTATCACACACCCCCCTCGCCGCTCTCCTTGGCGTTCCGCCCTCGTGCCCGTCCAAGGTCAGTTGCAGCGCTCCTCAAGCAGACATGCATATTTCCATCCAGACGCCATAAGGCCTTCTACCCAAATTTAGACGTGGAATCCGGCCGTGCCGGCCGACTTCGCTTTCTGCTAACATTCACGGTGCGGCCATAGCGGTATCAAATGCATCTTTCTCCCCCCAGCACCACGCAGCTGCCAGAAGCAGTCAGGTTCCACACAGTCCTTCATTCAGGCCCGAGTTCTTGCGGGCGAAGTGATGCAGGTTGCAGCAGCGCCTGAGTGCCTTCCGTAAACGTTGGGGACTTTTTTTTTTGCGTGTTTTAAAGACACTGAAGGTCCATTGTGAACACGGTGGAGGCAGAGGAACCTCATCCACCGTAATGGAACCACGATGGTTCACTCTTCTACATCTGTGGCCCTTCTGTTCTGGTTTAATGTCTGGAAATGAATGAAGCTGGCACAATAGGCATGAAATGGAAAATTCTTACTTTGAATTTAGAGAAATAGAAAATAAAATTCTAAATATTGTTATTATTGTTGTCAGCCCGGTGATATCTTGTAGGCTTTATTATTTTTTTTTCACATTTTAATTGAATGAGCAAATTACCTCAAAACAGTCTCACAAAATGTATAAAGAGCAATGTTATGTTTAGTTATTATACAGGGTTATAGTTGGTATGTTAGCAATGCACTTACATTACAGCAATACATTCTAGTTACCAGTGTATAAATTAATATTCATTTTAAAATCTTTTATTCTCTTGATAAAATATTCTGTGTGTTTACGATATTTAAAAAAAAAAATAAAAAAAAATTTAAATCTCTGTTCACCTCTATCTCAGTTGATAGTTCTTAATTGTCAATCAAGGCCTATACAGGGTTTAAGAAAGGCTGCGGTGTCGTTGCGTGTGGGTTAGCGGCGATGTTTGCCTTTCCATGATGATATCATCAAACGGCAGGAAAGCCCTTTGATCTCTGTCACTCGGCTCATGACCAGGCTTCCACCATACTGAAGCAAGTCCGGTCACATGACCCTACTTGCTGTTCTTAAAACACGCGGGCTGCTACCAGCATGCCCGCCTCAATAAAAGGCAGTGAATGCATGTGTGATGCTGTTTCTAGCAGCACATCTGTGTGTGTGTGTGTGTGTGTGTGTGTGTGTGTGTGTGTGTGTGTGTGTGTGTGTGTGTGTGTATGTGTGTGTCTTTGGAGAGACATTACAGAATTGGCATTAATATTTTTTTTTGCGAACTGTATATTAGGCCATGCAATTTAATGTGCACGAAAACTATTCTTATGCAGACATTCTTTGTGTGTGTGAGAGAGACTACAGGCCAGAGGCAGCAGAGAGTCCGCCTGACGCCCAGATGTCACCGGCGAGATAAAGGCTTCAGTTGTGGTATCTGTACCGTGCCACGTGGGCGTGGTGCCCCTCATGAGACACTGGCGCTACGGGTGTAAACATGAGCCCGGGAGCGCTGTGCTGCCATGTGCATATAGCGCCAACTATGGACCCCGTGCGGGAACAGTAACAGATTGTGTGTCCTCGTTACTGTGCATGTTGCTAATTACACTTTTAACGATAGAACTGTACCCCTAAAGAAAGAAAAAAGAAGTGCCAAGCTGTTTGGCGCTGTACTGAGTGGCTGAATGTGGTCTCTGTTCTGAAGAAGGGTCTCTTTAATCACTGAGCGGAGGGGAAAATGTAATTATACTGTATAGTGTGTGGTGGGAAGATGCGTTGTGTGAGCTGTGTGTGTGTGTGTGTGTGTGTGTGTGTGTGTGTGTGTGTGTGTGTGAGAAAGAGAGAGACAAATGAGCCCAACTTCTGTTCCCTGTTCTGCCGGTCTGAAGGCCTTTCTTGGCTGTCATGGCGCAACCTTGTTCTCTCCCAGCTGACTCACACAGATGTCAAGATCCACTAAATCAGTCAGCATTCCACCCACAAGTGTCTTCTGATGATTGTAATTACGTCGATATTTCGTTCACACGCTCCACCCAAACCCAGGCTTCTGCCTTTTTTCCCTCTTTTTCTCCTTTTATCATCTTCTCTTTGATGACTCTTGTATGCTTCGGGGTTCATTCCAGCACCCCATGGTGCAGTTAAGACACAGTTGTGTTTTAATGTGGGTTTGGCAGAGCAATTGCTTCCTATTTGGTTTTTCTTTCCTTCATGGCTGCTTGAACCAAATACAATCTTACTTAACAGGGGAAACCCAAAACAAATCTGTGACCTTTGACCCAGGATAGTGTCATTGCTGACGATGAGAGTTTACTTACCGGAATGGATAAAGCAGTGTGCAAAAGTGGGTGATAATATTGGAAACTGCTTTGCTTAGTAGATAAAAATATAAAAAAAAAAATCTTGCTCACACACACACGGCCGTTGCTCGATTTGGTGTGCGATTAGTTATGCCTGGCAGCAGTGCGTCCAGCTCTGCCTCTACTGCTGCTATGGGGAGGCGTGCTGCTCCAACTTCCTGTTTCCCGGACGTGTCAAAGCACTAGATCTGCAGGAGGGTGACCCGTCTTTCTCTGATCCCGCCCCAGTGCAGCGTGGGAAATCCGGCCCACTCTCGGTTTGAGATCTGGCCCTCGCGGTACTGCACAGCTGAAGCCCTGTCAGATCAGTCGAGACACTCAGCTGGACCAAGAATGTGCCATGCTTTTTGTTTGCTCATTTAATTCATTCATTATTCTTTGTCCATTTATGAGTGTGAGTGTGTGTGTGTGTGTTTGTTTATTTGTTGCACGGTTATTGGGCCTTTGAAGCCTTATCTTTGACCCATTAGCTACCAAACCTATGATCTCAGCATGCGTATGCCCTTTACATGTCTCTCTGCATGAACGCTTGATCGTATGTTTGCCTTTGAAAGTGTGCCACCGGAATCACTATGTGGGATGTGCACTGGTCAGGATGGGGGCTTCGAATCTTTCTCTCCCCTTTCTCTTCCCATCAGGCCCCATTTGTCGAAATCTATCGTCCTCCCTTTTTTATATTGCAGGACAAATTCATCAAATTCTTTGACTTTGGCAGAAATGTGAACAGATTGAAATTTTCCCCACAAAAACGATTGGGGTTCTCCTATGTCACCCGGTGTTACGCTCTCAGTAAAACCTTAACTGGTTTGTGGTCTTGCAGGCCCCTGTCCAGGGTCCGGACCCCTTGTTAAAAAGGGATTATGCCTCCCTAACGACCCATCCTGAGTGCACATTAACATCGCGATTGATCACTTTATGCAATTGCGTGTCAGCTTTGGGAAACTCGAAATTCATTTGTCTGGTCCGCTGCGGACCACCCCGAGTGTGGGGAAGCAGTGTCGGTGTTAAATTGGCCAATCAAAATGCAGGAAATGTTGAAAATAATGGATATAAAGATAAATAGGGGCTTCTGCACTGCTGGCCTAATTTAAGTTTTCATAGCTACTGGCACAAATACACTTTTCTTGTTGCTATACGATGCACCCGCACCCACCGTATCAATGTAAAAAGCTGCATAAACACAGTTTATTCATGTGATGGAACATATTGTTGTTGATGTTATGTTGAATAGTCAATCACACTAAATGACATTGCCGTCTGCCAACTTGTGTCCCTTCATTGTCCAGTGCGAATGCAGCCAGAAAAACGGCAGAAAGGCTCCCCGTGTTCTTATTACTACTTGGTGCAAAAGAGCCTGTTGTAAACTTGTCTTCAGGATTTTACATAAATAGATAAAACATGAACAAACCACTTGTTTTGTTCTGTTTTTTTGAAGATAAAAAAAGCAGCTACTATTTTACTCTGTTGGTGTGTAATTATTTCTCTTGCCCAGAATGTGATATTCAAAGGTATTTTTATAAACTGAGCTCATAAACTGGGGGAGTGGTGGCCTAGAGGTTAAGGAAGAGGCCCAGTAATCAGAATCTCGGTCCGCTGAGGTGCCACTGAGCAGCCCCCTGATCAGAGCACTGCTCCCCGGGCGCCCGTCATGGCTGCTCACTGCTCACCAAGGGTGATGGTTAAAAGCAGAGGACACATTTCGTTGTCACCGCGTGCTGTGCTGCAGTGTTTCACAACGACAATCACTTCACTTTCCGTTCTTCATTTTCAAAATGGAAGGAGCCTGATTGACGGCTCTCACCGGCACACCATCCTCATTCTGGATGATGTAATTTATTGCTCCATTTGATATCAATATGTACATCATTAATGATTTCAAGTTGTTTTTCAAATACAAGCCAGTATTCATTTGCTTTAAATTATCTCCATGTCTTCCAAAAAAGAGGATAATTATCAGTTTTTATAAAAGAATCTAAAGAAAGATCTTTCCTCTCATAATTCTGGAAGATATAGATATAATATATCTATGTTGTTTTTTTTTTTTTCTTCTGTTAATTATATCATTAAAACATTTATGATTTTACATGGGATTGTTCTCCTCTGCTAAATATTATATACGTCATAATGGCCTAAGATGTCTGGACAGCGTGGGAGGAGGAGGGTCAGGTGACTTATGGAGGGTGTGGTCAGTGACTAAATGAGAGGTTTCCGTGGCGATGAAAACAGCTGGAGTAAAATGAAAGTGCTCGTTACAGCAGTGTCTTTTATATTTTCTGTCCACACGCTCGTTTCCGCCGGGTTTCTGTATGCTTTTTGCATTCCACCTCTCGGACCTTTGTCCCGCGCGTTCTTTACGACCTCGGTAACGACACTGACCTCATCCTAAAAGGTGTCTCTCTCACGACCCCTATCCAGTCGCCCTCCCCTCCTTTCTGCCTCATTAACATGTGATTGGATGACTCTGTGGCTGATGCTGAATGGGTTTTGGCACAGAGATGTCCTCCTCCTTTATCTTAAGTGCTCTGACTGTAAATCAGCGTCTCTGTCCGTTTGGGTTCCTCGGGCGAGGAGAAGGTCTCTGTCTCTCAGACCTTTTAATATTAGCAATTGTTCTTTGGAGACTCTGCAGTGCTCTGGGAATATTTCTGCATTTCTATATTTTTGTGAGAATGTGTTAGGTTTGTGATGATTTTTGTTTTCAACCCCCCCCCCCACACACACACACACACACACTCCCCTTTTTTCCCCCCCAAATTTTCTATATATAATAACTTAAAAGTACATTTCTACTCACCCACTAGGTCCCAGGCTCATGTTGTGTAGATAATAATGCAGCAAGTCTTCTGTGAACTGGACACCAGTCGCGTGGCATCACTGGGAGGGGTCTGTGTTTACCGTTCCATACCATAGAGGGGGTCATGGGTGTCCAGTTTCCGGCGCTGACCCGCATCCTCCACAGGTGTGACCTTGCTTGTACTGTGTCCTTGCTGTTGCTTTATCCAGATGACAGAAAGGGCGTGTCTTTGTGGTGTTTCCAGTTGTGTGTGTGTGTGTGGGGGGGGGGGCTTTAATCTGCTACCAAAACCTCTGAAGCACCAATAGCTGTTTCCTGAAGGACATCTGCACTGATCGTCTATTTTACTCTGCTACTGCATTTTACTCTGTGTTGTCAGTGTGGTTTTGCAGATTGCGGCACACGGATTCCTGTAGGTATCCATTGAAAGGTAATGGAGGTTTATTGGTTATCCCAAGGGCATCGCATACCATTCCAACATCAGGTCCCATTCAGTTCTCTGTCAGAACAGGTATGACACCACCACCTCCCCTACCCTGCAGTTAGAGACCGTAGTCCAGCAGTGGACATGTTGAGCTGCTGCTGTTCCCGATGCTGCAACACACCACGTCCCTTGCACCATGTCAATGTCACGGCCGCTTGAAACTCTTGAAAATGTCTCTTTACAATAGGTGGCGCTAATAGGAGGCGTTTACCTGCTCACGTTTGATCGCGTGTATTAGATCTCATATCAACCCTTAAAGCCGTTGGCGGTGTCAGTTCTCTTGAAGGCGGTACCAAAGCCGGGCCTGTTCAGGTTGCCAGTCCATCCAAACCTGCGCTGTGCAGTCTTCATTTACCTTATAAGGCAACATTCAATTCGGTGTTTGATTGCTACTGCCTGAGAAGAAGCATCTGCTGAGGTGATTGCTTTTTCCTGGCTCCTCTGGGCGTCAGTGTGTTGTCAGGCAGGTGCAGGTTGGATCCCGGTGGCCTAATGTGGTGTCAGACGCAGTGTGGGTTTCTAGCTCTGGTGCCGAGGTGCTGTGTGGAGTTCATTATATGCGATGTAGCTGGAATTTTGTGTTTGTGTGGTAAAGCCGGCTTTTGACCTGAAATAAAGAGCCACGTGTTTTAAGTTTTTCACTACCCTGGCCATGGTGCAGTCCTGCCCCCTATCTTTCACAGCTGATATTACAGGACTGTCTGACTCATTGTAGAAGGTGAAATCATGAAATCACACAAGCAGAGGATAATATAATATATTATATTATATATTATTATATAATTATACGATAATTGTCGTGCAACATTCTAATAATATTCGCTGCAATATTTAATAGGGGTGGTATAGTAAGACACCCATTTAGGAAGCAGGTTTCATTCAGAATATGTTATCAAATTATGTTAAATAGTTCTGGATAGCAGGTTCATGTTCAGTTCTCACTCATGTGATAATGATTCATTTGTTCCGTTTTATTTTGCCTTATTTCCTGACTTTCCTTTAAAATTATTGAGCAAATATGTTGTATGGTAAAATGCAAGGGAATGGAATCTGTGCTCTCTCTCTCTCTCAGAAGATATGATGTGACACCTCAAGGCCACACAGCTGGGGATAGCTGTCACCGATGTGGCATTTTTGGACCTCTGCAGAAACAGTGACAGTGTACGGTCACACAACAACACCGCTGAGGTTTTGTGGCGCGTATGACTAGATAGAAGGAACGTGGTACAGAGCGACAGATTATAAACTGTGAGAATATAATGATGGACAATTGTCACTACGGCTTAGTTTTTTTTCATCGTCCTGCCGAAACGGGCCATGGGCAGTTGATTCACGCCTTCATCTGACTTTCTCCTTCAGCCCGGTCACCGTGGTCCAAGAAACATGGCTGTGCACTGGTGTCCCAGGGTACCGAAGTCCCGTGTGTTTGTGTGTTTTGTATGGGGGCCAGTGTGACCTTGCCTGCTCGTTCTGTCTGTTTAGTATGTGCTGATTCGGTTTTCTGAAGCCCTGTTGGTGCTTGGCGAGGTGTGAACTCATGCTAACATAATAACCAGATACTATACTGCAGCTAGTCTTGAAGCAGTCATGAAGCAGTCAAGTGTGGGTCTGGGTGGGTGTTTGTGGTCAGTGTGAGATTTCGCTCTGTCCTCTGAGAATGAATGGAGACATTCACAGCTCAACACAAACACCCATTAATGTCAGGGTCCTGTAATAACAGTACATGGCTCCCTATGAATTCCGTTTTATTCCTTCCTAAATTCAGTTTTTTCCATTTCGTTCTAAACATATTCATTCACCTAAAACCTAGGTGATTATAGAGTGTGTGTGGGGGGGAACCTGCAATATGACAAATCACTGTTCAACAGTGAATGGGCCTGGGCATTTTGTAAATGTAAATAATATGTGCATTTCATGCAAAGAACTATTTCACAATATTACACATTAAAATAAAAGTACTTTTTATTTTGGGGCAGTGGCGTATTCAGAAGGTTGCCGGTTCGAATTTTTGCATTGGTGGTGGGCAGCGGTGCCACCAAGGTACCACTGAGCAAAGCACTGTCCCCACACACTGCTCCCCGGGCGCCTGTCATGGCTGCCCACTGCTCACCAAGGGTGATGGTTAAAAGAAGAGGACACATTTCCTTGCGTCACAAGGATACATTTTGTTTGTGTGCTGTGCTGCAGGGTTTCACGATGACAATCACTTCACTTTCACGTTTGACCTGAACACAAACTGGCTGGCTTGCGCTAGATTGCTTCTTTTCCCTGCTTCTGATACGAGTTTTTGACTGTAAGAGTCGAATTCTGTAATTTTCGGAGGACATCGGTGCTCCAGCGAGACGAGCCTAAACGCTGCGAATGCGCGAAACCGATCAGCCAAGTGGTCCGGATTTGACACTGACAGCCCCTTCGCCATCACTGATGTCAGATGTCACCTTAACATCTGTTGTCCTTGCTGGAGGCTGTGCTGTTTTGCAGCGACAGGCCTTGAATGTGCAGCTGAGACTCAGGAGACATCATGTCTCAATATTTGTGGCACTTTTATGTTTTCATATGTTATTTGTATGTTTGGTTTTGTTCAGTATGTCAGGTGTGTGTGTGTCGAACTCCAGGTTGAGGTCCTTAAGTTCATTGAGACTGGTAGCTGAGTGATGGAGTCTGTGTGTGTGGTGATCGAACTCAGACTGAACTTAGATGGAACCTTGGGAGTCCCCTGCCAGTCATGTCACCTTCGTACTGAAAGATGACTCTAGCTGAAGCACCTCTCCTTCCCAGATTGACCATGGGGAAACACGCGCTTTATAAATCATCATCACTGCAACAGTTTTTCCAACCAATCCTTTCCACTTGTTTATGAATCTTTTTTTTATTTTAAAATCATGCATGTTGATACAATTGCTAATATCACTGTGATTAAAAATGAAATCTGTTACCTAGATTGAGTACTGTATGGCATAGTATATGTTAGTGGTGCAACAGATCCCAAAAAATTCACGTGTTTTTAAATCACGGATCGGATAAATGTTCTGGGTCGGCAAATAAAAAAAAAAAAAATAAGAAATGTAACTTGCGACGAGATATCATAACGTGGCTCAAGCACGTTCATCAAATGTTTGCTTCTTTTGCACGGCGGAATGTGGCCCGGTCGGACAGGGCATCAAAGGCCTGCTTAACTGCCACGATATCGGCGGTTGTTGTGCAGCCTTCGTCTTCGCTCCTGTCACACCAGGATCATGTAGCTTCAAATGAGCGGCCACGCCCGACGTGTTGCCAGTATCAAAGAGCTTCCTCCTGCTACGCTGTCGACAGTCTCTGGTGGTTTTTTCCACCAACCTTTTCCCATTAGCATATTTAACGGGGAAGGTTTCCCAAGCTCCTCTGCTCCTTTTTTTGCTTCGAATCTTCGGATCACTTGTGTGGCGAACTGTGGGGATGGATCGGTTCGGATCACGGATCAACAGTGTTCTGTTGCAGCACTAGTATAGTATAGTGTATGTGATTTATGCATATGTATGCATATGTATGTGATTTATGGGATATGATCATGCTCCTGTCTTCCACTGGTCTTTTAATCCTCTCCATCCTCACATTGACTCTCCAGCCTTCAGTCTAACGGTCATTAACCTTTAAAGGAATCACCCCTACGCTTTCGTCCTTTTTCCACCCGTCTTTTTTTTTAACCCTTTCATCCTCCCACTCCCCTCCCTTTCACAGCCTAGACACACATAACCTGTTTCTGTGAGTCAGTCTGTCTGAGACCCCCAGGCTGGACGTTTTGGGCCAGTTTTGCTGTGACTCACCTTAACCTGCCGCCTCACCTCCACACCGTACTGCTGCCCAGAGATGTGACCATATACAGAACCCTGACGCAGAGCGGAGGAATCTCCCAGCGGCCTCACAGACGTCCTCTCTCGGTTGGAAGGGTGAGGCGTTGCAGTGTCATGGCATCAGGCCCGGCAGACGGAACCCGGTGACCACATCCACCCGCTATCACACAGTTGTTCGCGCCGGGTGGGGACGTTCCACAGCAAATAGCCACACGCATACGCAAAGATGGTCCTGCGAAGATGGCCGCTTGTAAATTGGGAAGTGAATGCAAGTGCCTACGCATAGCAACAGCGATACACACACATAAACAGATGGACAGGCACACTTGTGCTGTATCTCTTGCACGCTTGTGCGCACACAAAACACCCACACACACCATAGCATTATTTGCTCTTGGTTGAACTCCCTCGCTTGTTTAACATTGGGAAGGGTTGATCAATTTTATATCATTCTGTTCTATTAATTTTTTTTTTTCTCTTCAGTTTTGATCACTGCTGTGAGCCGAACCTAAAAAGTGCAACTTGTTTCAGGGGAAAGGAATTCTGTGTAAGTGTGTGAGAGAGAACAGAGTGGAAACAGAGAGAGAGAGAGAGAGAGACACTCCGCATCAGCCTTAGTCTTAGAACTTACTTGTTCAAAAGAGGGGAAAGTTGAGGAGTTGCTGAAAGAGTAGAGGAAATATTCCAGTTTTATCCCCCTCTCATTTTGGTCCGTGGTGGGCAGAAGTAGAGCGGAACAGATACAGGCAGACTGATATAGTTCTGGACAGACGAAAGACTCGGACCAAAAACATCAAGACCAGAAGACCGAAGCGGCCTGGGTGTGGGTGAGGGTGAGGGTCTGTGAGGCGTGTGTTTGGGTGGGGCCGAGCCATAATGGACTCCATGGACCCATCAGTCTTTGGCCCTGTCCTCTTTGTGACTGCTCACTTCCTGACAGCGGCTGGCGTGTGGCTTTACATCAGACGGCGAGCCCGGAATACAGGTAGAACACGCACGTTGCCGTGGCAACAGAGCTTTACATTTCTGTGTAATGTCTAAATTCAGTTTGTTGGTAATGTGCTTCATACTCTTGTACTTATCATTCATCTGCACTTTCACTTCATAAAACTAGTGTTGAGTTCGACTGAATAACCAGCTGACTGGGTATTATAGAGTGAGGCAACGGGACGTCATTAAAAATATTGCAGATATTCCCTCTTTTGTGTTTAATGGTGCGTAGAGTACCATTAAGGAATATAACATTTGCAATATTATCAACACAGCATCTGAAGGACAAAGGACCTTGTCGCGAGTTTTGCATGATCATAGGGATCTGGGCTCAGAGGTTATTCTCGGGTCAACTAAGTCTCACTTGCGCTACCCGGTGTGACCCTAACTGTATGGCTACGTTTGCTTTCAGGCTAGGCTGTCGTATGGATGCGGGGTGGTTGAAATCGAGCGTGTCCTGTTTGGCTGGGTCAGCTGTCAGATCTTAAAGAACTTGCAGCAACAGTAATCGAGTGTGTGTGTGCACGCCAGTGATGGAAGGACATATTGTTTTATTTTTATCCCTGCACAGGAAGCTGCTTGTGTGTTAGGGCGTAAGGCTGGGTGTGCCAGGGCTGTGGTTTGAGTCATATACCCCACCTTCCATTTCCTTTTTTTTTTTTTTTTTTTTTTTTGAAGTATGGAAGTACGAGAATCCTCTTGGCCATATCGCTAAAAGCTGCTAGCCATGTTTTTTGACAAAGATGGTGAAATAAGTCATTACTCACTGTATTTGTCTGTATTTACAAATTATTAATGAAATACAAACTGAATGTATGATTGTAATGATTAATAATATATTGATATATTCACCAGACTGTCATTCCGTTGATCGTCACTGCTTTAATGGCCTGATGGCGTCCCACCAAGTTCGAACCAGTGAAGTTTAGAGGCTTATGTGCTCAGGCCTGAACTCTGTCCACGGGGGGTCCACTGGGTACATGTGACTGCTGTGTCCTGTCTGATGTTGTCCCCTTTACAAATAAGCCTGAAAGCCTGTGTATCAGGTGCCTTTGATATGCAGTTTTGTCGTCAACATCACATAGTCTAATTCATCATCTAATTGAGGACATTTCGACTAAAACATGCACGCACTCTGGCTGTATCTGTACGTATCCCATGTGGCAACCGTCCAGAGAGCAGGTCCTCCAGATGTTGGCCTTGATAATAAGGCTGACAAAGAGGCCTGCGGTCAGAAGGAGCCCAAATTAAATCTGGGCTAATCTGATGATGGTGGGGGTGGGGGATTATTAGGGGGTGGGCGATAATCAGCAGTCTCTGCCTTTTCCAGGAACCGTGCTGGTGGGTGTTGTAGTCCCTGCCTGGGTTTGAGCCTGTGCAGGCATGGCCAGATCGTAGTTTGTGTGAGCAGATAGATAGATAGATAGAGGGAGGGCAGAACGGGAGGGTGTGGGCACACTGTGTCAGCCTCCGAGTGCTACTGCTGTCAGAGAGAGCGAGAGCGAGAGAGATGGTTAAAAACCTGGATACGGGACTCGAAGATGGTGCAGGGAACGATGACATAAGCCTCTGAAAACGAAAGAAAAAGCAACGCTGGACTGAATGGGAGAGAGAGAGAGCACCAGAGGGAGATTAGACGTGAGAACGGGAGGGGTGGGGGATAAGCGCTCCATGTGGCATTAAGTGCGTAAGCTCCGTCCGGTATTTATAGTGCACAGGGCCCGAGGAGAGCAGGAATAGCAGAGCGCCGAGCCACCGGAAGAGACACGAACAGAGCGTCACCGGAAAGGAAGATGGAGAACAGAAATGGACGATAATCGGAAACGAAGAGAGCGCAGCGCCCACCCGGCATTGGCACTCCTGGACGCGCCTGAGGGAGCGGGGCTGTGACCCGCCGGACGGAACGTGCAGGAGTGTGCGTCGCGTTCGGGATGTCCTGGTTTTTGACAGCCAGCTGACCAGTGCGGCTCCAGCAGGACCTTCGCGGTTTTCTATTCGTCACCGAGTTGCTTCTGCTCATGGTTATGCTGACTCATGGGTGGTTAATTGCATTGGTTGCTGGTTGGTTCTGTGACCAGGGAGAGCAGGAGGTGACAAGAGCCGAGGCGTGTCAACTGGGTCGGCAAAGCAAATTTGCAGTCTTAATGCGAGTGTGAGCTGGTTTGCATTTTTTTTTGTGTGTTTTGTGTACAAATTATAATACTTTGCATGTTATTACAAAAAAAATTATAATAATACCAGTGGAGCTGGACTTGCTATCCCAGTCCACAAAACTCGTTTTCCCCGCCCCCCGAACACTTAACATTCACTGATTTCGTCAAGCCTACTGTTGTCTTTATTCCTTTCTTAATTAAATCTGATTTAATCTCAGACCTTCTGAGACCGGGTTGAGAGATGGACATTTCTCCTACCAGCACGTGCAGGCCCTTGTTCGCTCAGAGTTAACCACATTTGATGAGACTTGGCAAAAAGAGACAGGATCAAAAATTGAAACCTGATGCACTTTTGTTTACTTGTAACAAGTGGATCTTACCTCTGCTGGGGTTTTCACATCAACGCGGTGGCTTGGTGATTTGAAGTTTCTGATTGTGCTGCTGGGTGACATCATCAGAGAGGGGACATGGACTGCAAACACTTCCTTACAGACCGGAGCACACGTTTGCTCTCGTGTTTCACACCCCGCCTCACGCTTCCTCTGCGACTGAGTTGACCGTACCGCCGCCTGCTTGTATCTACTACTTTTTATCGGTGCACAAAACCTTTGCCCAACTTGACAGGACCCTTATGCAAACAGGATTGCTGAAACTTGGACTTCAGAGAGAGAGAGAGAGAGAGAAAGAGAGAGAGGGGGGGTGGTGGTGCGATAACTGCAAGTCAGAAACTCTGTTTCCCTCCGAAAGTGCTGTTTCATTTTGGGAACGCTGGTAATAGAACGAGCGGCGGGAGGAGGGGAGTAGGGCAACACCTCATGGTTCACGGGGAGGAGCTCTCTGACTCGCCCGCTCGCTCTCTCTCTCTCACTTTGACACACACGTGCGTGAGCCAAACTGCGTCTGACAGCCCCGAGTTAGAAATGGCTGCGACTGAGACGAGGCACTGAGCAGCAGTGGCAGAAGGCGGCGGACTCCCGAGTCGCATGTTCACCGTCGCCAGGCTGGGTGGGCGTGTTTACGGCGGCCGTGGCCCACCGAAGGGCCGAATCTGACTTCCTTTCTCAGCTTATCTGCGCTGTGGCAAAGGTGCAGAGAGGCACGGAGGAGGAAATGACGGAAGGGAACTAAATGAAGCAAAATCAAAATAAGGTCGAAGCCGGAGGGGGAAAGCAAGCAAGGAAGGACTTCGCACGGAGCGAAATGTGGCCGGAGTATTGTAATGAGAGGAGTCTGAACGCACATCTGCAGACGCTCATGTGCTGTGCAGGTTAGTATTGTCCACTTTGGGGTTTATTTGTTTGTGACGTGCGCGTTCTGTGTTGTATTGTGGACACGTTACTGGCTAACTGCTGTTTGCTCACCGACACTTGAAGTTGCATGTGTCTGTGAGTGTGTGTGTGTGTGTGTGGATAATACGTAGGGGTGTGTTCCATGGAACAATGACTGCCACTGTTGAGGAATGTGTGCTGATCTGCGACTGTCACTCTCCTATCCCGGCTGCTCTCAGCAGGGTTTGTGTCCATGTGTGCACATGGTCGTGTTTTTCTCCCTTTTTCCTCCCCGGAGCTCTGGGGGGTGCTGTTCTGCTGCTGCTGCTTCTTCTTCTTCTTATGCCCAGTGGGTCAGTGCGTGGGAACCCCAAGCCATTGCTGGGATTTTTAAAGAGCCCTAAAATGTCTTGAAATACTAAGTAAGTGTTCAGGTTTGTAAGATGCTGATCTAGTGGAATTTTGCCTGACTTGGTGTGGGGGGGGGTCAGATGGCATCTGAATGTGTCGAGGCATGACTTAAGGTGGAACTAAAGGGCAGTTTCACCTGAAACTCTGCAATGCAAATATTCCCCATTGTCATTCGGCATGTCTCTGGGGGTCGGGGAGCAGTCAGTCTTTGAGCCGTCGAGTTTGAGTGACCCTCAGCTTGTAGCCTGTGTGTAAACTGTAGGTGAGGACATGCTATGCGTGTGTACACACGTTACATCCTGCAGGTCAATATGTCACCAAACTATGGCAATGTTGCTCTCGCCTTTCTTACTGAAACTGACTCGCTATTATGCCAAAAACACTTATAAACAGATTTGTTTTTATTAATGCAGAACCAGTCATTTTTAACTATCCTTCCACATTTTTTTTTATACAAATATAATATTTTTGAACAGGAGTGGCTTATATACCTTCATTTTAACAATGTTTAGCCTGAGTGGCTCATCCTGCAAGATACTTTTTTTTTTTTTTTGTCTTTTTGGTCATATTATCCATTACTAGTGTGCAGTGCATTTATCTGTTTGTGACACTGGACATGTAGTACATCGTATACTCATATCCGGAAGTAGGCCAGCCAATCCTATCCACTTGTCATATCGTCACCACGGCAACCGCATCAACAGTTGCACACACACAGTGCCGGCGATGGAGGGTCTGACTGATAAAGCTCTGGAGGGCTGGAGTCAGACTCTATTGTTAGATTCACTGACTCAACTCTGGCTGCTGGATAGAGGGAGACTGCTTTCACTTTTTCCGTCATTTAGTTCAGTTTCTTTGTCATTTGCCCTCGTTATCCCCCCCCTCTACACACACACACACACACACACACACACACACACACTCCATAACCTGGCGGTGATTGTCTCTTCAGCCTTTCTTACTCCATCCCTCTTTTGCCCCCTTGAGATACATTGATGTGTTATAAGAACTTTTGTTTTATGTCTTCCTTCATTTGCATTTTTTTAATTTAAAACTTAGTTCTTTTTTATGAGGACTTCAGGAATTCATAGGTTTTTCCAGTTACTCTGCAAAGTAGCAATGTGAGCTTCTGCTTCAGTATTCTCGTGTGCTGAAATGGGTCTTAGTACCATTTTTTTTTTTAGGCCAGTCTATTTTGGATCCTGCACCTAATTTACTTTTTAATCACCTCTGAAACTTTGCTTCATTTCATAACTGATGGTGATTGCAGGGTGTTCTACTTCTTGTGACAATTTTGTCTCACTAACCTATTTCTGCAGTGTACCAAATATGATATGACCACATTATGTTCAAAACCTATCCAGATCCTGAACTAATCAGTGTGATTTGGCTCATATTGATCACAAATATTGCTGCTAATATGACATAGAAATGCCAATAAACTATGTATTTAGGGGCATTGGTGGTGGTCTAATGGTTAAGGAAGCGGTCCCATAATCAGAAGGTTGATGGTTTGATTCCCGAGCCGCTGAGGTGCCACTGAGTAAAGCACCATCCCCACACTCTGCTCCCCGGGCTCCTGTCATGGCTGCCCACTGCTCACCAAGGGTGATGGTTAAAAGCAGAGGACACATTTCCTTGCTGCAGTGTTTCACAACGACAATCACTTCACCTTTACTTTCATTTAACCGTTTTGATATCAGTTTTGAGTTGAAGACTTGGATGGGGTTTGGGGATGGGTATTTTGATTGGGTTCCAAAAGTGAGTGAAATATTTTGATACTCCACACACAGAAGAGTGTGCAAATGTTAGTTTCATCAGTTGTGTTAATATTTATTAATCTAGCTAATAGAAGCTCTGTCATGATTCATCAGCGCTGCAATTCTTTTATTTTTTTCTTTCACAGATGAGCGGGACAGGGTGCAAAAGAAAACCTTCACAAAGTGGGTCAACAAACACTTGATAAAGGTAAAGGCCAATCCTCTGTTATTTGTGTGTCGTCAGCATTTTTTTTGTTTAGTTATTTCTTCTGCATGCGGGCATGGGACGCGGATCCGGGTTGCCGTTAACCCGCCCGGCACAAACCTCTTTTTAAATTAGATCACCGTTTAGCCGACTCTGTGAGTCAGAGCAACTTACTTTTGGAGGCTATCATTTCTTTTTGGTTGTTAGGTTTAAAAAAAAAAAAAAAAAAAAGCATAGGTCTTCTGTTTTTGGACGTCTGTTTTTGAATCAGTCCTGTAATTACGAGTTTAGTGTCTGTCCAGCTCTAAAACAAACGTGCCCAGGCCAGCTCTGTGAGCAGGGAATGCTGGGAATGCAGGGGGCAGCGAGGCCTGGCCAATCACCTAGCAGCGTGGCGAAGGTGCTGACCCCATAACTCTGGATATTTTACTGTAATGTGTGTCACAGCGCCTGTGTGTAATATGAGATGCGCGTCATCTGGCGAGAGACGATACGTACGGCTGGCTTCTGTGACCTTTTCTAAGCTGACAGAACCACGGTGCTGGTAAGGGTGGGGAAAGGCAGTTGGGTACAGAATGTGTCACTAGAGAACGGAAGAAGACATGGAGAAACGTCTTATGAGGGAATATAAGAGGATGTGAAAGCCAAGTAGAACGCATGCAGTTCTGCGGCAGCACCCGCAACTAGGTGCTGGGTGTCATTTCATCAGTACATTCCCATGCGTACGTTTAGTCTACGGTTATAGCTGGACCATGGCCATTTAGTTGGACTGCTTGTTATACTGTCCTTGTCTCAGGAAGGGAAATCTATTTATTGACCAGTGTATGTTTGGCAGGTGGTACATAGTATCACAACATCAGTTTATCTGGAAAAAGTACAATTTCAGCTTTCAGATGAATTTTATCATTCATAGATCAGTAGTAAAAGTTTGTCTGAACGTGCTCAGTTGTTTTGAAGCATTTGTTAAAACGGAATAAGTCAGTGCAGACAGGTAGAGGACTAGAGGGAACTGTCACTATATATCGAGATGTCCCACCCTCCTTTTTGCTTTTGATTGGCTGAGTTGGTAGATAAACCCTGGCACATTGAATCACTACAGCTTATTGTGGTCCATTCAGTTTCATCTTTATTTGAACCTTGGATGGATTAATTTAACCCTGTATTATGGTATTACTGAATTGATTTGTTGTTAAAGCCGCTCACATCCGCATAGGTTTTAGTCATCAGCTTGGCTTGGCTAAGATCGTTAACAGCAGGCTAATGTGACCTTTTCCCAGAACGCCTGTCCAATTTGCTCTCAAAGACTGATCTGACGTGTTCACTCGATGCATCTATTGATACGGTTTGGCGGTCTAATGGTTGTGGTGCAGCGGGGACGGTGGCACCAGAGGACAGCATTCGCCACCGGCTTATACGGCGACCTCAATGACAGCGTACTCATGTTCACCTCTTCAAATAAACCCTGTCAGAGGCAGAGTATGTGGCAGATGGTAGTGACATTGTGTGTCTCTGTGTGTGTGTTTGCCCTCACGCTGAATAAACAATGACCTCACCGCAAACAGCACCATGAGAAACCTGCCGTGTGAGGACGTCTGGAATGCCGAATTGGAACCTGCGGAGGGAGAGGGGACAATTGAATTGAGTTCAATTGAGCCTGGTTTTTTACTACGGTGAACAAGAGTACAGTTTATTTACTTACAAGCTAAACAGTTAAGTAAGCACAACTTGCTTTATATGAGATAACAATAGGATGCCATTTTGGCTATTCGGTAATTATTTAAGGGGTACGTACAACACCGTGTATCCAGACAGAGTGACACGAGAGAGAAACGAGAGCGACAGATGGAGGAAAGGCCACTTAGGCCACGGATGCCGACACATGCAGCTGTGCTTCATAATCCACTGCAATATTTGGGCAGCCAGCGACAAAATGCTCCTGTTCACCTGGTTCAGCTTAACATTAGTTTGTATTTGGCGCCCTCTGCTGGATGGCGCTGCTAAACTAGACAAATGAAAGGTCAGCTGTAGTTTCTGTTCTTTCTTAAATACACGCAAAAATGGCCATTTTGCTAGTATGCATTCATAGACTTGACCTTGTTTCAAAGAGAACTGAGTTTTCAGCCACTGCAGAGAGCAACTCCCAGATAGAACTGGATCAGTTTAGCCCCAATGTTCTCCTCATGGTACTGTGACTGCAGTGCGCTCTGGGAATTTTGATCTCTCTCAGGTCTGCAATAGCTTTTTAGAGACCATCTGCTGTCTTACTCAGATGTGTTTAGTTAGATCTGTTGATTTTTTTTTTTTTTTTTTTTCTGCTTCCATACTTTTCTCTTCATGTTCACGTTTTCTGTTCATCTGTACATTCAGAATTACTCAGTTATTGTAAGTCACTTAGAGTATATAATACAACCAACCAAAACCTTATGATTTCCTAATATGTAAAGGGTGAGAATTTTGTGTAATGCACATACATGTAAGTCTGACTAATGCCAGTAAAGTAAACTTCAATCCTTTTCTTTCTATCCCTTCCCGTTTCAGGTGCGGAAGCATATCACAGACCTATATGAGGATCTGAGAGATGGACACAATCTCATCTCGCTGCTGGAGGTGCTGTCCGGCGTCCCCCTGGTGAGTCTTGTGATGCACACACAGTAACTCATTCACACCAGGAAACCAGGGCACCACGAGTCTACAGCGTGTGACTTGACCTGCCTCGACACTTGAGGAGTCACCAACTTGACCCAAGGATTCTCAGATGCACACAAGGATGTCAGCAACGTGTCCTGTTGTGTGTGCACTCACTGTGTGGTCCCTCTCAGATGATGGATATGTGGATGTGACAACTTCCTTTCTCTCGTCTTCTGTTCATTTTGTGGTTTGAAGGCTGTGTGTGTTTGTGTTTCATCCCATACATCATTCAGAAGCTGCTGTGTTTCTTAATGTTGCTACAACTGCACTTTTTCATGATTCAGGCTTCAGCTCATCTGTTCTCTTCCTCTCCTGTTTTCTGCAATTGCTTTATTTCTTTCCTGTGTATTTGTTTTACCATCTCTCCCTCCCTCCCTCTCTGTGCTTCCTTTGTGATGTCATCAGCTCAAGGGTGTGTCCCCGCTGCGGAGAGCATGTGTGTCTCGTGCCCCCCCTCTTATACCACTGGGTGGGGAGGAGGAAGATGATGAAGAGCAGGGAGTACGTTTGTTAACCCCCTTCAGTACACTTGAAAAGGCCACCCAGTACACTGCATGACCTGGTGTGTGTGTGTTCTTACACTTCCTGGGTCAAAGGGCATGGACAAAAAGAAGTTATAGTTGCATACTAATAATTTTATATGGCCTTAGACCAGATTGGTTTTCTGGAGACATTGACATACATTTACTTGTGCAACCAAAAAGTGATATTGTGAGAAGAAATTTGTTTTCATAATTTAATTTGAAGAGGTAAGCCTTCATATCTTCATAAAGTGAATATTCTTTTTGTTTTATGTTAGTGTCTTCATTTACAAAGTCAGAACTTGGTTGAGGTTGTAATTAAATCCTGAAAACAAATGGTACTTTCTGAATCGTCCTAGTACAGCCATTGTGAAATTCTGTGATGTCCCTTATAGGCCATATTGCCCAGCACCATACACACAGCAGCGTTGCAGACAGTAGCTAGACTCCACAGCGTATCTAGGTTGGTGCCCCGTTTTCTAGAATCAGCAGATGCTGCCTGACCGTCCACCCCTTCCCCCAGTGAGGCGTGGCTGGCTGTCAGGGCACAGACGATGGGGGATACTGCCTGCAGCCGTCACTGCCCTGCACCCCCTTCCTCGCCCGTCCCACTGCAGCCATGCTGCAGAACGCCACAAGATCATTTTTAATACACTGAGGATGGAAGATGTATGTTTCATGTTTGGAGGTTGCCCGATTTATGTCTGTATGTGTGTACGTTCATGAACCCTGTTGTGTGTGTCTGTGTGTGCATTCGGACTGTGTGTCTGAAATATGTTAATATAACATTTGTAACAGCTGGTTTCACACATAGGTAGTGCAACCATGTTGTATTTCACTCGGGCAACAAGGTCTGAAAGCATGGAGCCTGTAGGCTTATCACTGAGCTGAGACTGTGGTCTCCACCCTGTCCTGCTTTTACCTTCATCCACCACCCACAGACTCGCAAGCAAGCTGCTTCTCTCCCGCACTGACGCTGTCCCACAGCTAACGCCATTAACAGCTAATGGTGTTTCGTAGAGGAATGCAGCCCGCGATGGCCAGATATGGCGGGCCAGAGAGGTCCGTTTTGCCTGAAGCTGATCCATCCTCTCTCTGTCCCCCTTCCTGCAGCCCAGGGAAAAGGGCCGCATGCGATTCCACCGGCTACAGAATGTGCAGATCGCCCTGGACTTCCTCAAACAGAGACAGGTGATGTTCCATCTTCGTCATGCTCTCATATAGTCATCCCTGCTTCTCTTACATACATACTCCCAGATCAGTGTAATCTTATATACTTTTATAACGTCACAGAGATCCATTGAAATGGCATAGAATGGATTATGTTTTCTTCCTAGTCATGGCCACCTAATAAATCCGACCTTTTGTTTTTTCTTTCACAAAATCCCCGACTATGTACTTCACGTAATGTTAAAACTCTACATAACCAGTGTTCTACTAGTTATTTTAGTCGTTAGTGCCCAAAGACTCTCAGGGCCTGACCTTTCAGTAGTGCCACAATGGAGTGTTTGATAATGTCACGTCAAGTATGAATTTACAGGAATAAAGCAGGAACTCACTGCATGGTTGTTATTTGCATCCTGGCCCTTTTTGTTTGAGTGAAAACTCCGAGTCTCACTAATTTGCGCTCTCGATCACGTTTACCCTCCCTACTTTGTCTCACTCGGCCTGTATGAGCAGCATGGCTTCCTGCAGAGCTGTTTTAAACCCAGAACACATACAGCTGCAGTGAGTCGGCCTCGACTCCAGTAAAGATCCCCGCTGATATGAAACAGAATGAGACTGTTACAGAGGCAGTGCTGCAGGAGAGATGGCGGCCCAGACAGCCGAAAGGAATAACCTTCCCTCTGTCCAAAGTTACACTGCAGTTTTGCTGAGCGGAGGCGTGCAGTGACATAAATGGTAGTGATGGCCACTCTTGCCCAAGTGAGCAGCTCGGCGTCACCACCTCAGTGACTGGACCTCTGGTCATGCATATTCAAAACCCCTCTCCAAGGTCTGCTACCCTAGGGGCAGTGATGGCCTAGCGGAAGTGGCCCTGTAATCAGAAGGTTGCCAGTTTGAATGCCAAGGTGCCACTGAGGTACCTCTGAGCAAAGCACCGTCCCCACACACTGCTCACCTGGCTCCTGTCATGGCTGCCCACTGCTCACCAAGGGTGATGGTGAAAAGCAGAGGACACATTTCGTTGTGTCACCATGTGCTGTGCTGCAGTGTTTCATAATGACAATCACTTTGCTATCACTTCTTCACTTTCAAAAAAAATCTCACACTTAATTTCTTCCCCTCCCAGGTCAAGCTGGTGAACATCCGCAATGATGACATCACAGACGGGAACCCCAAGCTGACACTGGGCCTGATCTGGACCATCATCCTGCACTTCCAGGTCTGTGATATCTCTGTGTCGAGAACTTCTGCGCTGGAACTGGGTGCAGTTATGCACATTATTAAGGGGAGGAAGATTGCTTTCAGGTTAAACGAGTTGGAGGTTATTTTAACCAAAGAAAGGTTAAATAAAGCATGTTTACAAAAGTAGTTCAGTTATTAGCTTATATAGGCCAGTATGTTTTATATTCATTTTGGAAAAAAGCCACATTTGCTGCCACAATTATAAAAGTGCACACTTCAGATACAAGTCAGCAACTTTCCTTCTGATTGATCACATATTTCCAGGCAGGGAAGAAAACACCAGGCATTATGATGCAATAATGAAAGAGTTTGAGCTATATAAAGTGTGCCTTCTAGAACAAAACCATTTTGGTCAAGGAGAGAATCAAGGACTCTCATTATACAACCGCTCCCTTGTGCATTCATGACACCAATACTTCATACTAAATAATAACACTGGCATAAATCATTTTAGTGACTGTCATAGAATGACATCTAGGCCATTTTAGCCAACAAAGACAGTCAGGTTTTCACATGGCGTACTATTCACTTTTACATTTTAGCATGATCTTTTGAAGTTTGTGACCAGTTTTAATGCAACCACAGCAGATGCACTTCACCAGAACTGCCACTAGAGTGCACAGTGACTCTTCCCCCCCCATGAAGCAGCGTCACATGGTGACATGGACAGCTGGGTTGCCATGGAGACTACAGCCACTTAAATCGGCGTGATTCAGCAGAAAGGGAGGGTGGTTTTGGCGATGGGATCTTAGGGAAAGCCCCAAACCAGGGGAATTTAGCAGAAATCAGCTCTGATTCAAAATGGTGTCAGACTGTAACATAATGTTAACAAAGTAAAACATCATATTAATTGTTTACCGTTCTTGGATATTAAATCGTTTGGTGGTGAAGTTATGATAATGGTCATTCATTTTGCAAATGACACCCTCCACCCAACCTCATGCACTTCCAGACGGAGGCTTCTCCCAAAGCCACCTGGCTCCAGTCCGTCTGCCGTCTGCACGCTAGCACCGTCACGTCCGCAGGTCTTCGCTGGACAATGCAGCATTTGCTTTCCAGTGTGAGCCAGAGTGGCGCTGGTGCTCCCGTGAGAAGGGAGTTGGGCTCCTGACCGCCCAGGGACCAGCTTAGTGTCGGTCTGCTGTGAGGGGTAATGAGAGTTTGGGGCAGGCTGCCATCAGTCTATCGCTGCATCGTAGCTATCTGCTGCCAGCCCTGCTTTTTGAGACCTATAGGCACCATTACAGAGGGTGACAAGAATGCGTGTTTGGTTGAGGGTGTGTAACACTGCCGTAACTCTGTGGACTTCGTGAAGGTTAATAACCCCTCTGTGAGGTGATCACGTTTTGTCATTTACATCACAGTTGGGTTCTGGTCTCTGAATGCTGCTGGAGTTCGTATGTGGAGTCTGCGTACGGGAACAGTTCTAATTTCACTCGTAACTGTGGTTGACCTGAATTTTTTTTCTCGGTGAAATTCCTCATCCCTTCTCTTACTTTCTGACCCCCTTCTGGTCCAGCCTCACTGTTGTTTCTCCTGCTTTATGCGTGGCCCCGTCATTACCTTGACATGTGTCGTGCATGGAAGTGAGAAGGGAACAAAATGCTCTATTGCAGTAAATCGAGATGGATGGTGCAGAGGAGGGTTCCCTGGGACTGATTTCTTCTCCTTTCCCCCTCATCAGCTGTAGCCTGGCGACCAATCCTATAAAGCTCTCAGGTCTCTGTCTGTAAGAGCCTGCGTGTGTGTGTGTGTGTGCGTGCGCGTGCAGTGCACTGAGCTTGCAAAGGCATAGGGAACATGGGAGAGAGAGCGCTAGAGAGACAGGGATGAGAGGGAGGGAGGGAGTGACAAGGCATCGGATAGGAGGAGGGAAAAAAAGAGGAGGAGAGAAGGAGAACGAGAGTGTGACAGAGCTGAAGCAGATACAGCGGTGTAGTCTGAAGCTGCAGCGGACCAGAGACAGAAACCTAGCCCTTCTCTCTCTCCCTCCCTCCCTCTCTCTCTCTCTCTCTCTCTCTCTCTCTCTCTACCGATGCCTGTGAGCAAGGGAGGGAAGAGCTGAGAAAAGAAGAAGCCTCTGTTCACTGGGATTCGTCTGGACAAATACCGAATCTGCAACAGGATTTGCGAGACTCAACCCTGTAGGAATATCTCTTTGCGCCTTTGCATCCGGGGGGAGGGAGAGCACCATATCTGTCGGATCAATCCTGGGATGCTTGTCAAGTGAAGGCGTTTCTCTCCATCCCAGCGAGCGGGCTTTCGTGAAACCCCTCTCTGCCACAGACGTCTTGCGGGATTGGGTTTTTAGCTTAGCCCGCGCTAGCCTAGCCCTGTACGGCTCTTGCCGCCACAGTAATTAAATTCGCCGACTACAGGAACTCCGGCAGCGGCCAGGGAGCGGCCAGTCGTCTGCGGGCAGGCAAGCGGAGTCCTCGACCCAGACCTCAAACGCAAACACAATGGCTGGCCACCTGTGAGGCAGAAATACAAGTTGCACGTTAGCTTTTTAAATCGCCGCGCAAGCACCGGCTTGCTTTTTTTTTTTCTTCTTCTTTTTCTTCTTCTTTTTCCCTTCAGTTGCCGTGGCAGCGGAGGCTAAGCACCCCTCCCCGGCATGCCGTTTCCTCTTGTCCCAGCTCTTTAGCATCTAGAGGCTGCCTACAGAGCTCACGTAACGCCCCGGAGGCCGAGCCTTGCGGTCGCACCAGCAACTGCACCAAATCCGCTTGGTGGGAGGATCAAGCGGTTTATAATGAGGCAGCCGGGCGGAGGGGAAGACCGTGAAAGAGACCGTGGAAGATGATTAACATGCTGATGAGGTGCTGGGGGTTTGACTGGCTGGGCGTGGTCGCGCTCCGTCCCTGCTTAGCCTCCTAGGACCACATCTAGTCCTCTCTGGACACCTTATTGCTGGCACTACTGTAACAGTGAGGGAGCGGCCTCGTCCATTATACATGATCCTGCTTTCTGGAAAGGGAGCACACACTCAGCGAAGGACTTTTATTGCCTTTCACGCTGATGCGCTGTGATAAGTCACCACTTTCTGGGGTGTCATTCGCTCTAGCGTTGGGGGGGCCGATGATGATCGGATGGGCGCTTTTTGTCAAGATGCCAGCGACGCACCGGTACGCTCGCACTCAAGCGGCGTTCTTCCACGGGGGGTGGACGTGTGTGTGCAAGTGAGGAGAGCGTGTGTCAGCACTGCAGCTCGATTGCAGCTCGCGCTCTGGTTCAGGGCCATGCGTGTGAGATGATGTGTGATTTTGAGCGTCGTTTATCAAAGTCCCTGTGGCTTCATTCGTAACCTGTGAAATGGCCTTAAGGGAAAACCACAGCTCTGGGATTTAACGTGATTTCTTTTCCTGTCAAGTCAAGTTTCTTTCTAATTTTTAAGATGAGAGCTTTCTGTATACAGCACCTTTGTCCTTGAAGCAGAAAGCACCCCGCTGTGACATGTTTCTGTGACTTAACCGTGTCGTTGCCTGCCTCAGAGGTTGCGGAACAGCTGCTGGAAGAGGGACTGAGCACTGTAGGTAGGATGAGGTCGATCATCAGGAGAAGGCCCGGCAGGTTTTTGTGCATGGCCCAGATCTTCTTTATCCTCAAGTGGATATGAACAGCCTGTCTGACTTTAATTCCGTTCTGGAATATCCATCTGCAATGCCTGGACTTTCTGCTCTAGTCCATCGGAAGGCTTGAACTTTGCTGATTGACTGTGGTCAATCCTGAGAGAGACTGGCCATCATGGGTAGCTCTCTGGGCTGCGTGAAACAGCCGAGGGAAGGGGCTCCTATTGGTGCCTCACCCTTATCCCCGAAAAGACGTCTCCGCTTTAGACGCAAAAGAAAATCCCGCAAGCACCACAAAGGGTACGATCAGGAGGAAGGTCTTCCAGCCCCAGGAGAAGGGGCCACAAAGCTGTCGAATCCTGCAAACACCACTTTAACAGAGACATCCAGCCAGGCTGACCTGAGGCCACCATCAGCAGCTGGGACAATTACAATTGAGGGAAGCATTGGTTCCATCAGAGGCAGCAAGGTTGCGATATTATCCCCAGATCCAAGTCCAGCATGGATGGGGGGACACTACCAGCCTGAGCTCTCCAGGCCTGGAAGCATCATGACCATGGCCAGCAAGGACTCTCCAGCCCAAGGTAGCATGACCCCAGGAGGGGGCAGAGTGTGCCGGGTCCGAGAGCGTATGCAGGGAGTTCTAGAGAGGCCTAGCCTAATGCGACCCAAGTGTAACAAGGGCCAAAAGAAACCAGAGGAAAATGTGGATGTGGAGACTGAGACCATAGACTCTGGGGTCCATTGCAAGTCAAGGAGGGACCGAAAGGGTGTGGTTCATATCCGGGAGGTTGGGGGCAAGCTCTGTGTGGTACGGACAGTCTACCCTAGCGATTTTGGATCCCCAGTGTGGCGACCCGATAAGGACCTTGAGGTGGATTTGGACATTTCTAGTTCACCCCCACTCAAAGGAGACCCTCAAATTGTGCAGGAGCGTGAGCCAAGAAGTGGGACAGTTCCCGCTTTTGCCAATTCAAGACAGCAGGATGCCAATCTTTGGAAGATGTCCTGGCTAGAAGGAGATGTTCCTTCTGCCCAGGTTCAAGAGGGTCCTACTCCCTCACCACAGGACCCCCAGTCCTCAGGGTATGGCAGCGATGCGCCTCTCACATCCCCTGAAACTGGAGGGGCTGTACAGAAGGACTGGGGTGGATTCACCAGCAGCGCCTCTGAAGCTCTAGACTCTGTGCTGGAGAACCCTCTCTCCCCAGCCTATACTTCTAACAAGGTCAGAGAAGGGATTGCTTTGTTCTCAACTATTTCTCTTTTGGTGCTGTTATATGAACATTGCACAAGGGGAATGAAATGAAATGTTTCCAAATTCACAGAAATAAATAGATAGATAAAAGCATGAACGAACATTTTTCTTGTTTTCTTTGTACGTTGTAGAAGAGGAAATAGCTACCAAACTAGGCCTTATGGTCTGTGTGTGATTGTCTTTTGGGTGTCAGAAATGAACCTTAAAGATGTTTTTTTAAAGAGTTTTAAATGGGAGGAGCCGAGGTGGGTGTCTTGACTGCTTTCACACGCCCTCTGGTTAATGCACATGTGCAAGTGGACATCACAGTCACCTCCTGGACCATGTCTGCTACCAAACAAAATATGCAGGTAGATTATGATCAATTTAAGAATTCTGGTTGCCAAAATACTCAATCTGACACTCCCGAACACTACCAATGTTCAATCTATCAAAATCTATCTTTATTACTTTTCTATCTTTCTAGTTCACTCTGCATATAGATTTAGTATGTTTATTTTTATGTTTAATGCATTTCAATAACACATTATTGATAATAGTTCAGAAATACCAAAAACAGCTACTTTACATGGACGTACTGGATGTCAACTTGTTCTGCGATACTGTGAATTATTCCGAGACAATTATTTCTTTTACATTATGTTTAAACATACCTGATCTTTGGTCTGGGTGTTATCAGCTCTACCCAAACCCCACCAGACGCTGTCCTTCTTTCCTTCACCAGAGCATCAGTGCTCCATGCCTCCGCCCATTCCTCAAAATCCCTCCATTCCTCATTATTGCTCATCGCTCCTATCACTTCTGACTCCCTGCATTGGACTCCAGTTGCCACAAATGCGAGTGGTGCTGACACGAACCCGGATGTGTCAGGGGATCTGGATTTACACTCCCAGTGAAAAGTTCTCCATAATTAGTATGTCATGTGTAGGTGTGAGACTGGTGTTTGCAGTGCATTATGGGTTCCTTGTCACGTTCCTTGTTACTGTATCTGCAGGCTTGAATTTTGGTTTCCGCTGTCTTATTTGTGTGTCATATTTTAGCCGCTGTTTACCGTTTAATACTAGATCAAGTTTATCTGAATGTGAGACGTGGGGAATTGCAGACTTGTTTAGATCCATTGCTATTTCTCATCTGCCTTTAGGGGTGATGCTTGTTCTCACTTCTGTGCCTAATGACGTCAACCCTTCTCAAGGCTTGTGTAGCTGCCGTATTCTTGAGAGGTTAAATCAAATACACAGGAAGCAAACATGGTGCTTTTGAAGCTTCATTTTTATTGGGCCCTAATTGTCTGCTGAGTTCTCTTATTCTGCCTTATTTTGTATGCCACTGTATTCGGCTGGGTTAATCAGATTTACAGTTTTCTGTAGCCCCCCCCTCATCTGAATACAGATTTGAATTTGAAATGCATTAATAAGGGAGACTGCAGTAACCCTGGGGGAGATCCCAGCCGCTCTGTTCATCCTTTCATCGTTTCATCTCAAAGCCACGTCTGCCGCCCCATACACCCACCCGCACAATCCTGTCTGCTCACCCCCATGGATGGCGGGCCGTTGCCAATGTCTCAGGGGGTGACACTCCCTGGTAAGCCGCTGACTAAACTGGGCACGTGGACGAGTGGCTGACTTCTGTTCGGAGACGCTCTTAGAATATATGTTGAATTTTTGCCACGTTCCTCCATTTGAACTGACCCTGTTATCAGTGACTCTGGAAAAGAGTGTCAGATAAAAGAATAAATGTGGCACGTTAAAAGCTGCGCAGTGTATGAGGGGGAGTGATTGTGCTGTGTAGAGACGGTGTCAGGGTGCTCAGCCGGTGGACCGGATTTAGACGCCTCTATGACCTCACCTTTTAATCATCCTTACTGTAAGAGGCTCAGCATCTGTCTGCCTGATTCTTTGCTTTTTTCTGATTCTTTCCTTTTTTTATACTGAATATATTTAGAAAAAAAGAGGCATGTAAAATGATTGGTTATGGTGAGGTGTTCCTGTACTGTGTTTTCTTAATCTGAGGAGTTGAGAGAGAAAGACTGAGAGGGAGGGATGATGGAGGAATACTGATGGCAAGAGCCAGGCACTGGCAGACACTACAGCTACAACCTCTCTTTGTCAACATTGGAGGGGAAAGAATGAAGGGATTTGAATAAAAATAGGCTGGAAATTACGTCAGCAAGGAGAGGTGCGGATTTGTGATCCGGTACATATATGGTTATATTGTGTTGAAGTGCAATATTTTCTCAGCTGTTCATTTATTGTTAAGAATACACTTCATGGTTGGTAAATGATAAAGAAGTGACTGGTAGAAACATGAATGGAGAGACGAGACAAAGGAAAGAATGTTAGTGTTTCTTCTGTGAAGCAAGACTAACACTTACACACGCACATACGTACACATTGCACAAAACAATACAAAAATATATATACATTATAATTTTTTCTTTGTCTAGCACCTAACAATCTCCGAGCATGCTATTTTCTGACAAGTTAGGCCTTATCAGGGCTCTTAGTTTTGCAAACTCAAATTCTATAGAAATCGAACGAGAATTGCTGGTGTCTTTCTCTTGTAAGTCACTTTGGATAAAAGCTAAATAAAGTAAAGTAAAGTAGTGTTTCTTCTGTGAAGAATTTGGATAATGGACTGTGGAAAAGTCAATGTGAGATTAGATTAATGAATGAAGGACGAACATCATAATCTGCTCCATCAAATATTAAAAGCATTTGTATGTGTTTTTTTTTTTTTATCCAAATGATGTTTCACAGACTAATTTATTATCTTCTATCACAATTAAAACAATTAAGGCACTTTTTAAGGCACTTGCATATTATCTTCAGAATCCATACACTTTATGATCAGAAGGATTTTTTAGAATATGTGCAGTAAAAGTTTGTAAAAATCTGAATATTGGTATTTTAATAGCCAGCTGTCCAGTTTTACGGTTTGTCCAGTAATACATACCCATGACTTTCAGATCTCTGTTGGTTATTTTAGACCTGTGTGTGTGTGTGTGTGTGTGTGTGTGTGTGTGTGTGTGTGTGTGTGTGTGTGTGTGAGCACGTGGAGGGAATAACCTTTGTGTCCTCTTTCGCTCTCTCAGATCTCGGAAATCTACGTGAGCGGTGAGTCAGCTGACCTGACTGCCAAGGAGAAGCTGTTGCTATGGAGCCAGCAGGCCACCGAGGGATACCCTGGCCTACGTTGCACCAACTTCTCCTCCAGCTGGAGCAGCGGGCGAATGTTCAATGCCATCCTGCACAGATACAGGTATAATCACACCTAAAGGTGTGATTTTGCCCAGATATACGACAACTGTACATATTTGCGTTCTCTGATAGACAGTGTTCAGAACTATTGAAAAACAGACCAGGCCATGCATTCACACAAATGTGTAAATGTTATTCACTTAAGTGTTCATCTCACTCCTAAACTCTGCCCTCACTCCTTCACACATTTCCTGTTATTGCCCAGGCCAGACCTGATTGACATGGATTTGGTTGCAAGACAAAGTAATCGTGAGAACCTAGAGCAGGCGTTTGAGATTGCCGAGTCGCTAGGAGTAACACGACTCCTGGATGCAGAAGGTAATTTCCAGCACATTTCCAATCCTCGTGGTGTCTGTTGCATCTGAATGTCTAAAGGTTTTGGTCGCTTGTGCCTGATGAGCATTTGTTTTCTCTTTCCTGCAGACGTGGACGTTCCATCACCAGATGAGAAATCCGTAATCACCTACGTGTCCTCCATCTACGATGCCTTCCCCAAGATCCCAGAGGGAGGAGAGGGCATTGCTGCACACGTATGTTTTCAGTTTCATTTGTTATTATCCATTCTTTTCCTTTTTTTTTTTTTTTTTTTTTTTTTCTTCCCCCCCAAACTCTCATTCCCTCTGTGCTGCATACAGGAGGTGGACCAGCGGTGGGCGGAGTACCAGTCTCGTTTTACCACACTTCTCCAGTGGACACGGCAGCACACAACACTGATGACCAACAAGAACTTTCCACAGAATCCGGTGGAACTGAAGGTGAGCAGAGCAGAATGGAAAATATGAATATTTTCAGATGGGTTTAGATAATCCTGATAAAATAAACCTTTACAGGGTCTAAGCCTGCAGCCCTAGTCTTCCCTCATACTGATTTTTATCATTTTTCTTAAAATAATAATAATAACTGTAATAATACAGTTTGTAATTCACATCTAATACCTGATTGGCTCTTTGGTTTGTGAGTAAGATGTTTTCATGTCCTATTGCATCTCTTACAGGCACTTTACAATGAGTACGTCCATTTCAAAGAAACAGAGATTCCCACCAAGGAGCTGGAGAAAGGCCACATTGAGCACATATATAAGCTGCTTGAAGTGAGTTTTCCTAAAATAATTTTAAATTATTTAAAAAATAAATGAAGAAATAAAATTCATTAATTAAAGTTTGGTGAGCATTAGGCTAAGATTTAGACATAGATATGTCTTGTTGCACAGAGGTAGGTACCCAAAAATATATGAATACAGATGTTGTTACGATGGTCTGAACAGAAAGAATGACACTGGAGAAGAGTAATATTGTCCTCGATTCAGCAGCCTAATATGGACTGCGTTCTTCTTCTAGAGACTCAGTGGATTTAAACTAAAAAAAAAAAGTGACAGGTTAATGAAGGACATCAGTCTGTACCAGGAGAGTTTCAGCAAAATATCAGTCAAATTAATAGTGTCTTTGGGAGTATTTGTCAGACTGTGCTTTAAGCATCCATGTGATTTTGAGTTTTTTTTTCCACTTTCTATTTTGCCTCATCAATATAGATAAATTTGATTTATTTGTCCTCTGTGAAGTGTCTGTGGGGAATTTGTTGCATGCAGTTTAATAAATTGACTTACCTCTTGTTTTGTTGCACATGATTAAATAAGGAAAAAGATCAGGCTGAAAATCATGCATGGATTCTGAAGAAGTAGATATGTCCCATATGCATTTGCAGTGCATCTCACACACAGAAGCCCTGGACCTTCTGAATTTCCAGCACATCCTTTGTCCAATCATCCAGTCATCTGCATTGGTCCGAAATCCATGAGATTATAAATTGTCACTACTAACTTTGCCCATTATTTTTTTTTTCTCTACTATTTTAGGTATGGATAGAATTTGGACGCATTAAGCTCCCACAGGGCCTCCACCCCAACGATTTAGAGGAGCAGTGGGGCAAGCTGATCCTGGAGATGCTTGAGAGAGAGAAAGCCCTGCGGCCGGCAGTGGAACGGCTGGAGCTGCTGCTGCAGGTGGCCAACAAGATCCAGAACATGGCACTGGACTGCGAGGAGAAGCTCACTCTGGCCAAGAACACGCTGCAGGCGGTGAGTTTATTTTTATTTTATTTATTATTTTTCTTCAACTGCAGTGTCATTTACTGTTTGTGATTTTATTATGAAGTTTGGCATATTTCTGTCCTTCAACTTTCCTTTCCTTGCTCTTGTTCTGTCTCTTTCTTCTCCTTGGTTTCCTACGATTAGTAAAAACTAGTTTGAGAGTGAATTTTGTGTTATTCTAAGGAGGGACTCAACTCTAGGCAGCAATTATTTTTTTTAATTCTTTGTTTTAAGTGTATGTTATGATATGAATAGAATGCAATGAAAGATTCATGTGTCCTTTGCCCACCCTCTCGGTCTGTCACCGTCCCCCTCAGGACATTGCTCAGTTGGAGGCCGGTGGCTCAGTGCGCTGTGAGCAGGAGCTGGGTGTGTATCTGCAGGACTGCGAGTTGCTGCTCAGGCAGATGGACCTCGACCTGCAGGTGTTGAGGGACAAGAAGTACTACCAGGTGGAGCAGCTGGCTTTCAGGTGAGGGGAAAATTGATATATCTCTCTCTCTCTCTCTCTCTCTCTCTCTCTCAATCTATATTTTTTTCCACCCATCAGATTCGGTGCATTAACATAAAATCATAGAACATTTTCATATATAGTCTCAAAACTCAATTATTCCTCAGAGTAGGTGGAATATTGTGAAGATTGTGTAAATTGCTTGTTTTGTGTGCTGCAGAGTTTCGTGCCTACAGGAGGAGCTGGTCTCTCTCCGGCTACAATGCTACAGCGTTTACAGGAAGGGCCACTTCTCCACTGAGCTCCAGCAGCGGACCAGCCGGGAAGCACTCGGTCGGGGTCCTCGGACGGCAGAGCGGAGGGAGGACATCCTGGTCAGACGACCCATGAGCCGCTCTGAGCTGGTGGCCATATCGTCCTCCGAGGACGAAGGCAGCTTGAGGTTCATCTACGAGCTGCTTGGATGGGTAGAAGAGAGACAGGTGAGCGAAGAGTTGATTGGGAAGGAGAATGAGTTATAAAGCTACTTTTCATGTAATGTTTGGATCGTGTGCATGTGTGTTCAGGACATGCTGGAGCATGCCGAATGGGGTGCGGACCTTCCCTCAGTAGAACAGCATCTTAACGATCATCACACCTTTCATACAGTTGTGGAGGAACATCAGCAGAGCCTAAAAGAGGCGCAAGACTATGAGGTACACACACACAACCACAATTGAATTCATTTAACTTACTAGCCGTTTTATAACACTGGTGACTAAGCCTTTTGCAATTATTACATTATTATGATTTTTGCATAATAATTTGCATGACAGATTAACCTAACCTAAATTTTTCCGTAGAAAGTCTCGAAGATTAGATTATTTTATCCAACATTTAAGGTCAAACAAATGTATTGTTTTTCTTCTTTATTATTTATGTTCCCTTTCAATTCTCTTCTGTGAGAAGAGAATTCATGCTCAGGTTCCATATTTAATGTACTTTTGTACAAGTAGTGACGATTGGGGGGTTGAGGAGGGCAGAGTTGTAGCGTTTGCTGATGGTTTTAGTTTCTTTATTTGTTTACTTACTCTGTTATGATGGAAAACAATAACACATGTAAACCATCACAAAAATGTACCTAAAATTCATGACAGAAATTTCTTCTGGTGACAGATCATGGTTCTAGACCATTCTGGGGGAAAAAAAACTTTATTAATTTAAAGTATTTGTACTCCCTTTCTGACACACAGACTTGCATTTTGTAACAACCTGAGTCCATTTGTTTTTTCTCTTCCTCCCAGTTGCGTGTGTCTCCCAATTTTCGCAGCAGTTACTCTGAGACCCTGGCCAAGTTGGAGCACCAGTACTGTAAATTATTGGTAAGTGTGTGTGTGCGTGTGTCTGCATAGCCACCTGCATTGCAGTAGATGTATGATTTGTGTTTCCCTACAGCCCGTATAATCGCATTAGACTGTGACCGAGTGTGGCCCATAACAAAGGGCTCTAGGCTGTACAGGGGCCATGGACCAGGGCTGGACAGCACCTGCTGCTGACACAGCCTTCTACAGGGGTGTGTGTGCGCCTGGGTCAGATTTCAAATTTAAGGCCACATTCTATGCCAGTGACTAGTGGGTCTGTAATTATCTAAATTGTTATGATGTTGATCTAAATTGTTCCGCCATTTTTTCATATGTCTTTTCGTGGAACCTTGAGTAGTTCCGCATTATACTGCAGTCAGTATCATTCTGGGAAACAGCAGTTCATCAGTGGAAGCAGAGAAACGATGGACCGTAATGAATATGAATATTTACTGTCGTTTTTATGTCACTGCAGGAACATTCGTCAAGACGGCTTTCTTGCCTGGAGAGTCTGCACACGTTTGTGTCACGCTGCACGGAGGAGCTCATCTGGCTCAATGAGAAAGAGGAAGAGGAGCTGGCATATGACTGGAGCGATTGCAACACCAACATGGCTGCCAAGAGGGAGCAGTACGCTGTGAGTTTGATGTCAATCACAGTTCCAAAGACTGAACAATGATTATAGTATCTACTATAGAACTGTTAGTCTGGTTGGCCAAGCCACATTCAGTACTGATTGGAATCTTACTGGCTGTGACTTGAATAAATTGTAAAATGATTATATAATTATTATATAAAGATGCAGATTTACTGTTGTGTTGAGTAACAACCATAAACTATTATCTCCTTTTTTTTAAATAAGTGAAATACGGTCATCCCAGCCACAGTATGCTGCATTCAACATCTGTTTCACCTTTTTCCACCTTTTAGGAATTGAGGGCTGAGCTGGAGGAGAAACAGGAAGTGATGAGATCATTGCAGGACACAGCAGACCTACTCTGTCAGGAGAATCATCCTGCCAAGCAGACAGTGGAGGTGAGGGAAATGTTGGCGCCATTCCCTTGCATGCATAATGACTCGATTTCTCTTGCCACCCTTTCAGGGTGAAATTGTAGATAAAATGAAGTGAAACCACTTGCGACCCTTATGATTTGGCTCCGGTTTTAGTGGTTATTACTGCCATATGTGCTCTGATTGCTGACCCCATCTTCTCCCAGGCCTACAGTGCAGCCCTGCAGACCCAGTGGCACTGGGTCCGCCAGCTGTGCATGTGTGTTGAGCAGCATTTAAAAGACAACACTGCCTATTTCCAGGTAGGTTGCGTGGGCCTCTGGTTGAGGCCTGTCAGCTCATTAAGTGTAGCTCTTCTCTGCGGACTCATTCTTTCTCCACGTCTCTCCTGACAGTTTGTGGGTGATGCTCGGGACTGTGAGTGTTATCTGCGGCAGCTGCAGGACACCATTAAGAGGCAGTACACCTGCGATAAGAACAGCCGATTGGGCAAGCTGGAGGATCTGCTGCAAGACTCTATGGTAACGCCTCACCTCCTATTCTTATTTGTGAATTCATAATATGCTGTGTTCATCTGTGCAGTTCACTGTAGAGGCCCAATTTAACGTCCGTAACGTCACTCCCCACCCCTTTTTGTTGGCATTAGACACCAAGAAAGCAAACTTGAGTGATCTGTTTAGAAGCAGACACAAGAATTTTAGCAGCAAAATGGTACGATTGACAACATCCCTTGCTGTTAATACAATATGCCAGAATCCATGTACTCTACCTCCTTAAGACAATCATTTTATTCATCATACCTGTATCAATCATTATTGCTCTGTAAAATGTTGGATAGAAAATAAAATTATATTAAATTGAATGTAGGATTGAGTATTTAGAATGTATTATATGAACTAGGTTTAGGCTATGGCACGTCTGGGATGTGCCAGTGTCTATCCACTGCTAGACGAGTACCGTATATAAAGGTACACTGGGTTGAGAGTAGGGAGGGATACTTGCAAAAACACACTGCAGAAAAGCACAGGCTGGCATTATTGCAATAATAAATGCAGACTCTCTGCCAGAGGGTTTTCTTTGAGTGTCTAGTGGTTAAATGCCACAAGGTTGCCGGTTCAAATCCCGATCCACCGAGGTGCCACTGAGCAAAGTACCGTCCCCACACTGCTCCCCGGGCACCTGTCATGGCTGCCCACTGCTCACCAAGGGTGATGGTTAAAAGCTGAGGACAGTGTTGTTTGCACTGTGTGCTGTGCTGCAGTGTTTCACAATGACAATCACTTTACGTTCAGTTCTCCATTTTTACACAAGTTCTTATTGTCTGGTGCTTTCAGATACTTACCCCACATTAACCCTGTTAATTCTGGTTGGGTCTTAATGACGCCTGTGAATTTCAGATCCTTGGATTAATGCTATTAATCCCTAATCTGTTCTCGGATTCCAGAGCCAGATCTCTGATGGATACTTAATGAGAGAAACAAACATTTGATTCATGCAGATTTTCCCCCTCTCTCCACATAATTTGCCTAAAATGACAGTTTTATGTGGTGCTCATTATACTGAGACTGCATTAGGAATTGTGTTCTCCAGACCATAAGAAATGGTGGTTATGATGGAGATGGAGGCCATTTTGTGAAATCTGTGGGGGGGGAGTGTCAATAATCTCATGCATTATTGATTGGGTGTGTATTGTGGCAAATGACAAACACATCAACTGGGCTAAATGGGCTTTAATGAATGGAGAAATCTACAAGTTTTATTCTGAAATATGAGAGTTAATCATATTTGAATTGTATATTTTAAGTTAATATTAATGTGAACACTTAATGGACACAGAATGGTTATTCTCCCATTGACACTCACTGCACTTTCCATGTTCTCTGGCAGGAGGAGAAGGAGCAGTTGATTGAGTACCGCAGTACGGTGGCCAGCCTAGTGGGCCGAGCCAAGACTGTGGTGCAGCTCCGGCCACGCAGTGCAGACTGCGCCCTGGGGACAACCACGCCCATCCGTGCCATCTGCGACTACCGACAGATCGAGGTAGGATGATGTGCCATGGTGACGAATGATGCCCTCACCTTACCCCACCACAGCTTACCTCACCCAACCTCTGTTGTGTGCTGCCCTGTCCTGCCCCGCCCACTTTCCCTGCTCTCAACTCATTGGCTGACTGCTCACCTCCAAACACCGCGAGATGGTAGGGTATTTCGTACATGGGATCATTCAAGACCAGCTTTTATATAACCAAATTTGGGCCTCGATTTGGTTCGAACTGACTTAATCAGGCTACAGCAGGATAGAGGGGTGGAAGTGTTGGTTCTAAAGTTCATCAGATAGGAAGTGGCAAAAATTTTAACTGCATTGGATGTACTTTAAAGTTCAAGAAGCCATTTAATCTGCAGCAGTGTGCATAGAGTACACTGAAAATAGCTACTTTTTAAACTAATGGCTAATGATTAATACAAGCCAGCCCGTGCTCCTCTCCTCTCACATGGAAAGTGAAAGTATGTTGGCTCTTCACAGCACTTTTTAATTATGTATTTCCTCCTACTTTCCGTGTTGAGCAAATTCCGCACTTTTTGCTCTTGCAAGATCATACGCATTGAGGGCCTTGCTGCAAACATTTGGCCTGAGCAATGCATTTGGGGGCTGGCGGAGGTGTAATTATTCTCCAAGGGAATGACTCTGTCATCTTTATTTAGATTTACCTGTCATTAGCAACCCAACAAGTCAGACTGTTCTGTTTCAGACGTAAATATTACCAGTGTCCAGCTGGTTTTATTTCCAACCATGCTTAACATGGTTTAATCACCCATTTAGTTGGTAATTAGACTAAGTCGCCACAGTTTATCACAGCCAGAGGAAATGGGCTTAAATCTGGATTTCAGTACTAAAGTGTGACTGCCAGATTTTACAGCAGAGTGAAACCGAAGTTCTTCAGGCTGGTTTTATTTAGTAGAGGTATCAGTCCCTGTCAGGTCTTGTTGCAGGTCTGTGGCACTAAGATATACCTTCATACAAGCATATAGATATAAATACAGATCTGTGTGGTCAATGACAGGGTGACTATTACTACTTCCCTGAAATACAGAATAAAACAGCTGTTTACTTAATGAAGTGTTCATTCAGGAAGTTCACCCGTGTAATAATGAGGCGTTCTGGTGGCTGTAAAATTTGAGTGGAACACCACCATTCGTGTAGCCCTCAGCAGGGATAGACACAGATCTGTGATTTATTAGTAGATATTTGCAATTCAACACTTGTACATGTTTATATGTATTTATACACACAGAAACACTCACTATACTCTTCATCCGTCATTTCAGCTCTGGGCCCATTCATTCTTTACTTTGTCTCCTAGTCACATCACTTTAGACAGGCAGGGTCCTAACAGTATCCAAAAATAATCTCTTTCTCCCTCCTCCCTTCTTCCTCCCCTCTTTCTCTCCTTTTCTTTGACCCTCCCTTTTGTACTTCTCCTCTTCTTCCCTCCCTTTTTCTGTTGTGTGTCTGCGGGGGTGGCAAGGCCAATGCCCAGGTACTGCTGCTGGATCCCTCCTCCTCTCCCTTCAGCACCCTCCCCGACTCTGCACAGCCACCCATAATCGGCGCCGCTGCTCCACGGAGACGGCTGCTATCGCTATTGCATGCTGTAGGACAGACGGCGGCGCTAATCGCCCAGTTCCTCTGTCAGCTCTCTTGCTAGCCGTCCATTTAGATTCACTCACCCTGTGGCTCTGTTTGTGCAGGCGAAGGGGTGGGCGGGGGGAAGGCGAGAACAGGGGCGGGGCAACAGATTGTGTGTTTTTGGAGCTCCGCCTACCAGCTCCGGTTTGCTTAGCTTACGGCTTTTTTTTTTTTTTTTTTTTTTTTTCCCCCAATTACAATTACGCACAGAGTCATCTGGGCCTTCATCAACACTGGGGCTTAAAATGTCAGGGCTTTCCAAATATCCTTTCACATTTTAATTTCACTTTTCAGCTTTACACATTACCTTTATTTATTTATTTTACTTTATTTGGGGATTCATAGTGATTATTAAATAACCCTCCTTTTTTTTTTATCTGTTCTTCCACCTTTCGCTTAATCTTTCCAAACCTCTCTCCCTCTCCACCCGCCCTCTTTTCCCACTCCTTTTCCCTGGTTCTCTCGTTCTCTTTTTCTCTGCCACTCCCCTTTGTGTCCGCAGATCACCATTAATAAAGGTGAGGAGTGTGTGTTGGAGGATAACTCTCAGAGGACTAAGTGGAAGGTCATCAGCCCCAGTGGCAATGAGGCCATGGTGCCGTCCGTCTGCTTCACCGTCCCGCCACCCAGCCAGGATGCCATTGACACGGCCAGCAGGTATGGGACATAAGAACCCACATACTCAAAACCACGCACACTCTTTCCCTTAATTACACCTTTCAAAACACTTTAACAGTTTTTTTTTTTTTTTTTACACTTTTTACACTGTTTTTTGCTGCAGGATGGAGCAGCTTTACCAGAACGTGATGGCACTGTGGCACCAGCTGCACGTGAACATGAAGAGCCTGGTCTCCTGGCACTACCTGCAGAAAGATATCAGGACCATCTCTACCTGGAACCTGGAGACGGTCAGTCCTTCTCATAGCTACTTAGTTTTCTCACTTTAAGGAATCTGTAGTCCCTATTGAACATTGATTCATTTTTAAACATAGATTGGTTTTTATTAATTAAGATACAGCCGCTTGTCCCATAACAGTTGTCATTGTCTGGATCTGCTGTCTTGTACAGGTGCGCATCCAGACCCCAGCAGAGAGGCAGCAGGCTTTAGACAACCTAGATGCACACCTTACAGACTTCTTAACAGACACCCGAGAGTGTCCCCTCTTCACACCTGCCGAGAGACGCGAGCTGGAAAGCGAGGTCGAGAGCTGCCGTGAGCACAGCCGATCACTGTTGGTCTCCATGGAGACAGGTAACGGGATGGAACTAGATCTACGAGTTTTGCTAATGTGCCAGTTACTTCCACCTGTAGTTATGTGTGTATGCTCGCTCACTTAGCCCACTTTTCTTACAGTGGAGAAGGACGAGTCAGTCTCTCGAGCTTTCCTGTCAGAACTACAGATCATCAGGACTCACCTGGATGAGGCGGAGCAGAAGCTGATGCGTGGCATGCGGGCCTCGCCCACTAGCAGCGTGGCCCAAGTGGAAAAAACAGTCCAAATCGCTGAACATGAGGTCAGAGCTGCTCTTCTACACCATCTGCTGTCCAAAAGAATTACGATTAGTCTAATCCCCACATTTTCAACTGTTATAAAAGTGTTTTTCCAGACAACTTGTACAATAAATTAATTTGCATGGCCATGAAAGTAATACAGGGAAATTTAGTAAATCACGAAATATTAATGAAAAGTCTCTTTTTAAATGTTTTTTTTCCAGAAGCTACAGCAGGATCTGACTGGTATTCGCTCAACCTTAGGGAATGTGTCTCGCCGCTGTGTAAGCTTTTTTGAAGAGAAACCTGCCACATCAAGCGTTCCCGTCCTGCGCTCCGAGCTCAACCTGGCTGTGGATCACGTGGAGAGGCTGCATTCCCTCTCCTCGGTCTACCTACAAAAGTGTGTTGTGCTTCTCACTGCAAATCAGCTTTGGACATATGCAGCTTCAGCCTCGTCCCCTTCACTTTGACTGTGCTTTGTCTTTATTCATTTATTTTTTATTCAGACTGAAAACGGTGGATGTGCTGATGCGCAGCTTGCAGTCTTCAGAGAGCCAGGTGAAGAAATACGAGAGTCGGCTGAGTGAGGAGGATGTCGTTCCTGCCGATACAGGAGCAATCCAGGCCCTGTGCCAACAACTAGCAGTGAGTAATATTGACGGATTACATTACACCAAACAGATTACACAAAACATAAATCTGTCAATCACCGACATTGTGGGTACTGCTATTTAATGTGAACATGAGATACAGTACAGGTCAAAAGTTTGGACACACCTTCTCATTCAATATGTTTTCTTTATTTTCATGACCATTTAAAATGGTAGATTATCACTGAAGGCATCAAAACTATGAATGAACACATGTGGAGTTATGTAAAAAAAGGTGATAACTGAAAACATGTTTTATATTCTAGTTTCTTCAAAATAGCCACCCTTTGCTCTGATTACTGCTTTGCACTCTTGGCATTCTCTCAATGAGCTTCAAGAGGTCCAGCTCACCCCAAATCCATCTCGATTGGGTTCAGGTCCGGTGACTGTGGAGGCCAGGTCTCCACTTTTTGTGAAGTACATAACTCCCATAACACGTGTGTTCATTCATAGTTTTGATGCCTTCAGTGAGAATCTACCAATGTAAATGGTCATGAAAATAAAGAAAATTGAATGAGTGTGTTTTGGCCTGTACTGCATATGACTCCATTTCTGACACAAGTCATTAACCCATCTTTTGTCAACCAGTCTTGTTCAGTGATTTTCACTGTTGTACAAATCATTGTGAATCATTATGTTGCCCATCATTAAATTACACAAAATAAATGAAAACTAAGCGCCCATTCATATTCATTTATAGGAACAAATAAAACAAATTACTTGAGGATTGCTCTGTTGGCACTTAATTTTAATCATTACCAATACAATTATTAGTATTACTACTGAACACTTCTGAAAAACAACCTTTTGCCCCCTCTTCCCTGACAGAAATGGCGATCAGAGCTAGATGAGCAAGATCATGTCTTCCAAACCCTAAGTGCTGAGGTGTCCAAAGCCTGCGATGCTGGCACCCAGCTCAGCCTCATCCACTCTGAACGTAGCCCAGAGCTGGACAGATACCAGGAGAAAGCGGTCCAGCTCACTGAGAGGTGGAGCGGTATACGCCGGCAAATGGAGACCAGGTCAGTCGCTGTTGGATCAGATAGGACTATAGTGCCCTAGAATTCCAATTCCCTAACATGTTCAGAACACTGTATTAAAAGGTGCAAGTGAGAAGGTCTGATGTTATTTGTGTGTACATTTGTGTCAATTTAGACAAGCGGACCTGGAGGCCTTGGGCTCCGTTCTACAGCATTATAGAAATGGGCATGCAGCTCTCATCCACTGGATTGAGGAGACCACAGAGAGACAGGAGAACACACAGCCTGGGCAGAATGACAGCAAGGCCCTGTCTGAACAACTCGCCCAGCAAACGGTGAAAGCAGAAACAGGACTAGACAGGACAAGTCACTCTGTATTTGTGTTTTATGCATAGAGGAGACAACCCATTACACTGTTATATACCTTTCTTATAGATGTAGACAGTCATCTGCCCTCGATTTTGTCCCAGTACAGATTATGGCGTTCTTTTATTAATTGTGTTTTTGTTCAGGCTCTGGTGGCTGAGATAGAGAAGAATCAGGTCAAACTAGATCAATGCCAAGCTTATTCTAAACAGTACTGTGCATTAGTAAAGGTACGTGCCACTCTTTGTTATTAGCGGTCACGAAAGTACTATTGAATAAAATAGTCATGATTTTAAACATACGCCGTGTCACCAGGATTACGAACTGCAGCTCATGACATTCAGGGCCTTTGTGGAGTCAACACAGAAATCTCCTGTAAAGAGGAGAAGGATGCATTCATCATCAGATGCTATCACTCAAGAGGTAAATAGAAATGAAATCTTATAAACTTACAAATGAATTTTGAGTCATCTAATTCTTTGAGACCCATTGCAGTTCATGGACCTTCGTTCACGCTACACAGCCCTGGTAACTCTCACCACGCAACATGTCAAATACATCAGCGATGCTCTTCGGAGGCTGGAGGAAGAAGAGGTTAAACTTTACTTTTCTCACCTGCTGCACTTTTCATTTGTGTGCATGTTACACTGAAACACTCGCCCTTTGTGTCCTGCAGAAAGAGGTTGAGGAGGAGCGACAGGCTCGGGTTGGTCAGGTCTCTGAGCTGCTGGTGTGGGCCAAAGGCCTTAAGGGCCGAGCTGGAAGCCCCACAGGAGCACAGAACAAGGGTCTAAAATCAGCAGAAGCATCGCTTGCTGCTCAGCAGGTATTATAGTTATGAAAATTCATATCAATTTGTTTAAATGAGACTCAACTACTCATGCTCATTATATGATTGTTTTTTGTGTCCCCAGGCCATCAGTGAGCAACTGGCTTCCAAAAAAGATGATATTGCCGAAGCTATCAGGAGTACACAAGTCTTCCTTCTTTCCAAGCAGGCCTGCAAGTGAGTTTTGTAATATTTTAAATTAAACACTTTCTAAAATTTGTGTTTATAGGTGCTAAGTGTCATTCAAAAGCATTTTACCAAACTCAGGGTATCTGAGGATCCTTAAAGTCTTAAATAAGATTTTACAAAAATTAAGGCCTTAAGTATCATTAAAAATTACTCGTAATCTTTCAATACAGAGTTTAAAGGTCTTAAAAATACTCCTGACCCAATAAAAGTTTTTACTCGTAACCTCTAAACAATTTGGCAAATTTCAAATTTTTGTTTTGCATTTTTGTGAATGAGGTCAGAATTAGCGGAACCGCCATCCTTTTCCAGTGGTGCCGTTTCAGGTACGCACATTAGCAGTTGTGAATGTAGGGCAGCGATCGTCAACTGGCAGCAGGCGTGAAATTTCCCAGCCGTCAGAGCTTTCCATCTTGCCCCCCTACGGAAAATGAATTGAACTAGATGGCTAAATCCCTCGCTGGCGAACCTGTTCCGAGAGTGGGAGTTCTCCTTATATAAAAAAAATATATTATTTAATCAGGAATAGCTTAGTGAGGAGGGGAAAGTACATTCCTTTTTTTCTAAATCAAATGAAACAAGCCTTCAATCTGTCAGTAATCCACCAGTCATGTCGTGCTGTGCACTTTTGGGTTCTTATTATTACTTAATTAAATTAACAATTAATAAATCAAGTAATAATATATTACTAAAGATAACATACAATTATTATTGTATTTTAAATGAGCTTCTGGCCTCCAAAGTGTCTGGCCTGGCCTTGAAAAGGTCTTAAAATGTCTTACATTTGGCTTCCTTAAACCTGCAGATATCATGAAATCTATAGAATGGTTAAAAAAAAAAACATGACATCTCCATTCTCAATTGTAGAGTCATGTGCTTAACTCTGCCTGTCCTCAGATTGTCCCCAGACGAGCGTGCCCAGGTGACTGCACAGCTGGAGGAACTGACCTCTACCTACACCCAGCTGTGTGACAGCTCTGCAGCCCAGATGCAACAGCTGGAAGAACAAATGGCCAAAGAGGAGGAGCACAAGGTAGAGCAGGAGGGGAAAGCGGGTCTTGCATCAAGAAATTGCCTCTTAAATGTGTCTCCCAGAACGGTTGTCTGCTTTTCATATTTGCCAAAAAGTACCTTTTTATGTGACCCTGGCAAGGGGAGGCTCCTTAATGTGTGTGTGCAACATTTGCTGCATGTTTTGCTTGTTTACACGTGTGTTGTTGTTTTTTTGACATCCATCACCACCACCATTACATTTGTCAAAGTTAATTTGATATAACATTAGAATTTAATAGCATGGTGTGAACTCACCCTTGACATGGTGTCAAGTCCTCATCATTACCACCATCTTCAACAAACAACTAATCTTTTTGGCCCATTAGTGATCAGTGTAGTAGTGTAGAAAACCCTCGTTTAGAGTCCATTTCCAGCTTACTATGCATTTAAATGGGTGAATTAGCGTAGGTTTAGTGGTCGCCTGTCCTTTATAATGCACCCCTGTGGCCATCTAGGTATATTATTATTATAGTTTCATCCTAGTATACAGATGCATCTTTAAAAGCCACAACAATTCAATTTTTTCAATGAATAACAGGGTCTCCGGTTAATGTTTAATGGACCAGTGTCATGTTTGCATTGCTTTAATCTATTTTAGCTGATTCATTCACATCCCCTGTTTTTGTGCATATTGATTTTGTCAGCACTGGATAGAATATCTGCAGATATTATCATAGAAAACTCCATTTCATGTTCCATTCAAAATCCGACAGTAAACTCACAGCAGTTTGTTTACTGGATGTAAACTGCACGTGTACGTTTACATCCACCTTCATCATAGCCTAAACTAGCGTAAATTGTTTAAAAGAAACTTTTTCATTCATAGTGTATTATGTTTGTGGAGTTATGGTGTGTTTTCTGATGTGTGTGAACGGTCTGCGAGTTATTATTGCAAGGATAGGCCTGTACAAAATATTGCCAGAATGAAGGTGGTGTATTTTTATTCATGTATTTTTAATTGGAAACGGTCTTGTGCTGTGCAACACCAAAACCCACCTCACTGTTTGAGCATGGTGTGTCTAGACCACAGTATACAAATGAACATCTTTGTGCCTGTGAATTTTTTTTATTTTATTTTTCTAATGTGTGAGACAGCAGTCTCTGGTCCTTGTCCTTTACTACAGTACTTCTGTGTGAAACCTAATCAGCATTTGCTTCAAAATCACTAACAGCTGCCTGAACAGACACAGTGATAGCAGCCTTGAAATAGGGACAGCAAGGTATAAGCTAGTGCCGTCTTTGCACAGAATTTAGAATACAGATAATTATGAAACAGACCAATGTCCAAAGAATTACAAAAAAAAAAAATCATTTCCAATTTTGTACCTTGTGTGCTATATATAGTACAGGCCAAAAGTTTGAACACACCTTCTCATTCAATGTGTTTTCTTTATTTTCATGACCATTTACATTGGTAGATTCTCACTGAAGGCACTATGAATGAACAAATGTGGAGTTATGTACTTAACAAGAAAGGGTGAAATAACTGAAAACATGTTTTATATTCTAGTTTCTACAAAATAGCCGCCATTTGCTCTGATTACTGCTTTGAACACTCTTGGCATTCTCTCGATGAGCTTCAAGAGGTCGTCACCTGAAATGGTTCTCCAACAGTCTTGAAGGAGTTCCGAGAGGTGTTTTTGGCCCCTTTGCCTTCACTCTGCGGTCCAGCTCACCCCAAACCATCTGGATTGGGTTCAGGTCTGGTGACTGTGGAGGTCAGGTCTCCACTTTTTGTTAAGTACATAACACCACATGTGTTCATTCATAGTTTTGATGCCTTCAGTGAGAATCTACCAACGTAAATGGTCATGAAAATAAAGAAAACACATTGAATGAGGAGTTGTGTCCAAACTTTTGGCCTGTACTGTGTGTGTGTGTGTGTGTGTGTGTGTGTGTATATATATATATATAAATATATATAATAATGAGTAATTAATAATAAGGTAATAACTAATAACTCCAGAGAGCTGTTCAGGGCTCAGTCAGATCTCAGGCAGTTTTAGGAACTGGCTCAGGCAGACGGAGCGCGGCATGCAGAAACGCTAACATCGACGCTTCTCACCCTGTCGCACCTCAACGTGCCGACCCCTCGGTGTGTCAATGTGTATGCATCTCGGAACCAACCCCACCACGGTAAGTAGTGCTTGCTTTCTCTTACCGTTGCTTCCTTTCTGACCTGCCTTACCCTGAACTATCTTTGATCCCTTCTGGTGAGTTTTTCTAGCTCAGTACGTACATTTCTTTTTGTGCAATAGCATGCTTACTGCTTTGTAGCTGAAATGTTATTTGCATGTATTGATTCATTAATTACAGTGAATTTTTAAAAAAAATTGACATCACATCAAGGTTTATTTCAATGTAGTATATCATAATATTTAAACATTGCTGTTACTGTAAAAAATTAAGGCTTTTCTTCTTTCTGGTTGCTGTTCTGGTTTTGCTCTTCTAAAAAAACAATCATGACATTTTTAAAGAATGCTGTAATTATCAAGCGACAGAAGCATAGAGATTGAAAAGATATCTAATCTACATTTCTCTCTTTTTCTCTGCAGAGCAAGGCTGTTGTTGCTGGAGTCATTGACCTTGGCACTGTGGAGACCTTCCCAGTGTTCCAGGCAGCACAATACGGCCTTATTGACCAAGACACCTGTCATGTGCTGCTGGAGGCTCAGGTCATTACTGGGGGTCTTTTACAACCTGACACCTCTGTCAGCCTCTCTCTGAAAGAGGGCCTTGCCCTGGGCTTGATCGACAACCACACCAGCCTGTCACTTTCAGAGCTTGAGGCTGCCCTGCACCTTGTAGACCAACCAGGCACCAGTGGTTGCCAGCTAATTCCAGTGGCTGCTGCGCTGGAGGAAGGACTGATCAGAGAGGAGGTTGGCTTGCGTATACTTGACATGTATTTGAATTTTGGAGGGCTACAGAAGTCGCCAAGACGGGAGCGACTCAGTCTCTCTGATGCATTGGAGAAACATCTGCTCCCTCCCAGAATTCACGAGAAGCTGTACTCACGATCCAGACAACGAGAGCTCATTGACCCTAACACAGCTGAGAAGCTGAACCTCTCAGAACTTTTGCAACGCTGTGTTCTGAATGAAGAGACTGGTATGTACCTGCTGCCTGTCCGTCAGCAGCCGGGGGGCACGGTTTGCCTTCGATCAGGCAGAAAAGTTGGTATCTTCCGAGCTGTGCAAGAGGGTCTGATAGATCGTCATGTGACTGTCCGGTTGCTGGAGGCCCAGCTTTTTGCAGGCGGAATTGCAGACCCACGATCAGGGCATCGACTGACTGTGGATGAGGCTGTAAGACATGGCCTGATGGATCAGGACCTTGCCTGTGCTTTGCTTACTAAGCAAGTTCAGGCTGGGGGAATTTTAGACCCTGTGAGTAGAGAGCGCCTGGGGATTGATGAGGCCATACAAAGAGACCTGCTGTCTCCTCGAATGGGCTTGCTGGTGCTGGAGTCGCTTTGGGCTTTCATGGGCGTAATGTGGCCTGAGTCAGGGGAGCTGCTCCCTATTGCAGAGGCTGTGCAACAGGGTGTTGTATCAGGGGAACTGGCAAGGAAAGCTCTTCTGAAGCGGCACGCTATTGGAGCCTTATACATTCCAGAAAGTGGTAATCTGATTCCCCTTGAAAAGGCCCAGCAGGTCATTACACCGGGTGTGGTTGATGTTCTCAAGAAGATACAAATACCAGATGTTCTGCCCTGCATGACTCAATCTGGCTCCTTAACCTTGAATCGACTGAGCTGGAGCTCATCTTCATCTCCAGCACCGTCCTCGACAAATGTATCTACTTCTGGGAAACACTGTACTTCGGCCATCCTGGATCAGACAGGGCCTGAAGAGCAAGCTCAAAATAATCTCCTGGCCCATTTGCGAACTCACAGTTATGTGGATGCCCACTCTGGCATGCGTCTACTTCTTCTGGAGCCAGAGCTTGGCGGGCTTGTTAGTGCCAGTGGAGTAATAGTGCAGTCAGAGGTTCCCTCAGACAAGCGGAAGTTAGATGTGGGTGAGGAGGGTGCAGCTGAGACATCAGGGATAGATGTCCACACAGATGAAAATGAAGTCCAAGTGAAAAAGTTGGCAAGGACAGGGAACCTGCAAGGCTCACAGTGGGTGCAGTCTCAACATTTGAACATTTCTCAGCCATCTGACAAATCACAAGACATGACTAGAGAAGAAGATAAACATTTGATGGATGATGTATTAAGTGACAAACAACACGTAAAGCCCACAGACACTGATGTGTTGACTGAAGAATCCTGGTCACCAGCAGAACCTGTAATCCTGGCAGCCACTAGGCAGTTAGTGACTGGTGGAGAAAAGTCAGAAATGATTGCTCAAGAGAAGGTGAAAGAAATGGATAAAACTAAAGCTGTGGTATCTGACGAAATTGAATTTAGTGAGAGATTTACTGTGAATGAGGCAGTTACAAGCACACAGAAAGAAAATGGTGCATTGTTTGTGACCGTTGACCAAGCCATTAGCAGTGCAATTACCGAATCTAGAATTGACGTTGATTCACTGAATGAAAAAGCTGTTCGTGACAATCAAGCTCTTCAGAGTGAAGCAGACGGTGCTCTAGAGAAGCTCCAAGATACATGTAAACAAAGTTCTAAAAGCAGCACATTCATGGAAATTGTTGCAACTGAGGAAGTGATTTCTCCACCAAAAACGTTTATTCATCTTGAGGGTGGTGGTGCATCAGTGCAAGTAGGGTTGAAAGTGTTAACTGAAATAGTTACAAATGAGGACATGGCAAAGCTAATAAAGACAGGTAAACAAATTCTTGACTCCAAAGACAGAGGTGCAATGGAACAACCAAAAGGCCAGGAAACAGAAAACATTTCATTGACAAAAATGGCTGCAAATGAAGAAGCTATGGTTACGAATGAACACATTCTCAAGGGTGTAAGGAATGACATACTGGAGCCAACGAAGACTCATGGGCCACAAAAACAAGATTTGCACACTGTGTTTAGAGACAAAACTTCAGGTAAAGTGGTGGTGGAGCCTCCAGAAGTAGCAGAACAGTCTGCCCAGGCTGAAAAGAGCAGTGCTCTGGAGCAAACAAAACTACAGGACAGATGTAAAGAACCTTTACAAAGCACAGTAACACAAGTAAAAGATAAGGGGTTGAGTCAAAATGGTGAAGGCAATGCTTCAGAGGCCATGCAGCCCAAGGATACAAGTTTTAAACCAATTAAAGAAGAGGTTGTGCCACCAGAGGAGCAAAGTGCAGAGCTGCAAAGTTTTGCATCAGAGTTGCATAGAAGTGGACTTATAATTGAGGGAGGTCAGAGGTTGCCCTTGGATGAAGCTGTGGCACAGGGAGTGCTCCCAGGACACACAGCTGTCAAACTAATGGCTAAAGCAGGACTGTTTGGTGGCTTTCTTGACACCAGTACTTGTGAAACACTCAGTGTAGAGGAGCTAGTACAAGAGGGATTGTTGGATGAGACCCTGATGTCCAGTGTGTTAAAGTCACAGAAGACCATTGGTGGCGTAGTGGATGTGGAGCGTGGCCGTATCTGCTCACTGATAGAGGCTGCCAGGACAGGCCTTCTGGACTCAAGTACTGCTTCTCGCCTTCTGGAGGCACAGGTTGTAACTGGGGGAGTGGTTGACCTTCGCCGGGACAAGAAAGTGTCTGTGACACTTGCTGCCAACATGGGCTTAATTGAGGATGATCAAAAGGGTGGGTTGCTGGCTTTAGAGAAATCGTGTCGTGGAAAAGGTTCAGACACAAGTTCCTCTCTAATAAAGGCAAGACTACAGTTACAGACTGATGGGATCATTGATCCAAATTCTAGGCAATCTGTGCCTCTGGACCAGGCCCTTCAGAGAGGCTTGATAGGAAAGGATGAAGCACATCAAGCGCTTTCTACGCAGGTTGCAGAGGGTGGTATTGTACACCATGGTTCTGGGACTAGGCTTTCAGTGTCAGATGCCCTCTGTCAGGGTCTTGTAAACAGTGAGATTGCTGAAGAGCTGGAGGAGCTTGAGCAGCTTTGTCAAGGACATGTGGCTTCTGTTTCCAGTCCAAAAGCCACCCTTTTGCAAGCATCCACTGGTTCAGTTTTTGATCCCGCCTCTGGAAGTAGGCTAACATTGACAGAAGCAGTCTCAGTGGGTCTTCTGGATGATCGTATAGCAAAAGCAGCAATGGCTTCACCAGGTGTCACCGGTGGCATTTTAGATCCACAAACTGCCCACATTGTACCATATTCAGAGCTTATTAAACAGGGCAAGATAGACATTGATACTGGTATGCGTTTTTTGGAAGTGAAGCCTTTTAGAGGAGTGGTGGATAAGACAACAGGGGATCTTTTAACCTTGCCTCAAGCGGTAGAATCAGGCAACGTTGATCCAGAACCTGCATTGAGACTGCTTCAGAGCCAAGCTGACACTGGAGGAATTGTCGATATTCTGAGTGGAGAACGTGTAACTCTTGGTGAAGCTGTTAACAGAGGCCTTGTTGGAGATGATACAGCCCATATTATTGCCATTAATCAAATGAAGAAGGGTGGTTTACTGGACTCAGACAGTGGTGAGAGGATTTCTAACTTGAGAGATGCTGTTGAAGGTGGTTTAATTACTAGAGATATGGCTGCTGGTCTCACATGCACCTTGGGGGTCATTGAAGAAGATGTTGTTGAGGAGTACTCTGAAACTCCAGTTACTCCTGCCAACAGCAAGCAATCATCACATATTTTAGAATATTTTCTGCCACTGGACAGAGGACAACACTTTCAAAAAGAAGTTGCTTTGTTGGAGAAAGAGATTGGTTCTGATCTGATTATGGAAACTCCAGCTCCTTGTCCTCTAAAACCAGAAATCAAGATAAAGGAGGATTTTCAGGACTTTGAACCTCAGCAAAATATTCAGACTGACATCTCCCATCCCTCAGAGAGAGAGTTAGATGATCCATTCCATGAAGACACGGAACAGCCAGCTCAATCTTTTGTTGATTACACCCTTTCATGGCCCAGTCAGTCAAAAGACCCAGATAAGCAAACAGCTAAAGCTACTGAGACATTAGATACAAGTGGCAATGGGATCATTTCACCAGGACAGGGGCACAATGTTGAAAACACACAAACTGATTTTGAGACCATTCCAAGTATTAAGGACTTTGCAAGTATACATACAAATGAGGTGACCATGGAAGTTAATGAGCCAAAAGCTGGGGGCAACAATGTTGGCAAAATGTGTCAAACAGTAGTGTCTACATCAGAAATAATACATGCTACAATTTCAAAAGAAGAGCAAAGAAGAACTAGTCCAACAGAAGAACAGGTTTCCTCAGATCCTGTGACTAACATAGATAATGATACTTTGACCACAGTTTTGCTTGAGACTCAAGAGGAAATCCTAAAGGGGGTTTTGAACCAGGACAGCTTGCTTGATGCTTCTGGTAAAGATCTTGACATCGGACACCCAGAGCTAGTCAGCGAGGTTCCCACACTAACAGCAGAGGACAAGCAGCAAGAAGAAGCTCCAAATGTCAAAGTGAGAAAAGTAATGAGTGCGATCACAGCAAAAGATAAGAAAAAGAAAAAGAAGGCCAAGAAACCAAAACCAAAGGCTAAAGAAGAAGATTCTTTGGAACAGGATATTAAGGGGAAAGGAGAAATGGAAGAAGGATCTAACACAGAAAAGGCAAGTCTGCCAGCTTTAGGAAAAGAAGCTTTGCTCTTGAAAGCAAAGGAGAGCCTCCTGAGAAAAGTGTTTGAGCGTAGTGTCAGTGAAAAGCAGGCAGCAGAGGAGCTTGAAGCACTCCGGCAAGGAGTCAAGAAGGAGAAGACCGTGGAAGCAGAACCAAAGGACTACACAAAATTCTCGGAATATGTTCCTAAGGAGATAATGGACAGTGGGAAAACCATGGAGGAAACTAAGTATGAAGTCACTGATGTGGATCTGAAGTCTCAGACTGACTTGTTAGACATCAAGGTAGAAGAACATAAAGCAAACGAGTCAGAGTTTGAATCGACAAAAATCCATGTTCACCCAACTGAACACGATGCTTCCCATATTGAGTGTGAGGTTTACAGCCTTCCAGACAAGCTAACAGTTACTTCTGTTAAATGTGATAAGGATAGTGATCTTGTCACTTTAAGCAGTGAAGGACAAGAGGATAATGAGCAACAAAATCTCATTGACTTGAGGTGTCTTGAACCAGACATAATGAGACTGAAGCAAACTGAAATTGTACCAGTTTCTATAGACAAAGAGCCATGTCAACACGTAGAAGTCCATGATGATCTTCAGTTAAACTCTGCTTTTATTGAAAAGTCTACGGGCACTAGGTTGGTGCCAGTTAAACATGCTGCCAGCAAGAACCAACCTGAGATCACAAGTGTTCCTCCAGAGTTGATTGAGTCTCCCAAAACGTCTGAACTTCTGTCTGAAAAAACAAAAGAGAAACCACAGGCCCAGAAAAATCACCCTGAAGAATCTACAGGATCCCCGACTTCAGTTGAGGAAGTTCTTGAGTCTGATCCAGTTGAGAGCTTGGAGGAGGAAGAGGCAGTTGGTGTAGAAGAAGAAATGGTTGGAGTACCTCAGATGAAACCGGACAAGACTACTCCTATGACCAGTAGGGTGAGCGGCAGGGTTTTTGGGGGTAATTTTAGATGTCGTTTTGAGTTTTAGTTAACATGATGTGTATGCATGTCTTTCAGTCATCCTTTGTACGTCAAGCATGCCTTGAACATGACCAACAAATCGTAGCTCTCCTGTCCATGGTCAGGCACGTTGAGGTACGCCTGAAACAACATATGCAACAGTCAATTGGACGCAACCTCATTGCTCTAGATGACATCATTACACAGACAGAGGTGAGGTTACTGTGGATTAGGCAAAACATACATTTTCTTTGTGAAAAATTCATATGAAAAATTGTTGAATGTTTTGCAATATTTACAATTAAGATGAAATAAAAAGTAAGCAATCACAATATTTTACAATCACAATGTTTTATCCCATATTCTTAATTTCATGCATTGGCTTAACTAATATGTTTTCCAACCATCTCACCAGGCTCTTGCTTGGGAACTGAAAGATCTGGAACCAGAAATAAATAAGGAATTAGAGGCTGCTGGGGTCCTACTGGAATCCCATCCTCAAGATCTTCCATCTCAGTTACTGATGGCCCTGGAGAAAGATGGGCGGAGCCTAACCAGGGCTTATGATGCAGCCAGAGACTTGTCCAAGAGTACAATTCTTGGACTGCAGACTCATCGTGACACACAAAAGGTAATAAACAACTGTTCCCCTGAGATTCCACAGAGTTTCAGGGTTAAAGAGCCACGTTTTTCTTAACCCTAGGAGGCAGTGAATGGAGCACTAACGTTACTGGGGGAGCGTGTAGAAGTCCTGCTGTCCTGGCTTACAAGTACAGAGGGGCGTATAAATTCTGAAGAATCTGGAGATAGTTATAAACAACTGGCGCAAAGACTTCAGCGGTGCAAGGTATTAGCCGCAGTACCCTTTTATTTGAATTGTTTATGGAAATTATGCCGCCTCATCATGACTCTTCTCTCTTCATCCCATTTTGTCCAGGAGTTGCAGGACTTGCTCCAAGCTCGCTCAGCTGATGTTAGCTCTGTGGCTCTGGACATTCAGGTGTTCATCTCTGAGCATGCTCAGGACCTGGCTCCAGAACAGAGCAGGCACCTCCTTGGGCAGCTTCAGACACTTCAAAGGGCCTTTCATCAGGCTGCTGGTCGCACACAGGCCAGGACAGATGCTCTCTCCTCCCAGAAAGCCAGGGAGGAGGAACGTGAGCTCGCAGAGAAAGTGAGGAAGCAGGAAGAGAAGGAGAGGGTGGAGGAGGTCACAAGGGAGAGAGAGGTTTGGAAATGCCGGGGTGTTTCACGCAGTCCCTAAATTTACAATATCTACTAATTCACCTTTTCACAAGTAAAGCTTACACAATTATTTTCTGGACCTGCAATTGCAAGTTAAATATTAATGTTAGCTCTGCTATGCACCCACAGCCATCTTTTTCTTCATAAAGATAAAATTGCTATGCAATTTTTTTTCTGCTCCTGCTCAAATAAATAAAGGCTTAGCTTGGTGCTACTACCTACTACCAACACTGACTTTCTTGTAAATCTGTGCTGCACTCCGCATGTGTGTATGTGTATTAATATGTCTGCTTTGCTCTTACAGATTGTCACTTGTGCCACCCTTCAGGAGTCACTTGTGCCACCTCGGAAAATGCTAGAGATTATAAATCCACCACGCTTACAATTCATTTCCCTCTTCTTTTTTTTTTTTTTCTTGTTGTATTGTCGTATAACATGGAAAGGAGGGGGAAATGCAGATGTCTGACACTTTCTGTATTATGTTTTTCTGTGGCTCGACTGACTTGTTGAACTGTTTTTGTTTGCTTGTGTGCGATAACTCTGGACACATCCTGCTCAAACCAATGGCAATATATGTACTGTGCTCTACCAACTGGTCATGATACCCTGGCAGTGTTGCGAGAACGTGTGAGACATTGCTGTGCGCGTGAGGCCTGAAAGAAATTTACTGTTTGATGTGCCGTGGTTTTCAAAAACAGATAATGCCTGTGTTCTGTTGTTCTAATTTCTATATCTGGTTTCTTTTCTGAAGTTGGTGCAGCAGCGGAAAGCAGAATGTTCGCAGAAATTAGATGGCCTCAAGATGTGGTTGGCTGGTGCAGCCAGTCTGTTGGCCAATCGGAAGGTTGCAGGAGAGTCAGGTGATGTTAGTGCGCTACAGCAGAAACAGAAAGAGCTTCAGGTCAGATGCTAAACCGCCTCCTTTCTAGCCTTTTTGAATTTTTCTACTTTGAAAGTGTTAGCATCATTATTTGAGTGTTTTTATTTTTTTCTTTCCCTCAGGAGGTGCAGAGAGACTTAAAGACCAAAGGAGATCGGGCAATGGAAACAATACGATCGGTGGAGGAGTTCCTGGTAGAGCATGGGGACAGTCTGACCCCGGAGGAGAAGGCCAGCCTGCAGGGGGCACTTTCACATATGAAGGAGCAGTACAGTTCCCTCACGAGCACAACACAAAGCTCACTGGCCCAGCTGGACACTGCCATCAGCACCACTGTCCAGCAGAACACACAGAGAGTACGTCCCATACGGTTTCATACTCTGTGCCATACCACTGTTGGCATTTGACATCCTTTGTCTATTTCTGTCCCCTCACCAAGGCAAAGGCGGTGGAGGAGCTGCAAGAAACTCAGGGAAAAATTGATTTGCTGCTTGAAGAGCTGTCCTCATTTGATCAGCCTGACAAACGGAAGTCACTTGGGGAGATGGTCGTTGATTCCTCTTTCTCCACAGCACCGGAGAATGCACTCTACTCTCATAGTGGTGCCCTGAAGGTCAGTTTTCCAGGGTTCCTATGGTCATAAAAAAACCTCAAAGTCTTGGAACTTGAAAGGAAATTTTTCAGGACTTTAAAAGTTTTTGAATAGGAAATAGACATAAAAGTCATAGAAAAGTAACTGAAATCTGATTAACACACGAATGTATAACATGAAGTACATAGTTCCCGTAAGACTGCACAAGAAACGTTTTTCAATGTTTAAACTAGTCCATAGTATCTTTGCTGGCTTTACGTAGTGAACCATGTCACGCGGTGTGCGTTGTTTCCGTATTCCAGCACCTCCGTAGCCACGTGTCTCCTTTTAAAAGTAATGTAATATACAGCTGATCTACACACTAACCTGAAATTGGAGGAAGAATCACTGTAGTTTAAGTTATGCTTTTCAGGGTACAATTCTGGTAAACTTGTTTTTTTTTTGTTTTTTTTTTTTCTCCCACATTTTCACTGAAATTTCTGAGAACACATGGTCATGAAAATTTGTCTTAGAGTAATGGAAAAGTCAAGAAAATAGTTTTGTCAAAATGTGTAAGAACCCTGGATCATTCTCTGTAGAACATTTTATTTTCTGTGAGCTCTTGAAAAGTTTTAATTGCTTTTGAGCGTTTCACTTCACCGCTGTTTGCAGGCTGAGCTGCAGCAGCTTCAAGCCCAACAAGCTCACCTGCTGCAGGTATCGCAGTCAGTGCGCTCGCTGTTGGACCAGCCCGACTCTAGTGTGCCCCCAGAGGAGAAACGGAGGCTCCGGGCGAAGCTGGACCAACTTCAGAGCCAACACCAGGAACGACTCCAGAGTTGTCAGGAGAGCTTGAGACGGACTGACACTGTGCAGGACGAACTGGCCAAGTTTGTGCAGGAGCACAGCAGCCTGGCAACATGGCTGGAACAGAGTGAGCAGGAGCTGCATTCCCTTGGAGAAGGACAGACCGATGCACAAGGGATGAAGAAAAGGTTGGAAGACCACAAAAAGGTATACAGTAATAAATGTAAAATAAGTATGAATATTGATGTGATTAAAATGCATAGTGTGACTATAACTCGCGTATGTGTGTTTCAGCTGGCTGAAGATGTGATCTGCCATAAGGCCGATCTTCGCTTCGTGTCCATCTCTGCTCAGAAGGTTCTGGACTCAGTCCAGGGGTCACTAGAGAGGGTAGGCGGTGCTGACTCTGCACTGGAGGAGACCCAGAATCTTGTCAGTGGCAAGCTACAGGAAGTGACACAACACTACAACTCACTACACGGCAAGGTAGGGGTCTACTAGGGGTCTTCTAGTCTTCCAGAGCCAGAAATGGACTGAGGTCCATGTTTTTTTATTTGAAACTGGACCATTATGCCACATTTTGTTTTTTAGGTAATAAATAAAGATCACTCCCTGTATGTATATAGATCTGTAAATATAATTGAAGTGTGAAAGCATTTATTTGTTTGTTAAAAAGCAATAGAAAAAGACCTCCAGGTATCCTGCACATGTTTAAGTAAAGTTGGTCAAGTGGATATTTCTCTGTTGATTACACATCCATGGCAAGATCTTATAGCCTTGTGTTGTAAATCCTGGATCATGCTTATTTTTTCCTTTTCCATCATAGTCCAACGATCTGGGAACACGTCTGGTGTGGATTCTGGACAAGTACCAGCAGTACCAGGATGAGGCAAGGTCTCTTGAATCATGGTTGAGCTCTCAGGAGCAGAACCAGAGCACATTGAAACCCAGCGCAGAACAGGCGGATTCCCAGACGCTGCAGAACTCACTACGCACTGTGCAGGTGAGGGTTGTGATGTTTACAATTATTTAACAGGCTTTGTTAATAGGGTATGTACAGTAGATATCATATGAAACTTTTGAAACCTTTGTTAATAAGTCTTGTTTCTGAAAATACCATATTGGTTTAAACATTTAGACAACCCTTCCTTTTTCAAACTCACTGCACTTTTTCCAGACAGAATTTTAAGAAATAAACCTTGTCTTATAATTGGGCAGTTTTTTGTTTTAGTCATGTTTATAGTTTATAGTTTCATCCATCAAACTGAATCTTTTGTTCACTTTTCTTCTCCTCTATCCCAACAGCTGATACAAGATGATCTGGCGGAGCGATCAGTTCAGTTGGAGAAGGTTAAAAGGGCAGGAAAAGATCTAGCCAGTACAAAGGAGTCACCCTCACTGAATGCTTCAGACATCCTGAACACTGCAGGTACCTCACAATTCACTCTTGCCAGTATCCGACTTTTTCCTATCGATTCACACACAAAAAAAATCTTAGGCGCTGATTGTTTTACTCCTTTGCAGACAATTTAGAGAGCCGCTTTGCTAGCCTTTCTGAGTCAGTGTCTGCCAAGGCCGAACAGCTCCAGACGGCTGTGGCCCAGTCTGTTAGTGTCCAGGAGGGCCTGAAGACTTTACTCTCCTGGCTGGATGGGTTGCCTTTGGCTCCTGGATCAATGCAGCCCACTGCAAAGGCTGTGCAGGAGGCACTTACACAGAATCAGGTGAGAATCTGTCTGTCTGTTACTAGTGCCACCCTACTGAGGCTCAGCTGCTTATTAATATTAAGACAATGTAGGGAATTGCAATATTTGGGCCGTGAACACGGTTAAAAGGGCATTTATTAGATGCCCTTATCCAGAGCGACTTACAATCAGTAGTTATACTCAGGGTTAAGTGTCCAGCTCAGGGATGCAAGTTGGCCTCGAACCTGTGACTTTGTTGTCTTCTGGTTCATAGGAAGTGTCTTACCCACTAGGCTACTTTCACCTTCCCATTATTTTATGGGGGTATAAATATTTATATAACTTGATTTAATTTATTCTTTTATCAGAAACTTCGACAGGAGCTCTTGTCCAGGCAGGGCAGTGTGGATGCTACACGGGACTCTGTCTCCAAGCTGCTCAAGACTGCAGATGTCAGCACAGCCACTAGCCTGAAGGGGGCACTACAGGACCTCTGTCAGTGCTACGCTGCTGCTCAGGACAAGCAGGCCCGGAGGGAGGCAGAGCTGCGGGCTGTTCTGCCCAAGCTGGAGAGTTTTGAGCAGCTTGGCTCAGGCCTCCAGAGCTTTACCCAAAGCCGGAGCAAAGCCCTTGGCCCAGGGGGACAGCCAGACCACAGTCTGGAGGACTACAGACAGGCTGTAGAGGTCAGAACGACCAGAACATCTACATTCTCCCTTACTGCTTCACCAATGACCGTCAAAAAGTGAATTTATGGACATAGAATAGCTTAGAAGAGTTCTTATTGAATTTTAAAATAGTATTCTTCTCTGTCTGTACAGGAAATAAGATCTGAGCTAACCCAAGAGGCTGGCCAACTGAAATCATTTTTGGAACTGGGAACAGAGTTGAGTCAGGCTTCTGTGTTTGCCAATGCACGTACCCTTTTGGATACCTCCAGAGAGGTCGCTGATTATTTCACGCAGCTGGAATCCTGTGTCAACGAGAGGTGAGTTCTTTGCCCAAGGAGTTGGAGTCTCTGAAATGCTGCCATATTCCAACATACAGTCGGCAGGACATATATCCCTGTAAAACCCCTGATAAACTTGAGTATTTCTAAACAGCCACTAATGTGATTTTTTTTTATTGTTCTTTTACAATAAAAGCAAGTTTGCATTAATTAGTTAGACCACCAGGTGGAGTTCTATCAGAAGAATATGCAGCCATGAGCAAGAGCCACTTAGCCTCTCATCTTTGTCCGTAATCTGCACCACACTGGCAGCCACGATTTCATACGTCAAAGCCATGTCAAGCCAATTTTCCTCGGAATGAACAGCACTTACATAAGACCTATATGCAGCCCACACGTCGGCGGATAATCCACAACCCACAAGTGATGCAATGACGCTCCCATTTTGGTGATAAGTGTCTTTTAAAAGAGGGAATATTTTAAATTGTCGCCTTTCTTTAAATGGACAAGCTGACATCCATATCCCAGTCAGTAGCATACCACAGGCAGGGTGTCTCTGGTCATCCGTTCCGGCTGCTGCTAAGGAAAACAGCTCCTGACAGCTCGTCTAGATGGTTGAATTATATTTGGCTGGGTGGTAGCTGTGCAGCCTTATACCTCTGACCCTAGCTACTGTAGCTCTAGCTCTCCAGAGTGTGTCATCAATAAAAAATGGCTGTCCCACTCTTTTCCTTTATTCTTTTCAGGTACGCCGGCATCCAGGAATGTGAACAGCAGCTGCAGCAGTTCCGTCTGCTGTCCGGCTCCCTGCTCAGGTGGCTGCAGACGGCACAGGAGCAGCTTCCTGCCAAAGAGCCTAACCTCAATACCGAGGCGCTGCAGAGAAGGGTGCAGCAGCTGAAGGTGTGTGTTATCGTGCAGACATTTCACTTCATGGGGTATAGAATGGCGAAATGGACCTGCCCCGTTATATTAGGATTTCTTCATCTTTGGACCATTTAGGTCAAACAGGAGGTTTTCTTTTCAATGACAATAATAATGTGATAACATGATAATGTTTTACTTATTTAATTATATTTTTTAGGTATGACTGATTAGATGTTTTATAGCCTGCTGTTTTAAGTGTACTTTATTAAAAAAAAAAAAAATCCTGCCTGACAATTTGTCTAATTTATATCAAATAATTTTGAGCTTTTCTCCAGTAGAAGTTGTGTACTCTGACCAGCCACTACCCCACTGATGTGACTTAGCATGAAAGTTAATAGTACGATTTGATGAAGGTGCTAACCTTAATGTTAATGTTGATGTTCTCCTGTGTGTAGGACCTGCTGAGTGAGTGGGAAGCCCACGGCGCCCGTGTCCAGGAGCTAAACCTGAGCAGCTCGGCCCTGGAGTCCCTCATCATCCGCACCACCGCCCCTCAGAGCAAGATCAGTACGTTAATGTCGATTGTTTCTGATGTACCTGCTGTCTTTGACTTTGGTTACTCCTGCAATACGTCAGCAGTACCCCCACCCCCCCTCTGTGTCCACTTGTAGCTTGTTTGTGCGTTTCGGTTCGAGGCTTACACATGTTTGATGTGTTCACGCATGCGGAGTATTGTCAGCACTGTATGTCTCTCTCCCAGGTGTCCCTCAGATCAATGGCGCCGGTGGCCCCAGCAGTGTCAATGGCATTCATACCTGCAAAGGTGAGCTCACCTAATGACCTCAACACTCACAGTGTGCTTCACACTGCAGTCGACACTCTTTCCCTACTTGTTTCTGTGTTGGGCCCTGTCTGGCATCTGGTGTCTTGTTTACATGTGTATATGTACACCTGTACATTGTCATTATAATTCTTGAGTGTGAGGTAAAAATTCTTTTAATTTGTGATGGTCTCAGACCTGACAGAGATCCAGGTTGCTGTGGCAGATGTAAACAGTAAATACGAGCGGCTTGGGGGAGACCTGAAGGACCGGCAGACGCGGCAGCAGGCTTCTATGGAATTGCGGGAGCGGGCCAGGCAGGGGACCGAGGCTCTCTCCAAGTGGCTGGGAGACCGAGAACAGAGACTGTCTCCAGGGCAGACAGCGTCCCCCTCCCGACCTGAAGCAGTCCATGCCCAGGCCCAGGAAAACAAGGTGAGGGGGGTTCTTTTTCAAAGTGTCAGTTTGTTCTTTGTTCTGTGTATTTAAAAGTAGGTTCCTAAATCAGTTCAAAATTATTGAAACTATGTTGTGATTAATCATGATAAATTGTGAATTATTAAACTTGCAGCTATGCATATTTAAAACAATTACAGAGGGTGTCCATTTCAAAATAATTTAAATGCGCTTGCAAAAGATGTCGTGCAATTGATGACTGCAATTGATGTTAATTATTACATGCCCTTATTAAAGTATTGTCAATTTAAGTGTTTGAGACACTTCTTCTCTCTTCTAGGCCTTACTGACTGAGTTGGCCCAGCATTCCGAGAATGTGGAGGATCTGAAGGGAACGCTGAAGCAGCTGATCGCTGAGAACCCAGACTCTCCCGATGCGGACAGCTGGAAGCTCCAGCTCAGAGAGATCGGTCAGTGTTTCAGACGGGACAGTGTACACGCGTGGAGACGGATTAATCAAGGGAGTGTGGTTGGACTCTGTGATCACGATCATCCACAGGGGATCGCGATGGGGTGGCATGTAGAGAAGAGCTGAGAGGAGATTAAAGACCAAGTTTGCTGCTTTTACTTTGCTGCTCTACTGACTAAACACTAGGCCTTTGGTCTTTCGTTTCGGCGTTTAATTAGAGGTCTCTGTGGCACAATAGTAAACAATTCCATCGTTTGCACAGAATGAGTCACACATTGCACACAAATGTAAGACTTTATTATTTTAAATTCCATCTGTGATGTGTGTCTCTGGGATGCAGTCTCAAATTAGACAGGATTGTAAATCAGCCTCAGTTGTGGTGGGCCCGTGCGTTATTAAAACCATCACTCATGCACTGACAGTTGCCGATACTTGGAAATTTCTGCAATGCCTTCGGCCTAGCATTGTCATTAGGTCATTGTTTGCGAGTTGCTCTTTGAAACTCTAATTGCCTGTTCCCAGATTCTCGCTGGGAAAAAGCAAACCAGACGGCGACACAGAGGCAGAAGGAGCTAGAGACCTGCGCTGACAGGCTCGGCAGCTTCGCTTCCGCCGCCAACCAGCTGGGGCCCTGGCTGCGAGAGAAGGAGCTAATGATGAGTGTCCTCGGCCCCCTGAGCATCGACCCCAACATGCTCAACACGCAGAAACAGCAAGTTCAGGTACAACCAGGGATAGGCAAAACCCTATAAAAATGTAGAGGGGGCTCAATGCTGAATTAATTGCCAAAACCTCCCCTTTTTTTCAGTTCATGCTGCGTGAGTTTGAAACACGTAAGCCGCAGTTCGACCAGCTGACCAAAGCAGCCGAGGGCATCTTGTCTCCCGGTGGGGACACGGACTCAAGTGAGGCCAAAGATCTGGAGGAGGTGCGTAAGGAGCTGGGATCCATCACCCACCAGTGGGATGGCTTGACCTCCCGGCTCTCGTTGCGCTCAGACCAGATTGACCGCGCACAGGGCACTAGTGAACGTTACCAGGGCCTTCTGAAGGCGTTGTCTCTCAGCGTCACCACCCTGGGGGAGAGGCTGGACGCCCAGGGTACGCTCAGCGCCCAGCCTGAGGCCCTGCGGCGCCGGCTGCAGGAGACGGGCGAGATCCGGTCGGAGCTCGAGAGAAGACGTGAGGATCTGGGCAAGGCCGAGCAGCTCTGCACAGATCTCAGTACCATCGTTGCTGAGCCATACCTCAGAGATGAGCTCAATAAGAGGCTGGAGAGTGTGAGCGTGCCGCTGAAGACTCTTGAAGAAAGAGCTGGTGAGCATATAAAGATTGGAATATTTTGCAGGGGAGCTAGGTAGGCCCCTCCCCAAATCCCAAATGACATTAATAACTTCTTGGTTTTTTATTTCATTTGCCAGCAAAATAATGTTTAATTTTCTTTTAATGTAACTCACCCCCCTGCCAAATACTTGGTATTACCCAACCCCTATTTGTGAGGTGATTAAACATTAATCACATCAAACGCCTAATTGATCTAGTAGATTCGCACTGATGAATAATGCGAAGTTAATGGGTGATGTTCTCCTTCCCTCCTCAGCCGACAGTCTGTCCCAGCTGCAGGCGGCTCTGTCCAGCACTCAGCAGTTCCAACAGATGTTTGAGGAGCTCCGTGGTTGGCTGGATGAAGAAGGGTCCAAGGAGCAGGTTGGGGACAGTCTACCCTGGCAGCCTCAGGCCCTGCGGGAGTTGCTCGCCCAGCAGGACGAGCTCCAGCACCGAGTGGCCCAGCAGCGAGGGCCGTATGAGCTCATCCAGGCAGAAGGAGCCTCCCTGCTGGCCTCTCTGCCCCCTGGTGGTGAGGAAAGGGCAGCTCTCCAGTCCAGGCTCACCAACCTACGACAGGACTGGGACACACTAAGCCAGGGTATTTCCAAGCGCATCGGCCGGCTGACCGAGACCCAAGCCAGGGCCGAACAGTACCAGCAGCACCGTAACGAGTTGACACCCTGGGTAAAAGACTGTGAGGTGAAGGATAAGGAGATCCAGCCATCCTTGGACACAGCAGCTCTTGAAGAGGCCCTACAGAGCGCTCGGCGCTTGGCTCTGGACCTGGACCACCGGCGGCCCCTTCTAGAATCTTTGAACATGGCAGCTGACCAACTGCTTGAGCTGTGTAGGTCTGGAGAAGAAGAGGTGCGAGACGAGAAGGCTGAGTTAAACCGCCGCATGGATGAGCTCTCAGAACACCTGCACGGGCGCACCAGTCAACTAGAGGAGCTGGTGAGCCGACTGAAGGAGTTTGAAGAGGGCCGGCAGGCGGTAGAGAGGAGACTGGAGGCGGCCCGGCATCAAATCGAGGTCCAGGAGGCACTGGGTCCGCAGGCCTGCAGCAACAAGAGTCTTGAGCGCCTGCGCAGTCAGCAGGACTCGCTGAGGTCCCTGCAGCCGCAGGTGGTCTACCTGCGTCACCTGGCCCAAGGGCTGGTGCAGGACGCCCCGCAGACAGCAGGGAGCGCTGCTGAGGGAGTCCAGAAACTAGAGCATCAAGCCCAGGAGACGGAGAAGGAATTTGGAGATGTCACTGAGAAGGTGAGAAGGAGGGGGTGTGACATGGCGCTTCCAAAGAATGAGGTCTGGACTGCCTCACCAGTCCAACATCACTGAATGTGCTATTTATAACAAGGAGCTTTGTGTGTGTGTGTGTGTGTGTGTGTGTGTGTGTGTGTGTGTGTGTGTGTGTGTGTGTGTTTGTGCATGTCTCTGGAAAGAAGGCAGACTGACCTTTGGCTATCAGCAAACTGCAAATACTTAGCTAGAAAAACTGGTCGGTCTGATTTGATTGGGACAAAGCCAGATAACGTCATATGTACTTTCATCTGCCAAATGCCATACCTGTTTAAATACCGCATAGACCCGAATATAAGACCCCCCTCCTCCCATTATCATGACTCATTTTTGCAATTTGTTTTATTTTATATTTAAAAAAATATTTTAGGCGGCAGTTGGCTGTTTTAACATGATGTGAATGAAATCATGAAATCATCCAGTTATTTAATCTTTTGGGCTGTTTAGTAAAATTGATACATTAATGTGCATTTCATTTATGTAAATAACTCTTATGCAGAAAAGTCCCATATCCTCAAATTTACAATAATATCTCTGATCATATAAAACTTTGTTTCAGTAGGATGTGGTGGCAGTTAAATAAAAAAAAATTAATTAGGTTTCTGGCAACACTTACCACTAAAAACTATATACCAGCCTTTTTTTCTTTCTTTCATTCTTCTAATGTCCCAGATTGAACAGTGCTGCTCGTCTCTCGAGACGCGCCTGCAGGGCGTGGGAGAGGTCCAGTCACGGGTCCGGGACGTGTTCTCGCGGCTGGCCGACCTGGACGATGAGCTGGACAGCTTGAGCCCCGTGGGACGGGACGCTGACTCACTGGCTTCGCAGGCAGAGGCGGTGCGTGGCTTCCTGTCCCGGCTCTCGGCCCTGCGCTCGGAGCTGGAGGCCCATTGCGGCGAGTGCACCACCATGCTGCGGCGCGAGGGAAGCTCCCCTGATTTGCTGGCCCTCCGCAGGGAGACTGAGGCCCTGAGCCGGCAAACTGGCAAACTGGCAGAGAGGGGTCAGGCACGGCTGGGACAGATCGAGGCGGCCGCAGAGCGCGTGCAGGAGTTCTACACCCGCATGGCCGAGCTGCAAGGGCTGCTGGGTCGTGCAGAGGACAGCCTGAATGTTCAGGCCGTCGTGGGCACAGAGGTGGAGGCAATAAAACAGCAGCTGCAGGAGTTCAAGGTACGGTCCCTAAACTCATCCGTCCAGGCCTCCTTCTCATTCATCTTCCCATTGGGTTTCTGCGTGATCTAGCAATGCAATTTGTCCAGTTTCTCCATCAAAATAGTTTATTAAACTCAAATAAAAGCCATCAATTAAGAAGTAATTGTCCACAAGAAGTAGGCTCATTAGATGATATTACACAATACATGACACTGAAGGCCAAATCAATTAATAGGGTCTCAATGAATGAATTAGTGTCTCAAAAATGCATTGATAAAATTAAATAATCAGTGTATTCTTAATCAGTAAATACATATTACAGGTGTTGATATGAAACATATCATATTCATATATCATATTCTGTTGTGATAAAATACATAAGGCAAAGAAAATACATAAGAAAAGTATAATCATGTAAAGGAGATGCCACCAAGCAGTCAATGCATACAAATTAGAAAAGTTAACTATGGGCTTTTTATATAGAACTGATTTGTCTATTTCAGTTCTGTCTGCGTAAACAATTATCACAAAAAAACAAATAACAAGAATAATGAGATGTTTGTCACCCAGGTATGTCAGATTGTCTCTTCTTTTTCCGGGAACATTGTACTTGTGGTGCAGTGATGGTGCATGTGCTCGGGCTCTTGAGATAAGTCCGTCCAGCTGTCTGTGGGGGAATGTGAGCGGCCGTAGGTCTGACCGTAAAGTGTGAAGCACCTCTCCTCACCTCCATAAATCAGTTCCGCCGTCGGCCTTCCCATCTCCCCTGGCAGACGCGGGGAGGACGGGGGCGTGAATGGGTGACTCATTATCTCCAAGACCTCCTCTGTGTGGGCTTTCGGCAGCCTTCGTCACTCCAGTTCCACGGTTCTCCCCATCCTCTGTGGTAGTGGGGTATTTATAGGGTGTGTGTGCGCGGCAGGCAGTCACCTCTGTTTCTCCAAGGTCAAGCAGGTGTAGTCATGGAGGAGGAGGGGCTTCTTTTTTAACGCAGGAGAAGTGAATTTGACATTTTTGTGCGTTGTTGAATTTTTCAAACGGAGTCACGATTCCACAGTTCCAGATTCAGTTCCTTGCCGTCATCACCAACACCTCCACCCACTCCCACGGTGTTTTGTTAGGCCCATCGCCACGGTGATAGACAGGATTTTAAATGCGATACCACACAGAATCTCAGGCACGGCTGTGAGTCTAGCCACCCCCAGACTCGTGTAGACGGCACACATGCTTTGCTCCGCTCAGTACTGTTATACCTTCCTTTTGTGTGATTGGTTAGTCTGCGTCATCTTTCACCGCATATAAAAGCTCGTTATCGTGTTGATCTTTCATGTTCCGGAGGCATAGAAAGCTCTGGCTTTGCACCTGTAAGCTGCTTTTGCCCTGTGTTGATTGGTCGCTTTTTCTTTGCCTTTTACCCCCCGCACACTTTCTTTGTTTCCTATACTTTCATATGGAAGACTCCGCCCCCATTTATTGTGCTTATTCACAGTAAATGTTCATTTTGCTGTCGCTTGCAGACAGCTCCCTCCTTCCTTCTCTCTCCCTCACACACCCACACGCACACATACGCACACAGATTCTTTATTTTGTGTTGCCTCCAAAAAAAAATCAAGGCAGGCAGGATGAATGTGGAACTAAAAGACAGACAAAGTGAAGGACAGACAGAAGGAGAAGTGTGTGTGTGTGTGTGTGTGTGTGTGTGTGTGTGTTTTGGGAGTGGGGTGCATCGCACATCTGGGAGCTAGATCAATACAGGCTCAGCCCTGGATTTTAATCATGCAAAGTGTGTGTGTTTGTGCACGTTTATGGTCCAGGGAAGCTGGGAGGTGAGGTTTCTGTGGAGTTCATTTTAAATCACTAACGATTTAGTCTGTCTGTCCTGGCAGGCCGTTCCGACATTCGTTTTTTTTTAGCTTGAATATATCCGCGTGTCTCAAAAGCAGAATCCTGCACCTTCTGCCTGTCAAAGACATGCAGTCCAAAGTAGTGATGTCACTGCTGAGGCGGGAGATTTTGTGTGTCTGCGTGTGCGTGTGTGTGTGTGTGTGTGTGTGTGTGTGTAGGATTGGGTTGGGGGTTGTAGTCGATTTCACTGTTCAAGTTTTGTACTTTGATTCAGGACAGATAGTGGCATACGTTTATTTGAGTGCGTGATGTATGGTGGTGTGTGTGTGTGTGTGTGTGTGTGTATAGGGAGTGTGCCCAAAGGTCCGTTATAGAGGATGTTTCTAATTCCAGTCGGTTTGGACCGACCGGAATCTCAGCTGTCCCCTCCACCCCATGACCCCACTCATGGCCTCCCCGAAAATTCCTGTGCCCCTGTGTACCGCTGTCCCTTTACCCCTCCAGCAGCTGAGGGCCAAGCTGATTTTGGGAGGGGTGTTTGGGCTGCAAATGGGAATTCCTAGGCAGGGATGGTAGGGGTGAGGGAATAGCTTCTAAATCAAGCCATGCTGTCTCGGCTGTCTTCTCCTGGGCTCTCTGTACCTCTTCTTCCTGCCGTCTGTGCCCTTCTGCATGTATCAGGCACCTCTTCTTCCTGGGTAACAAGCCCACGGTGCCAGGAAGGTGTCAAGGCCCTGTCTGCCCGCCCGCCCCCCAAACTACAGCCACCCAGAACGCGAGGTTCCCCACCCCCACACAGGCATATTTTAACTCTTCAGAATGATATGTTCCTATACCTGATTTAAGATTAATCATTTGTGAAAAGAAAAAGGGTTTTTTGTGCTGATTCTTCATTGTTCTAATTTTCCAGAGAATCAATAATAAATCTAGAAACCCATTAAATATTATTGGTGGACTTTTTTTCTATTCGCTTTGTGTTTCTTGAGAATAAAAATGGCAGAACTTTCTCATTTCAGAGACCTGTGAGGTGTGATTCAAAACTGCTTATTAGACCCCTTTCATCTTAACACTCATCCCTTTTTGGCACATCCCTTATTTTTAACCCATTAAAATGATCACGTCTGTTTAAGCCACATTATGGCTAATTTATTTGTTAATGATGTTAGGATGATATAATGTTTTTTTTCACTACCCTTGAATTCTCAGATTGTGCATTTTGCCCCTATCTCCCACCAAAGGGAAGGGAAGGATTTGATTGTGAAAATGCAACTGTAGTAATCACTTTTTTATTTTTTTGCTGACAACAGAATGGGACGTTGTATGTTTTTGATTAGAAAGTGCGGGGGGGGTGTTGGCCTGTATTGTTTCAGCTGCTGTAAATGAGCGTGGCCCGCCAGCAGCCTTCATTACAGCACCTAACGTGTTTTAGGCGTGTCTAGTACGACTATGATGATGATGATGATGATAAGCAAAGTAATAAGAGTTATGTTATGAGGAATTACTGTTCTTTCCTTCACCAGCCTTTCCTTGACTCTAATAAGTGCTTAGAAAGCGAGAAAGAAAAGTGCCCCTCTGTTTGTATGGTAGTAGTTTAGTGTCCACACCTTCATGGTTAGATGATCAGATCACCCGAAGCTCTGCAAACAGTGCCAGTGCCGTGGACTTTACCCCCTGTTTCAACTGTTGAACATTTATATTTTACGCCAGATGCAAGCCCCACAGACCCTCGCTGTTATTCCTGAGAAAATGCCGCGGCGGTGGCTTGGATTTATTTCTGGCAGAGCTTTATAGGACTTGTACGGTGGTAGCTGATCGCAGATCCTGCCGAGCCACAGTGATGCTCGCTGACTGACTTGTGAGCGGGAACAATGCCGCCGTTGAGCCGCTCAGGTGAAGCCCGCTGGTTAATGATAAATCCGGCGCTGCGAAGAGAGGCGGCGTGATCCTCTGCTGCCTGGCGACCGGCAAAGAAAGGAGGGATCAGAGGTCCCGGTCAGAAGAAGACATCTGCATTAAGGATTTCAGCAGGAACAGGTTTTTGGGGACGGGAAAGTTCACCCTGGCCTGATTCAACAGGTGTTCGGCCACCAGCAAGTCGACTCCTGTCACGGCGAGGACCGCAGCGCTCCTCCGTGCCGCTTATTCTTCCCTCCCGCCCCTCTGCCGGGGGATTTTTGGAAGGGCCGGTTAAGTCTGGGAATGGGGTGGGGTGGGGTGGGGTGGGTGGGGGGTCGAACCCCTCCCTCTTCCTGTCTGACTCAGTTACTGTGACTCTTTAACTAGTTCGTCTGGCCATAGGCGTGCATGACGGAACGAATGAAAGACTGGGGGAGTCGGCGGGGGTCAGTAGGCTGTTCAGACAAAAGAGTGGAAATAATCGAAGCGCCTTTTTTTTTTTTTTTTGCAATTATTTGCAAATTTTTCTAATTGTTCCCATGCAGCGCTGCGTCTCTCACATCCCTCGTCCTCAGCAGGGCCACGTGTGAGTGTGGTTTTGATATGGACTGCAGGCTGACTGGGGCTTTGGAAAGAGAGAGAGTGAGAGCAGGGGCCGAAAGACCAACAAACCCCTTTTGTTCCTATAGAGGAGTTTGTCTTGGAAGCGGCCATGACAGCTGCAGCCCAACTGACAGCGAGGGCGAGAGAGGGAGGGGAGGGGGGGGGGGGGGGGGGGGGGGGGGGCAGGGAAATGGAGATCTGGCGGGGGCCAAAATGAAAGACAGAGTATTTAGCTTGTTTGACATGCAGGCCACGGGCGGGGTGGCCGCTCACAGCAACAGTTAGACTGCTGATGTGTGTGGGGGGGCACACGCTTCCCCTGCCCCGTCATGTGTATATGGGTGTCTGAGAGGGAACAGAGACATGCAAGCGTTTCCAGCGGCATTTAAACAAACTGCCGGAGCCGCTCCAAAAGGCAAGGGGGGGGGGCAAGAGAGGTGGCAAAAGAAAGGAAACAGGAGGTAGGACAAACAGGAACCGGAGTGGAGCATAATGAAAAGTACAAGAAGGGGAATGAATGGGGGTACAACATGGTTCACCTTCATCCAGCCCCTGTCGGACCCCCCCAGGCCCCCCGCACACATAGTGGTCCTGGAAGGCTTGAATTTCAGAGGCAGGAATGTGAAAGCGGGGATGAGGGGGGGTTTGGGGTAAATATTGTCTGATAATGTTTTACTCTGTTCTACCTCGGGAATAATTTTCCTTTCATCATTTTGGCATGTTTTTGCTTGAAATATTTAAAGGGTTTCCAAGTGGTGATGGATGTTACACGCCCTGACGGCCTTTGTTGCGCCGTAGCACTTTGGAAATATGGTCAAAATAGTTTCTTAATAGATTTTCTCCGGTGATTTAGTGCAGTGCTTAGCATGGGATTAACTACAACCATGCAGAGTCCGCCCCCCCCCCCCCCATCTACATCTCTGTAGCTCCGCCTCCCCTCATCTCGATCTCTCAGCCTCGCTCCCCTCACCGGCGTGATGCACTTTTTTTTGGAAGGAGGAAACCGGCATGATTGGAGCACTTCCTGTGTTTTTAATACCAGAGCAGGAAACGGACCAAACGGAGCAGGATTCAAACAAAAACAGAGAGAGGTAGGGGGGGAGGGAGACAACGACAGAGAGAAAGAGAGAGAGAAGGGGAGTGTATGCACGGGCGTGCAAAAGAGACAGAGAAGGGAGGGTGAGCGAGTGAGCGAGCGAGGGAGAGGAAAAGTGGGAGATTTTTTTAGCAGCTGCAAACCATTTCAGCTGTGTAGTGGCCTTAGCACAGAGAAGGAGCGCGGGATGAATAGAAAATAGCAAGCAGAAGGACCTGGACCGCACCAAGCTTTGTTCTGCAGTTGTCCTTTAACGGAAAAGGCATCGAAGAAAAAAAAAAAAAAAAAGAGAGAGCGAGAAAGTGAAGGCAGGGTGTCCAGGGATTGTCTGGGAAGTGGATCGCCCGGAGTGCAAGGCAGCGTTTGGACTGGAGCGCCGTCTGGGTCTCTGCCCCCTGGATATGGTCCCAAAGCTCACTGCTCGCTCACCAACCGGACGGGACTGAAAACCCTGGCCCCGTAGCCGTACCCCCTCTCGCCTCAAACCTCCCGGACGCAGCTACAGTTCGGATTTCAATCTCTTTATGGACCTGGACATAATGAAAGGCAACAAGGGAGTAGCGATGGGCTGATTTTTTTTTTCTATTCTTCATTGTGGAAAATGGTCTACTTGTTTTTCTTTTGTCCAGGTTTTCATTCAGAAGCGACATTTGACTGACAAATCGTGAGGGGAGTGTTGGATTTCATTCATTCACCGATGTCGCTGCTGTTGATGAGCACAAGAATGAAGAGGCATTTCAGGCATAGAAACAGGGTTTGCTGGGACTAAATGAGGAAATGGAGGACACTGACACTGATATTTTTATGTCCGTTTTGTGATGTGTGGGAAAACAGAAAACTATTGAAAAACTGGACATGATGGATGGAAAACTAACACTTCCAGCTGACTCTTTTATTCCCCCCTGCAGTAGATGTATTTTTTATATAATGGCTAGTGTGGAATTCTTGCCTTAAAAGGAGACTTGCACTTGTTTGGCTGCTTCTCGTTGAAGTTGAAGTTGCTCAGCCCTATGAAGCCGTTGCCGTTATGGCAAAGAGAAGGAAAGTGCACAGGAAGTAGGGCCGAGGGAGTGTGGGAAACGAATGTATGTCAGGGAGTGTGTGTATTTGTTTGGATGTGGGAGTGTATCTACCTGCACGAATGGAGCCTTCCTTGTATCATCTTGGACTTTGGACATCAAGGTAACGGACCATAACTACCCCCTACTACCCACTGTTTCTAGAACCTCTCTAAACAAATGTAAATATGAGTATGCTGCAGTGCTGGAACTTTTTTAGTCATGCAGCAGCCCATCAGTGTGTCAAGAATAGGAATTGCATGGAATACGCAGGATTATAGCTGAAAATGGGACTGGAAAATTCATCCATGTTGTTCTATTCCAGCCACATTCCTCGTTGCTTTAGTAGTTGATTCAAGAGAGAGACACATTGAACACACACAGACAGTTTGACTAGTCTTCTGAGGGATGGGGAAGCCTTTGAGCCGACCGGACTGTCTGCGTCAGAACCCCCGCTGCCTGGGGAAGGGTGACGATGAGGAAGCCTACATTGAGGACTGCTACGTGCCTCAGCGCTCCATTTATGACACCATGCGCATTAACGAGCAGATCGACCAGGGCACCAAGCTCAGTCAGCCCTCCCGGAGCACCCTGGGCTCAGGGGGTGGTGGGGGTGAAGGAAGCACCCTCTCCAGCAATGGCACTCTCGGCACTGACCTGGGGAGTGTGTTTGTTGCACGTGTACATGAAGCAGGGGTTCCCAAAAAGCTGGATGAAAGGGTCATTTTTGATGCCTTGAAGTTGACTGGGGACCCTCAGACCATGTTGCCTGTAGGAGCCATTTCCTCTGGCCTCCCCATCGTCCCCTCAACCTCTGCCACTGGAGGAGCGGCTGTAGTGAAGAGACGCCACCAGGGTGGGGATAGGAAGGACAACCCAAACCGCCGTTCCTGGAAAGCCTTCATGCCTCCGAGCTACCCTGACTTTGCAGAACGTTTCGAGCTCTCTCCCATAGACAATGCAGAGAAACGTCTGTCTGGCGCTGGAATTCCAGTTTCCCCATTGCACTCCCTTCCCTCTCTCCTACCTCCACCTCCACCAGCCACTTCCACATCTCCTCTGCCCCCCTACTCCCCGTCACCGGTATCGTCAGACAGTACTCATACGCCCCCTGTGTCCAATTCTCCTTGCCTCACTCCCACTATGAGCCCGCTGCCCTCCCACCTACACCCTGTTAGACAAAGGCAGCCCCCTCATCTGCAGAAGCACAAGATGAAATCTGCTCTGCCTTCACCTTCAAAAGAGCAACCACCACCCCTGCAGGGCTTGCCAAACATTATTCAGACCAAGCGTGGCTCTGTGAGCTCTCCTCAGCACAGCCCCAGTGGCTTTCGGGAGCCAGAGGGGAAAAATGTCAAGCCTCTGCAGAGTGTGAAATCTGCTGTAGAGACGCCCGACAACTGGGAAGTTGCTGCAGCGAAGGCTTCTGATTCTGAACGGGACTCCCCCATCCTGGAGCAAGATCAGGACACAGCTCCCCTAATAGCACCATTGGTTTCTCCAAAGCCTGTCTTTTGTCCCCCTACCAAAGCTCGAACGTGGCCCCGTAGCATGAGGTCTGACAAAAGGGGCGTTTTCGCCAACCTTCCCGTTTTACCCCCTCTGCCTCCACTGTTAGGTGAGGAAAGTGACCTGGACGAGGAGTCCCTCTATCTTTTGGACCCACCTTCTCCATTCCTGCAGGGAGGAGAGGTCCATAGCTATGAGGGTTTGCCACTCTCTCCTTGCATTAGCCAGGAGGGTGGTGAAGAGGGTCTGTTGGCTTGGGCACCACCAGCGGGAGAGCTTAGGGAAAGAACTGCCTCCGAGCTCTGCTTTGAAGAGGATGAGCGTAGGATCCTGCAAGAGCTGGATGCGGAGAGCGAGGAGGAAGAAGAGAGGAGACAGAAAGCACAGTTAGAAGAAGAGGTGAGGCGAACAATAGAGGAGGAGAAAGACTGGGAAGCTGTGCTAAAAATGGAGAATAAGTCAGCTGCGGGTCCAACGTGGGATAGAAGTGCAGACGAATCCTTGCAGGACTGGGAGGCCCAGCAGCTTAGCTTCTCGGGCCATTGGCCACTGTTGACTCCTCCAGTGGGTTTTGGGGGTCCTGTTCGCCCGAGTACCTCCCCTTGTCCAAGTTCAGAAGCTGGGTCAGATGAGCTATTCCTGGAACTGGAGAGACAATGCCAAGAGGAAGAAGGTGTGGCATTTAACAAGGAAATAAAGCATTATGACACATCTCTCCCACCCGAGATTTCTGATGGGACTCGTACTCTTTCTAGAGTGGAGGAGCTTGAGGAACAAGAAGACCATGGACTGAGTGAAACCTGTAAACATGGTGAGCATTTGGAACAGGCAGATCCTTGCATTTCTGAGTCTTTCACTGAGAAAAACACATTTTATCAAGACAAAGATTTTCATCAGACCTACTCTGCTTCTGAATTCACTGACCAATTGCAAGCCAATCTCCAGGATTGTGTCAGTGAAGTTGAAAAGAAGGATGTCTGCTGCTCGCCCACAGATGACACGGACTCCTTAATCAGACTTTTACCAGAGTCAGAGTCCAGCGGGATTCACATGTCTCACCCAGATGCGACTGTCCTTTCAGAAAACACTCAGAACAGCGAACGTCCTGAAACAGAGTCAGAGTTAGATAGCGGTGCATCACTGGGTCAAGATCAGGGGGAAGATGCAATAAGTAATGTTGCCTCTCAGTGCTCCTCCAGCCCAGAAAAGCATTATGTAGAAGGAACATGCTCTGAGCTAGACTTGGAGAGTTCTGAGGGAAATTTGCCTGACATTCTGGCCACTTCACCATCTACTGACTTTCAAGAGGCGGCCGAAGAGCTGAATGATAAAATTTTTCTTGATGTGGATTTGCAAGCCTCCTGTGAGGAGCTGGACTCCTCAGAACCTGTTGAAGTCAGTGAAGAGACTTCTCAGATGGATGTAATGTCTTCCGTATCGGATAAGGATGCAGAAGATGATTCAGCATGTGCTGGGAGGTTCTTTAATAATGAAAACACATCTGGACATGATCTGGCGATCATAGATCCACAGCAAGGGAATATGAGTACTCCTAAATCCGACATTGCCAATCAGGAAATATCCTTTTCCTTAACAGGGGGCGAATCTTGGTCCCCAGTCCCCACGTCACCTTCTAAATCTCAGGAAAGAAGTGCAGGTGTGGACACAGAGGCCTTTGTAACCACAGACAGCTTTGTTTACCTTGCTGTGTCAGTGCCACAGCTGTCTTCTCAGGACTGCCCACCCTCCCCTCTAGAGGAGTTCATGCCCCCAAGCCCTCTCCCCAAGTTATGTTCTGAGCCAGAGGAGGTGGCGTTCCTCTCCTCGGACAGTTTTGTTTACCTTGCAGCCCCTGAGCGACTGCCAGTGGTGTCTGATGGGGGCTCAGCCTGTGAGGACATGCAGGACCTCGTCTCAGACTCCGAAGGGAGCCACTCTGGGGTGGACTTTGTCCTCGGCTCAATGAATGGGGACAGTGACTGGGAATCAGAGAGCTCTGCAATGGACGCGGGGACTGGGGACCAATGGGAGGAGCTTGAGTCTGGACTATTACTTCTCCTTTTTGGAGAAGATCATCTGGAGATAGACTCTCATGTGGCTCCAGGTGTTTCAGAGCCTCACACCGAGACTGTGGCTGATACATCAGCTCCGTGCCATCATGATATGAACGATCTATGTGAGGTACACGCCATCTCCTTTTACACAGTTTAATATTAATTACCGACATTGCCTCACTCTCCCTCGTTTGATGACTCAACAGCACTGTCTCAGTAGAAGGTTGACAGCTTTAGTTCAGTTTATTGAACTTTTTTTCAGAATTCCAGAACTGCAGAAGACTGTGCATCATGTCTTCTCGTCTGCTCTCTGTGGATTGTAGGATGATTCCAATAAATTTGGCTTAAGCTTAATACGTGTGGGCTGAAATGCGGGTAGGCAATATAATTGCAGCAGCATGCTGCTGTGCAAGTTAGAGACAAAATGGCTTGCGTATGATGCACAATGGGGGTTCTCAAGCAGGAAATTCCCTGTACGCTCTGGCTGTGTGTGATAGCGTTTTGGAGAAAGCATATGCTTGTATGGACGAGCACTGAGCTAAATGGTATGTGTTTGAGTGGTAATTTTCTCTGCTGTGCATTGTTATTGCCAAATTATAATTTATCCAGACAAGTGCTGTACAGTCTTGAACACGCCAAGTAGCAATATGGTCGTGTGTTTGAAATTTGGGTTGTTTTATGTACTTTTAATTCAGGAATTTTGACAGTGACTTAAGCCGTCTGTATCTCAGTAGAATAAGTAGAACTCACTAGCTGCTTGTGTCTGTGTGTGAGTTCACAAATCATTCTATTAATCATTCTATAATTCCATTTCACTTCTTTGGCCCAATTTCCAGTGCATACAGTAGGGACTGTTTGTGCAGAGGAGTGAACCATACTTGTGCACGTGTCTGCGTGTTTATGCCTGGGGGCCCGACGTGTTTGACACTCTTGGCCGGCCATGGCCATGCCGGGGTCTGCTCTCTGTCACCCTGCTTGTGACGTAGAGCCTTGTCCCATGTCTGATGTTGCCTGGCTGCTCCCCAAGCTTATTGCATTACATCTCCTGTCTGTGGTAGATGGCTGTGTGTCTGCTGTGTCATCCACATTTGATTTAGTAAAGCCCCCATCTCTCAGTCACGAATCTTTTTAATAGTCAGGTCCACTCAGACATGATTTAAGACCAGAGCACTTATTACAGAGAGTTCTTACAAGAGAGTTATTCCTAAAACACACTAGAACATTTGTGTGTGGAGGAAGTGGAATTTTTAAATAGATAGTAAGATAATAAGGTCACTGGGCACTATTTTCAAAATGGCACCAAGTTTAGTTCTAAGCATAAAGTGTGATGTGAAATATATGGGTGGTCTGATTTTAAATACATTAAAAAAGACCTTTAATCATGTTTGTGCATGTGACTTATAGCGTGAAAGCAATCAACAATGCTCCTCCCATTTTAAGGGTGACTGAAATAATTATACTCCAACTAAAAGGGTTTCGAATCAGATAACTACCACAGTTCATTCTTGTTTTGTGCATTTATGTAAATCCTGAGGACTTACACTAGCAAACAAACCCTGTGCTTAGTGTGCTGCGCCAGATTGAAAAGTGTGCCCAATACTTCTGACAGCGAGGCAGAAATGGAATGGAATTTGTGGTGGTAGCCTAGTGTGCCTTGTGTTCTCCAGGTTCCCTTCTCGATCCCTCTCACCCTCTCTTCTCTCTCTGACGGCAACATTATGCAGATAAGGAAGTGAGAAGTAAACAAGGCGATTCTGTAGGGATTAGTTGCTCTTGCCAGTAAATTACTAGCACACTATGAAGTTGTTGAGTGTATAAATAGAAGATAAGGAAGTGCCGACCTATCAGCTCTGGACTCTGTGGACAGTCACGCCCCCCAAGCCAGAGGGCAAATGGAGATCACAGGGCTTTTTTATCGTTCCTGTGTTCACAGGAGTGTGTCTTTTGGTTTTTTGCTTTTCTGCTGCAGTGTGGTTCCCAGAGAGTCCCTGCCTGTGCTTGGTGTAGCAGGAAGGGCCCGGCTCCATGGATCTGTCCCTGGTCATGCTCTAGATAAGGTCTGGTAAATGACAAGGACAAGGCCACTGATCATGATAATGTTGACATCCAAATGTGGTGTACAGGAAGCACCTGTGACTGAGGAGGTCAGTGAAAGCTAGATGATTGTCTAAAACCTAATTTATGCACTTACAGACATCTTAATGTTGCTCTTCATTCACCCCATCATAATATATATATAAATAAATTAAAAAAAGGGAAGTGAGATGAAGGATGAGAGATCAAGGGTGTGGTCCCTGAGGCCCTGATAGAATCCTGCCCACTTGGGGTAGAATCCTGTGTTTGCTTGCTAGCAATGGGCAGTGGTGGCCTAGCGGTTAAGGAAGCTGCCCCGTAATCGGAAGGTTACCGGTTCGAATCCCGATCCGCCAAGGTGCCACTGAGGTGCCACTGAGCAAAGTTCCGTCCCCACACACTGCTCCCCGGGCTCCTGTCATGGCTGCCCACTGCTCACTCAGGGTGATAGGTTAAATGCAGAGGACAAATTTCACTATGTTCACCGTGTGCTGTGCTGCTGTGAATCACAAGTGACAATGACTTCACAAAAAAAAAAAAGGAAAAATCTAAACAAATAGAAACATGATCTTTAATGATGCTTGTGTGTGTGACTCCTCCCTCTCCTCTTGTTGGACTCCACCCATTGTAGATTATGATTTTCAGAATAATTACAGACCATCAAAAAGGGTGATTAAGTGGTCGTCAAGACACTAATAACTACTGTACCTTAGTCTACGAAACAAGCCCCACGATTAGTGTGTAGCACTCGTTCAAAAAATACTGATTCCCTCAGTTCCTTCTCATTTTTCCACTTTGCCTCCTCTGCAATTTACCCGTTTTCCTTCCTCCTGCTTTTTTTTTGTAAATGAAAGCAATTTTCATACTTTCCCAGCACGAAACTGGAATGTTTATTAGACTTGTTTAAGACCCACCATAGCGTAGATTGGACAAAGGCAACTTCCTGTTTGTTTTTTGTTGTGTGTGTGTGTGTGTGTGTGCGCGCGTGTGTGTGGCAGTTTGCCATCTCTGAGTGGATTTGCACTCTCTGGTGGAAGCATATTAATTGGAGGTGTTCCTGTATTTGGAATTAAATTGTTATGTGTGATTTTTGGGGAGATGAGAGATGGGTGGAGAGACACTATTAACCTATACACACACACACACACAAAACCTAAAGTAAAACATTGAGTAAATGTTATTAAGAGTTTGCAGATGAATTTATTCCTTTACTGACTTGACGGCCTGGAGACTCGGAAACCAGTGCTGAACTGTGGTTTGGGAAGGACTTTGAGGGGAGAGAAGGAATGAGGAGAGAAGTAGCGGTTTGGACGAGGGATTGAGAGCAGTGCAGATGTTGAAGGGTGACTGAGGCCAGAGATGGAAAGACAAAGAAGAGTGAGATATGATGGGGAGCGGCACATGAGGGAGTGAAAGAAAGAATAGAGACTTGTCACCCGTATGTCCGGCTTCAGAGACTGGGAGAGGAATGAGAAGCATCCCAGATATTTTCCAAAGCTTCGCCTCGGCTGTGGAGGGGGGGGAGCAGGGAGAAAGTGACGGACTCTCTGAGGAGGAGCGCAGGATCTAGGAGGAAGTGAGTGAAACGACGACAAAGGAACGGGGCTTTTCACTCTGAGATCAGACTTGGCGGAGATGTGTTTATTGGCCTTATTCTTCCTCCACTTGACTTCGCCCAAAAATGACCTCCCTGTAAATAAATATCCCGCTTCGGGTCAACAAGTGGGCGCGTTTGGCTGATGTGCCAGCAGTTTGAAAATGCTACCGGTGATGAGTGAAATGGATAGGAAGGGGAAGTGGAAAATGGTGGAGCGAACGAACACACACGAGACAAAACAAGAGGAAGGCCGCAAGGATAACGAGAGGCAGGATTTTTAAGACAAAGAGGGTCAGGGGTCATAGACTGAAGGATATACATGCTTACACACACACACACACACACACACACACACACACACTCTCGCTCTCATGCATGCTCATAAACATGCACTCTCCCATGCACAAAGGCAGTCCAGGAGAGGGTGGAGCCGGTCATTGTTTTTGTGTTGGACAGACTTCCTGCATTGGGGCAGGAGCAATGCCTGTTGCCAAAGGACATCTGTGTCCAAGCAGATAGACACACACACACACACTCACTCACACAGAGGTTAGATATAAACACTGTGGGCAAAGGTTTTTTTTTTTTTTTTTTTTTTTTTTTAACGCTTCATGCATAAAATAGGTTTTTGCCCCTTTTCTCTCCTTCACGGTTATTAACTTCAGCCTTGGCACCAGTGTTCTTCAGCACCTGGATCCCACAAGTTTATATGAGAAGAACAGAAAGCTGTAAACAACAGTAAGGTAGACCTACTGTTATTTAGTTAGGCTGTTGACATACTCTGACCAGGCAGAGTGATTCAGACTAATTATTTATGAACAACTATTGCAATAGACGTGACCCAGAAATGAGGCTGTGGCCTTCGTGTCCGGATATGTGGTGGGAAGGGGGGGTTTGGCATGGGGCTTTTTCACCACCGCTTGGAAGCGTTCTCTGTGTTTTACAGTGTGGTTCACTTGGCGGCGGCACCAGGGCGTATCCAATTTCAGTATCATTGAGGCGACAAAGCTGTTTAAGACTCCCCACTATCAGAGAGTATCATCATCATCAGACTGGACCAGTCTCAAATAGGTCCTCATTCATGAGCTTTAGCCCTGGATGAAGCTTTGTCATGTAGCTACAGGCTAATTTCAAAATAATGAATGTTTACAGGCACCTTTTACCATTTCAAAAGTTCCGATCCTCTTAATTAAATTCCCCCCACCACGGTCTTCCCTCTCTCCGGCAGACTGTGGAGCGGGAGCAGGTGGACCGCATTCAGCCGAAGCTGCAGCATGTCAATGCCGTGGGCCAGGGACTCATCCAAAGTGCGGCGAAACACACAGACACTCAGGCCCTGGAGCACGACCTGGAGTCAACCAACCTGCGCTGGAACTCCCTCAACAAACAGGTACGCCCGTTTTAGCTTTGCACTAGCTTTGCACCGTCTGGCTCGTTGTTGTCTACATGTTTTAGTTGAAATTTGTTCTTGCACCACCTGTGTCCCGTTGGCACTTTATGTGTCTGTGTAATTTTGTTTAATTGTTCAAATGTTACATGTAGCACCAGATTCCGGAAAAGCGTTATTTCGTTTCACTATGTACTGTCTAACGTGACCATAAAGTCAACTTCAACTTCACCTTTTGGAGACTGCACCGAGAGGGATGTGTCAAAATAAGAGGAATTTTAGATCATGTTTTCTGGTCTTGTGGTAGGTGGCTGAGAGGATTGCACAACTGCAAGAAGCCCTGCTGCACTGTGGGAAGTTCCAGGATGCCCTGGAGCCTCTGCTGAGCTGGCTCAACGATACGGAGGAGCTGATAGCCAATCAGAAACCTCCGTCAGCCGAGTACAGGGTGGTCAAGGCTCAAATTCAGGAACAGAAGGTAAACTGACATATAACAAAACATTCACTTTCTCAGAAATTTACAGCCAGGATATTCGATACTGGCTTCTCCCTAGAAAACGTGGACAAAAAGCTAATTTCTGCCCTTCTGGTTCAGCTCTTACAGCGGTTGCTGGACGACCGGCGCGGGACCGTGGAGATGATTCGGGCGGAGGGAGAGCGCATCGCTGCCACCGCTGAGACGCAGGACAAGGATAAGATTGAGAAACAGCTGGAGAGCCTGAGCCAGCGTTGGAGCACCCTGCTGGAGAAAGCGTCTGCTAGGTGGGCAGAAACGTCTTCAGCATATCTCCTTAGATAAAATAACCAGTGTTATTATACGAATAACAGAACCTACCATGGTTCAGTTACATTACAGTGGATTACATTTACAAATCAACTTACAAAGGAAATTAAAACTAATCAGACTAAATCAATCTCTCAAAGGGATAGTCTGGCGCTGTTTTTTTTTTAGTACTGCAAAATACAGAAATAGCTAAAAATCCATAAATAAGAATAAAAATAGTTGACAGTAAATCGATAAACTAATAACAATGGATAACTTTAAATACATGTAACCACTTTTTTCAAACTGGTGCTAAGCTTGGTGCTACGTGTTTAGCATGGGCCCTGTTCACTAGAGGAAGGAATCACAATAAATAAACATATAAAACAGGTTATGTATGAAAATAGTGCCCTTAATGTCACATTTCCAGATTCCACCTGTCGATCAGATTGCACGTTTACTGTTCATCTCAACTTAGTCCTGTGTTGTTTCCCGGCTGCAGGCAGCGCCAGCTGGAGGAGCTGCAGGTCCTTGCGCTCCAGTTCCATGAGGCGGTGGAACCACTGGGAGAGTGGCTGAGTGCCACGGAGAGGCGCCTGAGCACCGCCGAGCCTATGGGCACCCAGACCTCCAAAATCACCCAGCAGATCACCAAACACAAGGTACCACACCTCTCTCAGGTGTATTCTGACTGAACATCTGGGAGCCTCCTTCACCAGGCAATTAGGCCTCAGGCATCCAGAAACGTTCTACCACAAGGACTTCAGTGGGGACCTTGGTCATCAAACAAGGCCACTTGCACAACTACCATTCATGACTGTTACATAGACCTATTTTTGTTGAGTTTTGGCTTGAGTTTCATGGTTTTGTTTGCTCATGCATTTCTTTAATACCTTTTAATCATTTTAATTTGTTATTATTATTATGTGCATTCTAATATCTTTGTTTAGTTGTTTGTGTTCAATGTTTACTTGATTTTTTTTTAATTTTATGTTATTCATTGTCATTTGTCTTTTCACTTCCTTATTTTCCTTCACTTTCCTTTGTCCATCTTTCACCTGATCAAACCTGGTGCTGAATATCAGGCCCTCCAAGAGGAGGTGGCCTCAAGGTGGGCAGAGGTGCAGCACCTGGAGGCTGTGGGCCAATCGCTGTCGCCGCTGAGTTGTACAGCGGACCGCGATTGGCTGAGGGAGCGTGTCGGGGCGGTGTGCAGCGGGCACACTGAGCTGCGGGACTGGTGCTCGCGTCGGGAGGCCATGCTGGAACAGGCCCTGGCTAACGCGCAGCTGTTTGGAGAGGAGGAAGTAGAGGTGCTAAACTGGCTGGCGGAGGTGGCCCAGAGGCTGGCGGAAGTGTCTGTGCAGAGCTACCAGCCTGACCTGCTCGCCCAGCAGCACAAGCACACACTGGTACGGGCCTGGGACAGAGGATTAGGGTCACGTGACTCAAGCAGGATGGAAATCCTCAGCATCTGCAGGGTGTTTTATATTTAAAAGATCATCTCTGAGTCACTCCCTGTCTTGAGTCTATTTCCCACACTTGTCTCAGTCATAGTTTAAGTATGTTTTATAGCTTTAAGTCTAGGTTTAATTGAGACTCATGTAATAGATTGATAGCCCTAATTAATATTCAACGGTGGTAGTAATGAACCAGAAGACCACAGAGTCCCAGGTTTAAACCCCAGTAACTACCATTGTGTATGTGAGCAAGACATTTAACCCTGAGTGTCTCTCAGTATTTGCACCTCATCCTTTCTCTTTATTTCATGTAGTCACTGAACGAGGAGATTGTAAGCAGGAAGAAAACGGTTGACCAGGCTATTAAGAATGGACAAGCTTTACTGAAACAGACTACAGGTAGAGTTTCGTAACCTTTGACCCCTTAATGTTGTTTAACATTTGTGCCTTACTTTGTACTATTGGATTTCTCTGGGCCTTAAGCTGAAGTGAAGAGTGTTATCTTCCACAGGTGAGGAAGTGCTACTGATCCAGGAGAAGCTGGACAGCATCAAGAGCCGCTACGCTGAGATGACCGCTGGCAGCAGCAAGGCTCTCCGGACCCTGGAGCAGGCCCTGCAGCTGGCCACTCGATTCGCCAGCGCCAATGAAGACCTCACCCAGTGGCTGGATGCAGTGGAAGCAGAGCTGAACAACATGGAGCCGGACACCACACCGGCCTATCAAGAGAGACAAAAGGTGAGCAACCTCCTCTGGAATTTACATGAGCCATATTTGATTAAACAGACTGACTGAACGTTTCTGTGGCTAGTTAGTCAATTTTAGCGCATGTTTTTTATTGATGTGCTTGCATGTGTTCAACAGGAGCTGAAATGCATATCAGCAGAAAAGCGCCTTGTCCTGGACACAGTCAATGAGGTGAGCAGCGCCCTCCTGGACTTGGTGCCGTGGCGTGCCCGCGAGGGCCTGGACCGCCTGGTGGCAGATGCCAACCAGCGCTACCGCCAAGCTGACGAAACAATCACGCAGCGAGTGCAGCTTGTACAGGCTGCCATCCAGAGGTCGCAACAGGTAATGCACTCACATGCCAGTTATCTTGTAATAAATATTTTGTTATTCTGTAGAACAACTGTAGCATTTAGAAATGAGTTATTAGTTTTTGTTATCTGAGCAATATGAGTATTATCGCAACTACTGTATAGCAAAGAAACTTTTTTTACTTACTTAATTAGCAATAATAGTGAATAGTTGAATGAGTCAGTCTGAATATACTATATGAATCCATTCATATTAACATTTATCCATAATATTTATACTTAACACTCTAACTCAATCATTGACAGCAGCTATGTAATACTGTTTATTTTTCACAGATTAATTTAAGATTCTGATGTACATTTTGTTATTTGGATGATTCTGTTGAAAAATGTGGTTTTGTTTATATAGGACATTCTAACGTTGCATGTCCTTCCCTATCAGTATGAGGAGGTGGTGGATGCAGAGCTTGCCTGGCTGGGCGAGACTGAGAGGAAGTTGGCGTCTTTGGGACCCCTCAGTCTGGAGCCTGATGTGACCGTGGCTCAGCTGCAGGTACAGAGGGCTTTCAACATTGACATCATTCGCCACAAAGACACGGTTGAACAGCTCCTGAAGACACTGGACGACATCCTGGAGGCCTGCACTGACCAGCAGAGGGATGCACTGAAGGTAAATAGGAGCCAAAAGCAATAAAGTCCTGTGTATATAATATTAGACTAGCTATAAGAAGCGTATTATGGGGTTTTAAGAAACTTCATTGTTAACAGTTATCAGCTGTTCACAAAACATAATAAATGATTCAAATTTAAATGACTTGTGAATTAATAAAATAATTCACAGAATAAAATAATTCAGAGGCTGTAATTATTCCCTCCCCTTCAGACAAAGACTGCTTCTCTGAGCACTCGATACGAGGCAGTGAGCCATACCCACTCGGAGCGTTTCTCAGCTCTTGAGCAGGCCCAGGTACTGGTGGCTCGGTTCTGGGAGACGTACGAAGAGCTGGAACCTTGGCTGGGAGAGACTGAAACACTCATCTCCCAGCTGCCTCCACCAGCCATCGACACAGAGACTCTGCGGCTTCAGCAAGACCAGATGAGGGTGAGGTTGATAAGGAGGACCCAGAAGCGGGTAGTCGTGATTGCTGTTAAAAAGTATTTTTTAAAGCAGTAATGACAAAACAGTAGGCGAAAAAATAGTAGCTGATTATTTGTTGAATAAATGGCAAATTTGTTTGATGAGTGAACAATAAGATTAATTCTATTTATTTTTTTCAGCTCCTAAGAGAGTCCATAGCCGAGCACAAACCCCACATTGACAAGCTGCTGAAAATTGGCCCTCAGATGGCTGAGTTGAGTGCCCAGGAGGGGGCGATGGTGAGGCAACGTTACAGCGGCGCCGAAAAACGCTACCTGGCAATCAAAGAGGAGGTCAAAGGTCGTGCATCAGCATTGGATGAGGCCGTGTCGCAGTCTGCGCAGGTATATGACACATTTTAAACTCCATAGTCTGCTGCTTTTTCCAACTACAATAGGGCACAATTCAACATTAGATATTGTATAGTGTATCAATTTTAGATATTTATGTAAATTGATGTTAAATTAAAAAAAAAATTTTTTGTATACAATGTTGCTTTTTAGACATTAAGTGTCGCTGGTTTGAGACGTGACTGTTTCTGGCGTTGAGCTTGCTGGCTTGTTTGCATGCTATTGATCTAACACACTGTACTGTTTCTCCACCCCACGTCCCCTTCCTAACCCCAAACCATTTCCCTCCTGCCACCTGAAATCCCTCTCCTCATTCCCCTCACATGCTTCCCAACCCTGCGGCATCAATTTCATCCATCCATCCATCCATCCATCCATCCAACCATCCATCCTGTGTGTGACCCACCCCATCACTCATCCATTGCGGATGTGCTGTGCTGTGTGTATATATGTGTGTGTGTGTGTGTGCGTGCACTCACATACCATTGTCTCCACTGCATCACTGCAACTCACCACAACTCAGCTGGTAGAGGTAAGAGTGTCTTTGCCCCCTGTATATTCACACAGATTTTCACACACTTACATACACAGACTGAATGAAAAAATATCAACCTAGACAGTAGTGTCTGCTGCCTAGACCCCTGCACATTATATTTTGCCTTATTGATAACTCTTCAGGCATGAACACACCTGCAGACAAGTGATGCAAGTTGTTACCTGCCGTAGAAGAGGCCTGTTGTTCCCCGTTTGAAACTAACATGCTGATTTATTTCTCCCTGTGGCCCGTGGTCTTCCCCCTCACTAACAGCACTGAGGTTTTAACTCCTTTTTTTTATTATTTTTTTTATTAAAGATAAAATTTAACCAGTCCCTCATGAGACAGAGTCGCTGCTCGCATTTTTTATTTTTTTTTACCAAAATATTCCTCCGCAGTGTCCAGACATTTCGAAAAATTTAGTGAAACTACAGCTGCAGTGTTTTTGGAAATGGACCTTGAGATGGCAGCCATGAATTACAGCACGCTCACATTTAGAATGTGTTTATTCTACACATTCTTTGGGTATTACAGCATTCAGTAAGCCTCAGTGCAGCAGCAGACATACAGAAGGAATCTGTTGAATTATGGCTGCACAATGAATCAAATATTAATCCTACTTTGCTGTCCAAGTGTTGCCATTATGACCTATTTTAAAATATAGTATCAGAAGTCTATTCAGCTAGTTTACACAGTAGGACATTTTACTCCCTAATATGGATATCATCCATTGTTCATACTCAATTCAAATATGCAGTTAGTGAGGATACCACATTGAGGATAAAATAAACACAGATATAGAAAGGTGCGTGTGCATCACAGTTAGAAAAACTATAGTTTGTCATGTAAGACTGACATTTTTTTATTAGAACCCTATTATTTGGCCTTTTTTGGGGCTAAATATACTATTATGTCACAGTTTCTGATGTATTTATTAGTATACAGTAGATCCTAATGCATCTCAAAAATTTGAATATCATAGAATGAAATCCAATAAAGCATAAAGGTAAACCTTTGGACCAAGAGTTGACTGTATAAAAGAATATAACTTCCTGAAGTTTATTTTTTTGTATCTTGAATCTTATTGACAGCTTATAGGTCATTTTAAAGGTAAAGTATTACTGTATTTCAGACTTTCATGCGCTGTGAACCATAAGCATTTTTAGAATTCATTGGTAGCCATTTGTCATATCATTAATCAAATCTGTTTAAATGTCGGCGTACTCATGTTCTCCTTGGATGCATGTGGATGTGAGCAGAAGAGATTCCCATTTTTTATTTATTTGTTTTAAATTTTTTTATATAAACTCTCGGTTTGTACTTGAGCTCCCCAAAGAGACGCGTGTTAATAATGATCTTCTCTCAGTAGCCTTCACACCTTGCCACTTTTTTTTATTAATCAGTTCCATGATAAGATGGACCCCTTGCTGGAGACCCTGGAGGCAGCAGTGCAGAGGTTGAGGCAGCCCCCACCTGTGGCGGCCGAGGTGGAGAAGATCCGGGAGCAGCTAGCAGAACACCGGGCTGCGGGACTGGAACTGGACAAGCTACTGCCCTCCTTCAGCGCCCTGTGTGCCCGTGGGGAAGAGGTCATCACCAGGGCTTCTCACGATGACCCTGCTGCTCAGGGTAAACAAACATCAACAGACATCAACTGTTGGAGTTTACACCATACAGACAGCATTCATCATTTTAACCATTTGGCCCAAATTCAGTTTTGAGATGTTTTGAGGATTTCCTGTCTTGCTTTTTCTCAGTGGTTCGTTCTCGTCTCCTGCGTCTGCGCTCTCTGTGGGATGAGATCCGGCAGCGTGCAGAGGAGCGTGAGGCCAAGCTGCAGGACGTTCTGGACCTGGCCGGAAAGTTCTGGGCCGACATGGCCGCACTGCTCAGCACTCTGAGGGACTCCCAGGACATTGTGAAGGATCTGGAAGACCCTGGAGTCGACCCCTCGCTCATCAAACAGCAGATCGAGGCAGCAGAGGTCAGTGTTGAAACTGTCCAGCTTCAGAATATTTAATGCCAATTATACTGGAATAACAGTTTCTAGGGACTCGTATTGTACAATAAATTCACAGAAAAACATGCAGTGGTGGGAAAATCGGGATTTGAACCGGAAACCTTCTGATTACGGGACCACTTCTTTAACTGCTAGGCCACCACTGCCCCAATACTAGTACTGATGTGGCAATGAGGTAACAAGTATGGTAGTAGCCTAGTGGGTAAAACACTCGCCTATGAACCAGAAGAACCATACTACCATACACTTACTACCATTGTGTCCCTGAGCAAGATGTCTCCAGGGGGACTGTCCCTGTAACTACTGATTGTAAGTCGCTCTGGATAAGGTCATCTGGTAAATGCTGTAAATGTAAATGAGGTGGCCGTCAGCGGAAGATTTTATAGATTCATATAAATATTATTTATTTCACTCTCAGGCAATTAAGGCAGAAACTGATGGTCTAAGGGAGGAGTTGGAGATTGTCCGCACACTGGGAGCCGACCTCATCTTCGCCTGTGGGGAGACTGAGAAACCTGAGGTCAAGAAAACCATTGATGAGGTAAGAGTATGGTCTAGTCAATGGTGACTAAGTGACCGTAGGGGGATTTTTCATTTTGGAATGGCTCATTTATTTTGTATTCCTGCCCTGTCCCAGATGAATGGTGCCTGGGAGGGTCTCAATCGAACGTGGAGAGAGAGGATGGAGCGGCTGGATGACGCCATGACTGCCTCTGTACAGTTCCAAGATGCATTACAGGTCTCTGTCACAGCTTGCTTCACTTTCGTTACATCAAAAGGATACCAGTTACATGTGTAATGATGTTCTAACCAGTTCCTCTGCGTCTGGTCTTGTAGGGCATGTTTGACTACCTGGACAATGCGGTCATCAAGCTTTGTGACATGCCACCTGTCGGGACAGATTTGAGCACAGTCAAACAGCAGATTGAAGAACTCAAGGTGCAAATCATCCCGAAATGCCAGATCCATTCCACTGGCACGTTCCCACGTTCTCAACCCTAACTGCCTTTCTGTTTTCTCTTCCTCCCCGATGAGCAGCAATACAAAGTGGAGGTGTACCAGCAGCAAATCGACATGGAGAAGCTTTGCCACCAGGGGGAGCTATTGCTGAAGAAAGTCACCGATCAGACAGACAAGGACATGATCCAGGAGCCCCTGACTGAGCTCAGGCACCTCTGGGAGAATTTGGCGGACAAGATCACCCTCAGACAGGTCAGGACCAGTATATCCTGTTAATTACTGTAGATTAGCATTATATTGATTAGTCAGTTACATTTACAACAGAATATTAAATTTTGTAATATTCTCTTCCTTTCCCTTCTCTCGCTTAGCATAAACTGGAGGGGGCGCTCTTGGCCCTGGGTCAGTTCCAGCATGCCCTGTCAGAGCTGCAGTCCTGGTTGAGGCACACTCACACCACCCTGGACACCCAGCGACCTGTCAGCTCTGACCCCAAGGCCATTGAGATTGAACTGGCCAAACACCACGTATGTGTTTTACTGTCCTTCCTAAAAGTGTCATCAGAGGCTGATTGATGACAGGCCTGTCTGTCTGTCTGTCTGATGTTCAGGTGCTGAGGAACGATGTTCTTTCCCATCGGGCTACGGTTGAGACAGTCAACCGTGCTGGCTCAGAACTGCTGGAGTCCAGTCCCGGGGACGAGGCCAGCCACCTCCGAGACCAGCTGGACGAGCTGAACCGCAGCTGGGAGAACCTCCTGCTGAAGACAGAGGAGCGCAGGAAACTTCTGGAGGCTGCACTGCAGCTGGTAATTCATTTTTTTTAATAAAACCTTGAAAAGATTAAGAATTAATCTAAACCTGTAAATTACTGTAGATTATCATTATCCTGTTATAAATGATGAGGGTTAAACCAGAATGCCAGAATGATCATCTTAACGGGCCCAGTGCTATTCAACGAAGCAGGGCTGTGAACTCACCGCTGCAAGATGCATCAAATGGATCATCATCATGTCTAATTCATCTTTGTGCAGGCGGAGGGTTTCCATGGCGAGCTGGAGGAGTTCCTGCAGTGGCTGAGGAGAACGGAGAGCCAGCTGTCGGCCGCCAAACCCACCGGAGGCCTGCCGGAGACTGCCAGGGAGCAGCTACAGCAGCACATGGTAACTAACACCCACGCACCCGTTCACTGCGCCGCTGCAAACCTGAAATCACCATGACTCCGCAACCTCAGACCTTCATTTAGTTTGAAGTGACCTCGATGGCCAATAGTGCATCTGCTGCAGTGGAGACATCTAAGAATCACCGTGTGTGTCCGTGCGCAGGAACTGCAAGAGCAGCTGGCGCAGCGGGGTGAACAGTACCATCGGCTGCTGGACCAGGGAGAGTCCATGCTGCTGGCCAGAGGAGGGGAGGAGGGAAGTCCTGGTGCCACCCAGACCCAGCAGAACCTTGCACTGTTGCAGAACAAGTGGGCCAGCCTGAATAGCAAGATGGATGACAGAAGGGTATGTGAAGATTTTATGATAACCAGAAGTGGCCCTCAACATGTTTAAGGTCTTTTTAACACATCATATTATATTTTTCCTTTGTGCTTTGCAAAAAACTTGTTATTTGGGTTTTTGTATCTCACCTCAAAATGGTGAAAGTAATTTCCTTTCTGGATAAATGACAGTTGATAGATATTTAACAATAAAATTGGAGGACGTGCTTTTACGATTTTTTTTAAATTATTCAAAAAAATTGTGGTTTAACATTTTGCTATTGGGAGTGAAAAGCAAATTACAGCACTCTTCCTTCCATTCCTTGACCATAAAATTTTGGTGGCTCCAGGGGAAGCTGGAGGAGGCGGTGGCCCTGGCCACTGGGTTCCAGACGTCCCTGCAGGACACGATAAACTGGCTGACCCAGGCAGAGCAGACCCTCAACATGGTGCAGCCACCCAGCCTCATCCTGGACACGGTGCTCTTCCAGATCGATGAGCACAAAGTGAGTGAAATGTCGACAAATTTTGGTTTCTTTAAAATAAATCAATATTAAATAATGGTGCTTTGCGTAACAAATGGAAAGTTATTTATTTAATTTCTTTTTTATTTGTGCCTGAGCAGGTTTTTGTGAATGAGGTGAACACCCACCGGGAGCAGGTTCTGGCTCTGGAGAAAACTGGATCACAGCTGCGCTTCGCCAGCCTCAAGCAGGATGTGGTGCTGATCAAGAACCTGCTGCTGAGTGTGCAGGCGCGCTGGGACAAGCTGGTGCAGCGCTCTCTGGACAGGGGCAGACATCTGGATGAGGCGCGCAAGAGGGCCAAACAGGTGCGAATGACCACTTACCTGAGCAAGATGTGATAGCGTTTTACTCTTTAATAGCTAGACGTCCTGTATTACCTCACTGGAAAGTCCACTAGTGTTCCAACTACATCACAGTGGCTTAGAAAAACCATTGAAAAAATTGCACCTAAAGAAGGGCAACCAAAAGGTTTTATCATAAATGGCAACCATTCAGTTCTAAAGTTACTGATCTTCAGGAGATTCCAGATTAATGTGTGTGTGTATGTATATGCACATGAATATTGTCTTGGCTGTCTTATCGACTTTATTCTCACTTTATTCTCACTTTATTTATGTTTATATACTGTGGAAGTTTGATGGAGCTGGGATGGGTTATGGGCTTTTTTTTTTTTGTTCAGATTTAAACTTTAAAACATATGTTATGTTTGCATAACATTGATATTCCAATAAAACAATGTTGGCAACAAAACAAAAAAAGATTTGCTGTGAACATATGCTCTTGTGCAGTTCCATGAGGCGTGGAGGAAACTGATGGACTGGCTGGAGGAAGCAGAGAGCCGCCTGGACTCTGAACTGGAGATCTCCAATGAGCCGGACAAGATCAAAACACAGCTGGCCAAGCACAAGGTTGGTCTCACTCTTCACACACATATCTGCAAATCACTGCACTGGGCTGCTTCACAAAGGATGCAAAGATGGAAAAGCTAAGAATGTATTAAATGCTTCATTCAAATTCTGTCTATCTTATATGTTTATCATTTTTTTGGTTAACAGGAGTTTCAGAAGGCACTCGGCTCCAAACAGCCCGTGTACGACACCACAGTCCGCTCTGGGAGAGCCATGAGGGACAAAGCCACCTTGCCCACCGACACTCAGAAACTAGACAACCTCTTGGGCGAGGTCCGAGACAAGTGGGACACCGTATGTGGGAAGAGTGTGGAAAGGTAAGCGAGGAGTCCGGAAAGGCCTTTCTGACAGATTCTAACTAAGTACTGGTCATTCATTTAAGACTATGGCTTAATACTATGAAACCATAATCAAGATCACAAGAATTGGCAGTGACTTTTACTAAATTACTGTTTAGTCATTTGGCGATAAGGAATGGATTATTATTATTATTCTGGCACGTCTGGGTTTACCCTGTTTACGCTCTGAATTACCTTCAGGCAGCACAAGCTGGAGGAGGCACTGCTGTTCTCGGGTCAGTTTGCCGAGGCCCTGCAAGCTCTTGTGGACTGGCTGTACAGAGTGGAACCCCAGCTGAGTGAAGACCAACCTGTCCATGGAGACCTGGACCTGGTGTCCAATCTCATGGACTCACATAAGGTACTGATGTACTGAAACTCATTCATGGTCTAATTAAGGTAGCTAAAAGCAAAGCAGCCATTAAGCACATCTGATATGTGATTGAGCTCAGTGTTAACGAAGGACAGAAATTACTCCTCGTTAGGCCATTATGTTAATTGCTGGGGTGAAACGTGTTCCTTATGACCTCTCCTGTTATGCTAACACAGGCCTTCCAGAAGGAGCTGGGAAAGAGGACCAGCAGTGTTCAGGCTCTGAAGCGCTCAGCACGGGAGCTCATGGAGACCGGGCGCGATGACACCGCTTGGGTCAAAGTTCAACTGCAGGAGCTGAGCAACCGCTGGGACACAGTGTGTGCCCTGTCGGTCTCCAAACAGACCCGCCTCCAGCATGCACTTAAACAGGTCTGTTCCATATTTGAAGTGAACTGATAGTAAGGAAACTGAATCATAACCTAAGGGTTGCGGGTTCATATCCTGAACACACACTGCTCCTCGGGCGCCTTTCTTGGTGGCCCACTGCTCACTAAATGTCACATGACAAAACCGATCACTTTCATTGCAGATTGTTGACAATTACGTAATCTTATTTTGAACTTAAGTGCTTGTATTATCTTGTATTTTTGTGCAAGTTAGTGATTTTATTGCATACATTTTATTGCATTTTTTTAGTAGCGGAAATATAGAACATGGATCATCCCATGTCATTCCTTCTATTTTTGTTCATGTTCCTCTCTTTAGGCAGAGGAGTTTCGCGGAGCCGTGCAGATGCTGCTGGAGTGGCTGTCGGAGGCGGAGCAGTCCCTGCGTTTCCGCGGCGTCCTGCCTGAAGACGTGGAGACCCTGCAGGTGCTGCTGCGCACCCACCGGGACTTCATGCAGACGGTGGAGGAGAAGAGGGTGGATGTGAACAAGGCAGCCGGTATGGGGGAGGCCATCCTGGCCGTCTGCCACCCGGACTGCATCACCACCATCAAACACTGGATCACCATCATCAGGGCACGCTTCGAGGAGGTGTGGTCCCTCTAGCAGAGTCCTTCAAACTATGCAATAGGTTGCCCCCAGACATCAGAGCTTGCATTTGTGGTGTTTACAGGTGCTGACGTGGACCAAACAGCACGAGCAGCGCCTGGACACGGCTCTGACCGAGCTGCAGAACAACGCTGCTCTCCTGGAGGACCTGCTGGCGTGGCTGCAGTTTGCAGAGGCAACTCTCATCCAGAGAGACATGGAGGCCCTGCCCCAGGACATCCCCCAACTCAAAACACTGATCGGGGAGCACCAGGTTGGCCCGAGCTTATTTCTTATTCATTGTTCATTGCTTTTTTTTTCTCTTTCCTTTTACTCACACACACTGTTTTTTCAGGCTTTTATGGAGGAGATGACCCGGAAGCAGCCTGACGTGGACCGGGTGACCAAGACCTACAAGAGGAAACCAACAGAGCAGCCCAGCAGCCTGGCAGAGAGGAGGGGAGCCCGTAAGTCATTGCCACCTCCAAACAGTTACAAGGTTTAGGCAGGGTTCACATGAATTCTGCAGAGTGGCTGAGTCCTGCGCTAGAGTCACATCTGCTCCAGGATGATGAAATTTGAAAGGAGCGGAATAAGTTTATTAGTTTACATTTACAACATTTATTAGACGCCCTTATCCAGAACGACTTACAATCAGGGACAGTCCCCCTGGAGACACTCAGGGTTGAAGTGTCTTGCGCAAGGATACAATGGTAGTAAGTGGGGATTGAACCTGTGATTTTGTGGTCTGCTGGTTCATAGGCGAGTATCTAATCTACTAACACCCCTAGACAATCCAAATAGCCTTTTTATGTCAAATTTATATAAATCTTTAATAGTAATGTATTCTCCTACATGCATATTTGTCTTAAGGGAAATAACACTTAACAAATGTACAATTTAAAATGGAATAAAAACCAATCAAGTTGTACCAGCAATATCCATTTTCTATCACAGGCAAACACCAGCAGCAACCACAACAGCAGCACACTCCAGTGCAGGTAACCGGGGGCAACCCTCGCCTGACGCAGCTCTGCTCGCGATGGCAGCAGGTTTGGCTGCTTGCACTTGACCGTCAGAGGAAACTCAACGATGCCCTCGACCGGCTTGAGGAGGTACGCGTGGTGTCCGCCCTCATTGCGACTGAACCTGCTGTCGCTATAACAGCTCTTCACATCGGCTTCTGTGTGTCTTTTCTGCTCTTCAGCTGAAGGAGTTTGCAAACTTCGATTTTGATGTTTGGCGTAAGAAGTACATGCGCTGGATGAACCACAAGAAATCTCGCGTCATGGACTTCTTCCGGCGTATCGACAAAGACCAGGATGGCAAGATCACCCGGCAGGAGTTCATTGACGGGATCCTGGCCTCCAGTACGTCCACCTGACCCAGGTCTGTCCTCTGGATCTTACTGCGCTCTGTTATTTAAAAAAAATCATTTTCCCTGGCAGAGTTCCCCACCAGCAAGTTGGAGATGACTGCCGTGGCTGATATCTTCGATCGCGACGGTGATGGTTACATCGACTACTACGAGTTTGTGGCAGCCCTGCACCCCAACAAGGACGCCTACAGACCGACAACTGATGCAGACAAGATCGAAGATGAGGTCAACTAAGAGTCTGAATGATTTTTCCGCAAAATTCCAAAATGTGGAGATTTTTATTTATTTTATTTTTTATTTTGTCTGTTTTCTGTGTCCAGGTTACTAGGCAAGTGGCGCAGTGTAAGTGTGCCAAGAGGTTCCAGGTGGAGCAGATTGGAGAGAACAAGTACAGGGTGAGTACAGAGCAGTAATAAAGAGCAGTAATAATACAATAAAAATATTGTATATAGATATGTTGTTTGTTAACGATTCATGCCATAATGAGGTTAAAGGTGCCCATAATCTCCGCACTACATCACATCGGCAACCAACTAATGACCTCAGCAGTAGTCGCGTTCCCATTACAGACTTAAAAAAAGTGACATTTGTCGACAAATAAAACTTTTCTCCCCTCTCATGGTACGTTGCGTGATTCAATACAATGGCTAATCATAATTTACCAAATCTTGGCAGGTTTGTTGCCATAGCAACATGATATTTGTCATTTGTGCCTGGAGGTCGTGGTAAAAAGTTTCAATTCTTAGAATCTCATACTGCTATAAATTATTGATCTTATATAGCATGTGGCATGTTTTTTAGTAATGTGTGTCTTTGTTGCACATTAGGTATTTTCGTTTATGGATTTTGGCAGGCACCCTTATCTCCTGCTCATAGGTCATGTGACCTGTAAATGCATTTTTTCTGAATACGTCTGTAATAGTGCAAACAGAAATGAGCATGAGTTTTTCTTTTTAATCCCAAAATTCTTTTTCTGTACGATTTGACGATGGGGACGCGACTACGATCATGACCACTGCACATGTCTTCAGTGTGTTTATGTGCACACTGTCTCTACCACCGACATCATTACCATCTGGTTAATGATATTGACGACTTGACCTTACACTAACGCATTGCACGTACAGGCCCTGGATCCAGCCTGCCTCTCCTGATGTCCCTCTATGTGCTCTGTGTCCATCTCCGCTTCCGTCTGCCCATCCTTGTTTCCAACTGTGTGTCCGTGTGTGTCCTCCTCACTCACTTGCTGCCCATTGGCTCCACCCACCATCCAGCAGGAGCACTCTAACCTGGTTATGGCTAGAAGAGCAGAGCAGTGTACTGTGATTTTTAGTTGTCCCGTCAAAACTGTCCATAATCATATGGCTCAGACATACATTGTAATTACAGAAGTGCAGTTCAGAAGCCTCAGAAGAATGGTGATTCCTTAGGCAGCCTGACTTTTTCTTGTGTGCGTCTTGTAGTAGAGCAAATTCACTTTAGGACTTGTTCTGTCCATGCATATGATTTCACTTCCCCTCTCTTTGTTTCTTTCTTTCCTTTTTTTTTTTTATTTTTTTTATTCTTCCTCCATGTCTGCTGGATTTTTTGTAGTTCTTCCTTGGGAACCAGGTAAAGTTACCGGTGTGGCTTTTTTTGTGTGTGTGTGTGTGTGTGTGTGTGTGTGTGTGTGTGTTTGCCTTGAACCTATGAAATCTGCTCCCTGCTGCATCCTATGGGTGTCAAGTCCATCGTCTGGCATCATACAGGGTGGCTGTTTTCTGTCTCGTTGCCATTAAATTTTCCCAGAAGGCCGTGGTTCACTGAATTCTGCCCTGTGCCCAGGCATTTCCTGTTTTTGGCAGCGCCGAGTGCAGAGATGCTGCTCAAGTGTACCAGCCGGCCTCCCTGTGGGCACTGTTAGCGTGGGAGAAGATTTCACAGGCTTCAGTTTGTGATCTGCGGTGTTAAACGCTAACAGGATGCCGTCGACATGGAAGGATTTGATATGAATGGATAACAGTGATTTGTGGGGATTGGTTTGCCGTGGGATTAATCAGGGTTTTTGGGGGGAGAGCAATCAGCTCTGCCGAGACTAGTTACATAAAACTGTTTTACCATAATATGAATAATAATAATACATATTCTTTTTTAATTTAATGCAATTATGGGACATTTAGTATGGTAATACCTTGAAACATGGTTAATCTGGGATCTGAAGAATAGTAATCATAGTAGTGACTTCGGGCACTGTTTTCAAACTGACCGTAAGCACAACACTTCACGCTAAGAATGAGGCTTGTTCACTAGTAAAAAAGTGAGGCATCCTGTGGATTTACATAAATGGATAAATGCTTGGTTGTTATCCGTAGGATAACTGGTTGCCGTTTAATTATTTCTGTCACCGAGAACACGAAAGGATGTTGAAAATGGGAGTAGCCTGATTGGCTGCTCTCATGAATGCTTCTTCCTCACACAATCATCCGAATGTGACATGTAATGTTGACGTAATTCCTGAGGACTTCTTTAATCCCTTACTGTGCTTTGTGCAAGTTTGGAAGCAGTGCCCTTCATTGCATGTGGGTTACAGCATGGATTCGTGATTTGGTGGGAAATTGTGACATGACGAGAACATCTCGTTTATATCAGCGTGACACGTTTTTGTTGCTCTGTTTGGTCAGTTTGGGGACTCGCAGCAGCTGCGTCTGGTGCGCATCCTCCGCAGTACAGTCATGGTCCGGGTCGGAGGGGGCTGGATGGCTCTGGATGAGTTCCTGGTCAAGAACGACCCATGTCGAGGTGAGTGGCACATGCACACCTTCGGTGAACACACACTACTACTACAGACCCCTGGAATCTGTCTCCCTGTTATTCTCGCTTTTTTTCCCCCATTCCATTTGATGTGTGATTCGTCTCTTCATCTCTCTTCCACTCCCTGGATATGTTTGGTTTTGCATTATATCCATGGCCCGTCTCTCGTTCCCATCATATCTGTTCTTCTCTCTCTCCACCTGTTGATGAGTAGTGCATGGTGCATGTTCCTTAGTTCTCTCCCTGCCTCCCTTTCTTCCCTGCCCCTATCTCTCTCTCTCTCTCCCCAGTGCAACATCCAGGACTTAAAATCCTTCGTTCCGACTCCAGCAGCTCCATATCATCTCGTATAGGTTGGGTCTTCCTCTCTCTTTCTCTTCATTGGTTTATTTTTTCACATTCACATGTTTCGCTTTGTTTCCTCCTTGTTCTCTCTTGCACCTTCTTGTTTCGTCTCCTGCTTTGCCATGCTTTCACTAATGGTGTGAGTTCGCCCCGTTCCTTTTCACCAGCCTGTGTGCCAGTCTCACTCCCCTGAGGGCCACTCCTGCAGAGGGCCTTCCTCACAGTTAAAATCATAATCACCCCAGCTCACTGCTGTGTGTTTTTCTAAAGACGTAACAGACGCTGGTTATTGTATATCTGCAACTGTTGGGGATTAGAATTGCCAAGTTGTGTGTGTGAGTGTGTATTTATATCTTGGAAAGGACTGAATTTTAAGAAGACATTAACTTTTTGCTTGAACCCTTTAGGAAAAATATTGTCCTATCAGTTTATTATAATTTATTTAATTATTATTGTAAATTTACAATCTTTTGGTAAGTGTGGTGATTTATTCTTGTTACATAGAAGTAGTTTCTCAATTATAACACACTACATGCTAGTTATTACCATAGGCCTTGACAAAGATATAAAAACAACCTCTGTGTGTGTGTGTGTGTGTGTGTGTGTGTGTGTGTGTGTGTGCGTGCGTGTGTGCGTGCGTGCGTGCGTGCGTGCGTGCGTGCGTGTGTGTGTGTGTGCGCGTGTGTGTGTGTGTGTGTGTGTGTTCGTGACCTACTTCATGTTGTCTCTGTTGTCTCTCAGTGACAGTCACTCCTGGCTATTTCTGCTGCAGAGGTACCTACACCTTCTGTTCCTCCTCCTCTCATAATCTCTTTAACTGTTGGACATCACGCCTCTGTCCTTCTCCTCTTCCTCCTCCATTCTCTCTAAAAATCCATCCAGCTCTGGATCCATCCTCACTGCTGAAATGTTTTTTATGTGTGTGTGTGGGGGGGTGGGTGTAAGGTGATGGTCTATGTGCTAGGCAACGTCATGCTTTCCCATTTAAACAGGGGTGGGCCAGCCCTGGTCTTGGGTTCTTTTCTTCATGTGGCCACCAGATGGATATTGAAGGAGTAAATCATCCCTCTTCCACGAAAAAAAAAGGATAAAATCAAAGAAATCTTCCAAGACTTGGGTGTGGCACCCTGGGTTTTTGATAATGCTTGAAGTGGCTCTTAAACATGATTGCACTCGGGGAACTTATTACAGGCTCCATATGACTGGTGCAGGATGAAATTACACGGTGCCCCCTACCGATTATTGACTGGCCTGCTGTTGCTAGGGGCAACAGAGAGGGGGGTGCCCTTGGTTATACGGACAGCTAGCTGACCACGGCTACACTGCACTGCCCCCTCCACCCACCCTCCCCCCGCCTGTGGCCGGCTTCTCTGGGCTGAGTGTTGTGTGTTGGGCCTGAGAAATGCTTGTATGGGCGTCTGGGGTGCTGCAGCTCTGTGTGCCCTGACGCATAACCAGGCATGCCCCCCCCCAGGTATACAGGGTTGACTCCGCCCCACCTGTTCTTTAGAGAAGCCAGTTTGAAACAGAACCCTTCCAATTGCCTAGCACAAAGATGAACGAATGTTTCCACTAAGAGGAAAGTAAGCTAGACCTCCACTCACCTTTAACCTCTGCACCCTCTTCCCTTCACGCATTGACCAGCAGCAGAAAAACACACTATGCTGATTTGCCTGACTGTGTGCCAACGCCCACCGACTCCGCCCTCACAGGGGGGGAACTGCTGGCTCTCTCCCCCTCACGTACAGTTACTGACGTTGGTTTTCACCTCCTCCCTCCACAGCGCGGGGTCGCACCAATCTGGAGCTGCGGGAGAAATTCATCCTTCCGGAAGGGGCTTCCCAGGGTCTGGCGGCGTTCCGGTCCCGAGGTCGGCGCTCCAAGCCTTCGTCACGTACCGCATCCCCGACTCGATCTTCCTCATCAGCGTCCCACAGTGCACACAGCGCCGCCTCCCTGCCCTCTGCACCAGCCACGCCCACCGCCTCCGCCAGGGTGAGTCTCCTCTCCAGCTCATTATGATGATTATAATAATAATGGGAATATTGGACTTTTTTTTTTTTTTGGTAAATTTCCCACTTGTGGGATTAATATAGGATCATCTTATCTTATCTTTACAACCCTGATATACAGCATTAAATACTTCAACTCTTAACATATCTGGGAAAAAAACACAAGCTTTTTCTGAAATTCATTTTTCTCCGCATAGTCAGTTCTTTCCTACACAGCATTTCAAAGCAAAATTTAACAGAAATTAAACTAAATCAGCTGATGTAAAATTGAAGCTTAGGAGTAAATTATGAATCATATTTAGCTAAAGCTTCATTATCCTGAATATGACAAACAGATTGAAAATACCATAAATGTAGTTTTACATTAAAATCAGAAGCAATTTAAGGTTAAGTGGCATACATCATTTTTATTTAAAACCCACACAGCCCACTTTTCCTGCTCATTGAAGTATTGTGGGATTCTACCCTCACACAGGAACAACAGCATGAGGTGTAATATTTTCAAACCTCGGCTCCATGTTCATGTGTAAATGACGATAGGTACAATCTTCTGCATCACACGCATCACGTGCATTACATGTCGGTGCCATGTTTGTCATTTATGTGGGTGTTCAGTGATTCATTGTTATTCATTTTTGTGTGTTTACGTGTCAGAATCACGGTGTCATTCTGTGGGATTTTTATTCCTTCTTCTGTTTGTCTTTCCTGTCCCCACCCTGGCTTTGAAAATTCACCGCTGTCTTCCATTCCATCCTGTGGTTTCACTCACCACTTACCTGCGCAAACACACGCTGCCCCCACCCGCTTCCTGTCCACCCCCCCACCCCCCCTGTCCGGCCGTGTGTTCACTCCTCATTTTCCACTACACCTCCTCCTTTCCACCCCTCTGCTTTATTTCCATCCCCACTGCACGTTTCCCAGTCGTCCCACACTCACTCTCGCGGCTATGCCAAGCCTTGGCTGGCGCACAGTAAAACTCCAACTCCAACCAAGTGCCCAGACCACGGCTGCAGTCCTGGGCAAGAGGTAACGCGCTGCCACCCCGAAAACAAAAAAAAAGTGTTTTAAATGCTCTAACACCCTAACAGCCTTTCGTCACATGCACTTTAACCAGCAAACACACATATAACACCATGTACCCCCATGCACACACACACACACACACACACACACACATAAACAGTCATAACAGAGTCTGAATTTTAACAGAGATGCATTTTCCAACTCCGCAGGGAGCCTCTTCGTCCAAGCTGAGGCGGCCCACCTTCCACTCCAGCCGGGGGTCTCTAACGGGGGAGAATGGAGGCGCCACCCCAACTGCTGCCACAAAGACACGATCAGGTCACGCATTTACATCATTTATCAGACAGCCTTATCCAGAGCAACTTACAATCAGTAGTTACAGGGACAGTCCCCCCCTGGAGACACTCAGGGTTAAGTGTCTTGCTCAGGGACACAATGGTAGTAAGCGGGATTTGGGTCTTCTGGTTCACAGGCGAGTGTGTTACCCACTAGGCTACTACCACCCTATCAGTTGGTAGTCCTTTACTGCTGCTTTTATTTAAAATAAGGTCGCCTTCACTATAACGGCAACAGTAACTTCAAACAGTTCGTTGTAGTTCATTAAGACACGACTTATACAGTTAAAAATACCAAAACTACACTTACAGGCCAGAGGTTTGGGCCTAACTTGGATTATAAAAAATACAATAAATTAATAAGCGATTCATATCTCTTTCAATATTTTATTACAAGCAAACATTACAAAAAGATGTAAGTGATGTAAAGGTCTAATATACACTGTAATAGTGATGAAATGGACATGGAGGTTTATGTGTGAGTTTTGTCAGAAGCACCACCCCTTGTGTTTATCTCAGCTGCTTCACTGCATCCTTTCACATACTTTTTGTACGTTTCTTTCCAAAAAGTGTCCCAAAAACTAATGATATGAACCTTTGCGGCTAAATAAATAATGTGTTACTATAGACTATAAAATATCGAAAACTACATTTGACTTGAAGTATTTCTGGTTAATCTCATGGTAGACCCAGAGTGCTTTCATGAGTTTTATTTCATACTCTGTCTCCCTATTTTCTGCAGACTCTAAGCGAACTCCGACCTCTGCCAGTGGGCCGGCCAGTAGAGCTGGTAGCCGCGCAGGGAGTCGAGCCAGCAGCCGACGGGGCAGCGACGCCTCCGACACCTCGGAGCTGATGGAGACGCGCTCTGCCTGCTCCGACACGTCCGACACCCCCCGCCGGCCCGGCGCCAAGCCCTCCAAGATCCCCACCATCTCCAAAAAGGGGCCGAGCCCCAAAACGCCTGCGGGGAAGAAACCCTAAACCACAACAGCAGAAATGGACTCACGCACACCGTAGACCTCAGCGATGAGCTGCAGCCGCTGACCACGCCCGACTTTTTGCCTTCATCTCCACCCATCGACACCCAGCACAACCCCATGGTCACCAGCGGGACCGGCTGGAGTTCGGGCGCGAGACATGACCAGCACAGGCACTTACAGCAGACTCCTAACCAAACCCCGTGTGACCTCCAGTCCACGCTCCCCACACCACCACCACCCCCAACCGACCAGAGGACAGGAGGACCCTGCTGACCCACCGCCGTCCCCCCGATAACGAATGCTGCCTTACGTCTGTTACTTACTTAACCTCCTTAAACCGTTACTTTGTTATGCTGATGTAGTGACCCACGATGCAAAAATGCACACACACACACACACACACACACCGCAGTGTGTAACACAGAACGCCGTGGAAACCAGAAAGGGTGGAAAAGGGTGTTTTCATTTAGATTTTTTTTTTCCCGTCTCACCAACATCAATATGCAATGCCCACCCAGTTTTTTGGGGATTCTGGGACACACCGTTGGAGAGGCACCTCTGTAGCTCCAACCCGGATGGGCGTGGACTTCAGACCGTGGGAGGAGACCGTGGTTTACCTCGACCTACAACGAATGCTACTAGTGGCCATCAGATCGTTGTTGCAACTGAGGAAAATGATGAGGGTCTGCTGATTGTCCAGTGGACTGTGCACAGATGTTTTGTGTGTGTGTGTGTGTGTGTGTGTGTGTGTGTGTGTGTGTGTGTGTGTGTGTGTGTGTGTGTGTGTGTGTGGTCGATTCACTGATCAAGATCACTGAATAACAATGTTCCTCTAAAATTCATAGCGTGCAAAGCGTCCTCTAACCAGATGAGACCAGCTAACACACAGGAAGGCCAGCTTCCTCCTTCCCTCGTCATCACAGCGAGCCCGAGAGCATCTCTGTTTTTAACTCCTCTTTCAGAACAAGTTACACAAATCTGAGGTCATGCAAAAAAAGAAGAAAAAAAAAAAACTTGTGAATGTCTGTCTGTCGTTTTTGTTTCTGGTTAATTTATAATCCTTATTGTATTTGCTTTGTCCCCCCTTTAGCTTAAATGAAATGTGTATTTATTTTCAGTGTAATATCATATCGCCGTTTGGATAATGGCTATTATTCAGTCATTCAAATAATGTTTGAAGTATGATTTATTATTATTGTTTTGTTTCTGATTTCTTTTTTTGTTTTGTTTTTTTGGCCTCATTGACCAGGAAGCCAACAGATTCCCTGTGGTGGCCTTTTTTTGCCAATGACTTTAAATCCTAGATGTTTAAAAGTTCAAAAGTGGCTTTTTCTTCATGTAGACACACATGTATCTACATTTATTAATGAAGGGGGTGCTCTGAGGAGAATGGGCGGGGCCAATGGTGACCCTCCCCATTGTAACCACTGCCTCCCCCTTCGATAGGCTCTTCGAATTGTCTTTGTCTCTGACAAACATGTTCCTGCATTTCTCGTAATGAGAGGGGAAGTTTATGAGCACCTGATGAAAGTGATATCTTAAGGTGATTTTTATTTATTTATTGTCTCTACAGAGGGGTGGGGAGGGGTGATAAGGTGGCTCTGAGACGGATCCACCTTCAGATTCCATGTTACTGTCATTGTGACGTAGAAGACAAATGGGGGTTTGAAAAGAAAAATTAAGATTATTACACCTTTTTTGTTTTCCTTTTGTATTAAAATAATGCTTGCAGTAAAAAAATGCTTGTCTCTTATTTCCTTTATAAAATAAGTTGTTATCCATCAAACACACACAGATACATTAATAACACTTTTTTTTTTTTTTTTTTTTTTTTTTTTTTTAAGATTAAGACTTTGAGTTGGTGCCCTCGATGAAATAAACCACGGCCACTATATTTTCAAAGAAAAATCCCAGAACAAAAAAAAATCAGAAGCTGTAAAAATCATATTCAGTGTTAAATTTCACTTCTAAACTTTAATTTTGAAAAAAAAGATATTATGGAAATTGCAGAACCATCCATAGGCTGGCGGATTTAAGCATGGACATTTAAACACCATTATTTAAACGGAAGATAAAATCCTGCAGCCTACGGCCAAACCCCGCCCCAAGACAACAGGAAATTGCTTCGTAATTAGGAGTGGGTGGGTCCCACTTTACCGCCTCTGCAGATAAGGCCACACCCCATTTTAGGTGGTGGGGCACGATTCAGTGAGACGATGGCTGCGTCCCAAACGCTTTATAGTTCGCCACGTCATCAACAAGTTCACGTACTTCTTCGGCGGCCTTGTTTGTGTTTGGGTTTGTGTGTATTTATATTTCGGCCGGATGGGGTTTAGGGATGGGTGGCGGGTGGCGGGTGCAGCTGTGCACAGCTGTGTGTGTTTAAAGCCGCTCACACCCTTTCCCAGCATGGACCAGGCGGTGGGCAACTGGGGCCGAGCGACCACCGTCTCATGGTCACGTCCCAGACAAAACCATCCCTCAAATCCCCAAACACACACACACACACACTTTAATTCCACGTCACGCCTCCACACCTGTAGAAAAAAAATTAATTCCATGTTTCGTTTGGGTTCCTGACCACGTGACCAGTGGAACTTTGAAGTCATAAGTTGTGTTCCAGCCCATGTTTTTTTTTTTATGTTTCCTGTAAAAAGAAGGGAGGTGAAGATGGATGTGACTGTGGACTCCGCCGCAAGCTAAATGTCGAGGAAGATTTATGTTCTGCGAATTATTCCAGGGCTGCCACGCATTTCACCTTCATTTATAACCAGTTTTATAACGTGCAAGCGCTTAGATGAAGACGGGTGGGTTTCTTCACGTCCACTTCACCTAAAACGAAATGACGCGGATGAAAGGGGCCGTGCGTGAGGCAGCAGAGCTGGGGGGAGCTTCAGTCTGGGACACGCCCTCCACCAAGGGAGCATCCTGCAGAGCGAAGAGAGCAGAAGTGGACACCAGAAGCTCAGGACTCCGCCGATCTTCTCGTGGAATTAACATCAGAGGCCTTTCTTTTTCCTGAATGGTTTGTAAGGATCAAGATCAAGTAGGAAATAATTCTGGCCGTTTAAAGTATAAAGAGCCGGATCAGAACATTTTGTGTGTTGGTATTCTGTATTCTGGATTGGATTATTATTTAAAATATATTTTTTTCTAATCTGGAACACATTTTTCATGCGATCACGCTACAAGCTGCCGGATCTTTCGTTTTTTTTTTTTTTAAATCTTCTTAAATCTTTGTACTTCAAAACGAGAAGTTGGATCTGAGGATGTTGAGATGTGAGGTTTTCTTCGGAATCCATGCTGCATGAAGCAACGGAGACTGTAATGAGACGAGAGTGCATTTTTATGTTCTAAGCATTAGAACAGACCCCTTTCCACCCTCAGGAGGATATTTAGGTCAGAGGTCATCAGGGTTTTTTTTTTATATATATATCATTTTATACATACATATATTTTTTTTGTAAAGACAGCGATATCAGGTTGTTGAAGATGGCAGAAGACACCTGTAACAGTGACTCTGAGGAGAGTCGGGGCAGCAGCCGCCGCCCGGCCAGGGGTCATCTGTACCCCCCGGTGGTCCTCCTGCCTCTCTGCGTGCTCCTGTGTGTCTGGGGCCAGGCGGAGGGCGTGGTCCACTCCAGCTTTCGGCGGCTGAGCGGCCGGGAGAAGAAGGAGATGCAGCGGGAGATCCTGTCCATCCTGGGTCTCCCCGGGCGACCCTGGCCCCACCCCCCCCTCAGACCTCCGTCCTCGGCGCCGCTGTTCATGCTGGACCTGTATCATGCCATGTCTGGGGAGGAGGAGGAGGGCTTCATCGCGGACGGGGTGGGCTACGCCGCGCTGCCCACCCTGAGCACGCACACGCCGCCGCTGGGGACGGTGGTGAGCGAGGCCGACACGGTCATGAGCTTCGTCAACGTGGGTGAGTTCATCACAAGTCACTTCACTGCTGGAACTCATGTAAACGTTTCAAATGAACAGGTTTATTGTTTAAGGTTCATTAATTTCCTTTTAATATTCGTCATTATTATATTAAAGATTTAAATCACGGCAGTGGGGGAGTACTGTTTAATTGCTTAAATATATTTAAATTAGGCTGAAATGGTACAGTCAATTAAAAAAAGTCTGTTATAGTCCGTAGTGACAGGGACGGTCCCCCCCTGGAGACACTCAGGGTTCAGTGTCTCGCTCAGGGACACGATGGTAGTAAGTGGGGTTCGAACCTGTCGGTGTCTTACACACTCGGCTACTACAACCTTCATACTCAACTCCTCGCTCCCTGTAGCAGACCAGTCACAGAGTTCATCCCACTTTAAAGACTTTTTTCCGGTCCTGATTCTTATCTTAAGTTAATTAAACATCCTGTTCCACTCGTTCCTTTCCAGGTCGTGGGAATTTTTAATTACAACCTTAACATAATATGACATAGAAAAATCAAATATTTTTACACTACAAATGGCAAATAGCCATAACATCAGAACAAGTTGCTAAATATTCAGGAGGACCTCCTGATACTGTCACAACCCATATCTGCTACCAACCACGTGGTGCCTCCACAGACTGGATCTGATTGTCCAGCACGTCCCGCAGATGTTTGATTGAATTCATATCTGACTAATTTGGAGACCCGGGTTCCAGTCTGGTTCCTGAACCATCTTTTTTTTTTTTTTTTAAGCAAACGCGGCACTGAGGGCACATGGCTACTGTCACTTGGTCAGCAGCCATGTTTAGGTAGGCGTGTGTGTGACAAAGTGACATCCACATGAAGGCAGGACCTTCATCCCCTGGTAGCCTCTTCTCCAGGACAACGGTGCTGAATTATGGAGAATAAGGCATCAGACCAAGACTCCAGCACGTTGACACCTTTCCATCACGATCGCCATTAAGATTCACCACGTGTGGCTTCAATGTTCTGTGATATTTATTTTGGTGTAAATATTTATGTCTAGAGGGAACATTCTGGACTCGGCGCGTCTCACAAACACAGTAATTGAGATGTGAGGAAGCTCCAGAGCGAGTTGTAGCCTGCTGGCTCCGCGTTTCACGGGTTTGAACACGATGGCGTCCAATCAGAGGCGACGTCCATGCGGCGGTGGGCCCGGGACCCGCAGCTGTGCAGAATTACAGGCCCCGCCGCAGCAAGCAGCAGCAGCTCCAGATGAAAATAATGCCGGACGGCTCTCTAAAAATACCCGGGCGGACTGTAATTAGTGGTGCCGCAGTTCGGCAGCGTCTCTAATTACCGGGCGCTTCGGGCCGGACCCGTGGGTGTTAGTCTGGTCCACAGGGGACACGAGCGCACCCGGCTCTCGGTTCTGTGTCGAGCTGTCCTCCCCTTTCTTGCTTCTTTGGAGGCTTTTTTATTTTTATTTTTTTTTTTTTTAGCCCAGCATGTGGAGGCCTAGAAAACTTCTTCATGCTTTCGGCCCTCGAATCGAATAATAATAAATGCGTTTCCTGTTCTCCAATAACAGTTTGCCTTCTGAATGCTTTTCTGAAATATATATATTTTTTTTATTCAGAATTTTTTGAAACATGTCCAAGGTCACAAAATGTTAATGACTGTGTTAATGTTCAAGAAACATTAACTTTTATAATTGCATTTCTTTTCTGTTTTTTCTTTATTTTGTGCTTTGAAAAGTTTAAGAAGTAAAAAAAAAATAAATAAATGTGTCAGTTGAAGCTTATCTCAAATCCTGACAATATTTTCGATGAAACTGTGTATTTGTATGACTTGTTAGAGAGAAAATACCAGTACATTAATATTAAATTGGTGACCTCTTAACAATTTGCAATTTGTCTAATTTTCATAATGCCACTACACTACATTTACATTTACAGCATTTACCAGACATCCTTATCCAGAGCGACTTACAATCAGTAGTTACAGGGACAGTCCCCCTCAGGAGACACTCAGGGTTAAGTGTCTTGCTCAGGGACACAATGGTAGTAAGTGGGGTTCGAACCTCTGACTCCGTGGTGTTCTGGGTCATAGGCGAGTGTCTTACACACTAGGTTACTACCACCCTACTACCTGCAGGGTCAGTGGTGGCCTAGCGGTTAAGGAAGCGGCCCCGTAATCAGAAGGTTGCTGGTTTGAATCCCGATCCGCCAATTATACCACTGAGGTGCCACTGAGCAAAGCACCGTCCCCACACACTGCTCCCCGGGCACCTGTCATGGCCGCCCACTGCTCACTCAGGGTGATGGGTTAAATGCAGAGGACAAATTACACTGTGTGCACTGTGTGCTGCTGTGTATCACGTGTGACAATCACTTCACTTTCACTTAAACACACCTTCTCATTTATGGTGCTTGAATTTTTTTTTCATTACAGAATGAAACTGAAGACCCAGGACCATGAAATAACACGAGTCTATATAGTAAACAAAGCAAAACGTTGAATATTTGCGTCTCCAAATTATGGCGCTTTTGCTGTGATGGCAGCATTTCCCACTCTTGTCTTCTCTCCAGTTGGACACCAGGGGCATTTTATAACAGCCCGGAAGGTTTATGCAGAGCAATTTCTTATCATTCACACATGTTAATCAGCATCTCATGAAGCGGTTTTTGATCACGACAGTAGTGTAAAAAAAAGCCATGAAGGTAAAAATACAAAACAAGTGTACACCACAGTGTGGGGGTGTAGATGCAGAGTAGTTTAATTTCAGTTCACCACTTCATCCTTCATTTTATGCTGGTTACTTGTTGAAATGTTCTCTGTGTTCTCGATCTCCTGCAGTGGAACATGAGAAGGACCTGCTGCAGCCGAGGCCGTACTGGAAGGAGTTTAGGTTCGACCTCACCCCCCTCCCCCAAGGGGAGACGGTCACAGCCGCAGAGTTCCGCATCTACAAAACCCTGACCAGCCCTGGCCAGCGGGGGAACCGCACCCTGCACATCTCCGTCTACGAGATCCAACCTGAGAACAGAAACAGGTTCTCTCCACGCCGACGTCTTGGCGTCTGCAGCTCCACGTGGTCTCCACCTGTGGAACATGTTCTTCTCTTTGTCTTGACAGAGAGCCTGAGCTGGTGCTGCTGGACATGCAGTCTGTTCCTGCAGGCCAGGAGGGCTGGCTGGCTTTCGATGTGACGACTGCCAGCAACCACTGGCTGCTCCATCCACGCAGCAACATGGGCATCCGCCTCTACGTGGAGACGGAGGAGGGTGAGCTTCAACAAAGGACAATTTTGCTTCAGACGCATGAGGATTTCTCAAGCTTCAACCCAATAATTCTCATTTTTATTAGGCCTCACCTGATATAAAAATCTAAAATCTAAATGTTAGACTCGTTCGGAACATGGAATCTTTGCTTGGGTCGCAGGGGAAGATGGGAATGGGGCCTGGCCCTGTTACGAATTTCTTTCTTTCTTCCAGATCGAACACTGTCGGCTGGATGGGTGGGTCTGGTTGGACGTCGCGGGCCCCGTTCCAAACAACCCTTCATGGTGACGTTCTTTCGAGCCAGTCAGGTTCCATGCCGTCCGCCTCGCGCTGTCAGACGCTACCATAACCGCAGGAAGAAGCCGAAGTATGATTTGCCTCATCCCAACCATCCCGGAATATCCGGTGAGTGGGACATGAAAAAGAAAACCGCCCTAGTAGGATCCCATGTACAGCGAATAGGGTTGATAATTCCCTTCTCTTGACCTTTGACCAGATAAAATCACTCCCATCAATGAACTTCAGGCATGTAGGAGGCACGAGCTTTATGTTAGCTTCAGAGACCTTGGCTGGAAGGTGAGTTATCACACACTTTGTAACCTTTGAAGTAAAACTAAGGGCCACACTGGGGTAGTCTCAAAGGTCCAAGGTTGTGTGTGCAGAGTTTGCATGTTCCCCTCAGTTCCTCCAGGTTCTTCGCTTTCCTCCCACTGCCAAAAGCCACGTAGACTATAGGTGGATAAACATCTCTGCGTTGGCCATAGGTGTGGGTCCCTGTCCTGATATGGACTTAGGTGGATATGAATAATGAGTGAGTTAACTAATGCTCGATTATTAAATTCATAACCGTGTAAGAACTTTTGAGCGTTTTTGTGGTTTCTCCTTCAGGACTGGGTGCTGGCTCCTCCCGGTTACTCTGCTTATTACTGTGACGGAGCATGTGACTACCCCTTGGCAGAATGTATGAATGCAACCAACCACGCCGTGATCCAGCTTGTGGTCAGCGTCTCTGTCTCTCTCTCTTTCTCCCTCTAGCATCAGTTTAGCCACGTGTTCGTGTCCTGAGCCCAGCTAACCACTCCTCTCCTGCTGGCAGGTCCACCTACTGAAACCCGACGAGGTTCCCAAAGCATGCTGTGCGCCCACCAAGCTGAGTCCCATCTCCGTCCTGTTTTACGACGACAAGAACAATGTCATACTGAAGAAGCACCGGAACATGGTGGTCAAGAACTGCGGGTGCCTGTGACCCACCTTCAGCAGTCACGGATACACAACTTCTAATCCCTCCGAGTATTTAATACACCATATAATCCTGTCCTGCTTCCCATCACAGACTGTTTTTTTATCAGACAACCTTAATCACCTTTGAATAAACTAAACAGATATGTGTGAAAGCTACTTATTTTCAATAAAAATGGCTACCTGAATTTAGAATGTTCTGTCATTGATAAAATCCACACTGGGAATCATCAGGCTAAAGGTGGTAGAGAACATTTCATTTAAAAAATAGTGCAAGAATTATAATTATTTTTTTTAAAAATCACCAAAATGCAATCCTCTTTTCTTGCCAATATCACATTCTTTTATTAAACCAATCAATGGTGCACAGTTAATACTCAAAGATCCATAAATGAGAGATAATGTTCGTACTGTAACGATAATCTGGGTTTTTCTTAAAATCGTTACAAGCGGTGAATCTCGCAACACATACTACTGTTGAGTAGTCAATTTTATTATAGACAAAGAACCACATTGGACCCCATAGTACAAACTACTTATCACATTTGGTGATGGTTCTGGGCTCCACGGGCCTTTACCAAACATATCTGCATATGCAAAGAACAAAAGTGTACGGTCAGTCTTCATACGGGGAGTTTGCGAAAAATTTATTTAATAGCTCCTATCATAATTAATAATGTGGAATGCAAAAAAATTAAAAATTTTAAAAGAATCTGTGCCCAGCGTAAACTAATAATGGGTCTGAACTGAAGCAATACACAAAAGTACAAAAGGGGTGCTGGTGTGCTTTAGTTCATTTGCGGAGTCCATTTCACACATAGGTATTCACCCCAACAGAGGTGCCAGAGTTGTCGGTCCATCAGCTCCATCGCATCACGTCGTCATCTGCAGGACACATTCGAAAATCGAATTATTCAGTAAGTATGTTACATTAATGTATGTCCAGAATGTTTCTACCTCAGTCAGAAGTCCTGATGTTTCTACTTTAGGCCTGAACATCCGCCAGCTCCGCTGGCATTGGAGACTTGGGGTGCTTGCTCTCAAAGTGCTGCTTGAATGTTTTGGGGTCTGGCATTTGGGTCTGTGTGATACAGAAATATATAAATAAAGCAAATATAATCTAAAAAAATATTGCAGACATAAAATGCTCAATTTTCCTCTCACTTTAAAATAGAAAAAACAATCCTTTCATTAATACAGTTGATTTAAGACATGGTCTGCTGTTCCCATGGTTATGGTCCTCCTCAGTTCAAAAATTTTAACTAATCACCAATCGCACCACAGCAGTTAAAGGGAGGCTGTAAAATGAAACGTGTTAGGAGCAGGAATGAAGAGAAGAAACTGACCCTGCAGACAGGACAGGTGTGGACAAGTGCAGCTTTAGCGGCCGTCTTCTGGTCTGCTCCCTGCTGCTTCTTCTTCTCTGCAGCCTTTTTGGCATTTTTTTGCTGGGACTGAATTTTCTGCTGTCCGCGAGCCATGATCGAACTTTGGACAGGAAAAAAATTATATTTAAAAAGATAGTCTATGATGACTATGATGATGGTAACAGACACCAAACATCCAATAAAAACATTTACAAGAGAAGATAACTTAACTAGTATGGTTAAAGTACAATAAAAGCACAACTGGTTAAAAAATATGAAACAATCTGCAGAAATATGACACTATAAAGAGAAAAGCCTGACTTTAAAGGTTTGTTTTTATGATTTTTTTATTTGCATTAACATCAGTCTTAGTGTCCCCTAATAATTTATCTGAAGACTCTTTTTGACTTATCCACTGAAATATCTAATGAGATTTCTCCACTACTCGCCATTTCTGTGTCTGTACCTTTAAATGCTAATGAGGAGGAGAGGGGCCTATAGAAGTTCCTTTTTAGGGGAGGGGTGGACAAAGCATGAGAAACGGGAGGTAACCTTTCCCCTCATGACGTCATAAGGGGCCAAATTCCAGATCCAACCGTCTGAGGTGCTGCTCTCTGAATGGCGAAGCAGAACAACCAAAACACTCTTTACTGCCATTTCTAGCCCCTGCAGGACCACAGACAGGCCAGGGGAACTCGTATTAATGTTAAATAATCTCACAAAGTTTCATGTCACGACACCTCTACCCACTGACTGAACCGCGACTATATAAACACGCCCATCTTCCTGGGTTCGACTTCCAGACCTTTACATCTCAACGCACGAGATGAATCAACCAATCAGAAAGCAGCTTGCAACGCCACTGGCAGCCGCTGCACTTTCATTTGGACGGAATCCCATCTTATTAGAATATCGACGTCCAGATAACGCGCTTTAAGCGCAGCTCTGCAGTCACTTTTAAAGTAGGCATGGCCCCAAAGAGGCCCGCAAGCTAAACTTCCACGCCAAGGACACGCATTTACATATAGTAAAACATACAAACGTGCAAGTTTTATCTATGAGAGAGCTGAAGCCAGCTAAACCGGCCAAAACAATTAACAACGACCAAGGCCTGATGCCACCCCGCCTCCTCGCTCCTCCAACTATTTTAATTACCAGTTTGGTAACTAACGTGACGCGCAGACCCGCTCCGGCCGGCTTATCGACAGCGCGTCGCGGGCGTTCGGTAAACGGCACCTGGAAGCCTCAACTCGGTGAAGACGCGACCGCAGCTCCCCGCTTCTCCGCCACCCCGACACTTCTCCCTGCGCGGCGCCCACTTCCGGTAGCGGCCATGCTTTAAATCAAAAGTCTGCCGACCTTCCGTGGAAAACGTTATAATGCGCTGTAATGTAAATGACACTTCAGCGCGATCGTATGTTAACGTTTGAGTGTGCGTGGGAACATTTTTATGCTAACATTTGACAATTTCTATTTTGTTGGCTGAAGACTTTTATTCTATTTCGAAACGTGAACCCGACCCGGAAGTAGATTTAATTGCTGCGTTGCATGTCAATGTGAAACCGAACATGGCAGATCGAGGATATAGTTTCTCCCTCACTACTTTCAGGTGAGTCCATGAGCTTTTTTCTTCAGAGAATACAGACACTTTATGATGCTTGAATGTCTCTTCGATTCTCGCTGTTTGTAACCTGAGATCGTTGCGCTGCAGAGATGCGGTGTCACGCTGCGCTAACCGCTCTCGGCTAACTCTCCCTTGTGCTGATCGGGGTTTTATAGGTTTTTATCACAAACTATTGTTGTCTTGGTGCGTAGTGGGTAATTTAGTGACGTGCGTTGTGGACGGCCGAAGATTTATCGTATCCGAACAGGCCAAACGCCCAGTTTGGGTTCGGATTACGCGCTTCTGGAGTTCAACACGATCCGAATGAGATCGTTCTGTAGAAAACGACGTGTATTGTTGTATTAAAAGCGCCTTGTGTCTTGTGCCCCTGTGCAGCCCCTCGGGGAAACTGGTGCAGATTGAATACGCGCTCGCCGCCGTTGCGGCCGGGGCGCCATCCGTCGGCATCAAAGGCAGGTTCAGCAGAATCTTTAATTTCATTTAAAAAAAAAAACTGGTTCAAGTGTCATATTGACCCAGCTGACCTGTTCACTTGTGTTCAATTCAAGCCTCAAATGGAGTCGTGTTGGCGACAGAGAAGAAACAAAAGTCCATACTGTACGATGAGCAGAGCGTGCACAAGGTTGAGCCAATAACCAAACACATCGGCATGGTCTACAGTGGAATGGGACCCGATTACAGGTAAATTATTATTTTAGAAATAGTTTTTTTGTGTGTGTGTACTAATTGCTTTTGAAATCATTATTAACAGGGTGCTGGTGAGGAGGGCCCGGAAGCTGGCCCAGCAGTACTTTCTGGTCTACCACGAGCCCATTCCAACTGGCCAGCTAGTCCAGAGGGTGGCTTCCGTCATGCAGGAATACACGCAGTCAGGGTGATGACGGCAAACATGTTTCTTGTAGGAAACCGAAACACGAGTGAAAATGTTGACGTGTGAACTGTGATGCTGAACGTTGCGTCTCGTTCTGTAGAGGGGTGCGGCCGTTTGGGGTCTCTTTACTCATTGCTGGTTGGGATGAAGATCGACCATATTTATTTCAGTCTGACCCATCGGTAAGGACCATCACATGAGTTTAGATTTCCTTTTATTGCTTATGATTCTTCAAATATCGAAAACTATTTTTAAAAAGCAAGGTCTAGCGAGGTCTGTCTTAAGAATAATTCACGTTTAAGAAGTAAACCTTACACATTACATTAAATCATTTTTAATTGAAAACTTAACTGAAGTTATCCATGAACAGGAAACTGATGTTGACCTTGTCCTCTGCAAAAATATTTGGTTAAAAGGTGTTCTCCACATACAACGAAGCCTGCAGTCCTAAAATCACACTGGTCTTATAATGAACCTGTTCAAGCCAGCAGACAACCTATATTAAGTTCTATATGCATGTTCTGTTCACACAGGGCGCGTACTTCGCCTGGAAAGCCACAGCCATGGGCAAGAACTACGTGAATGGAAAAACGTTTCTTGAAAAGCGGTACGACTGGAAAGCGAGAGTCTGATGTTTTATTTATTTAATACAAATCCAATTAGTCACTCATCCTTCTCGTTTTGTACAGATACAACGAGGACCTGGAGCTTGAAGATGCCATTCACACAGCAATCCTGACTTTGAAGGTAATTTAAAGTTAAGCTTTAAATTAAAAATACTTACACTGCTTACGTGGTAAATAAGTTCACAATCCATCAAAATGTAATTAAACACACTTGCACCAAAATGGCACATTTTGTGCACATCCTTTCAGGAAAGCTTTGAAGGTCAGATGACTGAAGACAACATTGAAGTGGGCATCTGTAATGAAGCGGGTTTCAGAAGACTCACCCCCACCGAGGTTAAAGATTACTTGGCAGCCATCGCCTAAGGCATCGTCACCATCATTCCAGTCAGGATTCCATATCGGTTTCTCACAGTAACTTATGACTACTGCAGCACCATTTTGTATTCAGGTTCCTACACTCTTCATATAGAAGAAACAAACAATGGTTTTGTTAATTTTGTTCGTAAAATATAGTTGGCTTGCTGCATATTTCACCAGGTCGAATAAAATCCACAATGTTTTCTTAACTATTTTTGTTAAAAGTGTTTTTTTTTTCCTCCCCTCCTACTTTGATGCACAGTAATGGCAGTAAAGAGTGTTTTGGTTGTTCTGCTTCGCCATTCAGAGAGCAGCATCTCGGTAATTATATTTGTGAACAACACTTTCCAAGCCGCTTGCACAAAACTGTCAGTGATGACAAAATCCACGTAACTCCATGTGGACGTGATCATCAAATGACATTTTTAATCATAAAACAAGTTATTTTCCTCCAAAATGCTGTACGAACTCGGACAGACTGTAAACTTTTCCACAGCCCACCTGGGTGTCCATACTGATGAAGTCATCAAGGTTCATTTTGGTTTCTGCACAAAATAAAAAAACAAAAATGACAATTTTACTTTTGTTCCCAATTCTGCTATAATGCCAAAAGAATCTCTTGCCCACAAGGGCGCAATATGAACTCCAGCATACGTCCAAACCGCTGATCGAAACCGACATCTATTATATTGTTGCTTTTTTAGTTGCCCCTGAATTAAGTATGATATTTAATATAATAATCTACATATATAAGATGTATACTACAATACGCCCCTGCCAGACCGTAAAAAAACAAGTACATCTCATCATTATAGAAAAAAAAGGGAGGCACGTACCTGATGTTTCTATGCATGGGTACGGGGGTGGCGGCATACGCCACTCGCCACCGGCATCCTTCATATGTGATCGATCAGACGCAAACGTGTTCAGGTACATTTCAGCAGGAATAACTCGCAACTTCCTGAAACCATGAATTTGTGCCTTCAAAATGTTTTTGTTCATTCACATTTTGTACAAGGAAGGACAAGAGATGTCACAACAAATAAAAGTAAAGTGGCACTAATCTCAGAATAATTTACGCACGCTGACGCCCAAAAAGGTGCGAGTAAAACCAGATGTGAAGGTGACGTGATCGTCATTGTGAGACACTGCGGAACACAATGAAACATGTCCTCTGCTTTTAACCGTCACCCTTGGTGAGCAGTGGTGCTTCGGGATCGGGATTCGAACCCACAACCTTCTGATTAACCGCAAGTCCACCACTGCCCCACAGTGTAATAAACCTTCATTAGGCTGTCCTAGTTAGGGTACCGGGCCACTGTAGCACCAATATACCACTATAACCACATATTTCAGTATCGGTCGTACAATGACACCGTCTGCCGCTGCTTCTGTTTGTTCTCTCCGAGACACTGAATCAAGCACACAGACTACTGCCAGACCCCAGTGAAGAGACCAGCAGATAAATCCTGGTTCCTGACAACTGCTTTACAAGGACAAAACATGAAACAAACCAGAGGGTCACCACAGCCACCACCACCATTACAACTACAGCTCCAGGGATCTTCAAATGGACCAGTAACATCATTATGGACACGTAATCTAGACCATGACACTGACTACATCCTGGACTTCTCCACCTCTTCAATTGTAGGACTTATTATTATATTGTACAAATCATCCCAAACCCTGCACTGACACCATTTGCAGGCTCACTCTACCCTGGAAGGGGGTCCCTCTCTGTATCACTCCTTCCCAAGGATTCCTCCTTTCTTTTTTTCTCTCTCCTAGAGTTTTTTTTCTGTGGAGTTTTTCCATGTGTACAGAAGGGTCAAGTGTGGGGGGTGTCAACTGTAGGGCCTATCAAAGCCCATTGAGACATACTGTATGTGATTTTGTGCTATATAAGAAATAAATGTTGCTGATGTTGTTATTACAGCAGGTTCACCTCCAGAAGGCCTTCGGGAGACCCTGGTCCGGCCTGAAGGCCTCCCGTGAGTATGTGCTGAGTGGACAGGGGAAAGGGAGGACCGTGTCCAGGTCGTAAACCGAACCTTCTCCCTTCTGGTCCACGTGGAGGAGAACGACGTGGTAATCCTGCGGGGAGGGAACGAGACCAGTCATTCGAGCATCGGCGAAGCTGACGAATGAACGAACGATTCCTACCCAGACCACGGGTTCAGAGCCGCGCCCCGACTTCTGCTTCCAGACAGGAATCTAGAAAAATCAATAAATGACCAATAAAAAATGCGAACTGTCCGGACGAAGGAGAGCGACGGAAACGGACCGTTTTTCTTTCGTTGGATACGAAGACCGCGTAAACCTCCTCGGTCGGACACGTCCTCTGCTCCTGGACATACTCGCACAGCTTCCACACGTTTTCTTCGCTGAAACACAAAAGCGCGTTACTCCGATCGCGACACTGGAGCGTTTTCAATGTTGTTTTTTTGTAAGATGTTAAAGTTCCTCCTCACCAGTAACAGCTGGTGTAAATGCACTCTTCTCTCGGAGGGGTTATCATTTTCATACATTAAACATATTTAAATCTGTTCAGTCTACACGTCCGACTCGCTGGAAGACCAGAAACAGCGCGGCGCGTCACATTATTTTGGTTCCGTCTGGGAAACACGCCTCGGCTTTTCAGTTCCGGTTCGCGGATTTTCACCTTACGGCTTTTCAGTCGGCTGTGCTGTGTAACACTTCGCCTGACTCGTCTTCCACTTTATTACTGACGCAGTATTACAGGCTCGGACCCCCAACCAGCGTGACGTCACAGTCTCATGTGAATGTGAGTATCGACTGGGTTTAAAGGCAGTTTTAAATGCTGACTGTCGATAAAGTTTCATCAAATGACTATAAACTGTCAGTTCTTTTTATTGTTTTGACCCATTTTGCGACCCATAAATTGTGCAGTATGATTTGGTGTAAGGGAAAGCATCACAATTGCAGTTTCTGTACAATAAAGTCCACCCCGGCCCTGGGTTCAAGATGAAAACGCTGCTGCTGCTGTCATCTTCATATCGATTTGCGGATCACGGATGGAAGTGTCACAGACTGTGAATTTGGCACATTTGAAACAGACGCTCCCATCTCTTCTTTTTCTGTCTGTGCGTAAGTCGCACTGCCTCTTGCCCGTACATTTACCGTTGAGCGGACGAGGTGCCCTTTTTTCTCCCACCAATCCACAGGACAGGTCATTGTGATGGGAAATGTCAACCAGATCGAGGAAGAGCCCACCAAACCAGTCTGGGTCCCCTAAAACGCAAGGCCAGAAATGTCCCTGTTTTAGAGAAAAGTTGCTTTGTGGATGGTGCCTCAGACTGCACGACCGTGTCCGGAAATGTTGTGACCCCCCCAACTTTCTGTTCATGGATGATAATGCTCCACCACATCGTGGCAGAATTGTCACAGCTCGACTTCAGGAAGCTGGAGTGCCTCATATGGTATGGCCATCAATGTCCCCTGACCTGAACCCCATAGAGCACGTCTGGGACCAGTTGCAGCAGAGACTGAATGATCGTACCCCACCCCTACGTGACCTGGCAGAACTGTGGAAGCACTTGTGGAAGAGCGGAACACATTGCCTCAGAACAACATCATGAGGCTGGTGAGGAGCATGAGACATTGCTGTCAAGCTGTCATTACGGCAAATGGTGGAAACACCCACTACTTACAAAATATTAAAGGGAACGTAGACTTCTTTCATTAAACTTCAGAGCAGTATAAGCCTATATTTTCAGTAGCGTCTGTGTGCAAAGTATCGGAGTTGTTGAGACTTTGGGCCTGGGTGTTCAGTAATCCATCCCTGCTTTTAACTAGTCACTTGTCTGCCCACCTATTGCTTGTATAGCATACTGAGACTAAGATACTGCAGCCATACCAAGAATTTAATTATTTTTTTAATTATTAAAAGAAATTTGAATATTAAAGAAATGAGAATATTAACTAAAGAGAAAACAAAAAAAAAATAGCTTTCTTTAGCTTCTCAGACGGACGTTTTTTTAAACTCTTGCTTGAGACGGACAGATGTGTGAGGGTGGGTTTAAATTAGCCACGTGATCGGTCAGTCGGGGTAGTTAACCTCAGTTTCACCTCATCAGCATCCATTTTTGCGTCTCTCGTGATTGTGGAAATCAAATTAGCATATAAATTTAAAATATTTGATGAAACAAATTTAAGCAGCGGATTACATGGAAAAACTAGCATAATATAGCACAGAAGTTAGTTTGTGCAGCAATGCCAGACATACAATAGTTATCATTTGTACAATTATTTTACCCTCTGTATGAACAATAATTCCAAATAGTACTTCTATTACTTTCCTCTTAGTCGCTGTATTTTTACAGTACTTTTAACACTTCAGTCTAAAAACACATCTTCATGCTATATAGACAGAGAAAAAGCCTAATACATTTTATCTATAAACACTCAACTTACAAACTTTCCAGAACAGTCTCCTCTGTAACTCTCTGACCTGTAATGAGTTCACCAGCGGTGTCCAATGACAGCAGGTTTTTCTATAAGCAAGCAGGTGTTGTCAGGACAGAATTCAGTCATCATCATCTTCATCAGAGGAGGAGCGGAGGATCCCACTGCTGTCGTCACGGTAACAGAAAGCCAGGGATTTCAACTGCTCCATGGCTTCCTGCAGGTCGCTGATTTCAAGGCCGTTGGACAGAAAGCTGGGGGCGACTCTGCGGGGATCCAGGGCGCTGGCCATCTTCTGTGTTCCTGCCAGCCACGGGCCCAGTGCTGTGCTGGACTGTAGAGACGTCAGCACGGGAAGACTGGAGACTGCAGGAGTCGCTGTTAAAAAAAAACAAAAAAAAAAAAACACCTTTTATATTAATTCTAGTCTACACCCCCCTCGCAGCTTCTATTAAATGTAGCACAAATGTTAACTCACAGCCAAGGGGTGGATACTGGCTCTGAAGAAAGCCCTGGGAACCCAGTGATTGGCTGAAGATTTGTGGAAAGGGTGGAGTCAGCTTACTCGGGCCAGAAACTAGCTGCAGTGCCCTTAAAAAGTGGGGGGGAAAAAAAAAAAAAAAAAAGTATTTGAATGTGGGACATAATCCAGGTTTCTATAGTTGCTCCTTCCCTTTTGCAGTTATGGAGACTATGATGAAACCATTTTGATGAATCCAAATATATTTGGTATTTGTTAGAGCAGGAGAAATTGAAGTTTGATGAATCTGTTGTTCCAGAGTCGCCTCTTTTTACATTCATGACATGATTTGTTCACTATTCTAATCATCAAAAGCCACATGAGATGCTCATTAAGGATCATTGAATGAGTGAATGATAAAGTTCAGCATAAGCGTTCAGGACTGTTGTTCAATGTTCAACTTTTGGCTTTGTTTGCTATTTTTGTTTATTACATAACCTCACGTGTTATTTCATAATCCTGTGTCTTCGTTTTGTTCTATAAATGTACCCATAAATGAGTAGGCGTGTCCAAACTTTTGACTGATACTGTGCTAAATGTGGCCCTGATATATTTTAAACAAGTTCTGGGAAAGCGTGTGTTAGGGGGGTTTCTCACATCGGGCTCGATGGGTAGTGAGAGCTGATGTAAGCAGCCAGGACTTCCTCTCCACTCTGTAGACTGTGCAGGGATGTAGGGGGCGGACTTCCTGGGATTGGTGGACTGGAGTCAAACATGACAGAGGCAGAAGATTCCAAAATTAATTCATGCAAACAATAAAAAGTTTGTTTTATTTGAAACATTGCAGCACACTGTGCACACAACAAAATGAGACCTCTGCTTTTAACCCATCACCTTTGGTGAGCAGCGATTATTTCAGAATAAGATAATATCCTCACCTGACCAAGTTCTGGCCCTCAAATCCTCGGAAGGTCACCGACTGGCCAAAACAACGCCCGCCATCCAGCTCAGGGCAGGCGGAAAGAGGTTTCCATGGCAAAGCATCAGCGTAAACATTAAGAGCGTCAGGCAGACAGCTGCCGTGCATCATGGGAAATGGAATGGCACCGTAAGCAGCAACCACCTGAAAAACAAACTGGCATTACTTTTCTCAAATCATACTATATTTTAAGTGACTTGTTTTCAGTAAGATACTAATGTTCCATCAAGTCTTTCTAACAAACATTCTTACCTTCCTGCCAGAAACAGTGAGCGCATCAGCCAGCTGCCACATGGGGGTGCTGTGGCTCCTCAGTCTGTAGGACACGGTCATTGTGTCCAGCGCTAAAGCCAGCAGAGCACTGCTGTGGTACCATAGAGTCGACTGCAGGAGGAAAGAAAAGAAGTGCTCAGTCAGTAACGAAGCATCAGAACCAGCTTCTGTAAAAAGGTAGCTGTGTAGTAGACTCGCATCATAGTTGACGTGGTTGAAGCTGACTGGGGAGGTGGGTCGCAGACCCAGGCCACCCCTCAGGGTCAAGGGGCAGAAGAAGGAGCTGTGGTTGGCCATTTGGACAGTTCCCAGAGCATGATTCAGTAAACGATACACCTCCTTGACAGAAGTCTGGGACAATATTAACAAAAACAACAAATTTCAGTACATTATATCTGGCAGCAGATGGGAAAATAAGAAGGATGTCAGATAAATTAATCAATTAGTTTATTTTAAAGCATAAACCAATTTACATACGATCAATATATTCAAGACTCACAGAATCTGGATGATTGATTGGTGCCAAACCCCAGGTAAGGATGCCGCGTCCACCATAGGAATCTCGTAGCAGCTCTGTGACCCTCGACCCCAAGCCAGAGAAACCATCAGTGAGATCACAGAAGACCTGGAATCCCTAGAAAAGGAAGTAGTTTATAGTTGTTGTGTTACTGTATATTATGCGATGTGCGGGTACAGTGACGGGTGAGATTTTTTTTTTGGCCCACAGTAGAAAAATCATCTCTCCAATCTCATATCAATTTATAATAATAAAGTTATGTTTCTACAGTCAGCTAGCTACGTACCTGCAGGTAATCACACTCCTCAACAAAGAAGTGCAGTCGGTCCTCCAGCTCCTCCACCACTGAGCCCTGACACAATGCTTCACCCTGGCTGAAAGCCTCCAGACGGTGTGACTCCCTACGCATGAAGGATAAAATATGCACAATATAATAATAATTTTGACATTTTGGGATACTTGTCAAATAAGGGCCACATGTAGACGCACCCATCATGGTTGTACTGGTTGATGACAGAAATGGTCCTGGGGTGGAGGTGGAGCCGCAGAAAGTCAGACCACACCCGCACACTGCCCTCCAACTTGTACATCTTCTGTGCACGCTCCAGGCTTCTGTTCACGGTCTCCATGGTAACAGCATCTACATGGGTTCAACAAGCCACATTTGGCTTTTTTCATACTCCATGTAGTCTACACCTACAGCCGCTCAAACATTAAGCCAAAAACATTTTACCTGAAGACTGGGGCACGGGAGGACTGGTGAAATCTGCTTCTGCCAAGATCTCTCCATTCTGGGTACATATACAACAAAGCAGTCAAAGCACACCACTAGACTGACAACCAGCACATAAACAGTGTTAATGATGCACAATATGCACAGAAACACAGACAAAAGATATTAAACTGTAGCAAAACAGCTGGACATGGCCAGCACAATTTCAGTAACACTCACGTCCAACTTTTCCAGATCCTGCAGGAAAGTATTCTTTGCTGGTGGACTGTGTTGATGCATCATCACCTGGCCCTGCCTGATGATCAATTATAATCATTATAAAGTAAATGCATTAGCATTTAACTGAAACAACACTATGAATTTCACAAATTTCTGCAATTTGTATTTCAGGATAACAGATGTTAATAGTTCCATGTCTGCATTTGGCCTCTAGAGAGGCTTGATTGAATAAACAAATGCACTTTTTTGCTGAAAAATGCTCCCTCAGCTGTTAAATATTAGAACCACTTAATATTTAAATATAAAAAAAAGAACATTTGCAGCTTTTGATCCGTGGCTATTTTCATAAATTAAAAAATATGTCTCAATGTTATTTTCTGTTTTCTATTGGGAATAAAATATAGGCAATTTATACAAATTCCTCTCCAGCCACCAGCTACATGAACTGTAGCGGCAATATTAACAGAAGGAGTCCACACGTACCACGTTAGGGCACCGCTGTCTTTTCCAGATTCATACAGGCTGCCGTCCTGCCTCAGTGTGTGGAGGCTGCCTGTAACACGTCATTCAGAAATTGCATGCTTGGCTGTATATTTCTATACAATTTGAAAAAAACAAAATCAAATGTCATGTCTGGCATAGAAGCCAGACTAAATAATAAATAAAATAGTGATTGAAGTGATTGTCACTTGTGATACACAGCAGTACAGAACACAGTGAAATTTGTCCTCTGCATTTAACCCATTTCACCCTGAGTGAGCAGTGGACTACACTGAGCCACGGGCCAGTCCATGAGTGTAAATCACGAGTGTGTGGTCGAACCTTTGAGGTCCATGGCGATGAGGCGCGGGGTGTATGTGACCTGTCCGCCCAGAGTGACCCCCTCTCTGAACAGGACATCGCTTTGCAGGTCTCCTGGGGGCGAATCCGGCTCATAGCAGAGAGATGCATCCTAAAGGAGGGCTCAGACACGTAAGGTATCATCCATAAAAACGTAATATAGAGTGTAGTTACATGGGGCAGAAGATGTGGTCCCGAAGGGTCGGTGGAGGAACCAGCCTATGAACCAGAAGAATGATGAACGTAACACCATTGTGTCCCTAAGGCGCTCTGGACAAGATTGTCTAAGAAATTATGTAAATGTACATTCATATTTATTGCATTTATCAGGCGCCCTTATCCAGTTCAGGGACACGATGTTAGTTAGTGAGATTTGATCCTGGTTCATAGGCGAGTGAGAGCAGGTTATTCAGACTGTCACAATTTCCAAATGACAATACCTGTGACGTTAACAGCTACACAAGCGTGAGCCTTAACTATAGATAACTACAAAAAAAAAAAAACTCACGACTTACCTGCAAATTCCACCAATGAGTTCCCACAAAGTTGGAGTAGTGTCCGAGCTGTAGCGTAACCACTTCTCTACACACACCGCTCATGGCAGCACGCCTGTTTAAACGCTAACTACGGTATATTAAATTTTACAAATGAAAGCAACAACATTTTGGAAATTTTGCCTAATTGTAAACACGCTAGCTACATGACATAGCGCTTCTAGCCGTGTCACTGTAACAGCGACTGAGTGGCATGATAAACCGGCCTCCGCAACTCTGTGATTGGTTACTTTAAACATCCCCGGACTCTGATTGGACACTGGAAATGTCAATCTGAGTGCAGTTCGGTTTCACCGCGCCAAACGAGCACACGTGCAGTGTGATGGACCAAAAAATTGACACCGTATTGCTCCGGGTTTTGGACAGTTTTAATTAACATTTAGTAAGATAAATCTGAGCAAATCTTTATTTGTCCCCATAATGCCAAGTATTTAAATTCAAAGTCATATTTTTGTAGTCAAATATCCGAAATTAAGTTGTTTTGGCATTGTTTTGAAGGCGTGAACAGGCGAGTCGGGACTAATAAGAGGAGGACGCACAGCGCCTTTTACAATGATTTACGTGGCCACACCTGTTTTCTGCCACGCCCATCACCAAACAGACGCGACAGGTGACGCGACACCACGACACGCGACGCGACGCCAGCGGACTAGTCTTTACTTTCTCGGCCGAGTCCATAAGCGACATTTTCACCTGGCCTCGGTAAGAGCTTTCTTCTGCTTACCTTCCTATTTTAACTTTGAATGTGAATAATTCCAAACTTCTGACGTTTGAGACTTTCACTTCCCTAAACCTGACGTCGGTGACGTCATAACTCCGGTATCGGTGTAATTTTTTCCCCCTTTTTTTTCCTTTTATGGAATTAATTTTTATTTCTTTTGGCCAGCGTCTCTTCAGCTTCCCGTATGTTCTGTTCGTTCATGATGGAACGTGATCGAACAGCTTCGGAATGCAGGTGGAGCTGGAAGAACTGCATGTGGAGCTGTTTTAGCTCCTCTTCCTGCGTGGGCCAGTGGGTGTGGGTACCGTCTATCAAAGTGGAAATCGACATTTGATGACTTGTGACATTTGCAATTTTTTTTCTCCCTGTCTTTTTTTTTTTTTTATGTTTTTAGGACATCAAATGACAGTTTGGCAGCAGGTAAACCCAGGATGGCTCTGTTGGTGGATTAAGCGTTAAGCGACATCGGAGATAAAGCAGAGTTATGGCCACCTAAAGCACTAAAAGATAAGGGCGCCTAGTAAATGATTGCTTTTCAATGTGGTTAGTCATTATTGTGATCGGAGGCGATTAGCGCGATCAGCATTTCAGAAGGGGATCGTTTAACATGACGGACGTTCAGGTGCCAGACTTGGGACCGCTTCAGCAGGAAGGACCTCCCAGTTATGCAACGGTGTCAGGAGATCCCCAGGGGGACCTTACTGACCAGCGCAAGCTGGCATGCCACAGGAGTGTGGAGGAAGAAGAGGATGAGGAGGATCCTGAACACAGCGGGAGGAAGGGAGGGGCGGGACAAGGGGAGCCTGCCGGCGGCGACCCGCTCGACGCGTCCGCCAAGGATCGGAGGAGCTGCACGGAGAGCGCCATCGAGCTGGGGAGGGAGAGTCGAGCGCAGAGAAGGGATTCGGGCGCCGGCTTTCTGGCTGACGACGAGGAGGAGGACGAGGAGGATGTGGCGGAGCGCCGAAGCCAGTTGCACTGGATGCCCGGGAGGTCTGTAGAGGCTTTCACCCCGAAGGTCACCATACTGCACCCCTCCGTCAAGCAGCCGACCCCTCAGGGTTTTATGGACTATAGGGAAGTGACCGTGGCCTCGGCGCCGTTATACCAACCTCAGGGCCACGCCGCTCAGCCGGAGCGCTGCGCTCAACAGTGGACCAACGAGGTGGACAAACCCAGAGGTATGTCTAGAACCTTGGGCCTGACTGCCACCCCTGTACAAGTCATGTTGCCATGTTGGTAGAATTGTGGCGTGTTTTTCTCCGTGTGGTTCTCCGAAGGCTCCAGCGAGGCTCTGAAGCTGAGCCTGTCGATGGCCGCTGCGGCGCTGATCTTCCCCCTCCTGGTGTGGGCCGGGTACGAGCTCCTGCCCTTCGAGCCTCCTCCCCTCAGCCACCCCGCCCTCAGGCTGATGTACACGCTGCGGTGTGCCTTCTTCGCCTCCATCCCCGTCGTGTTAGGTGTGGAAGAGTGCACCGCCCCCAACCGCTGAGGTTTCAGGCTGCACCCATGCTGACGCGTTGCCTTGTTCTGGCCGATGTGTGACAGGTGCCCTGGTCCACGGCGTGTCCCTGCTGAGGTTCGGGGCGCTGAACTCCGGCAGCCGGCAGGTGGTGATCCACTGGCATTACGTCCGCGACTCCATGTCCGTCTTCCTGCTCTTCTTCCTGCAGTTGGCCATGCTGTCCACCTACTTGCAGCAGGACATGCTGAAGCTGGTGCCGCTGCTCACTATCGTCTTTGCTTTTGGCAGGTTGGTCTGAGTATGTGACTCATGTTTGTCCCACATTCCCAACCCTTTGTTCCACGTTTCTATTATTCCCGTCCCTTCCCTGTTTGTGAACTCTTGTTTCTTCCTTTGTCTTAATGAACAATGGCTATGTTGTGTAGCTGGGTGATGGGCCAAAGATGTTATCTTTCATGATGATAAGGATATTAATCATGATGCCTGCAACGGCAATCATTTTTACAAGCGAAATATATTAGCTTTTATATATTTAAAAAAAAATAATTCCCTCATTTAAATACAAACGTGAGGCTGCAAAGATTCTGCCTTGGACAAACACATTCTTATCAGTTCAAAATATCAGAGCGTTTGGGGAAACGTAGAACTAATTTGGCAACAAGAATTCTTTCGTTAAGGCATTGATAATGGTAAATGCTATATTTTTGTGTTGTAGTGGGCGTGGCTCTGAGATGTACAGGGTGTATTAGGGACCCTTGAACTAAATTAGTTCCTCCTTCTATAAATCCTAAAAACCAAACTTACCAATATTTATTAAGTACAAATTCTGAAGTGAATTTCTTGCATAATGATAAACTGTGGTTATACTGGACTTGGAATAAGAATGATCGGAATATTTTTTTTTTTTTTTTTTTTTGTCCTCCACAGAATGATCTACTGGGTGTGTCTGAGTTTTGAGAGCAGCGTGCGAGGCCTGGGCTACGGCCTCTCCTTCCTGCCTGTGCTGGCCATGCTCGGGGCCAACTTCTACTACGTCGGATCATCAACCGGGGGGCTGGACTCTGTGTTTGATGTTGCGCAGCCTACAACACCGCCTCCTCCCAGGCTGAAGTGGTGGGGCTAGATTGGGGGTCCTAACTGGAGAGAGTGCAGCAGTTTTCAGAAGCGGAGCAGAGGGTCCTGCATGAGTGGCAGTGAGGGCGCAGCGGAGTGGAGGTTGTCTTATGGGTTCATTTTGGTTGTTCTCCTGGTGTTATTCCCTGGAGTTGACACTAGATGTCAGTATAGTTCATAATTCTACAAATGAACGTTGAATGAATGCTGATGCATGGTATGTGTAGTAAGAGGAGAGTCTCTGGAACTGAAATCAATCGTGTTTCAATTTCCTAATCACCTGAAATGCAAGTAATATGACTTAAATATTATACATATAAAGATTGCATGTGCACTAAACAAGTTGTCATACAATAAAGCATTAAACCATCCTTAAAAGCAACAAGAACATCAGTGCTCTGAAGTACTTGAAGTAAACAATTAAGTCACAAGAAAAAAGTTGGTTAAATGTAGTTGTTTAATAGCATTTAGAGGCTGACTGGTCTAAACGAGATGAAAAGTTGTGGATAGATTTACTAGATTAAATAGATTAATCTAAATTATTCTGTACACTTCCTGGATAGTTTTTTTTCTGTGTTTAAAAAAAAAAACACCAAAAACATACAAAACTATGTACAAGGTTCTACAATATTTACAAGTAAAAAGCAACCTTACAAATTGCGAAGTCCTGATGAAGCTAAATAAACGTACCCATCCTAAGAGATCCTTGTGCAATCAAAATCAAGAATAATGTTCTTGGAACCCAAGCCTTTAATTCTTTTTAATTTACTACAGATTAGTTTATTAAATTTCTTTATTAAATGTTAATAAATGTTAACTGTGTAACAAATGTATGAAATAATCCATATACTTCAGTAACCAACGGTGGATTTTTCTTTTGGGTGAACCGCCTCTTGCAGAAATCGAAACATTTCTTAACTTTGTGACAAACACACAGACCCAATCCAAACACTACCACTGCATTCATTAAACCCACACACCAACAGACGAGAACCATGCTGCTTTCAGACAGGACATCTATCTACGCAGTCAAATGCGTTCAGCAACAAAAGTTCTCAGTTCACCTTGGACACACACAGTCCTGTACGAAAGCATCTGACATTGGCATCTTAAAAGGTCCAAGGGACCTAGTCAAACTCTGCATGTAAACTTTTATAAAATCCCTGAGATACCTCAGTTTTTTTTGGCAAGACTGAAGCACATTTAACAGTGGGTTATGTTTACATATACACGGACTGATCATTAACAGAAATAAAATTAAGTGATCTTCAAAGAAAAAAAAAAATCAAAAATAAAAACCTTACAGCAAATTAAAAAAAATCATTGAACACACCCCCCCCCCCCCTTCATCCATTATAAATGTAGCTGTCTGAAGATCACAGTCCACTGTCCTTTTCCTCAGTCAGTCAACATTAATGTATGATGTCCACGTCAGTTAATTGGCCGGTAGCCATCTGGCTGATGAGTTGCCTTGCGGATGCAGATGTAGATGCCACCAAACAGGATGAGGACCAGAGGAGTCCCCAACCCAACAGCCATGATGGCAATGACCAGCGGGGAGAAGGATTCAAGTGGAGGAGAACCCACCCCCAAAAGCACAGTCCTAAAGAACCAGAGAGACAGAAATGTTAACTACAATGAACCCAGAGGTCAATCATCTGTGTTGGTGATCTGTCATATTTAAAAAGCGCCGGTAGGATTACTCACCAGCTGAGGTATTCAGAGGTGCCATAGAAAGGGTTCCCCGAGATGCCAAAACTCATGTTAAGCCCAGATGCTTTGTACTCTTCGGTGAAAAAGGCTTTCACCAAGCCAGAGGGGGGGAGCTGTCCTTGTGGAGTGGGTTCAGAGTTTCGGCAGGGTGTGGAGTCCTCCGTTACAGGGTTGGCTTTGAGGTAGGCCACAGGCTTCCACTGAGTGTAGCCCAGGACACGTGAAGAGGTGTTTGTTGGAGAAGAAGCCCACTGGGACAACTGAACAAAGAAGAAAAAGTGAATTTGTATTTCCTAAGGTTCTAACTGACACAACTCAGTAGCATATACTGGGTGCATTTCGTATTTATTTTATATAAAATAATAGTAAGTAAATTTTACAGAGAAAATGCCCACTTGTGTTTAATGGCAACAACAGGTTTGATAATTAACATTCAAGCAGCTCCATCTAGTGGTGCTTCCATATAAAGCAACAGAGAGGAGGTGGCATGCTTTAGTTTACCTTAAATATGGATGGGGTGTACTCATCATCTATAGACTTGATCACATCCACTTTTTGCCGGAGTTCACCGCTGCTCACAGCCTGCAGCTCCAGGGCGAATCGTGAGTGGTTGGACCTGGGCGTCACACCTTCCAGCCACATTTGTATCTGGGATGAGTTTGCACTGTGGAGGAGCTTGGGCCAGGCCTGCCCACGGCCCTCAGACTCAAAGGCAGCAAACTGTAGAAGATGCAAACGCAACACAACCTCTAAGCATGCTGCATGTCGCATGTACGCCAGTAAAAAGTAGAAAATTGGTGGACATGTATCAGTATGCATCCAAGATATTGCGATATATTCAGCAGCCGTACTTACAGCCAGGCAAAAGGAGCCATTAGTGAAGGTGTCGGAGCGGTCGGCCCCACACAGCGTGGCGGTGTGTTCTGCAACGTTAACCGATTTGTTCAGGTCCTCCCAGCTGAAGTTCTGCAGCTCGTATGGAGGGAAGAAGCTGGAGGCAGGCTGGTGCTCAGGGTCTGCAGTGTCATTAGCATCATCATACTCCCATAACTGAGGTCACAAAAGACAGCAAACTATTGGATCCAGAGCATAATAAAGTGCGCAGGAAATTCTACCACCACTTGTATGTTTCAATGGTTTTTATGCATTTTATGTCAATGTCGCATACAGTGACTTTATGTCAGTATTAACATTGCTAACGTTGTACTGTCTAACATGCATGGACCTGAAATGACAATAAAGTTGAAGTACAGTTTGCACACACCATTTATTTGTTTTGTACACTGATAATAAAAACATCAGTATAAACTCAATTAACAAGATCTTATGGTTTAAGTGAGGTAATCAGACAAAAAACAATGGCAATCATATTTATTTGACGACACTCTTTTCCTCATTACAATGTTATTTTTGTGTTGTAGTGGGCGTGGCTCTGAGATGTACAGGGTGTATTAGGGACCCTTGAACTAAATTAAGCCTGTAACACTTCCTCTTTCCCACACGAAGCATTACATCCTTAAAAGGAATTGGGTGTGTGTTGTGTGTACGTACACTGTGGCACGAGAGTTTAAAAGCCAACTCACCCTGGTGAAGACCGCCGCGCCGCTGAACTGAACGCTGCCCTCCGGCTCCACCTTCACGCTGCCCGAAGCCTGGCCAGAGAGAAACGCCGGCCAGTCCACTCGCAGCGAGGAGGACGAGGAGTTGGTGTGCGCCAGCAGCAGAGCCGGCGCCCCCAGATTGCTCAGGAGAACGTGCAGGGTGTCTCCGCTCCCCACTGCCCTCACGTGGATCAGGCCCACGCCTGGCGGTGGCGCCACTGAGCCGTTCAGGCCTGGATTCAGTTCCATTGACACCTGATGAAAAGCATATATGACTGCAAGGTTCTCCAGCAGGCCAAGTGCAGCTCATTTCACGTCTGGCCAGATTGGAGGGGTTTTAGCACCGGCAAAATGCCATGAAAATGAACAGAGAGTCACAACCAAGCGTTCACAGTTCAGAAAAGATTAGATTTGAAACGCCATACTGCTTATGAAGTGCACAAATACCCTGCCTCTGTGCTAAGCTAACACTTGTTTTGCCAACAGACTAGCTGCGGAACTGAAAAGACAAGTCGTCAAAAATAAACGCCGCGTAAATCCCGCTTACGTACGTTTCGTCGGTAGCCATCGCCACTGAATAGTCCGTAGCAACGACTAATAAATAATAACGAAACAAGCGCACAAAACTGCACCGTATGTGCTGGCCCCGTCATGCTTCAGTGTCACGCGCAGGGCAGGATGTCACGTGATATTCCCTTGATCAGCTGATATACATGACGTCATCAACACACGTCAGAATAAAGTCGCAAAATACATATATGGCTTTTACATAGAAAAAAGAGACATATATATATATATATATACACACACACACACACACACACACAGGCCAAAAGTTTGGACACACCTTCTCATTCAATGTGTTTTTTTTATTTTCTTGACCATTTACGTGGTGAATGAACACATGTGGAGTTATGAACTTAACAAAAAGTGGAGACCTGGCCTCCACAGTCACCGGACCTGAACCCAATCCAGATGGTTTGGGGTGAGCTGGACCGCAGAGTGAAGGCAAAGGGGCCAACAAGTGCTAAACACTAAGCAGTAATCTGAGCAAAGGGTGGCTATTTTGAAGAAACTAGAATATAAAACATGTTTTCAGTTATTTCACCTTTTTTTGTTAAATACATAACTCCACATGTGTTCATTCATAGTTTTGATGCCTTCAGTGAAAATCTACCAACGTAAATGGTCATGAAAAGAATAAAAAAAAAAAAACACATTGAATAACCTTTGGCATGCACTGTAAATAAATAAATATATATATATATATATATATATATATATATATATATATATATATATATATATATATATATAAAAATAGAGAGAGAGAGCTGGGTTGACTGCTTACACTATACCTAGTGTGTCAATCAATCTTACAATAATTTTGCTCTTTCATTACTTTTTTATAATAATAAACTAAGGTACCTAAGGTAAAACTTAAATGCCAAAGCCAATAACAAACATGGCAATTGTTATAGATTAAATCAAAAAAGGTCTAGTCAACCAAGGACTGCAGTCAAACTGATATAAATGCAGTAAATGCAAGAATGAAGAGGTGCAGATTTACTGTTATTTATTTTCAACCAGTGTAAGTTCATCAACAATTTACCAACATTAACATTTAGTACGCTTTTAAAATAGACCTACAATGTACAACCAGTCACTAAATCAACAAAAATATCGAACATATTTACAACATACTGTACAGCATATTTACATATTCACATTAATTGTTCGCTGTAGTTCTATGAACCAAGAGTGCGATGAGCAACGTTGCATCTTTGTGGAATTTCATCATGATCTTTGATTCATTAGGCTATAATACATTGTACAGATTTAACAATACAACTTTTCCACATGGACACTGACACAACTTGAACACTTCATTCCCTTTAAACTGCACTTATGCGGCAACAAGAGAGTTAGGAGCCCTTCTAATAGACAGCATTGCAGCTGGGAACGCTGGCTCCCCAGCAGTCATACTAATAAGATCATCCTTGGCAAGTGCTGTAACTGGCGGTAAAATTGGTATAGCTTGTTGTATCATACATGAACGAGATCTCAGCAAAGCCACTGTTCAATATGACATGCTGGTAACAAGTAAGATCAAGTATTCTGGTCTTAAGAGAAGCTAGTATGCATTAAAAAAAAAATAAAAATCAATCAATTTGGCACCACTGCAGGCAAAGGGCGATTTGTAAACATCCTTCAAGAAAAAGAGCACTTGAGATCGGTCTGCGCAGCCATTTGTTTAAATACAAAAGGAAATTCATACTTCCAAGATCATGGTACAGAAAGCATAAATACTTATAATAATATAATGAGTGAAGGTTTGGCCTTTTTGTTTTTTTTTGTTCCAGATGTGACAAAAGCTTCCTTCCTTATTGTTGGGTGATCAGGCAAACGCATAGACTCCTGACAAAACTGCTTCTGACTTTGGAGATGTACAGTTCCCTCTCAGTGAATATTGTGACATATTTGCTGCATATATGGTCATGCAGAGAAAGTATGCATCAGTGCAAATACACAAAACCTACTGAACCTATTACCAAATAAAACTGGTGGCGTAACATGAAAGGCAAAAATGGAGCCCACAACTAAATTTTCCTCTGCAACACTCCCCCCACCCCACCCCACCCCCTGTGATAAGTTTCATCGTGCAAGATCCACTATGATACCTTCATAAATATCTTTATCAGGAGTAATAAATACATTTGGTTCATAAATAGCACAAATGCCCTTACTGCACGTTTAAATATTAACTTTTGATTGGAGCTTCAATGCTTCAATGTTTAAATCTTTTCATAAACAAAAAAAAAGGAAGTAGGAGGGGGGGAAATATATATATAACATTCGGGCATGTGCTCTTTACTGTAGTGCCAGATGTCTTGTGCTTTTCACGTTGACAAAGCTCACTCCAGTTTTAGTAAGCCTTATTGTAAGGCAGCATCACATTTTAAGGATTTGTGCAACATAACTATGAAACGAATCACCAGTACGAGAATGAAAAGGCATGTACAAGTTATGCCTCAAGGTCCAACTGCTGTCGCCTCAGCTGAGAGCTCGTAGCATGGGAAAGGACCATGGGCTTCAGCCCGGTCCCTTGTCTGGTCCTTTCAGCATGCAGTTAGTCCCACTCAGCCCTGCTGAGAACAGTGGAACCCTCTTCATTGGTCGGTTATACATTGCTGCCAGACTCTGCAGAATCTGATTCTGACTCCATCTCCCTGTGAAAACAAATGAGAAAAAAAATGAAGATCTATTATTTTAACTTGAACAAAATAGTGGGTGCAGAAAACAGTGGGGGGGCTTACCTTAGCTCCTGAAGGAGTTTACGATTGCCTTGTCGTCTTTCTTCATTTATGGGATAAGTGATGAAGATGATCAGGCCGATGAGGATAAAGAAAACTGGAGCCGCAGCCACCAGAATCTTCAGGGTTAAGTGCACCTCATCCGGCTGGGTGCAGCCATTTGTTATGTATCCTGCAAAGCTATAAGGAGGGAAGGGGTGGTTACCCACAGGCACTAATGGCTCATTTTAAATCACCTTAATGTGAGATTCCTACACATGAAAGCTTGTAGATGTGTGCATGTGAGAGACTTACTCAAGGCTCAGGGTTGACACCCCGAGTGAAACGCCAGAAGCAAACTTGGTGAAGAACACATAAAAGGAGTAGAAAATTGCTTCGTGCCCATGGGAGTCGGGGTTCTGTACCTCGAAGTCGTCTACAACATCAGGCAGCATGGACCTGTACAGAAGAAGGTGGCCAGGAGGAACACTAAAATAAACCACAACGTTCGACTCTACATGCGGAAGTTGTGCACTGCAAGCTGGAGTGCTCACCAAGGCAGAAGGAATGCTGCAGCCACACTAACGCCAGCAACGAAGGACACGATATAGGTCACCACCAGGCTGTGCTCAACACACACCACGAGGATCAAGAAAGGCACCACAAACTGCAAAAAAAAGCCATTTTAAACATCCCAGATTTAATGATTTCAAATCACAGCCAAACATTTTTCTACTGAACATGAACCATGATATCAATGCTACTAGCCATGAGGTGTCAAAACAAATTCCAACAATGCTTACGGATGTTCCACAGAAAACCGCAGTCTTCTTTCCAAACCGGGTCAGGAACCACTGCCAGAACGGAATGGTCAAAGTTGCAGAGAGCTGCACAGAAGAAAAATAAATAATAGTTTATAATAATAATACAGATAAATAAAAATGCAGCTAAGATCTTAAGTCCAGTTGATCTTATTACAAACTGTGGTATGCAGTGAATTAAAATCCTATGTAGGTTTACTTGATAAATCCCAGCAGTGCCACTGGACAAATTAAGCAATGCTTCCACCAATGAAACAAAACCCAACCCAATACTACAGACAAGAGAATTATGTGTTTTAGTAGCATTAATGGCTTTCACATCAAAGCGCATACTAAGTAACAATTAAGAGCTTACGTTACACTAGTATCAAAAAAAAAAACGGGTGGAACAGTAAAGATGTCGCAAACAAAACAAAGGCTTCTGTGGATACCAAAATCCATGGTGATGAACTTGATCTTAAAAACAGGCAAGTTCCAACAAAATCCAACTAACAGGTTCAGTGTTGTGGTGACGAAAGAATAAATACAGATGAGTCTTGAAAAAACTGCTCTTACCATTATAACAAGCAGTATGTTCTGATAATCGTTCCTGAAGTTTAAGGTAGAGCTGCAGAACAGTGCAAAGTTTCCCTCCAGAAGCTGTGAGGATTCACAGGGGCAAACAAGAAGAGAAGAGACATATTATTAAAACAAATGTTGGCAAATATAGCTTGTGCAGACTACTGCGGCACTAAAATCCTCAGAAAGCAAACGGAAAGGTTCAAACTTAACCCATAAACCACTGCATAAAAGGGAACGTCCATTTAATTGAAAAGAATCAAGCTCGAACTGGAGCTGCACTCACCATAAAAGCCAACGAAGTGAAGAGGAAGCCAATGACCAGTTTGGCATAAGGCCCATGGCTCATCACCAAACGTATACCCTGGAAAAATGACATGGGCTCGGTCCTTGGTCTGCAAGATTCTGCAAAGGAGGGGGAAAAAATTATATGTTGTTTCAAACAACCATTACAAAACAGGAAGAAAAAAAGTTGTTTATGTTTATTCAAGGTTTATTATGTTCCCACAGATGATTAATAATGACTTGTGGTATATGGCAGCATTTTCCAAAAGTCAATAGTCAAACTCTCATCTAAAATTGAGGGCAATACATATACATATATACACACACATACATATAATCTGTGGTGTGCAAAAGAGGTGAAGTCATTCGCAAATCTGTGTTAATCTTAAAGCCTCCACAGGATAATCCAACGAGGAATCTTAATTCTGATATATCAAAAGATACGGGCCTGAAGTGTGTGTAAATGGGGCAATGGGGAGAATTAGACCAGAAAATTAATCCTGCGAAGAAATAAATGGTTTATGGCTTGTGGCTCCGCTCACCTTTGCACTCCCTAACACCCAACGAGAGGACCAGGGCGCAGAGGACATAGATGATGCAGATGACTCCAGAAGCAATCATGTAAGCTTGTCTCTGTAGAAGCAGGTAGGTGTCAATCACCAATCATCAATGAATGTAGGAATAATCAATGCCACATTTATTCAAAATATTTATAGATTATTGACTTAAATTTATAAATTAATGTAACATTTATCCAACCTACCGTGTGGGTCAGAGTAATGCCAGTGGATTGGTTGGCGATGAAGTGTTGACTGACATTGCCATTGGAGTCTGGCGAGTATAACGAGGAATTAAAGCAGGGGGCATTGGCCCTGCCCACAATTTGCCCCTGTATGCCTGTCCCGATGACTGTGCCCAGGACCTCTACAGTCATTCCTGGTAGAGAGAGGTGATGATGATGTAAAGACGATCATTAGGAACAGGAACACACACTGGAAATGTGGGTGCCATTTGACTTACTGTAGGCAGTGGCAGAGTCTCTCTCCTTCTGCTCAGAGCTGATGAACATGGTGAGAGCAGAGTATGGCACATGGAAGCACTGTATGAGGAAACGCCCCATGAGCAACATATTCATGTACATTTGAATGATAAGGGGAATATCTGGAGTGTAAAATGTCTACTAACCGTCTGCATGGTCTGGAAGAGGCAGTACCAAATCAAATACCAGATCACTTTCCCCGTCTCGATGTTTGGCACGTACCAGATGAGAAAGTAAGAGATGACTGCAAGTGGTGTGGAGACTATAATCCTGTACAAAAAAAATTTAAGAGCAATAAATAAATGCATTCACTTTATTAGACACAGGTATCTAGCATATTTTGCAATAAAAATGCAAAATATGCTAATTAACAATGCATTTCTTTGTTACAACAATTTTCTCAATTGTTTATAAACATATAAAAACAAAAAATTATAAAGGAAAAATACATCTAGGAAAAAGATAATATCAATGATGTCCAACTTCATAAGGTTAGGCAGGTAATGTCAAAAGAGTAAAGAATTTGAAAATTACAACATTCTTCGCAACTCCTTTTCACCCCCGGCAGACTGTATTACATCACTACAGCCAGCACAGACACAGACCAGGACGTCACGGGGTGGTGACGGAACGGTGACGACAGGCCAGTGGCACATTCTGAATCACTTCCTGTCTTTGTTGCGCATTCCTACCGTCACTCTACAGGAAACCATTATGCCAGAAGAACGGAAGAGCAATGTTCCTGTATTGGTTCACTGCAATTATTTCTCCACCAGGATGATCATATGGGAAAAATATTCTCTTCATCAATCATGCCTGCCCCCTGATAGTGCTGAGCAACTTCCAACTGAGGCAATCCAAAACAAGACATCACCCATGGCAACACTCAGCAGGGTAAGTTTAACTACGTCCATATGCCTATTAAGCCTTCAACTTTTGAAGGACAGTCTAAAATAAGAAGACTAAGGTTAGGTTTAAAGATTATTGTTCAGTCAGTAAGCAATTACAGGATCATGAAGCACACACAGGCACTGAGGCCTGTCTGCGGTGCATAAATGGAAGCATATGATGAGGCAATGGGCTGAACAGGAATTCCAATGTATCCTGACGCCCAAGAGCTGTTAAGAACAGGACGCTCCTGTCACATTAGTTATGATGAGACTGAGGAGGTCATGTATCATAAGGCAAACATAGAAGTCATGATATTTAAATCATACAGTTTCAATGCAATGTTGACCAATTTGTTTTGCTATTCTATAAGACCACCTCTACTAAGAATTAAGACCCTAACCTTCAGTTAACATTAATTCAGTACTTATTTTATGCTTATGTAAATCAAACATTATATATACACTAATAAAATTACATTTGCATGCTTTTGTAATGTTAATAAAAAAAGAAACATTTTATATAAATTAAATATATTATATATTATAAAAATATTTGATAGATTCTTTGTAGTCAATAAACAGCCAAAGATTAAATGTTTTATAGTAGACCTCATGTAGTGGCAATAAAATGTAAAAATGCACCATGTGCAACTTGAACTCGCATAACCCCAAAAAGGATGCCTCAGGCACATGAGAAACCACGCCGCTCCCTCTCATTGGACGAGTGGCGGTGGTGTGTTGAGGGCCGGCCCGCCTGTCGTCAGTGCCCCACCCCCCTCCCATTGAAATTACACGTATAAGGGAGGAAAAAAAAAAAAAAAAAAGTACTATTTCCCCTCCCCTGCTGGAGGGAAGCAGGTTATGGTTATCAGCTCTTCATGTGATGACTTTTTTTTTTTTTTTTTTTAAATAAAAAGACCCGACCCGGCGTGTCTGTCTGCGTCTGCCGCTGCGGAATGTGTGCTGTGCCCTCCACAGATAACAGCTTATTTACTTCCCCTGAAAGGCTCAGGTCTTCACAGAACCAAATGCAATAGCACGTTGTGTATTATTTGTTACCCTGAACACTTGCACCACAAATTGGGGAAATAATATTAATAATAATATTATTATTAATAAAATCTGGATGTCGCTTAAGAGAGCAGCAGACCTCCTCTAGACATGTGTTTGCTGGCAATTAAAAACCAGGAAACACCGCCGGGAATCTACCCACCCCCACCCCTCCACTACAATGGTCACACCCAGCCTTCCTTAATTCACATTCCAGCCCCTCTCCCCGCCAGAATGGAAAAGCCTCTTCCTCCTCCACAGCTTTCCAGGCCGGCAGGGTTATAATTCACCCGCATTCATAGCCATGAGTCAAGCTAAATTTACATACGCCAACTTCGGTCAGCACATGGATGAGAATTCCTCACCCCTCCTCCAGCCAGCTTCCTTGGATTTCCTATGAAGGCTGACGTGCAGTAACCAATGGCACCGAAGCGTTACATGCACGGTATTAACGCATCTCTGGATACGGGAGGCAGAGTCGAAGCACCAGCGTCAGTCATCGTGTTCGCTGAGCTGCACAACGCCTTTTCTCAGGGCCCTTGACAAGAGACCGAATTCTTTTCTTTGTGTGTGTGTGTATGGGGGGGGTTCGGAGGCATTGCCTGGAGGGGGGGAGGTGTCACTGCCCTCTGATCCACGCGTCGCTGGGAGCGGGCTGCCTCGTTACTGTCCTCACACAACCCCTGATATATCTAAATGCCTGGGCGGCGACCAACAACCATAAACAGTAAGTGCGGCAGTATTTTCAGCCAGCTCACCGTGCAATTCACGTACACAAGCAATAAAAAAAAAAAATGTCTGAAAGTTGACAGATTACTATACTTACTATACTGTAAAAAAAAAATCATTTGGAAGACATTTAAATCCCAATCATGACCTGTAAATAAATGGTTGACCTCAGTATTAGTGCACCGCCCACTGAACTCTAATCCAGCTTCTAAAGTCAACCACCAAGTCTATGGGCGAAAGGGAACTATTGCAGCAATAAATTATGAGCAAACGTGGACAACTCACCAGGGGATCATCCTGCCAAATCTGGTCCATGGGGACCGGCTGACCAGGAAGCCCACAGTGGGGTCCGTGACCGCATCCCAGGCCCGCCCCACAAATAGGATGACCGATGCATAGAACGGGTCCAGCTGTAGAGAAAAGTTGAAAAAGAGAATGTGGGGTGGGGACCTGTTTACAATCTTCTGTGAAAGATTTTACAACTACGTCTAACCCGTGTAACCGGCATAACAGTGGCCACATGCATGGGTACAAATGTGACAAACTGGTCTGTATGACATTCTCATAGTGGGCAAGTCCTGTTTGCGCCCCACTCTGGATTTGCCTTATGAATGAGGAAACGGGCCAAATGGCAACTACAGCCTGTATTGCTACTGATAGGACCTCTACATATGTACAGTTCTGCATGAACTACACTAACCTTTAAAGACGATGGAATTTCTGTTTTATTATTATATATTTCATATAGCACAGAGTGCATCTTTGTATAAATCTAGCTTGTACTGCTCATTGTTGCATTTTATTGCAAACATAAACTCGGGTGGGGATAAAAAAAAAAACATGTGCCAGAGATCATATGAGGTTTTATGAACTTTGACTGCAGGGAATTATTGCCGTTATAAGTGCATATTCCTTTGAAAAAGATGTAAAAACATTGGTTTGAATTAGTCAGGCTGCAAGTGGCTTAATTAAGTTCATTTGTCATGAGCCAGTGAGCAGTGGAGCATCTGAACAGTAGGAAGTCCTGACTTCACGTCCCTGGCAACACACTAAACGTCAAAGTCTATTAAAGCTTTCCTGCATGCCTCGGCCCGGCCAGCACTGTAATCGTTTCTATAAGCTGTCTAATGCCGCAGTCGCTCACTATGAATTATGGCTCACAAAAGAGCCCTCTCCATTAATTTAGGAAATACAATGCCCCCATTGTTGGGGAGTGTAGCCACCGTCTCCTGGTCCTGTGACTGGGTACAGAAAGGACAGTGTGGGGACGGAGGGGCTTATTGGCACCAAGTCAGCAGCAGTCATTATACTGTGTCGTTCGGTGTGGCTTGAACGTGGCTTTGATTAGGGCGGGTGTTTTGGAGCAGGACCGCCGAGGAAGGACGTTTTGTGCGTTACCTGTGCAACGTCCAGCAGATAGATCTGCAGAAAGAAGCCCAGCGCGCATCCTGTGATCTGATAGGGCGCTCCTCCGACGGCGTAGCACAGCTTGTTGCACACGGACAATCTGTTCCTTTTTTCCGGATGCTGAAAGAGAACGACAAGTTATTAACACCCAAACGTTTGCTAAACGTTCTTGCATAGGAACTGCGGTGAGACCAATTCTGGCTCAATGCGAGAGCCACAATAACCTACTTTTGAGCAGTCTGGTATGCTAAGACCTCTTATGCTCTAGGGTGTTCTGGGCTGGTCCTGCTGATCAATGCCATTCCTACAGCAGTGGCCGGAGGTCTAGCGGCGATCATGAGACCACACCCAACGTGACCATGGTGTACTTATCCGCTTATGTATGGGGTGACTGAAAGGTGACCCTGGACAAGTTTGGCGAGTTCATATCTTAAGAGTAACAACAGTGGTCCATTTTTTTTTAACACCCCGCCCACCACCCCAACCGGGACAGGTGGCCCTCAGGTCTCCTCTGATGTTTAGACACTTTACACTTGAATACTGGAGTTGTGTTTTAGGAACAAACACACACACACACACACACACACACACACACACACACACACACACAAAGCACACCCCCGCGGAAGGTCGTTCAGATCATTACATGTTCGCCATTCAGATTCTGGGACAGTCACAAAATGCCACATATTCCCTGCTTTATAACAGTTAATTATTAAAATGATGCAGGCAAATATTTGATCTTTTCTCTTTCAAGTTAGGATGTCCTCGAAAGGACTGTGACGGAATTGTGGGATCTGTGCCCCGTCCGCTCGGAATACCACACCTCGCTGGCACTCCGGGCTCAAGAACACCGAAATAATTCTTTTTAATCCCTGTAAAAAGCCACATGGCCGCCCTGAAGGACACGCCGGTCACAAATGAGCGTGGTTGAGGGGGGGGTGACAGAATCAAAGTCATTTTGTAGGTGCCCACTGCAGAAGCCACAAGTGGCGTTCATCTACAATCCTACATCATACAAGGCTGGAGTAGTAATGGGAATAAAACGCTCTCTGCAACTACTTGGTAACTGTAATGGAGGCCAGCTTACATTCTGTACTTATTAAACCACTGATATGATATTAATTAATATGAAGCTTATTACAGGTTTTGCTGTGACCGCCTGAAAAGCGGTGCAGCGGTGATGGTGGGAGGGGGAAATACGGAGAAGTGGCGACGGAGGAACGACACGTCGCATAGCGGCGACACCGGCGCCATTCAATTTCGTATTCACTCAGCGACGAACAGACAATTAAGTCACTAAACGTGGAGATATATATGTCATTTATTATCGATGAAATTATTTTTTTTTTTAGAAAAATTAAAACCCCGGTCGTTATAACCGTGGGGCGGCTGATTTCGAACAAAAAAAATTGGGCGAACACGCCCACAGACCCCGAAAACGCTCATATTTTTTAACAAATTGCCCTGTTACATTTTGTCAGGGTAAAAACGACCAATTATCGTAAAATTACAACCGTGCGTACCTTTCGCGCCAGCTTGATGGCGTCCGGGTCGACTAATTTATTCTGCAACAAGCCGGCGTTGGAATACTGCTCGGCGCCTTCTCCTCTCGCCATGCCTCCCGTCTGGTGAAACGCTATCCAAGCCGACCGACGCCGGGTCTCCGGGGCCCAAAAACGCCGCGCGTCTTTTTCTTTCGTCAAAAAAGGAAAGTGATTTTGAATAAAGAGCGTCCGTCGCTACGCGCTTCGCCTTCAAACTGAGAGCCTCCCACACCGGCTCGTAGTAATTACGGCGCGCGTGGCGTCGGCGTCACGTGGCCACGCCCCCCTCGTACGATGCGTCATGGGCGGGGCTTAGATGGGGGCCGCAACCTGGTTTGCGGCGATGAGTCAATTCCATCATTTCCACAATAAACACAAGAGAGCCCGTTTCACAAGAGACTTTTTTTCAGAAAAATATTTACGATGAATGTTCCTTTTATTTCGTTATACCCATTGCCGAAAAGCCCATTTCCTTTTTATGGTAATTGTCAAATGTTAAGAAGCAGACCCAAGACTTTCTTAATTTAGTATTGTTGTTATTTACATTTACATTTACAGCATTTACCAGACGCCCTTATCCAGAGCGACTTACAATCAGTAGTTACAGGGACAGTCCCCCCCTAGAGCAACTTAGGGTTAAGTGTCTTGCTCAGGGACACAATGGTAGTAAGCGGGATTTGAACCTGGGTCTTCTGGTTCATAGGCGAGTGTGTTACCCACTAGGCTACTACCACCCATTTATTAAGTTATTTTGCCTTTTATTGTTAAATATTTGGGGGGTAGTGTTGTTATTTGATTTTTAATTCGTTTGTATTAAAATTGCAATTAAAAACTCCCCAGGGAGCAGTGTATGGGGACGGTGCTTTGCTCAGTGGCACGTCAGTGGCACCTTGGTAGATCGGGATTCGAACCGGCAACCTTCTGATTACAGGGGCTGCTTCCTTAACTGCTAGGCCACCACTGGCCTGGCTGACTGAAGTCTGATTGACTGATATATTCTCCATTCATTCTTTCTTTTTCCTTCGGCTGCTCCCGATAGCCGGTCTGGCTGTCCGCACACTGGAGATGGTAAAAGATTAAGGCCGGATGCCCTTCCTGACGCCTCCCATTTGCCAAGGCATTCACGGTCACGTGCATCTCCAGGGGCTCGGTTATATTCTCCATTCATTGAAAAATGAATAAATCTAATGCATCTAATGCATGTACTTTGCTCATGATGATGGCCAGTAGTAATCATGCACAGTATGGCTTGTTTTGACGGTTTTACCTGGACTGTATTGTACCAGCATGGTGAGATCATGCCTGGCAAGTTCAAAATGTTCTTAATTAAAGTTTAACACACATTTTTTTAATCTGTGAAATAGTGATTTGTGATGAACAACTCACAATGTCCCGACTTGATTGAATTATATTTATGAGAGGTAAGCAAATCAGAACAGAAACCAACTCAGAAACCAAGTCATGAAGCAGGATCTAAATCATAGAACATATCTGAACGAAGAGCCGTGACTCAACAATGCTGGGATTACTGTGGATAATCATGTTTTGTTATGGATGCTGGTTTTTCTGGTTTACCTGCATTCAGCCAGCATGGTTAGACTCTGATATGCAAGTTCAAAATATTTTAATGCATATTTAGTATGGTACACGTTTGTAGGCTACAGCCGCACATATGTGGCCTTTTCTTTTTCTTTTTTTTTCGTGTGACACTTGCCGGTCACCATTAAAAGAAATCAGTACTGGTTTGTTGTCGCTGGTTGGCCGCAGTATGTACAGAAAGTCGAGGCGTGTGGATGCCACGCCACATTTAGCTGTTACCATAACATTTAGGCGCCTCTAAATAGGTGAATGTGTGTAAGCCGGGGTCCTGCGGTCCTCCACGTGGAGGCAGGAGTATTTACTCACACACACAGATAACTTGTGAAAGAGGCCCACCGGCACCAACGCGGCACTCGGCGACCTCCATTTACACAGTCAAGTTCAAACAAGCCATGCCAATCAATGTGTGTCCACACAAGATAGCGGGCCGCTGTAAATATAAACGTATGGGTTATTTACTCTGTTTTTATTTTTTTTTATTTTTTTCATTTCTGAGAAATGTTTATGATCTTCTTCTGTCTGCCGGAAGGCCACAGAGCACATAACGATTTTCCTCAGGATGTGCAATCTCCAAAATGGGATGTCCGGTGAGGACTTGACAGTGCCCCGGAGACAAAGTTGGATCTTCTTGGGACGCAATGTTTAGTTTAGTGTCCCAAGTGAGAAACGATGAAAGAGTTCATTTTTGCATTTACATAAATGGCATTTAGCAGACGCCCTCATACAGAGCGCTTTACAGTCAGTAGTTACAGGGAATGTCCCCCCTTGGAGACACTCAGGGTTACTCTGATCAGCTCTGATCAGCTGACAGTTGACTCGAACACCAAAGTCCCTACTGGGGCCAGGGTGGAAGGAAGGTCTTTCTAGCTCTTTCGTTTCTATAAACCAACAGCAAGACACTGAGCAAAAAATCCAGAGCCATTTTTTTATGGTTAAAGATATGCTGATTTAATCTGGAATCTGGTTGAATTTCTAGTGTTACCATGCTCACAAGAACCTGCTTAGCGAATGCAGCATTACAGCCATAACTTCTTTAAGTTTAAGAACCAGAGTCACTAAAACCAGGAGGACTGGCATGTCTGTAATCTTAGGCAGGACACCCCTTATTTTTAGAACCAGCACTTTTTTATCAGACCATTTCATTTCAAATAATTCTATATAACCCCCCCTCTTCAAGCAAATACTGAAACATACCTGCATGTAAGGACAAATAAGCATTTTGTTAGTATGCTAATTGGCTCTATATGTCAAAAGTCCATCCAGGATTTTGCAGGCGAATATGGGGATTTTTTTATCCAAAATTACTTTCAAAAAAGGCATAAAAGTGCACACATACAAGATAACATGGTGTTTAACTCCATGAAAAGATAGAAAAAAAACGTGAAAAGTCACACGGAATTCGTTCATTGAATTTGCATCAGTTGTCCTTCCCCTAGAGGGACCGGTTGAGTTTCGCAACAATGCTCGCCCACTTCACATTACACCGCAAAAGCTGATGGGATGCTGCTTGGATCAGTGCAGCTTTGTGAACCCGTTCCAAGAACTCAATTAAGCTGCAGACCTCTGGATCTGTAACGAAACCCACCTTCACAGTCTCCCCAACACAAGCATCACGCGGCGGCCCCGGCTTGTCCAAACAGTTTTCCCAGGATGCTCCATTCCCTTCTCAAGCTCCAGTTTCTTTCCACCTGCTCTTTTTTTCAGGCAAAGCTAACAATACCACACCGAGGCCCTTTGTTTTATCTGTTCTGAGGGTGGAGAATGGAGAGAAAGCCGATCTGTGGAGTCATTAGGGTAGAACAGTACGCTTATTGAAATGAAAAAATGTCTCATAGTGTACGCATTACCCTGCTTACACATAAAAGTGTGTATGACTGAATAGGTTCCAGTATCCGTTTACCCATGTTTTAAACTGAATTTGTTTTGTGCAGCAATGCTTAGTAACATGAATCTGAAGGTGAGGAGATACTGTACATCTACATATAAAAGCCAAATTGTTTAATGCATTAATTCATTCAATAATTAATAATAGTAATAATTAAAATTCTTATGTGTGTCAAAAACCCCAAAGTTGTTCAGAAAAAGTAGAAAAAACCTGAAACGTTACATTAATGGACTACATACTAGACAAAAAAAATTGATTTGATCTGACAAAAGTGAAACACACCCACAGCTGAAAAAAGGTGAATGTCCTACAGTAGCCCAGCTGATAGAGAGTCCTGATCGAACCTCCAGAAAAATTTTCCATCCAGCAGGTCACCCCTACAAAGAGGCCTAAAACCAACAGAGACCACATATTGAAGCAAATGTAAGTAAAGAGGGGAAGAAGACAAGACTCTAAGTGCATCTAAAGTAGTGACAATGCATTCATTGCTGCAGCGTTTCTGTGGGGGAAGCCATCATGAATTCTTCCAATTGCCCTTGATCACAAGATTTACTTGGCCAACACTGAGTGGCATTCAGGAGCGCCAGGGTCCGCGAGGAGCAGCGGCCAGTTTCTATACATGGACGCGCGCAGTGGAAAGTCCGGAACACACAGGCCCGTTTGTACGTACACCGTGTTAATGTCCTGCACACGATGCACGCGCCTCCTCCGAGGTACGTTTTCTGCATTCGCACCTTGGCCTGTGCCAGACATCTTGGCTGGGGTTTGCACGTGTGAGCCGGAGCACGAGACAGCGAGACAGAAAAGCATGAGCTCATGTGGCCCAGACCTCATTACAGAGTCCAATCCCAGAAGTGCGGCAGCAGACGCCCAGGCAGTGAGACACACAAACAGCGTGGGAAGAAATGAAGGTGTCATTGTCTACAGGCACACCCACACATTAACACTCGGAATAAAAACAACTAATCACGTGTCAGTTATACAGCCATTTATTATCTCCCATCCCGAGCATCCATGACCATGACAGTGAGATGCAATGGCTGCACAATCCCCGGACCTGAGACCCAGGGGACCGAACCCGCGATGAAATCGCAATTAAAGAAGTCTGGATGAGTACAACAACAGTCAGGAACTGTGTGATTGGCCAACAGGAACCAAGATTTCTAACAGCAAACATAAATTGAAAACCGTTCAAACCAAAAAATGGGTTTGCGTTAAAATTCTATAAATACTTCACAGTGCAATAATCCCTTTTTTTGGACCGAAATAACCTCGTATGTCGCTCACTCTCAAGAATTCATTCACATATTCCACATATATTTGCCGCATAACACAACAAACACATATGATAAGCGCACAGCCGCTATTTGATAAACTCGGCAGACCGGCGTAAAGTCCAGCGGCGGTGTCTATGTGGCAAGGGAGCACAAGTGCAGACACTGTCGGCTGGGTTGGTACAGCCTGCCCTATCGAGGTTCGTGAGCCAGCTCGCTTTGTTTACACTGGTGGTCCAATGGACCTCAGCAGAGGCGTGGCGTGGTTTTGCCGAGGACTGTATGCAATTCTGAGCTGTGTCCTGGTGTATGCTCGCGTATGAATGTAAACGTCTCTCCAAGTGAAACCTTTCAAGCAGTCACCCTGAAGGTGGTTCCTTAAAAAAAAATGCTAAAAGTGAATCTGTATTCTTTTTTTGCTTATTATGATCGACGACATAATTCTATCATGTGCCCTTTAATGCTGGTTCTTTGATCATTTCCAACTATGGTGCCAAGGAAGATGGCCTTTACACGTTATTCAGGGCAAAGGTACCTTGTTTCATCATGCAAATGTTTTATTTATTTTTTTCGTGAGTCAACGTGGCACAAATGGATTCAGTTTGAACATGAACTTGGCTCGGTTGCAGGAGTCGAGTTCTTGAGTGGTTACAGGTTAAAATTCTATACAAAAATGATACACATACATACATAAATCCTGATCTGTGAATTAATCTGGAATAAACAGAAACAGCACTAAATTCTCTACGCACTCCCAGATCCTGTTTCATGCTTAATGATCTTCTGCTATTATAATGCAAGGCTGCTACGTGTTGCAATTCAGATCGTTCCCCATTCTAGGCAGAGCCCACTGTCTTGTGTTTGTGGCTGAAAAATAAAATAAAAAAAAAGGTTGGCATCGGTGAACCTGCCCCCGGCCCACTGAGCCGGAATTCTGGACGCAGCGTTAACTGTCGCAAAAAGGTAGGTGCTTGGCTAAGGCACGGCCCGTAAGCTTCCTCTAAATGCCAATCTATTTTAAACGGTCCGAGCAAGCAGATGCCAGGCATGGCCAGGCGTGCTGTTCCCGTCATACAGTTTCCATTCTGCACCCCCATAACCGCGGACAGTCGCTCATGTGGCGCTGTTGTTATTTTAATATTGTCCTCATGGTCCTCATGGTCCTCGCGTCGGCGGTACACAAACTCAGTTCCAAAAAGGGGCGAGGGGGGCGTTTTCAAGTGATGAAAGTGGGCTAGAATGTACTTGGCAAAGACGGAAGGAAATTACGCAAGGCCCCGCGTCTGTATTCTGGACGGAGATTGGAGGACAAAAAGGGGCAGCAGCGATGAAACAAAAAATAGTTTCCCCATTACCATTTAAAAACATGTCTTACTGGATGAACAGGCAAACGTTTAGTCATTAATTCAGAGTAGTGCACATATAAGGCAGTTAAAGCACTATTACACTAAATTTCTTTAGGAACACAGAGTATTCTTTTTTTTTTTATGAACATGTTTGCTAGAAATGTGAGCACCTGGGGCCATATGGTGACCTTGTGACCACATCATCAAGAGACCTCTGCACTGTATGCTGAATGAAGTCATGCCAGCACCATGTGGCAGCATAACGAAGTGATGAAGGCGGGACTCTGACATTCATAACGTTGCAGTAGGTTTATGAGCACCCCCCCCCCCCCCCCCCCCCCCCACACACACACACACACACACTCCCACACACACACACACACACACACACACACATACACACACACATCCAACACAGCTAGCAAGAGGTTATTTGGCAGTGCTGAAGCTAAAGAGTCTGGAGACACAGAGACTGAGATGTTTGACCTAATTCCCCATGTGTAAAACCTTGAGGGCAGCACCACAACTCTTCACTTCTCGGACATGCGAGGATCTTGCCTGCGTGCTGAAGAACTCTGTGACCCTCACAGCCGTCACTCGGGGGCACTTCTATTTCTGATGTGTGAACATGTTGCTTAAATTACTGGACATGTTTTTTTGTCATGTGTGAGAAAGACCATGAAATGAACTTAAAGATATGAAGAATGCCAAATATCCATGGATAAAATGCATAAAGAATGCATGAAGACATCCATGAAACATCTCATTAAAACCTTAATCCACGTCCAGGAAGTCAGCTAAATTAATATTTAAACACTCAGCTTCCACATAGCACTAAGCAATAATTAATGAGCATTTTTATTGCTTCCACATTACTCGTTCAGAAACAAGTGCTTGATAAGATTATTTTTTTCAAGTCAATCAAGCCAAACCTACACAGCCACTTGCCCTTGTAAGTTAAAAAACGGCTGTGATCTGTTGCCACCAGGACAGGAGGCAACGCAGAAGCAATCTCAGCGGCATCCTGAACTATGATGGGCACAAACACAGAACGACACCCAGGCACGGGTACATGGGGTATCTTTGCTTTTAGGAGAAGGGGAAACCACATGCCCTGAGGAGACTCCTTCCAGATGCATGAGGAGCCAACAAAGAGCGTAACAGAAAAGCCTGTCACTCCGGGTAAAAATCGCTGAAGTTGCTACTAAAGACTCCAGCTTAAGAGGCAAAAGGGTTGGGCCACTAAATCCACACAGGGTTGGTCCATGTGCAGCAACATTCCAGCTTAAGTTTTCTTTTAACAAAAGGAAGAGCCTTAGGAAGAGTTATTGTGTTGTGTTACAATATATATATATACACACACACACACACACACACACACACACACACACACACACAATGATTTACATTGGTAGATTCTCACTGAAGGCATCAAAACTATGAATGAACACATGTGGAGTTATGTACTTAACAAAAAAAGGTTAAATAAGTGAAAACATGTTTTATATTCTAGTTTCTTTGCTCTGATTACTGCTTTGCACACTCTTGGCATTCTCTCGATGAGCTTCAAGATGTCGTCACCTGAAATGGTTCTCCAACAGTCTTGAAGGAGTTCCCAGAGGTGTTTAGCACTTGTTGGCCCCTTTACCTTTACACTCTGCGGTCCAGCTCACCCCAAACCATCTCGATTGGGTTCAGGTCCGGTGACTGTGGATGCCAGGTCTCCACTTTTTGTTAAGTACATAACTCCACATGTGTTCATTCATAGCTTTGATGCCTTCAGTAATAATCTACCAATGTAAATGGTCATGAAAATAAAGACAACACATTGAATGAGAAGGTGTGTCAAAACGTTTGGCCTGTACTGTATATTTGTGCACATAAGCACTTAATGTATAAAATGCTTGGTTAATTTGTGCCATGGACATGCGGATCAGTGTATCGGTCTATTTGCTGCACAAGCAACACTCTCATGCTTTTCTAGCGGAAACGCCCTTTCAGTAAACAAAATCAACTCGGCCTGCCATGGACAATGGAATCTGGCCGACTGAGCAAACAATACACTTAAACATAAATACAATGATTTATAATATTTGCGTGTTATCCATGTGCTTTACTTTCAGACCAAGAACACTTTCACTGTAAAATGATCCTTCAACTGATAACTTGCCATCATGACTGAGGAAATGCAGAAAAAAATTAAATGAATGGATTTACCTATAAACCTGGATTAAAATATCGCCTATACTCAGATCTAGGCTAGATTAAAGCAGAGTTATGTAGACAGCTATGATGAAAAGCATTAGGACTGTTTTTACATGTAAGTGCATATGCTTCGGTATGCAGAAGAGCCCCCAAAGTAACACGCCCCTACAATCTATGGCACAACTTTGGGTCTAATTGTGGGGGTGGGGGGTATTATTGGGCCTTACGGGTATGGAAGCAGACCCGTAATCAGAGGGTTGCTGGTTCTAATCGTCCACTGAGGTTCCACTGAGCAAAGCACCGTCCCCACACACTGCTCCCCGGGCCCCTGTCATGGCTGCCCACTGCTCACCAAGGGTGATGGTTAAAAGCAGACGACGCGTTCCATTGTATCACCGTGTGCTGTGCTGCAGTGTTTCACAATGATAATCACTTCACTTTCACTTTCACTATATTGGCTGGATCTGACTTTTGCAGGGGTCATGACCCCTCCGTGCCCCGTGCTCCGGGCCTTATGGATTGCAGAGCTCCACTTCAGATGTGAAGGGGCGCAGCGCCCCCTGGCGGCCGTGGAGGTTGCGGCAGCCGGAAACTTGTTCAAAGTGCGACAGTTCGCACGCCGAGCGTTACAAAACTCGACGGCGGCGGCGGCGTCTCCTCGATCCGGCCAGATCGACGCGATGATCCTCCTTCTGTGCGGCGCGGCAGCGGTCGCGGTGTACGCCGTGTGCTGCTTCACCGTGCTGCGGCTTCCCAAGTGCCAAAGCCGCGCCAGATTAGACGGGAAAACGGTGGTCGTGACAGGTAAATCATGCGTTCACGCAGCAGAGGGAATTATGACAATAATAAGGGGCACTACTACCCAACCACTACCAATATTATTTGCATGTGCATGATCTATAGAGGAAATACCATACCGATGCATTGTCACATTGATATAATTATGCATGTATGAATTGTGCATGTTCAAGTAGAACAGATATATTTTCCAGCCTTAGTTTTCCAAGCAGCCAGTGTCCTTTCCCCCTTATTAAAAAAAAAAAAAACACCTTCTTGCTACATCCAGTGTCATCGTGAACTTTGCCAGGCTCAGTGCCAGCTGTTCCAGCAGGGCCAGTTGGCACGGGTTCGAGATTCAGGTTCACGTCGCTGTTACTGTACACGCAGGGTCCAACACTGGCATCGGGAAGACCACCGCACTGGACCTGGCCAAGAGGGGAGCCAGAGTAATCCTAGCCTGTCGAGATCAGAAGAGGGCCGAGGCTGCAGTCAGTGACATACGGCGGGTGGGAGAACCGTCTCAGAGAACAAGAATGTTTTATATATATATATATATATATATATATATATATATATATATATATATATATATATATATATATATATATATATATATATATATATAATTACAAATGTATAATTACAATGTATATAATTACATTTACATTTAAGGCATTTGGCAGACGCCCTTATCCAGAGCAACTTACAACGTGTTTTCAAGTTGCCATCGATGAAGTGATCAGTTCTAGTTCATTAGGACCCTCATCTATGAATACAATCTTTTTATTCACTCTTGTTGTAGATTCTGTACACAAGTTAGACAATAAGAAGGTAACAATTTAATCTAAATATTCTCTAAAGAGGAAGGTCTTGAGCTGCCGTTTGAAAATCCTCAGTGACTGAGCTGTTCTGACCTCGAGGGGAAGTTCATTCCACCACCGAGGGGCCAAGACAGAGAAGAGTCTAGATTAGTTGCTGTCATTTCAAACAGCCCATATTTCATATTCTATCAGAACAACTGGCTTGCATTATATACATTAGAAGGATAACATAGTTATTTCCAGAGTGTTCTCTCACTGTTAGATTGAAAGCATGTTTATAAAAAGTCGGACTACTACTGTGTTTCACGATAGGACGGAGAAATAACTCGCACTCAAATTGCCATTCACATTTTTCATTTACAGTCCATCTGGAAATTATTCACAGTGCATCACTTTTTACACATTTTGTTATGTTACAGCCTTATTCCAAAATTGATGAAATATTTTACACACAACAACAATCCATAATGACAATAATGGCAAATGTATTAAAAATAAGTGTTCCCAGCCTTTGTCGAGAAGCTCACCTGTTTCACCTGATCACCCTTGAGATGTTTCTGCAGTTCAATTGGAGTCCACCTGTAGAAATTTGCACATGATTAGGAAATGGCTATATACCGACGCTTCCCATCCCACCTGATGGAGCTAATGGGCAAAACTGGCCAAGGATAGGCGTGCTACGAAGACTTCAGGCTGTAATTGCTGCCAATGGATGCACTGTACATTCACAGCATTTATCTGAGGCCCTTATCCAGAGCGACTTACAACCAGTAGTTACAGGGACAGTGCCCCCCTGGAGACACTCAGGGTTCAGTGTCTTGCTCAGGGACACAATGGTAGTAAGTGGGGTTTAAACGTACGACTTTGTGGTCTTCCCTACTTTTGGAATAGAGCTATATTGTAAGTCAGTGTAGTAAATATGAATTCCCCAAATATGAATTCAGTTCTTACTTGAGTTTAAAAGAGAGTGTTTTGTGGCACATCCCGGGGAAATGCAGACTATTTAATTGTTCCAGAATACAGCTAGCATGAAGCATGAATCAAATTTCAATATTTTAAAAACATTTGTATTTTTTTATTTTTGTCATAAGACAAAGCAGAGCTTACAAAGGACAGCCGAATCAATGTATTGTCTTTGGTTTCATGCCATAATTCAATATTAGATTGTTACATGGTCTATGCAGCCTATGCAGAACTCCTGCTCTCTGGGTTTACTGTCATTTCCACCAGACACTTGAGATCATTCATTTGTAACCATAGCAACAGTGACTCAAAGGGGGAATGTATGTCTAGCCTCTATAAGGGCCAATAAAAACATGTCAGATAAAGGCAAATATTACTGAAATGCAGTGTATAATTACATTTACATTTTCATTTACATTTATGGCATTTGGCAGACTCCCTTATCCAGAGCAACTTACAACGTGTTTTCAAGTTGCCATCGATGAAGTGATCAGTTCTAGTTCATTAGGACCCTCAACTATGAATACAATCTTTTTATTCACTCTTGTTGTAGATTCTGTACATAAGTCAGACAAGAAGAAGGTTACAAGTGAATCTAAATATTCTCTAAATAGGAAGGTCTTGAGCTGCCGTTTGAAAATCCTCAGTGACTGAGCTGTTCTGACCTCGAGGGGAAGTTCATTCCACCACAGAGGGGCCAAGACAGAGAAGAGTCTAGATTAGTTGCTGTCATTTCAAACAGCCCATATTTCATATTCTATCAGAACAACTGGCTTGCATTATATACATTAGAAGGATAACATAGTTATTTCCAGAGTGTTCTCTCACTGTTAGATCGAAAGCATATTTATAAAAAAGTCGGACTACTACTGTGTTTCACGACAGGACGGAGAAATAATTGTTTTTATATTATACTGTATGTCTTCAGGAGAGCGGCAGCAGCGAGGTTGTATACATGCATCTGGATCTGGCCAGTCTGCAGTCCGTACGCTCCTTTGCCGAAACGTTTCTGAAGACGGAGCCCAGGCTGGATATTCTCATCAACAATGCAGGTAACAGAGCCCTGTTACTCTAGTAAAACCATAGATGCTGCTAAAAGAATGAACGGCAATATTTCAGTTAAACAAAGGCATTTAGTGGATTAATGAAAGTGACAGTGACGTGATTGTCATTGTGAAACACTGCAGCGCAGCACATGGTGAAACAACTAAATGTGTCCTCTGCTTTTAACCATCACCCCTGGTGAGCAGTGGGCAGCCATGACATGCACCCCGGGAGCAGTGTGTGGGGACGGTGCTCTGCTCAGTGGCACCTTGGTGGCTCTGGATTCGAACCGGCAACCTTTCAAATACGGGTCCGCTTCCTTATCCACTAAGCCCCATTCTCCACTGAGATCATATCTTTAGAAGAAGTCTTTGGATGTCCTGTAAAGATAAGACCGTCCTTGTTGAGGACAGTGAATCTGTCTCACACAGGCCTAGTGGTGGAGGGCACAACGAAGGACGGCATGGGCATGATCTTCGGAGTCAACCACCTCGGGCACTTCCTGCTGACCCTTCTTCTGCTGGACCGGCTGAAAGAGAGCGGCCCCAGCAGAGTGGTGAATGTGGCCTCCAAGGCCTACGAGGTTGGCAAGATCGATTTCGATTGCCTGAGCACCCACAAGAAGCTGGCGGAGGGCAAATCCAGCCTGTCCCTCTTCTTCCGGTACAGCCACAGCAAACTGTGCAACGTGCTGTTCACCCACGAATTGGCCAAGAGGCTGCAGGGCACGAATGTTACCTGCTACAGTCTGCACCCAGGTCAGTGCCCAAACATATATATATATAAATACACATTTCATATGTCAGGGAGGTAGGGGCCAAGTGGGTAAGACACTTGCCTGTGAACCAGAAGACCATAAAATCACAGGTTCAAACCCCACTTACTACCTTTGTGTCCATGAGTGAGACACTTAATGCTGAGTGTCTCCAGGGGGACTGTCCCTGTAACTAAGGTGCTCAGGAGAAGGGCACCTGATAAGTGCTGTACATATTTAAAATATTTATTTAAAATATTTCCTCTATCCATTCACTAGCCATTCTTCAGTCAAGTCATGGAGTGTCCTAATAATGTGCAACCGTTACCAAGCAACAGACAACCCCCCCCCCCCCCCCCCCCCCCACACACACACACACACACACACACACACACATTCATATTTTAACTGTACAACTTTTCATAAGGTTCAGATAATGGAACTGTTCATTTTATAATCATATATTTTTCCTCACAGGCCCAATCAAGACAGACATCAGCCGTCATAGCAACCTTCTTTGGAAAATGATCTTGTTCCCCATTCTTACACTCTTCTTTGTGGATCCTGTATCTGGTGCCCAGACCACCATCCACTGTGCCCTGCAGGAGGGCATTGAGCCCCACAGCGGGCGCTACTTTGAGAAGTGTGCTGTGAAGGAGGTGAAAGCCCATGGCCGAGACGATGCCGTGGCCAAGAAGCTGTGGGAGCTGAGCGAGAGGCTGTGTAGCCTGGCCTGAGAAATCTGTGCACAAAAAAGAAACGCACATTCTGACTTGAAGGGCTGAATTTTAATGGCGTTCACACTGTTGTATTGTTTTTTTCTAGAATAAACAGACTTAAACAATACAGTACCACTTTTTTTAATGATGCAAAAGTTCTCCACCCGAGTCGTATCACCATTAAAATACAGCCCTGCGAAACATACACCTGGGTTTACAGACTGCCCTTTATGTACTTACACCCGTGTTTACAAGTAATAACAAGTTAAATATAAATCATAATGCAATGACACCAGTAGTTGCAGTTTAGTGTACAATTAATTTGTTTATTAATAAAATATACTTGATCTAAATGTTGATCTTTTATCATTCATAGTACAAGAAATGTTGTTTGGGGAAATATAGGTAGTTTTTGTGTATTAGTGTTATACACAAAAACCCATACACCTGGCATTACAGATAATAATTTCGATATCAATTTTGACTTTTTAATAAATAGCAGAAATGTATCTAAATAAACTTTGATAGTTTAAAATCTAATACAAAAGGTATAGTTAATATGCATAAATATGACAAGAATCTCCTGGATACGTGATTATGCCATTAAATGTAATGAATTAAGAAAATCATACATTCCATTGTTTAATGTTGCTCTCAAATACATTCTATGAAAATACACATGTAATGTGAATATTATCATTACAGCTGCCACGCTTTGTTCAGTAAAAATGCTTTTAACAAAACATAGAAGTGTGTCTTTATTTGTGTCACCACTAGATGGCGCTCGAAAGAAGAAATGTCTAAAGACATTGAGTCTGCAGAGGGTGACAGGGTGGCCCAGCCCCATCACCAACTGGGCCTGTCCTGGCACGAGGTGTTTTTTTTTTTTTTTCGTTTCTGCCAAGACGAACCCCTGTGTGGCGGCGGCAGACTGGAGGCTTTTCGCAGACTCTGGGGTGGGCACCGTCTGCTGCAGTCTGGGCACAGGATTTCACCCCACCTGGCACCGGGGTGGACAGACCGTGAGGTGAAAGATAATTACCCAAAATGCAACCCTTCACTGCACACATGCACAAATCCCCCCCCCTGCCACATGGGCCTAGCAAATTCTAGATTTCACTACTCTTTATTGAAGTCCCTGGAAATTCATGTCAAAAACGTGGTGCCAGTGTTTGATCCTAAAACTCTCCCCACCCTTGGGCATATGTCCATTAAGCTGTAACAGGACCCTTAGCATGTGGTGGATCCCTGTAGCTTGACTGGCGGGTCGAGGTCTCCTCCTGTGGGGACAATGTGGGGCAGCAGGGCTTTGAAGCGTAGGACAGATGAGTGTCTCCAGCTGTCCTTTGTCCACTGGTGTCCTGTTACCACACACACACACACACACAGATAAACCCACTTACATCACCAGAGCACACACAAAGAGATACTTATACACTGTCTCTGATTGTTTCTTATATTCGTTCTAAGCATTATATTTAGATCCATTCAATACCTTCCTCTACATGATGATCTGCTAGATGATCGGCTCAACCAAACAAGAAAAGTTCAAGAACCACAGCTGCTATTTCATCCTGCTTTCACAGACGAACCATTCCTAAGTCACAATGTTATTATTTAATAGTGGACTTAGTTGTTTAGTATGCATTATATTGGCAAATATTTTACATAGACACAAAGCCATCAGTACAGAAATAATTGAAATAGAAAATGTTGCTGTGGTGTCTAAAGCTGTATATTTTTTAGGGTCTTAATTGATTTACAGTTTTTAACCATTAATCGCACATTTAGTGATTCATTAAATCATGATTAATCACAATTAATTATTTTGCCTAAAGCTATAACAAGTGAGACAAGTGAGAAGGAATCTCAAGACTGGGTGCGACGTGGAGATCTGGTCATTCCATAAAATTTACTCTGTCGGTAAATAACTTTAGAGTATGCGTTAAATATTTATGAATCAATTGCCATGAATAATTTTGATAGCCCTAATTTTCATTCAGATTTTGGGCATTTTTGCCCTGTGTAAACAATTAAGCCCAGGCACGTGGTTGCTTGCTGCTCTGCTCTGTTGTGAGTTCATCAATTTGGGGGCCACATCAGAAGGGCTGGTGCCACTGAACCACTGAGTAAAAGTGAGAACGCGTAACAGCTGACTCTCCGGACCCTCAAAGCCTCTTTGTCTCGGTTCTGGCGCGAGTTGAGCGCTGTAATGCGCCGATACGGCCACTTTGGACCAAAGCACTTTAGCATGATTATGCCGGGCATGTGGCTCTTTTTTTGTGTGTGCTTCTGAAGCATTTCAGCAGTATTACTGCAGCCCTTTTGGCCATGAGCCCATTTCCTTTAGCCCTACACCACACCACCGTCAGTCTCACCCGCTGCACAGCTGCCCTCTCCGGACAAAAGTCCATTCATCTAAAGTGATCCTCAGTTTGCGCAAGCTCTGGACGGACTCTCCTGTTGCTCGCGCAGATGGCCAGGCGGGAAAAGCGTTCCAAAGTCGAAAAATGAATGAAAAGTGTTGGGACGCATTAGATTAAATAAGATTCATGAGCAGAGATCGAATCAGACATGGTTCGGAGAGAGAGAGGTGGCGTGAGCAGCTCCGCAGATGGACAGAAGGAGCCTCATCTCCCCCTGGTGCCGCTGAGTGATGCATCGACCAGGCGCAGGGTGATGAACGAGCAGCGGCCTGTCCGACGGACTGACGAATGAGGGAGAGGGTGGGGTGGGGCTGCGGGGGCCGTGAGGAGGTTTCGCAGAGGCCACGGGGGTGCAGCTCGATCAATCACGACGATTGACAGATACTGATCCGGGGGTTTAAGGCGTGGCTCTCGGGGTGGGCTGGGCTCCTTGAGAGTAAACTGGACCTGGGGGGGTAGAGGGATGCAGCGGTCAGAGACCTGGGCCCACGGCACGGCTGCGTGTGGAGGGGTTAATTCATGAGGGCGCTGACTCTGCATTTCCACATCGGCATCCCCCTCCCGTCGTGCATGGGGGGTGCACGTCAGTTGAAGAGAAATACTGTCCCTCTGCCCTATCAGATCGCCGGGCTGAAGAGTGTGTGGATTTACTGCCCTCTGGTTGTGGTGTGGATATCTCTCAGATGAACTAAACCCTAAAACCGTACTCGTGCGCGCAGCTACTTGCTCCTTGATTCATGTGCCAAAGAAATAGTGGAAAAAGGTGGAAAGTCTGGCAAACTCACGCGGCCGCCGTGCCGCATGGATATTCATTAGAGGGCACTGGCTGATGTAATCCATTATTGCCTATTGAGGGTAATCAGTTAATATTGACCTGTGATGTTTGCGGTCTTCGCCTGGTATTGGTCCTGAAAGATTGGTTTTCCTTTAGCGGCTCTTTCAGTGAGCCAATAACCAATAGTCGTTATTCAGACAATGACTTAGACAAAGCTACTTTGGCTGAGTTGCAAGCATGGCTATTTTGGTGGGAGGGGGGATGCCGCTCATGCTCAACAGGGATTCTACATAGCAGGTCCAGCTCAATGGGACTAGACTGGTTCACAAGAAATATGCACAAGAATACAATACCATTCAAAAGTTCGGATGCACCTACATTTCCATTTACAGCATTTATCAGACGCCCTTATCCAGAGCGACTTACAATCAGTATTTACAGGGACAGTCTCCCCTGGAGCAATTTAGGGTTAAGTGTCTTGCTCAGGGACACAATGGTAGTAAGTGGGATTTGAACCTTTGTCTTCTGGTTCACAGGCAAGTGTGTTACCCACTACGCTACTACCACCTACTCTGTGGCAGTTACGAAGATGAAGATGGAGCCATTTTGAAGAATCCAACAAAAGAAACATATTTAGTATTTTTCTATCAGGAGAAAGTGAAGAATGTTTGATGAATCTGTTTTTCCAGGGTCGCCTCTTTTTACCTTCATGGTCACTATTGTCAGTATCAAAAGCCACTTGATGAGATGCTCATCAACATGAGTGAATGATAAGAAAGTGTTCAGGCCTGTTGGAAACCGTCCCACTTAAGGCGGCTGAGAGAAGCCAAGAGTGTGAAAAGCTCCCATCACAGCAAAAGCTCCCAGTTTTTTGAGGGATGCAAATGTTAAACTTTTTGGCTTGGTTGCTATATTTTTTGTTTATTACATAACTTCACATATGCTATTTCGTAGTTCTGTATCTCCAGTTTTATACTGTAAAAAGGCCCATAAATGAGTAGGTGTGTCTGAAACTTTGACTGGTAGCTTCATTTATTTATTAGGAATGTCCTGATTCAATCTCAAGTACTGGATGGGGGTCCCGTTCAAGGCATAATTGATTCCCAATCGCTGTAGTTCTGCATCAGCCATGCCTAAATTTGGTTCCCCTAAAGAATTGTGGTAGGACCATGCCAACATGTCTGCTGTGTGGAAATATTTAAGAGGAGGCCGTTCAGCAGCATCTTGTAAAGTCAGCAATTCTCTCGTTTTGCAGTGCCATAGTAACAGAGCTTCATTCAGTAGCGCCAATTCGATTAGACACTATTTTCCAACAGGAAACAGAAAACTTTCAATTGTATTGGATCTGTATCAGGGAGAAACATCCCTAATATACATATTTTTATTCAGTTCGCAGGCATTTTCAGGTATTCATTTAGGAGCTCGGCAGTGCATGCAGTATCTAGAGTTTTAGTAAGTCGCTGACCATAGATCCACGATGTCCATCGTGCCAGCAATAGTACATAAGAAGCACATTTTTTCACTGTCTATGCTATATATCAGACATGAAGTATTTTCTGCATTGTTGGTTATGGGGACCTCATTCGTGATCTGTCTTCAAAAAATTGTGAGTTGCAAACCTTGCCGAGGACAAAATCTCGACTTTCCCCCCCCGATGTGATGTTTTCTCACTCTCGTTGACGTCTCTTGTGACGCTCCGTGCCAGGCGCGTGAATGAATATTCAGGCCTGCGGAGGAACAGTCAGACTCTAATTTTGTGTTTTGGATGTTTTTGCGAGGCTTACTGACTAAAACAGCGTTAAACGGAAGCAGGAGGTCTTCTGCAGCCCTTCCCCCTCCCTTCTCCCCACACTCCCTTTGCACATTTACAGTGTGTCTGGTCGACTTCGAAGTGGCTGATCAGCATTTTGCACAATTGGCGGAATCGACGTTCAGGGCACACTTACCGCCTCTCACTGCGTTCCTGGAAGAAGCGCGATAAATGATCACCCTGAAGGGTCTCAGGGGGGTTACTGGCACGCCTTCTCCCTTCCCAGGATGTCCAGAGGAGCCAGTGACCCAAGCGCACCCCTCACCCAACCCTACTGTCACCCCGCCCTCTGGCCTTCTTTTCTACACTCTTGCATCACAAAGGCACCAGTGTCCCTCCTCAGTGCCAAAAGAGTGTCCTCTCATTTCAGTCTGGGCCAGATTAAATCTTTAAGGGTCTGTGGGTGTAGCAGGGGTGTCATGGATGTGGGCCTTGCGTTCTGAAGAGGGCCAGTGATGTGTGTTAGTATGTGTGTGTGTGTGGTGGGGTGGGTTTGGTTTCTTGGTCAGATCAATGCATGCGCGAGGAGCATTCCCAGAATGACTTGAATTCCTGTAGAGTTGCCCTCCTGCTTCTTCGGCTCCGCCTCCTCCTCTGGTGGCTTCCCAGTGTGACCTATCTCCTCTGGGGTGAATGAGTGGCAATGTGCTAATGTGCCCTGCTTGACTTCTCTCAAAAGCTGCCCTTGCCCTCTGGTCCTCAGTTCTCCAGCAACATATGCTGCTGCGGAGGACAATGAGGGTGGCTCTCGGAGAGTCTTTGAGAGAGTGTCTTCAACTGTCTTCAGCTTCACTTAACCTGCATGAGTTGGGCCGTAAAAGACAGTATTGTTAGTGTTAACCATTGTGAGCTCCATTGATACGAACTGTTAAAGGGAAAAAAAAAACAATTGCATGGACTTATGGAGCAGGGGAGGAGAGAAGGGATGAGGATGATGAGCCCTTCTGCTGTTTTATGGCACCAAAGGTCTCTCCTTTTCTCTTTGGCGGCTAATGAATATCTCATGATGGTAGCAGATTGCAGGGTGGATCCAAATATTGAGATTGTCACTTATGAAGAGCAAAGACAAAAAAAATTACACAATGCAAGGCAGAATAACTGCCAAGTGACACCCAAGGAGTTATTCATGAGCTTAATTCATGGTCCCGAGGGACTCCCAAAAAGACATTGTCATGAATGTTAAGCCCAAGCAAAAACTTTTCCCTGACATGCTGAACCAATGTCTGTGGTTAAGCTGACCGCCATGGCTACAATTAACCGAAATTAAGAACCATTATGGTCAAGATTTCATCGCTGCCTTGTCTGTTGTCACAGATTTTTTGTTGTAATCCTGTAGCTGGTGTGTCAATATAGTGAAGCAATAACCGTTTTAACAAATATTAGTGAGACAGAGACCTTGAGGTACAAGGATTTTACAGATTTAACGGGAAAAAAATGATAAACCTTGATAAATACACCCAACATCCAATAAATAATTTTTTTTGCGAGAATAATCATCATAAAGCAATGTAACACCAGACTAGTCTTTAAAATGGGGGAGTAAGTTGGGAGCAACCAGTTATCTGTTAAATTAGACAGTAACACTCTTGTTACTAGTATTGTGACATAAACTCTTTTCATTCCTGGTTTTTTTTGTTCTTGTGTGTTTCACATTTCACATTTTTCTGAAAGTTAGCAGCTACCAATGTATGACATGTCATAATCCGTGAATGACTTAATGGGGCGCAGAGACCTATTAATGTCATTTTGTGTGCGGTTTAAGTAAAAACGGTATATTTTGCTGCACATTGAAACTGTTATTGAAAAATGCTACATTAGAATGCGATTTGGTAAATGGGGCAGGAAAACATGTGAAAGGTCCTTTTTTAACCCTTCAGTGGAGGAGGCAGTGGTTCAGTGACCATGCTGGTGGCAGACGAATGCAAAATGCTCACGTGAGATCATGGTCAGACATTGTTGACAGTAGACGTTAAGCTGAGGGTGTTGACTGCACAGCCGCCCTGGGCTTACGTTCTCTGCATCGGTTCCTTGTCATTGTCCTCTGTGTTGACGCTGCGGCCGCTCCGCCTTTGATGTGTTCGCGCAGCCCCGGCCTGCAGGTCGATCTGGGTCATCTCAAGCCCTCCTGGCTCAACGGCAGCTTTTGTGTTGGATCGGTAATCCTGATCTTGACCAGATACTGGGCCAGAATGTGTAGCCTCTCTGTCAACGGCCGTCACATTCCATCACGCCTTTGTTGAAAGGCCTCACCATTGGTGGACTGAAAGGATATGTATTGTTCGCTCGGTCTCCCAGGAAACAGCAGTTTGGAGTTCAGATCGGAGACTGTGCGAAACGAATAGGGGAGTGTGGGTCATGCAGGAACAGCATGAGAGAAAAAAACTAATAGAAAACTGGCTTCACTTCACTTGCTTTGATTGGCACCGGTAGCTTGTACTTTTTTGACACAGACCCGCCTGAGGGGCCAAAAAACACCCCCTAGATTTGGCACATCAGCAATTTCCTACAGCATTCTAATAACATGAAAGCAGTGAGTCCTTTTCTTATTTCCCCATTCTCATTTCCACGTCCTTGATGGTTCATGACACAGAGAAAGTCAGTGAATGCACCAGCATCTCTCTCCCACTTTGATGCCCTTTACCATGACACGACTGTCACCAGCCCCCATCAATTTCAGGATCTGGAAACTTGACCAAACTCTCCCTCCACAGAAATGACTATTTGGGTGGCTTGGGTTCATCTCAGTTATGGAATCAAAACAAACGTGTATTCAGGGATGTGTGTGTGTGTGTGTGTGTGTGTGTGTCCCTTGGGACCATTTGGAACACTGGTGACATAATGGCTGTCCGTGTCGGACCACACGCTGTGTGTGTATGTCTATGCCCATGCCTGTCTGTGTATGGTGGGCTGGCCGAATGAATGAGAGGGAGACTGCAGAGCCAGCAGATGCTCACAGTTGAGCTGTTATGAATAAAAGGGGACCAATGTGGAGGTGGGGGACAGACACACTGGCAGAGGGGCTTTGGGTTGGACTTCCTACTGTACAATCCCCCCAGTCCCACTGCGAACAGACCACAGAGCCACCCAAATCCAGCTGGGCCCTGCTCCCCAGGACCTAATCTGAGCACACACATACTCAGACACATGCCCAAACACACTCCCTAAAACCATTTTGGAGAGTTTCTCCAAACGTTGCTGTTTTTATGTGAGACACATTTCAACATTTTCCATTTTTGACATAAAGGACACATTTTCTGATTTGACATGTTTTCTGATTTGTAAACGGGGAAGAAAATGTATAAAGGTCCCCTGACATTAATGTCACTCTTACTGTCCCCTTATACTGTATCTGAGGTCTCTTTCCGAAATTCAGCCTTGGTGCAGAATCACAGCGACTTTTATCCAGTCCCACAATGAGACCTCCCCAGGACACGTTTTGGTGTCTGTATGAGCAGGAGAGTGGACTACAGAAGTGAGGGGGCATTTGCGAAAATGACGTCATCAACGCCATTCACCAACCACAATGTTTGGCGCAGACAGGAAGTAGTGTCAGCGTTTTTACAGAAAAAATCAAATTAACCCACTGGTTCTTCAGAGTCTCACGTGACGGAACTAAAAAATACATTTGTGCTCATTTTTACATCCAATCACAGAGCAACTGCAATATTTCACATGTTTGGAAGCCATGCCGGTCGGTGGTGATAATGTTGGGAAAAAGGGGGTGGTAGTGGCCTAGTGGGTCAGACACTCACCAGAAGACCCAGGTTCAAACCCCACTACTACCAAGACACTTAACCCTGACACTTAACCCTGTCACTACATATTGTAAGGCGCTCTAGATAATGGCGTCTGATAAATGTCATTAATGTACATGTAAATTCTCTGTGTGGAGAAAGCATGAGAAGGGGAGGTTGATGACATAATGGGACAAATTCCAGATCCGACTGTCTGAGCTACCGCCAAAGCACTCTTTACACCTACCAGCATTTCTAGCCACTGCTGAACCATAGACAGGAACTCGTATTAATGTTAAAATATATCACAAAGTGAAATTTTCATGATAGGGAACCTTTAAATTAATATCAAACTTTCATTATGCACATGATTTTTCACTATTACAATCGTATAAACCTTTGTTGAAAAGTTTTTCTATGTCCAAAAAAACTTACAACTAAAGGTAGCTCAAAAGAAATATATTTATAGGATTAAAAGAAAAAAGCTTGACATAAATGACTACATAAATTGCAAATATGCAGTGGTAGATATAACACAAATGGTTTTGACATATATGAGTGATGGACTTGAAGTAGTTGAAGTGTAACGATAAGCATTTGAGCATTTTGTTCCAACATCCTCTTCCTTCCACAGTACCAGTGTCACCCATTCATCTGCAAACCAGCACCTCTGACTGCTCATATCGCCCAAGCGCATCCATGTGTGCTGGGAGGGGTATTTAAATGTAAATGGTACTTCTGTTCTGCTTTCTGAACACAAAAGCAAATGCCTGGATACAGAAGAGATGTGTTTGGGGGGGTGGGGTTGCACCACACTGTGAATGAGTGGGCTGCAGAGATGCATAGAAACCACACTCGACATCCTTCGGAACATCTGTTTTAGATTAATATAGTATAGTGATATATAGAAATGTGGGAAATGTCAAAGTTGTGGGTATTTCACATTTAGAAGGAATTAAAATAGTGTGAATTTATCTTCACGTACACATGCAACTGGTCTGTTGTTGTACTTGCACACACTTACCACTAGGGGTCTCTGCGTAATAAAACTGAATACTAGACGTTGAACAAAAGCTGTATGTTCCTCAAAATTTCTCTTTCCAAATAAAGAGAGACACATTGTAATATGGGAAGCCCACACACTACCGTTTTTTTTTTTTTTTATCTTTTGGGATCCCATCCAAGCCAGAAGTAGAATGCAAATCTGCTAAATGACAGGGAAAACAAATTCAGTTGGCAGGTGGTGACTGGACAGACAGAACAGGAACCTCAGACAGCGGTGCGATGGCTTCTGCATCCAGGCCGGTGAAGGCAAGAAGGGCACAAATAAAACACGTGGCGCACAAAAGCACACTTAACATGCACGCATCGCACAACAACACACGCTCTCCCTCTCCCCCTCTCTCCCAGTCTCGCTTGCTCACTCTCACTCTTATTCTTTTAAGACACGCATTCACATTGACTGAGCACAGGGCTACACTCTGTATACACACTGGTTACAGGGGGAAGTGGTCGATTCACCTCAGATGTCACCTGTAAGGAGAACTTCCACATATCTTACTTCCACATAAGTCCTAGGGAAGTTTGCCTGCAACCACCAAAACGTTCAAAGTTTAGAATAAAAAAAGTAATACACTGAAAGAACAGGACCGACTGTCTGGAGCGAGACCAATTTGCTTATGAGGAAGATGGAAATGTTTCTATTTTTTTTTTTGATGGGAAATTAATGCTGTTGTTTATTTTTCTCCTGTCACGCACTACATCAATGGGGCATAATTATTGATTATCATAATACCTGCGAAAATAACATGTTTTATGAGTACATTATTGTGCGCTCTCATCTGGCATCCTGGAGAGTACAAATTTGAAAGTGGCTAGAAACAATGTGAGTTCTTGCTTGGTTCCTCTGCACAATAAAACAACAAAAGCTGCCATTCTCCTCATTGCCAGATAGTAGTTATGAGACCTTCTGTTGCTGTGAAATGCATTTTTTAGCACAAATCGCTCCAGCTCTCGGCACCAGTTTGTCTTTTGTGGAGGTTTGCCTATCCATCTTTCTCTCTCTCGCGCTCTCTCTCTCTCACACACACATATCTCGGCCTCTGCCGCCTGTCATTTCTTCCCCCTCTTTCTTTCTCTCCCTCCCTGCCACTCACGGGTTAGCTGCCAAGATGCGGCTCGCAACAAGTACAAGCCGTACCCGGAGCAGAGCTGAGCTGACACCCCGTCCTCGGCCGGCTGACTCGCGCAAGACCGCTATAAAAACCTGAAGGGGGGGCGGTGATTAACGAGCACCTGCCAATCAGGCCCCGCCGGCGGTGCGGGCGCGGCCACGTGACCCCCCGAGCTCACATTGCAGAGAGCCGGTCAATACACGACAACTGGGGTACGACACAGTACAACATGTGACAAAAGTCTTTCTATGCAAATTTGAATAATATTATAATAACAATACTTCAAAACACATATAAAATGCCAACAACTGACATAAGCCTACATTGCAGGGAATACGTCTATTCATACTTGAAATATAGGAGAATGTCATCCCCTGTTTCTGATACGAGCTTTGTCTCACCATCGTGGCGTTGCCACGGGAACCAGTGTCTTGTTTTTGTTCCTGTTCTTATCCTGGTCGGGCGTCAGTGGTGAGGCCCCCGCCTCTGCAAAGTGACTGATCAGCACAATGATGCTGCTGCTGCTGCAGAGGGCCTTTTACACACACACACACACACACACACACACACACACACACACACACACACACAGAATTTAGAGGCCACCCACCTTTGAGTACTCTTCATTTACATAGAGACACTGCAGGAACCGTGTGCCCTCTGATTGGTCCGACATCTTTCAAAATGTGGCCAATGGAATACACCCGTCCCATCATGCACCCCCCAATAACCTGTCATGAAAGAGAAAAATGGAGACGTGTTAGGTCACGCTCACCTAGCCTTACGCAAAGAAATGTATTTATATTCTAATGTAATAAGAGAAGCAAAAAGGCTGCAAATCTATTCCCCGTTATCTGTTCCAGTTCTGTGGCTAAATCCTAATTAAAACAAGCATTGTTTTATTTTAATATGCCGTTCTCTCAGGCTTCCTCAGCCAGGATGTGTCCCACGCGCCTCACCAGGTTTCTGCAGGTGCAGGGTCTATACAGCTCAGGGCAGAAAAGCTATATGACACCCCATGCTGCCTTAGCGCATCACAAAGGGCTCCAGTCATAATGAGGCAAACCGCTTCTCCTTAGGACTATTAGAGCACAAATCAAAATATTCATACGCAGCTTGTACGCAGCTATTAGGCTGTTCATTGCACAATAACTGAAAATAATATTGTGGAACTCTTGTTATCCTTTGCTGACCTCTGACCTTTTCCAAGCCCATCACTTTGCACAATTGCTCATTGCTATTTTGCACAACATTGCTGTACTGTACTGCAGCATTTGTATACTGTAAATATTTTTGTGATGTTGCACTGTCACATATTGGCTGTGATCGTGGCTGCATAGAATCAAAATTTGAAATCTAAGATGAACTGTAACTTTCATGAATCCAGGACTACATCTCACTGGGTAGAAAAAAGCAATGCCACACTCATCCTTCTGCTTGAACAATCATATGGTGGCAAGAAGCATGGACTTTGAGTGAGGCTGCTAAAATACATTGAGGAGGAGAGGTGCATTCCTTCTGTATCTATATCACACTGCAGATAGCCAATGATAGAAAGGGATTTTTTTGATGATAAGGATTTAGTAAAAGTGATTAATTGTCACATGTGACACACCACAGCACATCCCCCAGTGCACACTGTCAAATGTGGCCGATCTTCTTTTTCCTTTTAAACCCATCCCTTGAGGGAGAAGCTGGCTATGAATGGTGCGGGGTAGCGGTGTGTGGGGATGGTATTTTGCTCACGTGGACCTCAGTGGCACCTTGGCAGGTCTGGATTTGAACCCGCAACCTATACTTGGTACTATGTGTGTACATGTGGCGTGAATGTGTATTTTTGACATTAAAGCAGCCCTTGATCGTGTGAGAATTTAGGAGTGCAAAAGCAGGTTATTTGTTGCTGAAATGTGACAGAAGTGGGAGCTCGGCGCTGAGAAGATTCTAGGGGTGCTGGGGGCGACCTTGACCTTCTCGTTGCCTCTCCTGGTTTAACCTCTGCTCCAGCAGCCTCCTTTTCAGCATGCACCAGCTGGCACATCAGCCTGCTCGTCCACCTGTCTGCTCTTTACTGTCAGGAAACCGGCTGCAGACAAGTCATCAGTGCCGACTCCCCACAGCACAGCCTTCGCAAATGGCTTTCTTGCAGTTAAGGAGCCAACCAGATTGCGTAAATTAATGCGGTGTAGTGCAGTGAAGGGACTACATGCTTGGTGCTCGCAAATTCACAACTTCTTTCATGTCTGGTGCTTTAAAAAGTACTGCTTCTTCACAACCTTAGTTTGATGGGTTTTTTTTTTATTTGTTCTCTGCACCTTTGCGCTTATTTTACAGGACACTCAACGCAATATAATTTCTTACCATTATCCAAAGGCCTGGAGGTTAGAAGGTTAATTGGCAATGCTATATTGGCACTGGCACATCTGTCAGGGGTTGTTCCTGACTTTCGCCTGGGGGTGGATGTGAAATGCTGACGCTTCCCATGACTGACCAATGCCTGGATGGATGTTTTGAAGTCACTGGCCTGGGCATGAACCATCTAAATTTGCCAGGCCAATGTGATTAATCAAACCGTGTGTGTCTGTGATAACGTTAAGTGATAGAGTTACAGTGTGCCTTGGAAACCAACACCCAGATAGCCCCAACCTCACACATTCACAAGATTCCTGAGAGCCTGTGATGTGTGAGATGTCTGGGAGCATCAAAAGGAAAACTCTTTCCATTCAGAAAATCTTGGACATTGGTACTTTTTGAGTACTTTGAAAGAAACCAAGTTTTTAGATCACCTCAAATGTCCCCTTCCCACCATTTTTAGTTGATGCTACATGCAGCGTTGAGGGCAGACTTCTTAATTAGCACTTCCAGTGCAATAACAGAGTGTTAATCTTGCTGGGCCCCTGCCACTGTGAAGAGGACGTCTGCCATTGTCCTCCAGAGTCACTGAGACAGCAGCTAGCATCTCCTCCGGTCCTCCCCTTTCCTCATCCAAAAGGGAATTAGGGGCCGCTAATAGCTCCCGGCCAGCTCCCAGACACTTTCCTTGTTCCCCATTTACCTCACTGTACAAGGTTCTTTTGGAGCATGACTGGGTCTGCTGCTGCGCACCTTCTGGAAATGTACACCTCATGTGTGAGACAAAAACAGGAACAGCTTGAATCAATGCATTATGCATACCATGCCAGGTCTTTGGGGACTGACGGTGCATTGCAGGCATGTTGTAGCTAGGGCATGTTTTAACTCATTCATAGTGTCAGTGCCAAGTCCACTGATATGTTTCCGACAGCATTATTTTGGGGACAAGATAAGCAGGAACATTTCGTAGGAATTACGCAAATCTCACGGCAATCTACATTACCTGTTTACATACATATCAAAAGAAATAAAACAGATCTAATCTAATTTAGTGAGGTGCTTTGCAAAGAATGATTCGAAACAATTTCGGGAAGATCTGAGGGGAGGCAGAAAGGGGTTTTGTATAATAAATGACATTATGTCAGGAGTCACAATCACACAATGAATTTCAGTATATCCTTGATTCACACCGTTGACCAACACAGCTTCAGTTGTACACAAAGAGATAGCAAAAAAAAAAAAGCTGGAAAAAAAAAAAAAGAGTGTGGGATGTGAATGTGTGTGTGCATGGGGGTGGGTGGGTGGGGGGGTTCATATATTGGCTTCTCCGAGGATCTCTCCTCTCTCCTTTTGTTCCGTATGAGGTCAAGATCTTAGTCTGGGATGAAAGTGTTTGCATGAAGGCAAATGTTCAATGATTTCATATTCGATTCTTGAGTCATCCATTAGTGATACAGGTCTAGGATGGATGAGGTTAATTGATCTGTCACTCACTCTAACTTGCTCACTTTAAAGGCAATCTTTGAAGCACTATCAATGAATCAATGAATACCGGGATAATGCAAAGTATGAATATGTCAACAATGATAAATAAGCACTCCTGCGCCAGTTGGAATAAATCATTTTTACAGTCATTTACATTTACAGCATTTATCAGTCATGGCTTGTCTTATTTTTTTCCAGGGCATTTTAAATCACTGATAAAACTTGCAAGACGTGATGAAACTGCTTTGTATTTTATCACTTCATTTATTTATTAGTCTTCTTTATGTGTGCGCCTGTGCACGTATGAATCAGAAGATGTGCTTGGGTGTGCCACAAAAACGCAAAGGGAAGTCAGATCAAGCGTCACTTCGTGTTAGATATTGCGCACTCGTACATCATTTGACAGCTCAAAAAAAACATCAGGAAGAATAGTTTTTTTTATTTTTTTTTAATCAATAATCTAATGCATCACAGCAAGTCCACACCGAAAGCTGGAGCATGAACTGCTGCCGCGCTCCTCGCAGGAGTCCTGCGCCTTTAAACGGGGGGCGTGGCCCGGCGCCTAACCCCCGCCCCTCATGCAAATGAGGAACTCCCGTTCTCGGATCATATAGTGCCGTGCCCGTTTTAAGAGTTCACAGCGAGAGCAAACCGCGTCTCGGCCGGCCAATGAGTTCAAGTCCCGCTCCCTACACGGCGCGGCCAGAAGACCATTAATTCGGCCGCGGGATTCTTCTCGTCTTCTTCCGCCCCCTGCAACTAGAAGCGTCAACGCATCTTATACTTTTCTGCACGCGGAAAGGGGAAAAAAAATACATTTTCAACAGAGAACTTTTTTTTTTTTTTATTCACATTTTTCTTGGTGGATTTAATTTTTTTTTTTACGCCGGTAAATTATCGGCCGGTGGATTTGCCCCCACCCCCCTTCAATGCATCGCAGGATACTTTCAGCTGCCCGTCGAGCGGTGAGTATTCCGCACTTACGCAAACTTTACCTCACGTGCTAAGCTAACCGCTGCCCGGTTAATAACGCGACGCGCCCGGTTAATAACGCGCTGGACGGAGAGGTTTGGGGTACAGTTGTCACGGCGCGGTCTTATGTAATATAACCACGTTGCGAAACTTGGGTGTTTTTAAAAAAAAAAAAAAAAAAAAAAAAAAAGCTCAGCCCCCTGCTCCGAATTTCCCCGTTTGGAGGTAATTATCGGTGATGACCTGCTCAATTAACAAAGGTCGAGGTCACGACCTGAACGCTGCTCGTTCACTTTCAAGGTTGCTACTTTTATTCTCCTTTTAGTTTTAAATGCATGCGAATGGGTCGTAATTACCTGCCTTTCCTCTCCTGCCCGTAGAACAGGGACTAGTTGTGGAAGACGCCGCCAATGCCGGGCATCAGTTCCGCCGCGCCGCGCTATGAGAGCTGGGAGATGGAGCTCGACCACTCCCAGCACTATTTCTACGACGACCACAGCCCCGACGAGGACTTCTTCAAGTCCACCGCACCCAGCGAGGACATCTGGAAGAAATTCGAGCTGGTGCCGACCCCACCCATGTCGCCTGTCAGGACGCTGGAGGGTGCCGCCGGGGCGCTGTACCCGTCGCTGGGGGACAGGCTGGAATGGGTGTCCCAGTTCCTGGGCCAGGACGACGAGCAGGAGGGGCCGTGCAAGCTCAGCGCCGAGGAGACGCTGGGGAATTTAAGCTCCATCATCATCCAGGACTGCATGTGGAGCGGCTTCTCTGCCAGCCAGCAGCTGGAGAAAGTTGTCGGCGAGAGGCTGTCCTGCCCCTCCGGCCAGACCAAGCTGCCGTCCCAGGCAGGCAAGGCGCACTGCGCCCCTGCAGACGTGCCCGCCCTCAGCGGCCTGGCGACGGATTGCGTGGACCCGGCGGCGGTCCTCACCTTCCCCCTGAGCAGCAGCTGCAAGAAGCAGGTGTCGTCGGGGTCCGAGTCCCACACGGACTCGTCTGGTGAGCCTTTTCCAGCGCATGTCTAATCCTGGTGGTTGTAGGGTGCCGCTTCTGTGATGGTCGCCGTCAGTAATACGTTCGTGACCTGAGACGCACCGAGGTGCAGTTGGAATGGAAACATGCGGTCTATACATCCGTCGTCGTATTACTGAAGCTTGGTTACTTAGACGGGGGACAAAGTTGGTTGCATTTTATTTGGGTCACGTCGCTCCTGTTTAATAGATGTGGAACGCTGCGGCGTGAACTTGCTGCATGCGGCGCCCGTTTGCGGCGCAGGAATGCACGACGCTGCGAACTGTTGCAGGTTACTAGGGGGCGGGGCCCTCGGGATGATTGGCTCTCGCGTCCACCAGTGGAACGCGGGGAAGCCTCTGCCGCGGGTTCAGATTAGCCCACGGCGCTGACTGGTGAATTGTCCCCGGGGGGGGGGGGACAATAGGGGGCTTTAGGCGCAGCTTGATACTTTTCTTCATTAAGTCCACATGGTCGGGGACAATGGTGTAATGATGCCTGTGGAGATTTTCGCGCACACGCACAAAAATTGGATCATAAAAGGACTTTGGTGCAGGGAGACACGTAAGGAACCTTACATTACTGTAGCTCAATAAAAGCTCCATTCCATTTTTCATTAACATACATATTAACATTTCTAAAGGCACCAACACCTTTTTGAAATGTGCATTTTGAAGGATTTATTTATTTATTTATTTATTTTAATATGACAGCTGGAATGCCTTGTTCTGCCCCGAATGTTGGAATAAGACCAGGCCTGTGACTTGCCAGAGTAAAACACTGTTTACCAGGGAGACAGTCGCTTGGCTGGAATTAAAGGGGTTCTGCGAAGCAGTTAAAAAGTCGTATAAAGGCCTTTAATTTGTCAGAGGGGCAGAGCGCGGCGCTCTGTTACTGGAGCGGAGTTTAACAGTGCAAAAAGAAAAGTTTGCCTCGCAGCGCTTGGAATAAGAGGACGTTAAAGCCTTTTTCAGTGGAGCGTGATTGTACTGTGTGCCATTGTCCGTTTGCCAGAGAATACTGGATACTGTACACAGAACCGTGGAAAAGAAGAGCATTGATTTAGCCATGTGCTCTAATTAGGCAATTCTAGATTAAAACGTTGATCTGTAATGTCATGTTTTAACAGTGTTTTGCACAAAGAACATGCAATACAATTATAATTCTGTATGCAAAGTGTTTAATTCTTAAACACTGACTCCTGTGGTTTCTTTGTAGATGACGAGGAGATTGACGTGGTCACTGTGGAACACAAGCAAAACAAGGCGCGGCTGGTGAGCGGCCGCAAGCCGGTGACCATCACCGTCCGGGCGGACCCCTACGACCCCTGCATGAAGCGCTTCCACATCTCCATCCACCAGCAGCAGCATAACTACGCCGCCCCCTCCCCCGACAGCTACCCGGATGCTGAGCCTCCCCGCAAGAGGGTCCGACAGGAGACCTCACAACCACGCCCCGGATGCACCCCGCAGACTCCGGAGAGTGAACCTCGAGTTGCGGTTGATGCGCCCGCGCCTAGCAGCCCCGCAAGGCCGCCTTCCTCATCCCCGCCACCGTCATCAGCCCCTCACCAATGTCCCAAAGCCCAGATTGCCAGTCCACAGAGCTCGGACTGCGAGGACACGGACAAGCGCAGGACCCACAACTTTCTGGAACGCAAGAGGCGGAATGACCTGCGCTCCCGCTTCCTCGCTCTGCGGGACGAGATCCCGGGACTGGCCAACTGTCCCAAGACCCCCAAAGTGGTGATCCTCACGAAAGCCACAGAATACCTGCGCCTTCTCCATTCCAGTGACAGGCACAAGACACAGGAGAGAAAGCAGCTGAAGAACAGGCAACAGCAGCTGCTGAGAAGGTTAGCAGAGTTAAAGCGCTCCTAAAAAAACAAAAAAACAATCCCAGCCTGGAACTGAGTCAGACGTGGCGGCGGCGGGACCATGCGCTCGCTCCTCACTGTTCCTTCATGACAGTGGAACCTAAAGGATCTTGGGAACGTTATTCTTTAAAATTCACTTCTTGAGTTTGTACATTTTTTATTTTTCTTCTCCCATTTTTTTGCACATAAAAGAATAACGAGGCAATTAACTTTGTGAAATTTGGAAACTGTTCTTGGCGTGCTCTGGTGAAAGACTCAAACGTTTGTTTTTCTGACAAGCTTTTGGAATTATTAAACTGGCTACATACGAGCGTGAAAGAGGAAAAAAAAAAAGATAAAAAAAAGTTAATTTCTCCGCCGAATAGAGAAGTTTTTCAGTGAGTTAGCATGCAGGTTAGGTATTGTTTGAAATGCAGCAGCTATATGCATGTATAGATATACCGAACACACAAAAGTTCCAAAATGTTTTGTCCATGATATTCTTAATTTATTTTTCATTTAGTGAAACTGGAGGTTTACTAAAACGATCAGGTGGTGAAATCAAGAGAACTAACTTAATATATCAGACTGGTGTTCACATGTTTTGTAGCAATATTACGCCTGCTAAGTGGTTTGACAGGAAAGGACATCATCACTTTGGATTACTTACAAAGGACTTTATTTTTTTACCTTTTTTTTTTGGCCAAGGAAGCTCACGTTCATCTCCAATTGTTTTGTCAGTTAGCATAAATGTTTTCCATCACCAAACACGTGGCGCGATATCCATTTTCAGCCTTGCAGTGTAAATAAACTGTCATTTAGACATTAAGGTGTTTGTACATACTAGTCCTGCTGTATAGATGTAAAAAAAAAAACTACAAATGTATAAAATTATATATATATGTACACTTTGAGTTTCAAACCAAATCAGTGCTGTCAATGGACTTTTTTTTTTTTTTTTTTTCCTCCTTCTTTCTTCTATTTCATGTATGCTGACACTTGATTAGCCAAGATGGGTTGATAAAGATATCTCACAGCTTCTATTTTTGTTAAGAAAATGTGAAAATGAAAACAAAATGACACTTGCGTTTAATCACTAGCCACTTTGTGATGCTGTTTTCACTGCCTGTATAGTTGCGTATCAGGTGTGTTTTTATTATTTTTTTCTGTTTTGTTTTTCCTTCCCCTCTCCTTTGTACTGAAATGCAAAATTTTGTACTATATTTTCCTACGGAGTTTTCAGCTTATTAATTTTATTATCTGCTGGTAGCATGTGCTGTTGAGTAGACCCCAGCACAGTAGACCCCCCCCCCCCCCCCCCGCCACTGGTGAAGTTTAGGTACTTTGCATTTTAAGAAATGTCTTCAAACACATGCACATTCAAACAACTATTTGTTTTTGGCAGGCCTTAATCAAAACTTTAGATTTGGACAAAAAGGAAAAAAAAATAGAAAAAGTCCTTATTCATGTTGCTGTAATTTCCAGCTGTTCAGCATCAGCACATGCCACCAGTAGTCGCTTCCCTTTCCTTTCCAGTTTGGAAGAACAAAGCCTTAGGAACAAGTAGTCCTGTTTCTGTTTAGCGTCCTTTTTTTTTTTTTTTGGTCTGCTGTTTGCGTGGTTGTTTCCACACTGGGCTTTACGCTTGCAGTAGACTGGTGGCAGCATTATCTCAGCACTTTGTGTTTAATACCTCATGAGCCTACACAGGAAATCAAACAATTAATAAATTCTGTTCAAACATGTATGCTTCCTTGTTGTCTTTTGCCTGTGCTTCATTTGTGTTTACTTAAACTATGAACTTTAAATAAGTTTTATTTTGACCAACTGTAGTGCCTGGGTTTGGCCCATATTTGAGGTTTCCTCAGGTCAGCTCCACAGGAATAATCTGGATATTGTGTTTAATGTCTTTATTCCAATCCACATCTGGATTAATGCCTACGTGAACTCTGCAGGTTCCCCTTTCATACTAGGAACTGTCTCCACGGAGATATGTCGTCATGACCTCCTCGCCATGGCAACCAGCATCACTTTTTCAAAGACCTGATCATTCAGTTTCCATAGCAACTCAAACGTCGCTATTCATACGTCTTCCGGGAGGTGCGCATGAGCCGATGTGCTTTAATACGTCTGTAGGCTAACGGCTAAAATAGTAATTTGGCAATGTAGTCATATTTTTGGCTTCTCTATCTCTTTATTATTAATATTCATATTAAATTCTTATTAATCTTGTTAATGGTACATGGTCATAAAAACATAAAACCCTCTCAACCTACTTTGATTCAGATTAATATTATTAATTTTTGCCTGGATTTTATGTGTTGGTTATTAAATATGCACGACTCACTAAACCCATAATAAATTACATTTATTCTACAGTAAGTGAAAACGTGACGCTGCCTACAAAAGACCGTACCCATTTTCATCCTTTAATCCCGTTGCTATAGAAACTGTTTTCAGTTGCTAGGATACAGCGCCACGTTACGCTCTGCTCCAGCTGCGCATGCTCAGACCGGCAGACCCGACACAGCGGACTTGTCATCATGGCGGCGGCCACGCTGAGCGTGCAGCGCACCCTAAAGACCTCCGTCGTGCCGCCTTTGGTCGTCATTTTGGGGGCCACCGGCACGGGCAAGTCCAAGCTGGCGATCGAGCTCGGGAGGCGGCTGCAAGGCGAGGTCGTCAGCGCCGATTCCATGCAGGTAGGCGAGGCTGAGCCGCGGCATGCGTCCACCTGGAGCTGACGAGCACTTGGACAAAGTCGACATTTTCCTCACAGAACATACTTTGATGGTTTTGCGCTTGGACAAATGATCGTAATGCTGTCTTGTTCTTTTTATGCGACCTGTCTATTTTGCCTTGTGCAGCGATGCTAAAGTTAGCATTCACAGGAACTGTTTACACATGCCGTCAAGTATGCACAAGTCGTCTTATTTTCTTGATAAATATTACGAACGTGTTTTATAGGCTGGTTCCCTAGCTGGGTCGGCGGGAAACGGGCTGCCACGAGTCGTGCTGCAGGCCCGTCACCTCGCACGCTGCCGGCCGCCATGTTTAACTCCCCTCCAGAACCGGCCGTCGCGTTTTCGTTTCTTCCTGCCTGCGCTGGTGTGCGTTCCGGCTCCAGAAAGCGCGGTTCCCCGCATGGGCAGGAGGTGCAGAAGACCGTGTCCGCACCAGAACGCGGTTCTGGTTCCTTCGTCCGTGAGCTTGAGTCTTCTCTCCGTTTATTTAGTCAGGAACGGGCGTGTAATGACCATTATTAACTATGTAAGGGCTTTAATGAGGTCATTCATATTGTTTTAAATACCAGACGTAATAGAGGCCTGTGTAACGTACAGACCATATTATTATTTTTCCTTTTGGTTGATCTGACTCAGCACCCAGTCACATAATCAGGTTTACCATCATATGTACAATGAAGTGGTTTTAGACTACACAAACGCCAAGTCCACTTGGAGGAAAGTGGCTTTTGTAATATTGCTTTTTTTTTTTTTTTTTACTGTACATGTTTATCAGTGTTTATCATTTACCAGACACCCTTATCCAGAGTCAGTAGTTACAGGGACAGTCCCCCTGGAGACACTCAGGGTTAAGTGTCTCGCTCAGGGTCACAGTGGCAGTAGGTGGGGTTTGAACCTGGGTCTCTGTGGTCTTCTGTTACCCACTAGGCCACTGCCGTATTTGGTGTTTTGGATCTAAGGTTGGGGATTGGAATCTGTGTCCTGGTTTTGTGGGTCTGGAGAATGTGAGCTCATCCTGGTTTTCCTCCCTCTGTCCAAAGACATGCACATTAGGTGGACAGGCATAGAGTTGGCTAGAGTTGTGTGTGTGTGTGTCTGTCCATGTAGGGTGCACCTGACTATACAGGATGGTCTCTGGTACCCACGACCCCTCTGTGGTTAATGAATGTGAGTGATCTAAGAATGCTGTGAAAATACAGATTGTAGACTCACAGATTGTCTTATTAGTTATATATCAAGTTACTAATATCAAATTTGTCTCCTTTTGTATTCATGTGACTGAATGTGAGTTATTTGGAAGAGTGCAATCTCTAGATTTAAATACATGTTTCATAGTAGTAGCGAAGCGTTTCATGTTTGTTCAGTCCCCTGCAAGTCCAGTAATTCCCTCCGTCTTTGGTTCATCCTTGAGAATGTCGTATTCCGTTGAGAGTGTCCTGCAGCAGTCACTGGGTACGTTTAACTAGGTTAGGCTAATAAAATCCACCCCCATCCAGCACCGCTGTCACATCCTCCACTGTCCCGCCAAGCTGCACCTCTTCTGGGACACTGTTGGAGTGTGTTCACTCTGAATGTCTCAGCATAACTGCGTGTTGACAATTGTTAGAATCTGATCTAACTTGGACGCCGTGGCGATGCCACGATTGTCCCAGTGAATTGGTTCCCACACTCCTATTGTGTTGGGGAGGCTGTGCTGGTTGGCTCTGTTATGCAGCTTACACAAGACTGTATATACTTATTGAGAATAAATCTGTGTGTGGGGGGGGGTACGTGAAACAGATCAGTTGTTGGACACCCACACAGTCCGGACGTTAGAATAGTCAGTGACCCTAAAGGTCGGAGGAGTCGGGTCTAAGGACCTGAGGCCAGTCTGGCATCATGGGAACGTGAGAGAGTGGTGGATGTTGGGTTTTCAGGACTGGGCGCGCTGGCGGAAAGAAGGGACTGAGAGAAGAGGGGCGTGTGGTGGGCGGGGTCGTGCATATCCTGCTCATCCCCATGGGAGTCTGCAGGGTCTCAGGGGACAATTTGATGGGTCAGTCACAAGGAATGAAGACCTTTGGGAGCTTTAACTCATGAGCGTGACAGAAATGCCTGTGTGTGGTGTTGCTGGTGCGTAACTAATTCGGAGTGTGTGTGTGTGTGTGTGTGTGTGTGTGTGTGTGTGTGTGTGTGTGAGAGAGTGTGTGTGTGTTAAAGTGGAACAATTGAAATAGCAAAGGTTAAGACACATTGAAAGCAATAAACTCCCAGAGATGAATGTGTGCCAGTAATGGCTAACAAATTTAAAACTGTAATTTTGTGAAATACGTCAGATCTTTTTTAATGCTAATACAGCATGTTTTTTTTGCTTCAGAAGGTTTTATTTGAGAGAACATTATAATTAACTATTTAAATTTGATCTTCTGATTTGTATTGACCAAGACCAATGTTTTGAAATGTGATTTGATTTCATTGGAGTTTTTAGTTTTATTAACATACTGAAAGTTGCAATCATATTGGGTTTAACTAAAAACGTCACACACAATATAAATGCCCCCCCCCCCCCCCCCCCCCCTGGCTTAGGGATCTTGGCTTTACATGCTTACCAGATTCTGAGTCAGATGACCGAAACACAGTTTTTTGATCATTTGTTTAAAGTGAAGTGATTGTCACATTTGATACACAGCAGCACAGCACGTGGTGCACACAGTGAAATTTGTCCCCTGCATTTAACCCACCCGGCAATCCTTCTGATTATGGGGCCACTTCCTTAACCACTAGGCCACCACTGCCCCTTCCTTCATCATTAATGGAACCTGCTGTAGGCCAACCACTGGTTTAATTCCCCGACCAAAATAAGTGTCTCTCCTTTTGTGTTCCTTTTCTTGCAATTAAACGCACATGGTGCATTAAAAATTTAGTCTGTTTGACTAAAGATCTTATTCACATATGTGTGTCTGAGGCAGAAAAACATACATCATTCCCAGATTCAACTTTATACATGTCCAAACTGTAGTCATATTTCACATGACGTATTATATTGCATGAAAATATGAGATGTTTTGAGAAGTAAAATAGACTCCCTCCCCTTCCCCCCTGTCTCAAAGAGAATCATTTATTAGCGCAATTTGAGTTTGAATGGGTGGGAATATGTAAGTAGCTGCAGTGGCGCTCAGCAACCCGCTGTCCCACCGCGGCGTGTTAATAACCCCCCCAGCCAACCGGCATCTCAGCATGGGTACGGTGCGAAGACTGATGGAAGGAACTACTGCGGCTTACACTTTCCTGCTCAGCCTGTAATTACGATCCCTCTCATCTTCATGATACGCCTCCTCCTCAAGTCCTCAGGGATGCTCTGAACCGAGGATGTACAGCCACAGGAGGATCATTGTGCTGGGTTCCTGGTGTCGTGTTTTTTTTTTTTTTTTTTTTTTTTTAACCCTTACCCACCCCTGCCTCACTCGATGAACGACCTGAGCTTGCGAGTTCAGCATTGAGGCTTCAGAGAGTCGTACGGCAACTGATTACTGCCTAGACCTGTAAGGTCCACTGAGGACACGCATGACTTCTGAAAGCTTACATGCCGGTTTTTCCCTCTCCCCTGAGAGAGATCCTGACATGGTATATCACTCTGACACACAGACAATGGGCCCTATTTTTCCCAGTGCTGTCTAAGGCGTAGTACATGGGGGTTGTTTGCAAATGGGACATTCTAGATTGACACAAACACAGCATGTTCTGTAGGCTGTGTTTTATTTATTTTTTTATTTTTTTGTCATTCTGGAGACCTGTATGGCTCCAAGGGGGGTGGATCAAAGTGGAATTGGGATTTGCTGGCGTTGCTCATGAGTGGTTTGGGCTTAAAATGATTTCTTTTTTAACCTTCACGGACCCCGTCAATTCAGCAGATTTTGATTAACTTAACACTGAATGGATGGTAAAATTCAATTGTGTCTGTATGTCTGGTTGCCTGTGTAGACTGATGTGTCTGGAGTGGCTCCTCTGTTCATCACTCATTACATCCTGAAGGACATGGCCAGCAGCAATAAAATGCATCGGATATCAGGTGGTCAATAACAGACACATTGACTATGTTTACATATGTACTAATACGCCATCAATAATAGGGTGGTTGACGCCCAACTCAGACTACTTTACATATTTAATGGTGGTGCCCCACAAAACAGAATTTGTCACATAGCTTTGGTTAAGGTTTACTTCGAATACTCATTTTTTTGTAGCTGCACTAGTTGAACTGGCAGCTTGCAGACTGCATTGAGCACGTGTGGTCAAAATAAGGCTGGGTGATTACTACCTTGATCAATGATTGAGTGAGCTGAACTCTATCTTGTTGATCAGCTTTGTGCGCGGGGGGGGTGTGTGCCAGTGGGACTTCGACTAGCGTGAGTGGGCAAGAAACTGATCCATTTGAATTTCATTTGAATAGTCATGTAGGATGCCCATGATGTGACGAACGTTTAGGCAGCACAAAAACCCAGAAATGTCTTAACAACCTGGCTGGATGCAATTTCCAGAGGTTGCCTGGCCACTAGAGGTGTGAACTTTCACCAGTCTCATGTTTAGATTCGATTACGATTATCGACGCATCGCGATGCGTCCCATACATTTTCTACGCTGTCCTTGATTTGCTACAATGAGCAGAAAAACTTTAGTCCGCACTCACCCCGTAACAGTCGTATATACTGGTACTTCTCCTTTCTCTGCATGGTTCACCAGCGTTCCCTCCACTACGTGAATCAAACTCGTTCTAAACGGCAGAAAAACGCCTGGTTCAGGCATCCGTGGCTTCAGGTGAGCGCGGACTGAACAGAAAACCTAAACTCCGGGTAAGTGTTTCTCCCCGGTGTGTTTTTCGAAGTGGTAGAAAGGACACTCGCTCACTTTGATTCTATTGGTCGCGTGAAAATGCATTGCGGCGCGCAGCGGTCCAAGTTCAACAAATTTCAATGTTGAGCACGGTGCGAGAACAAACACAGCGCGAAAATCGGACCCGGAGCGGCGCTGTAGATCAGGCCGCTCACTACCGGCACTACTTTTTAGGGAGAATTTTCATGAATTTTCATACCGAGAATTGAAGTTTTCTGCTCTGCATTGTTGTAATATCGATGCACGTCCGCATTGCGGTGCAGCGATTATACAATCGATTCAATGTGTAATTTCAACACTTACAAAATTATAAATTGTTAGGAGACGATGAGTCCACCAGTGTGGGGTGGGAGCTGAAATGAGGGCGGGAATTCTACTGGTCACACTACTGTGACGAATAAGGATCAGAAAAATGTGATAAAATTCAGCTGAAAAATCGTCTTTCATGGTCATATGATAAGCCGATCTTTTATTAGTCCCACAAGTGCATGAATTTGCTGGTAAAGCGTGGTGCTGCTGGGTTCATCTCGGGGACAGATTTCTTTCCCCCTTCCTCACCCGGCAGCCCGTTCTCCACTCGTGCCATGCCGTTTCCAGAGTGCCTGGAAATCCTCCTCACCCCTCCGCTCTCCAAGAAATGCCGGAACGGGGTCATCCGTAAGTAGGCTGGGTACCGGCGAGGGCTGTGGCGACGTGGCTCGCGTGCGCTGAATGATTTATTAGGCCAGATTTGCTGGTATCGTCCCAGCGGAGGGAGGGCGGGAGGAGATGGAGAGGGGCAGGTGAGCTGGGGACGTTTCGGTGATGGAGGGGCTCTGGGCTGATGTTGATTTGTGGGTCAGGCCGCTGCATCGCATCCCGCTGAGAAAACCAGTCTTTGTTTCAACATATTTTCCCCTCCCTATTGTGTCCCATTTCTGTTTCTCTCTCTCTCTTTCTATTGTTCTCCCTTCTTCCTTTCTCTTCCCCCCCCCCCCCCCCACCGTCCTTTGGGATCTCTCTCTCTCTCTCTTTGCATTTCTTCTCCAGACCCCTCATGCTTGTCTGCTTTTATCGTCTGCTGCTCACCTCGTTCATTTCATCCATTCCTGCTGCCCCACGATCTTCTCTCTCTTTGTCTATGTATGAGAGTGTGTTGTGTGGGGTGTGTGTGGGTGTGTCACACTCTCTCTGTGCTGTAGTGTATATCAGGGGTCTGCTGTTGTAGCCCAACATTTTGTGTGTGTGTGTGAGATGGCTTAGTCTTCCTCTCCCTCCTCATGCCCTCCTCTCCTCCTCATTCTGTTCTTCCGAACTGCACAAAAAGCTCTGCTCCCACCTTATGTACAACACGGACCCCCAGTCCTCCCCCTTTTGTCCTCCTCCTCTCTCACTCTGTCCCCCACCTCCTTCCTTTGGGCGTCACACACACTTTCTCACGCTCAGCACTGTTCTCTCATATAAAAGCTCCATTGACGGGCGTCTCCTCGACTGCAGCAGCGCGTCTTTGTGTCCCTCATTTCAGACTGGAAATCGCTCATTTGTAATAATGAAATATAGATGAAGGTATCACAACTTATCCCTCTCTTCCGTCTGCGTTCTCTGTTCTTCCCTCTCTGGACCAAATGTCCTCATTAATGAAGCGTTTCAATTAGGGCTTTCACTTGGGAACATGTACGTGCGAGCATGCACACACACACACACACACACACACACACACACACACACACACACACACACACACACACACACACACACACACACACACACACACAGACACAGACACACAGTAGCAGGCAGCTGTTGCGGATTAGACATGTGGCATTCAGAACCCAGCGAGTGTGGGACAGAATGCGAATCGGTAGGAGAGGGAGGGACAAGAAGGCAGCGAAGAGAGCCAGACGGTCAAAAGGAGGACGTAGTGGGGGGAAAAAATCCCCGTAAAAAGGAAGATGAAAGAGAAGGATAGCATGGAGCAGGTGGGGGGAACAGTATGTGTTCAGGGGGGAAAGAGAGCGACTGAATGGAACAGAACAAAAAAAAAAAAAGGGGGGGGGGGGGGGAATCCCACAAAGACGCTCAGCAGTGGTTGGGTGAGCCGGGGTGGGGTGTCGTGGTGTTTTGTAAGAGAGTGGTACGGGCCACTGTCTCTCTCTCTCTCTCTCTCTCTCTCTCACTCTCTCATTCTCTCACTCTCTCAATGGGTCGACGGGTGCGGGCGGCGGCTAGAACAAAACCCTCCAGAGCAGGCAGCACTCGAGGAGCGTGGCCCAAAATGAGCGCCACATGACCACCATTCATCTCTCTTACTCACTCACACGAAACACGCCCCGAGTGTGTGTTAGACCGGGCAGTAAATCAATATTATTTTTTTAGCGGAATATGAGCTTTCTTATCAATAACAGTTAATGGTCTAGACACGCATGTGTTTGCATCATTTTTTCCTTTTATTATTATTATTATTTTTTTCCCCCCTCAGTTTCATTAAGGGTGGAGTCTGACGTTGTCAGTGATCATAAATCACTATAACTTTCTATCTAGATCAACATCAGAAGTATTAATAAAGCTGGCAACACATTCCGAAATGACCACGTCCTGGTTAATGTGGTGATTTATTCAATTTCAATAGTCCAGACATGCTGATAAATTTAACGTCCTCACTCATGCACAGGTCTTGGTGTTCTGTCCTCCTGTGACCCCCAAATAATCATGATGTTTCCAATCATAGATGCTGTTAAATGGGCAAAGAGGTGCGTGGATTATTTAATATTGTGGCTATTATTGAAGGATTAAGTGATTATGTTAGTAGGCGATTCGTTGTAATGTTTCACTATATCTTCTACCTGATTAATTTATTATTCGAACTGAAACACTCGATATTGGTGAGGATGGTGAAATGGATGTTCCCATCACAGTGGGAGATGTCATTGTTTTCAGCACATATAACTGCAGGTCTGGTGCGCAGTGGCGAGACTCGGCTGGCCTCTTTGTCACGCCGGGATGTCGCATCGGCCGACTCCCCTCATCCCCACCCCGCCTGTGCACGCCTGCGGTACGCAGCACCATGAAATAGATTTGATTTGGTTTTTCCACCCTTGTGGCTTACTACTGCATCCAGAGCTCCAGCGAATCTGCTGGACGGAGTAGAAAGATCTGGGAGGTGACGGCAAGCGTCTCTCCCTCGGCGACTGCTTCCCGCGGTGTAGAACACGAGCGGGCGCTGAACCCGCGTGCCCCGATCTGCCCAGACAGGAAGTGCGAGCGCGCCACACCCCCCACCGCTCCCGGAGATGGGAGCAGAGACGCTGAACACGGACTCATCGATTGCCCCAGCCGCCTCTTTTCATTAACTCTTTAGCCCCCCGCTAAAGGCGCCAGCTATACGACTCTGATTGGATCTGGAATCCATGATAAGTGATTGTGTTCAGTCGCACGACTTTACATCAGGCTGAATAACGTCTGCATTGTCTTTCACTGAATTGCTTTCTGTTTGTCCTCTGTAATAATGGAGCTAAGCTGACAGTTTGTTCCTGTCATTATTGAGTTGTAGTAGAAATAGAATAACGGGTCTGTTGGGTGGAGGGGCTGGGCATTGCAGGGCACGCACGTTCTATGAAACAGTTGAAACACTTGTCCTTGTTGACCCCAACTAGGGGTCAACTTCATTATGCTGTCATGAATTGTATACTTAAACTAACCAAATGTAAAAAATATCCAGACTAATTCTGGGCAATATGGCCAAAAAAATGATCATGATATACAATACAGGCCAAAAGTTTAGACACATCTTCTCATTCAATGTGTTTTCTTTATTTTCATGACTATTTACATTGGTAGATTCTCACTGAAGGCATCAAAACTATGAGGAGTTATGTACTTAACAAGAAGTGGAGACCTGGCCTCTACAGTCACCAGACCTGAACGAGATTGTTTGGGGTGAGCTGGACCTCAGAGTGAAGGTAAAGGGGCCAACAAGTGCTAAACACCTCTGGGAACTCCTTCAGGTGACGACCTCTTGAAGCTCATCGAGAGAATGCCAAGAGTGTTCAAAGCAGTAATCAGAGCAAAGAAACTAGAATATAAACCATGCTTTCAGTTATTTCACCTTTTTTTTGTTAAGTACATTTACATTTACAGCATTTATCAGCATTTATGTAAATGATCAAGAAAATAAACACATTGAATGACAAGGTGTCCCAACTTTTGGCCTGTACTGTATTTTTCGAATCATTAAAATGTTCTAGAGATTTTATTTTTCCTCCCCTAACTTTTTTCTTATATTGCACCTCTTACAAGGTGGCCTCATTTGCTCCACGTTACTTTGGTCATTACCAAACCATTTCCAAACAACCAATGACGTGTAACCTCACCTGTGAACAATGACTTCACGGAACTGCAAGTCATCTTCGTGACTATCACTGCCTTCCTCTGCTCTATTTTCAGTCATTTTGCTCTTTGCTAGCTTTACGCAGAGAACTGCAAGTTACGTGGTGGTGTGTGCATTGCTCCCGTATTCCAGTGCCTCAGCAGCCGCGCCTCCATTTTAACGTAACGTAAACATAATACTCAAAAAAATGCTGAATTCATTTTTTTTTTTTTTTTTTTTCATGTGATCATGAAAAAGATGGTCACTGAGATGAGCTGAATTTGATCACGCTCATAATTGCGCCCTAATCCAGACTCTCACATGCCTATTAACTTATTTTAAAGCACAGATATTCCATTAGTTAGATAACTTGCCGGCCTGTGTCAATTGGTACCCGTGCATAGTGGCGGAAGTCACGTTTTCATCTGAGCAGCGGCGGTTACGACTGCAGCCGCTGCCAAATTGTCTGGAAGGCTGCAGTGATTGGATGACGTGGCAAGTTTGCAGAGTTTAGTGACCGTGAAGTGATTGTCACTGTGAAACACTGCAGCACAGCACACAGTGACGCCACAAAATGTGTCCTCTGCTTTTAACCATCACCCTTGGTGAGCAGTAGGCAGCCATGACCGGCGCCCGGGGAGCAGTGTGTGGGGACGGTGCTTTGCTCAGTGGCATCTCAGTGGCACCTTGACGAATGGGGATTGGAACCGGCAGCCTTCTGATTTACACATTTGCACCTCTTCACCCTACTCGTTATGTATAATTTATGTCAATTAAAACATAAATTTGTAATATTTGTTTATATTTGTAATACTTGAACATTTGCAATATTAGTAATATTGAGGTCAATAGCAGTCGCGTATGTGTGTATAACTGTACATGACAAATTTGAAATTTGCATTTGATTACGGGGCCGCTTCCTTAACTGCTAGGCCACTACTGCCCCCTTTACAGTCAAGTTTTAGTTAAGTTTGTGTTGATTGTTCTGACTGCAATGTCCTGACGTCCTGGAGGGACTGACTACCACCTTCCAAATTTTCCGAAATGCTTAATTTGGACTGCTTTACGGTTGCAAATGTGCAAAAATGGAGCAGTATTTACTATACTTACAGCAAATAGTGTTGTGACTGGTAATGATGGTGCAGTTGGGAGTTTTTGTTTGCTGGGGTATTTGTTGTGCTGTCATGTTTTTGGGTTGTCTGTGCTATTTTTGTGAACTGGATCTCGGGAAAGCCTTGAGATTTTCGGTTATTAAGTGTCAAGGTCACTCTGACCATACAGGCTTCTGAATGCGATTGATCAGCGATGCTGCCTAGAGGGAATTTCTCCAAATTCGGAGCAAACATTAACCGAGCGGATTGACCTCTGACCACCAAGATGGTTGTCTACAGTGGGGAGATGTTTACCTGATACGGATTACTTGGCCATTAATGGGGTTTAATTTATATTTTATAGTTTATGTACGGGCTCTTTCCCTCCCCTTCACTTTATATGCGCTGATGTTTCTCTATTCCAGATTTGTTTTGTTGGGCCGTCCTGCAGTGGGAGAGAAAGAGAGAGAGAGGGAAGCTCTTAAATAATTCAGCAGCAGATCTTCTGTACTCTCTAAAATCTGCACGCAAGGGGGGGGGCGCAGTAGCGTGGCTGGAATCTGGCTCCCCTGGCCCTGGCATTCCGAGACATTCCGCGTCCAGCCACGGGCGCCCAGAGGGCCCTGCAGCTGCAGGTTGACGGCCAGATGCCACATACCGGCGTTTGGAAGATATTGGCGCTGGTGTAATGGGCGGTGAGCGTCTGGTTTAGTCCCGCCCTCATTTCAGCTCTCACCCCACACTGATTGGCTCATTGTCTCCTAACAATTAATATGCTCTTCTAATATTAATGCAAAGTAAATTAATTGCACTTGCTCTTAAATTCTCTTGATTTTCCAAGAGAGTCATTATATATCCTGTATTGTTTAGCTTCCAAATACATAATGCCCGCCACAGGTTTGTGTTTTTGACGGAAAACATCTGGAGGCAGGAAAAGGATAAATAAATATTAAATTATATTAAATAAATTTGGCATTGAAGTGTGACCAGACACCTAAAAGCCCAACGTATACCTTGAAAAAAACGGTGACCGTGACCCTGTCACCACCAAGGTTAAATCCATCCATTTTGGACCTGAAGCTATTCCCCTCAGGACTTCCTGATCTATTGTGATCAGCAGAACATGAGGCCACAATGCCCTTGACCTTTGACCAGCAAATTCTAATGTGTTCATATTTAGAGTCCTAGCGAACATTTGGACAATTTGTAAGGCCTGCTAGTTGTTCTAGTAGTTTTCATAAGAAAATAACTGATGGACATTCTAATGGAGAATCAAAAAACATCACTGTCAGTCACCAGCCAGTGCAGAATCATGAAAATTATTATTAAATGTTATTGAACATTTAGCTGGTATTCCTAGCTAGGTAGAGATTCAGAATTTATTTTTTATTACGTTCAGGAACACATAGTTTGGATTCTAATGTGTGATTCCGGTTCATAGTTGAATTTGTTACCCAGTTGAATACTGCCATATTGTGTCTACCTTTTGGTCTAGGTTTTGTGCTCTTATTTTTATTTTAGTTGAGAAAGGGGGCCTAGGATTCCACGCTAGAACTCTTTAGAGTAACATTATTATCTCCTGTCTGCAGGTGTACAAAGGCCTGGACATCATCACCAATAAGGTTACTGCGGAGGAGCAGGCCCAGTGTTGCCATCACATGATCAGCTTTTTGGATCCGCTGGTAAGCAGCTACACTGTGGTGGACTTCCGGAACCGAGCCCTGTCCCTGATATCCTTCATTTCTGCAACCTCACTACGGCATGCATGTAATCTGGGATTATTCTTCATTTTGAAGAGCTTTTATTTGATTTGGTTTGAGCTTTTGGTTATTTGTTAGGCGTGTGTCCTAAAAAATATTTTTTTCCAGATATATTTAATTCAAGTGCAGAAATAAAAACACAGCATCTCATGCAGATTTAAGCAGGTCATACACTCATAGCTCACGTTAATGCAGCTTTTCTGCCACATCTCCCATATCCACATTCATTATGATCATCTCATACTGTATAATTGGTCATGTTATTGTCTTTTTATGATTTAAAAAAAAAAAAAAAAAAAAAAAAAACAATTCTCGGTTTTATTTTTGCCACACATGTTTTAGATTTTTTTCGGATCCTCATCCTTCTCCCAGCCCATTGTGGGGCGTGAATAATTCAGAAGCAGGTTGTTTCAGTTCCACCACATGGTGAAGCGTGATCTCTCAGAGCACAGACTGGAACTCTGCTATTTCGCTGTAGTATGCGTTTATGTACAGAAATGTGAAAAAGGTATAGGTGTGTGTGTGTGTGTGTGTGTGTGTGTGTGTGTGTGTGTGTGCATGCATATATAAAGCATCAGTGCCATTTTTACACTGTGACTCATTTGTGTTTGTCTGCCTGCCTGTGTGGGAAGTCTTCGAGTCTTATTCAAGGTAAAGGCCTCTTATTTAGGCGTCTGTGCACACAAATCCAGACACGTTCACCAGGTGCTTTGCAGGTGTCTGTGTGTGTGTTTGGTGCAAAACTGTATTTTTATACTTCTCGTTTGTGCGTGTGTGCGTGTGTGTGTGTGTGTGTCTGATGCTGCTTGCTGCAGATGTTGGCTGGAGCGGAGCGCTGATCAGTGGTGTGGATATTAATAGATGGAGGCGCTCTGTGTGATGGCAGGGCGGAGCCTCCTCTCTGTCGACACCTAGTAGCCCCACACACACACACGCGCACATTTAACAAATTATCTTTATGCAGACAATCGGATACAGATTTGTTCTGTCTTCAGCTCTTACCCTCTTAATGCACTCCTTACTAAAATATTACTTATGGGTGGTGATGACTGTGCATCAGTCGCTGTGTGTGTGTGTGTGTGTGTGTGTGTGTGTGTGTGTGTGTGCGTGCATGCTTCTATGCCTACCTCCTGTATTTTATTACTGAACCCCTCCTTCCCCCTTCCTCTGCACTCTCTGACTCCTTATACATTTTCTCCAGCACCGTCCCTGGGGAAAGTGTGACGCAGGGTGGGGAGATGTGTGTGTGTGTGTGAGAGAGCGAGAGGGCGGAGGGGATGAAGTGATGAGTGCTGATGGGCCTTGTCTCATCAGAGTGCTTATCTAATTACCTCCAAAGATGGAGAGAGGATGGGAGAGGAGGAGCGAGATGGATGGGAGCGAGGGAGGCGGGTGCGGTGTAGAGAGATGCAGATGCTCACAGGAACAGCGTGGTGTAGTACGGTATTACAACCATCTAAAAATGCCCGTAGAACCTGTTTCTCTGCATCTACACCTAGATTTAGGATGGGAGCTACATCTAGGCAGAGACAGTCATTGCTGTAGACGACATGGGCAGCTGTCTTAGGATTCAAAAAGATGGGTGCCACTGTCCCTAGTCTTAAACTGCATGTTGAACTGAATGAACCCACCAATGATGTACCGTTGTTGCTGTTGCTTTCAAGGTATAAACCAGTGTAACACCAGCTTAACCCAACAGATGTGCAAGCAATGGCTCTCCACCCAGGCCTGTTTTTCGAAAAAAAAAAAGGGTTTACCGATACTAGCCGTGTACTTTGAATACATGTGTAAAGGTTCCACGTTCCATATGTAGTTGGAAGGCTTGCGGAATTTAGATTTTTGTTATTTGGTCCTTAACATTTCACATAGAGGACCTGCACCACCGACAGAAGCTGCCCATCGTTGTTGGGGGAACCAATTACTACATCGAGTCACTGCTGTGGAAGGTCCTGCTGGACTCTGGGGTGAGTACAGGGATTTTAAGCTCTTTCGCACTGATGGAAAATGTTCTGTTTTTTTCCTCTTTTAATTCATCAAAAACAACCCCTTTCACACTTCTACCTCACTGAAAGGTCTACCAGGAAATACCAGTGATGGAAGTGTGTCTTGAATTGCCAAAATCATATGATGTGAAATTCAGATACTCACCATTTAAAAAATAAAAAATAAAACAACTGAAACGCAGTTGATTTGTCTGTTCGTTATTTTATGCACATTTAAAACGTCTTCAACCCGAAAAATAACCGTAGGGTGTAATTTGGTCTCAGTCTCCCCCAATCCAGGTCCCTGGTTCCCGGAATTGTGGTGGCCTCCATAGTTTGTAATTTTATGTTTTGAAACAAAAAACAAACAAACAAACAAACCGATATATATATGTATATATATTGCTGCCTATTTTTCCCACTTTTACTTCATCACTGGTTATTAATGTTTGGGCCAAATTATCATTCAAAAGATGTTCCAGAAACAAGGATGAGGGTTGTTGGCTTTCAAAAAGGTTTTGGTTAATTTTGATAGCATTGATGAGACAAGCCCTTGGTAGATTGTGGCCTCAACTTTTTAGACACTCCAGGCAAAATTGCTGTATTATTATGTTTTCCCTCTCTCTGATGGCAGGCCAGTGGGGGCTTGAAAGAGACCTCGGTTTCTCCAGACCTGAAGGCGGAACTAGAGAAGCTGGGTGGCCCCGAACTCCACCGGCAACTGAAGACAGTTGACCCGGATATGGCGGCCATGTTGCACCCGCACGACGCCCGAAAGATTGCCAGGTTGGGTGACACGGCATTCTGGCCGTAGTACCTAGTTGCTTTATCCAGGTGGAGGTGTTAACTGGGTTCACTGACGTGCATGTTCGCCACACTAACTTCTCCTGTTACATTATTATTATTTAAAAAAATTCTTAGTAGTGTGTGTTCTGCAATCTGATTTTCACAATATTAATACCATTTTAAGATCATACAAACAGCCATTATCACCTCGCCCCCCCCCCCTTCGCCCAGACTCAGATTTGAGTTTTGAGATTATAGTGCAATACACAGTGTGCTGCTCCACTGTGCCTTTTAAAAAAATTATTTGAATTGAATTGTCCACAATTCCAAAATCCTTTTAGTGTCAACATATATGTGACATTTTGTGTAGGGCGTATTGAGACAACTGTCAAACTTGTACAATGCACTTGTGCAAAGGTAATCTGTAGTTTGGCAGGGAGAGTTGACTAGATATGAAGAATGTATGCAAGTATTTAGGGCTGCGTGGTATAAAAGGTATGCAATATAAATTTGGCCAACAGAAGAGATTTTGATTATACCGGCCTACAGCAGAAATACCTGCTCTTCACTAAAAATAAAAAATGTAAAGTCTCATCACCTGCGCGAAACCACGCCTACTTGCAGCATGAGGCATTAGTTTTGGGCGCACGCTGCACATAATTATGGGTGTGACAAAAACCACTTCTGGTAGAATTGCCCAGATATTGTTTTATCTGGTATACAGTTATACCATATGTTGATATTATCTGTAAAAAGTTTATTATATAACTTGCTGCTGCAGTGCCTTTGCTATGGACACCTTTCCAAAAACAGTTACATTTCAATTTACTTATCAAATTATATACTGCAGTATATAACGTCTATGCTTCAAATTATTTCGTAATATTAATTTCATGCCATACGGTCAAGCTATATTAACTGGGGGGAACCTCACCATGTCAGGTTCAAACCCCACTTACTACCATTGCGTCCCTGAGCAAGACACTTAACCCTGTGTGTCTCCAGGGCTGGACTGGTTAAATGCCTTAAATGTAATTCAATTTCCAAAATGACACCCAGACAAATTCTTCACCTGATCCCCTTTTCTCAAAATCTGCTCTCTGCACTCTGTACCCTTTTTACATATGTGGCATTTGCAGTTCTGGAACAATTTATTGATATTTGAGGCAATATTTTTAATATTGTGTAAGTCCTTGTAATGGTGTTTTCCTCAATATGGTGCTTCTGGTACTCTCCTGGTTCGCGTTGGCACAAGCCCCTTTAAATCTGTCTCTCCACCTGTTTTAAAGCGCGTCGCCCGCGGCCGTGCCAGCCTGTGGTGCCAGCGAAATCGTTTTTTTTTTTTTTCAAACCCCACCCCCCCACCTCCTCGTACGCTAGGATTTGGTATGTGATCTGTATCTTGGGGCCAATTAGCACCTTTTCTCAGTTTTGTGATTTTTGGCTGAGGGTGCCGCTCTGCTGGCCGACTGCAGGCTGCCGCCGCCGCCGCCGTTCTGTCATCTGGAGTGTTGATGTGAATGAACGTGCGTCAGCTGTTGTGGCTCGGTGCTCCCGGCTCGGATGAAGGGTGCTTGGGTGACACGGTTGTTTCTGATGCAGGGCAGCTGCTCCGTTTTTTTAGATCGCACATGAGACTCTCATGGGGCTGTTATTTAAAAGTATGCATTTAATGATTAATTGATTCCGTTAATTCCATGACATTGAATTGCTGCAATAGAATTAAACTCTGTGGAACCTGTACTTTTGTGCAACTTTGTTCTTTCTTTTGCTCTGTTGCTGTAGGAGCTTGCAGGTCTATCAGGAGATGGGGATGCCCCATAGCCAACTGTTGGAGCGGCAGAGGAGTCAGGAGGGGGGAGACGGCCTGGGGGGTCCGCTGCGCTTTCGAGAGCCTTGCATCTTCTGGCTGCATGCCGACATGGATGGTAAGGGTGCACGTGCACATTTTGAGTAGTACACACCTCCGCGCTTCATTTATAAATATTACTTTTGATCTGTTTATTGACTTAAAACTAATCCATTATTTACCAGCCTTTATGATTAACTGTTCACGTGAAATGTAGTAACATTGTGTGTGTTGGTTTGCGCCATCTGATCTTCAAATACATAATTGTGGAAGTGTATGGCACTTGTTGTTTTTTGCCTGCCCCCCCTCTCATGAAGGGCTCAGAAAACTTGAAACCATCTCTACACTTTGGACCAATCCACAGTTAGACTGAAAATTCAGGAGCATTAATTACCCTTCCCAAGTGGGCTCGACCAACAAAAGATCAAGAGGAATTTCTGAAATAATAGTCAAAGAACCCGGAATGACTCCTGTGCAAATAAAGATCTCTTTCATATTTGCTAATGTTCATAAACTTGACCAATATCCTGACTATATGCCCATAGAAACCTTGTGGTTATGACCATATATCAATAAAAATGTTTTTAGAAATGGCGGTAGGTGTAAAGAGTGCTTTAGTCGTTCTGTTTCACTGTTCAGAGAGTGGCAGTCAGAGGGTCGGATCTGGAATTTCTCCCCTTATATCGCCATAATGGGAAAGGTTACCTCCCGTTTCTCATGCTTTTTCCTCCCTAAAAAAGTAGCTCCATCGACCGACAAGGCTTCTAAACATTCGAAGCATTGCAGTTGCTCAGAGATTGGATGTAAAAATGAGCACAAATGTATTTTTTAGTTCCGTCATCTGAGACTCTGAAGAACCAGTGGGGTTTGTTTTTCCAGGAAAAAATGGACACAACCAAACATTCTGAAGGCCCGCTCACTTCTATAGGCCACTCTCCTCCTCATTAGCATTTAAAGCTACAGACACCGAAATGGCGTGTCCTTGGGAAATCTCATTGTGGGACTAGATTGAAGTGGCTGTGATTCTACCCCAAGGCTGAATATCGGAAAGAGAAAGTGAAAGTGAAGTGATTGTCACATGTGATACACAGTGCACACAGTGAAATTTGTCCTCTGCATTTAACCCATCACCCTGAGTGAGCAGTGGGCAGCCATGACAGGCACCCGGGGAGCAGTGTGTGGGGACGGTGCTTTGCTCAGTGGCACCTCAGTGGTACCTTGGCAGATCGGGATTCGAACCAGCAACCTTCTGACTACGGGGACGCTTCCTTAACCACTAGGCCACCACTGCCCCACCACTTCAGATACAGAATTAGGGTACCAATAACACCGATAAAATACTGGTAAAATACTGGTAATACTGGTGTGTTTCAGTCATCAACACAGAAATTTGATAGGTGATGGTGCACACCCACCATCACCACAAGGTTAAAGCTGTTCAGTGCGTACATTATTTTTTACTTTGTTTCTTTGGGCTTTCTTCTTTATTTAGGTTCCTAAAAGTTCAGGCAGTACTGTACCTGACTATTAAGGATACCTCTGAATTTCTAGCTTGTTTCTATACAGCATTTTAGCAGCCGACTTAGACTTAGGGACAGTCCCCCTGCAGACACACAGGGGTAAGTGTCTTGCTCAGGTAGTAAGAGGGGGTTGACTTTATAGTCTTCTGGTTTATAAACGAGCATCTTACCCACTATGCTGCTTCCACCCTCTGTGCATTGTTGTGATGCTTTCTTTTTAATGTACCTCTACAGTGTTGGATGAGCGGTTGGATAAGCGTGTAGATGAGATGCTCTCTCAGGGTCTCATCACCGAGCTGCAAGACTTCCATGAGCGCTACAACCAGCAGAAGGTCCAGGACAACCGGTGAGCTAGCAAGCAAACCTCTAACTTTTGAGAGAGGACCATGGGAAATGAAGTTCTTCCAGGAAAAAAAGGCACACTAAATCCCATCCCCATGTCCCTGTGAGTTGATGTCCTCATCAAACTTTGCCTGGAAGGCACTTGTCTACTGAGGCAGTCAATATGGATGTAGGATATGAAATTGGAAGGGTTCACACTGAGTTCTACCCATCAGCTGCTTTTTTTTTTTTTTTTTTTTTTTTTTGCTCCGAGAACTTTTACTAACCAGTCATTGCACTGTTTAATTGTTCACTTTGAAATTAAAGACCACCACATCCCCCGCAATGGAATTAATAGGCCAGGCCACTAACTTTAATTAGCCCCCCCCACCACCCCCATGTGAACTGCTTCCCAGAGGGTTGACTTCTGAGGGAGAGTTTAGGAGGCGTGGAGGGGAGAAGTAAGGGGAGGAGGGCTTATCACGTTCTCAGTGATATCAGGTTGCATGCACAGGAAGTTTATCGTTGCCTCTTGTGTACGGAGGCTGTGGTCTGGCTGGAAGACCCTCGTCTAAGTGCCAGATGTAAGCGTGCCGTATCAATGTTGGGGGATGGTAGTGCGATATGCGCACAGCTCTGGTTACCCGTGAGAGGTCGTGATAGATGTAATGACCAGCTAAACACGCATTAATAATAATCGTGTGTGTGTGTGTGTGTGTGTGTGTATGATGGTAGAAATAATAGGAAATGGCAGCATCCCTTCAGAGCTTGTGTGTCCTTAAGTAGTGTAAGTAAGGATGTTATTAGATGGCATTTTGTAAGAGAAGAAACACAAACACACACCCACACACACACACCAAGGGCCAGTCATCTGAAGTCGGGAACTGTCTGTGGCTCCAGACGAGAAAACAACTGGTGTTAGCGCAACAAAAGCCACTCAGGAACATTCTGTGACTCGCCTGTACTTCCTCTCTCACAAATGTCAGCTTGAGCGAGCAGCCTGGGCGAGAAACGTCCAGGGCAGCGTTCCATTGCGTTGTTAATGTTCATGTGTTTCTTAATAAATTAGATGCAGATCCCATATACATCCGGTGTGATCATTGTGTGTGGGGTGGGGCTCTGTCTGTGGCTCTGTGCTGGGTGACGCTGCTACATGTATATGTGTTTCTGCACAGCATTTGGCTTGTGGTACTTGATCATGCTGTTGTGACCCAAAATCTGTAGAATTTCTATGGCGGGGACAAAACTAAATTGATATTAAAATATATTGTGATGCTTCCTTTGGTTGCAGAGTGTGAAAATGCTCTTATCCAGCTTTGATTTTTTTTTTCCCCCCCCAAAGTTGAACATTTTAATCCGGTATCTTACACAAAGGTAGGAACTGAAGGCAATTTTTACCAAATAAAAAGAACATTTCTTTGGTTGTGTAACATATTGAGTCTTGCGGACTTGGCAGTGTTATTATATAGTTACTATGGGCAACAAATAAATAGTCTTAATAATGTAATGATACAGGGATGTACAGACAACTGACTGCTATTATGTACAACCAAAAACGGGCGGTGTTGCTTATTAAAATCAATGCCAATCTACAGGATATGGTCTAACTGTTATAATAAAACTTGAAATGGAACAGTTGGGTAGCTGAAGGCAAATGAAAATGATTTCGCTTTCTGTTTCAGTGCCCTTTATACCAAAATGTAATATGATGTGATGTACTCTTCATTCTAAGTACAAACTTAAATACAAGGTATTTCATTTAGTCTTCCTCCATTTTTATATGCTCTTCATATACATGGTTAATTGTGCCGTTAGTGGATACGTTACGGGACCACACCCACTACCAAGCCAAACAAGCAGATTGATTACCAGTTCTTTTATTCCAGCTTTCTGATTGGTGAACTGTTCTTGGCGATCTGATGTTTAGGAACATGCTACATCTTATATGGTGCCGCAAAAAAGGTGACTCCAAATTGCGATCACTGGTTTATTTTTGCATGACTGGTTTGCAAAATCATAAAAATGGATTTTCTCCCTGAAGATCCCGTATGGTCCTCAACCCGTATAGCATGTAGACTGTTGGGAGAAATAGGATTTATGTCAGCAGAAGAAAATAATGCTGCTGGACAGTCGCAGGACTGTGGTGTGAGTGTGTCAGTGTGGCACAAGGTGAAAGATTGTCACCTCCGGTGTACCGAATTGCACGCACACTTAAATCTGCTGCTGCAGACACAGTCTGATGGTTCGCAAAGTGTGTGTGTGACAAAGAAAAACTGCATGATGGATGTAGTATGCAACGTGTGTGTGTGTGTATACTGTACTGTGTGTGTGAGACGCATGGCTGCAGTGCGGACTGGACTGTGATGTGTGGATGCTGATGACTCTGCGTTGTCTGGGGTCCGTCAGGGCGGGGCCGGCTGCGGGGTATTGATGCGCTGGTGGCTGACTGCCCGCTTCGCTCCAACTGGCAACCTCCAGCTGCACCCCCCCACCCCCAAATCTCCCACTTCCACCAACCGTCCACCCCGACGTTGAACTGACCACTCAAGCACTTTTTTCCTCCCTCCCTGCTCCCCCCTTTTCTGTCCATCTGTCCATTTTCTCACTATCCGCTTCCCACCACCCATCGTCTGTTTGTCTGCGTCTGCCTCTTTTCCGCCAGCCATCTCTCCTTACTCGGGGAGAGCACGTCCACTGTGTGGCAAGGTCAGTCCGACCCTACCCCCCCCCCACCCGCCCTTCCTCTCCATTTCCCCTGCTCTCCTTTCCCTCTCTCTCTCCCTCTCTGTAGTGAGCACAGAACAGAGCCACACATCCTGTTAGGAGTTTAAAACTCAACCCCACTCCTCCACACTTCTGTTTATGGATGTAGGGGGGGTTCGCTGATTTCCTCGGAACCCTGCGAACCCCCGTGACCCGGCTTTTCCGGAGCGTCGATCTGTACGGCCCTACCAGAGAACAGCGCAACCTTCATTTTCCGACACAAGGATAATGTGCCCGTTTTAACTAATCACTCCAGGCATTTATCATGTTCCTCACCAGGATTAGAAATCATTTATATTCTCAGTAGCTCTGACTGACTGGCTCTTACACTGGTTTCGTATGTGATTATGCTTACGGTAGACCCCTCTTCTCCATTTCCCAGTCAGAACTACCAGCATGGCATCTTCCAGTCCATCGGCTTCAAGGAGTTTCATGAGTACCTCACAGCGGCAGGGGACACCAGCCAGGAACAGCGGGACAAGCTGAAGGACAAAGGTGCGGTCCTGTCACCGTCTGCACGCTTACTAGATTAGCTACACTGTCACTCGGTGATAGTAGCCTACTGGGTAGGAAACGCTTGGTCCAATACCCACTTTCTAGCTTTGTGTCCATCAGCAGGGCACATGGTCCTCTTGGACTGGGGGGGGGGTTGTCCCTTTCTGTGATAGCCAATTTGCTGATCCAAAGCAACATCCCAAAGATCACGTAATAAACCCACAGCAGCTTTCTGAAGAGAATCCATCTCACTTCGAAGGAAGTACTTTTCCCAGGTGCAAGTTCTCCTGTGTGCAGGATGCTGCAGCATCCTGTCATTTTGCCCCTTTCCTTGTGACTAGGAAGCAAAGAGGAAATGACTTGTTATGCCCAGAGATAGTGACACAGGTTTCACCACTCTTTATTTCCCCGCTTGTGAGATCAGAAGGACCTGGAAATGGGAAATGGCATCAGACTTAACAATAGGTTTGGACACGAGCGGGTCAAATAGGATGGACTCATGGGATGGGTAAAGCACTCATTCATGGACCATGTTGGAAGGAGCCTTCTAAACTGGTACAGACAGGCACATGCTGAGTGCCGGTCCGGCTGCTGTTCTCGAGGCAGTTTTGTTTTTTTGAGAATGGATGCCAGAATGACGGACACACACACACACACACACACACACACACACACTTTTAGTTCCTTCCTTTTCTTGTGACTGAGTGACACTGCTGCCCTGGGGTTACTGTGGGCTGCCGGTAAGCAAAATACCTTCATCTCTGTTTACTCACCACTTTTTATGTTTTGTTTGAATTCTTTAGCTCTTCTCTCTCTGTCGCCCCCCCCTCTTTAACCCACAGGTATCGAGGCGCTCAAGATGGCCACACGGCGCTATGCCAGAAAACAGAACAAGTGGGTCCGGAACAGATTTCTGAAGAGTGAGTACCGCCTTCCACCTCAGCCGTGTTGCTCTTTTATACACCGTTCTTGTTGAATCGTGCTGGAAGTCCCCCTGCTCTCCTAAGCTCTTTAGCTCTGTGCTGTTGCCAGGGAGGAGCTGAAGCATCAGCAATTTGGCGGCAGGTTTAGTAGCTGATACAGCGGTCTGTGTGGTGTATTTGAATGAGCACTCGGTGCTCGATTGTGCGTCAGGGTGGTAGTAGCCTAGTGGGTAACACACTCTCCTATGAACCAGAAGACCCAGGTTCAAATCCCACTTACTACCATTGTGTCCCTGAGCAAGACACGTAACCCTAAACTGCTCCAGGGGCGACTGTCCCTGTAAATACTGATTGTAAGTCGCTCTGGATAAGGTGTAAATGCTGTAAATGTAAATGTAAATGTAAAATGTAAATGACTGCGAGTCTCCGTGTGTTCACATTTGACTGTGCATGTCTGAGTGGAGTAGTGGTAGTCGTAGCTCAGAAGTGAAGTTGGTCTACTCGTCATTATTATTTACATCTATCAGCAACCCACAAGGGACTAGAGCTTCATTAGGGCAGTGGTGGCCTAGCGGTTAAGGAAGGAATCCCGATCCGACAAGGTGCCACTGAGGTGCCACTGAGCAAAGCACCGTCCCCACACACAGGGGCAGTGGTGGCCTAGTGGTTAAGGAAGCGGCCCTGTAATCAGAAGGTTGCTGGTTCGAATCCCGATCTGCCAAGGTACCACTGAGGTGCCACTGAGCAAAGCACCGTCCCCATACACTGCTCCCCGGGCGCCTGTCATAGCTGTGCACTGCTCACTCAGGGTGATGAGTTAAATGCAGAGGACAAATTTCACTGTGTGCACTGTGTGCTGTGCTGCTGTGTATCACATGTGACAATCACTTCACTTCACTTCACACTGCTCCCCGGGCGCCGGTCATGGCTGCCCACTGCTCACCAAGGGTGATGGGTTAGATGCAGAGGACAAATTTCACTATGTGCACCATGCTGCTGTGTATCACAAGTGACTTCACTTTATTATCATTAGCCTGGAATCACACCGAACTCAAACACTCTGGACGTCTTGCAGCTCGATCAATGGTCTGCTACTTCTAGTCGGACCTGTGTAATGTTACTATTAGTTGTTTGAGAGAAATGAAGCACGATGTAGGTTTTGCTTTGTCCTCTCCCTACATTTGGGCGCTTGTGAAATAGTCACCATCTTCAACGACATGCCGAGTTCATAAAAGCCACAAACAGCACAGAGGCAAAGACGGGGCAGCATATGAAATAACCAGCCCCTCTCTTTTTCTCAGCCTCCGCGGCGTCTCTTCTCTCCAATCTGTCTCTGTCAGACGGCTGCGACATTCCTCAGCCCCGTTCTCACTATTTACCTGCGCTGACCTTATAAAACAGCGCAAGCTGTCCAGCAGTTCTCACACACTAACACACACTCTCCCACTGCCGCCTGTCTGCCTCTCAACACCGAGCAGCCATTGGGAGGAAAGCTGCCTTCAACACCCCATCGTGAGTGTGTGACTGAGTGATGTCAAGTACCATTTTGTTCTAAATTGGGGGTAGGAAAGTAGGCGATTCTGTACGGAAGTGTTGTAAACAATACATTTGTGTGTGTGTGTGTGTGTGTGACAGAGAGAGCGGGAACACCGTGTGTGTCAGTGATAAGAAAAGAGGTGCGGCTGAACCTGTAACTATATAGGCCCGAAGCCCCCCCCCCCCCCAATGTCTGTCCCCTCTCCTCCCCCGCAGTCCCCCTTCCTGTCTGGCTCTTCACATTCTTCCTGTAACAGCCCACCATCCTGTGGGACCCTTTGATCCATCCATCCCCCAATTCCCTTCCCAATACTCCCCACTCCTCCGACTGATGGCTCCATCATCATCATTGCTCCCCTCCTCCAAACTTCTCTCCATAACAGAGTGTGTCTCGGGTTTCCTGTGTGAGCCAGAGTCATTTATCTAACAGACCCCACTACCTCGCTTCTGTGATGACCTCACGTTCGCCATTGTCGGCCTTCCTTCTGCTGCCTCCCCTTGCCTCTCCACAGCCCTGCCTGACTGCAGCAGGCATTACTGCTTTTGTCACCCTTTCCGAAAAAGGACCAGTTCCTGTCCGCCCTGCTGCTTCCTGCCATTCCATGGCCTTTCCGAAATCCAGTTAGCGCAAAATGGATTAGACAGGAATGCTCCCTAAACCTCATTAAGAGAGTGTGTGTCTGTCTCAGGCCATATGGACTCATCACCCTGTGAAGTGCGGCAGGTGATTTTACACGCAGCATTTACACACATCTGATATTAGGGCTGTTTTCTCATTTTCACCTCCCTGTTAGGACTCGTGAGTTTAATGAGTTAATAAAAATAAAAGTCCCAGAATGTGATCTAGAATGTGATCTAGTTAATCTAGTTTGTTTCTGTCCAGGAAATATGTTTCATGAAATCGCGTTTTGGTAGCCTAATGTGTCCATTGGAACAGTCCCATCGACTAACCCAATCTATCCCTCTCCAAACAATCCCTGGGTTAATGTAGCCCAATAAAGGTTCACCGTTATCCCCAGTACGTCAGCACCCAGTTACATCAGTTGCTGGCGACACCCCAGGCCGCCTCCCCAACAGTTGCATTGTTCTCAAGTCTAAGTGGAGCTTTCAAGGCTTCAAGCCCCCAACTTCACCTACTCGCATACTTAGGAGAGGTGAGATCACCATTCCGGAGCTCGTTATCCTTACCAGACCTTTTTGGCTCTCCCTTACCCTCCTGACCTGCTTTCAGGCTTGGCTAAGCTGCTGAGGCGGCAACCCCCCAACTTCACACACAACCAGCGTCTTGAGCCTTGCGGCTAGGCTGTCCGCTCTCCCTCAGATGACCACCCTAATCCCACTGGTGTTAAAGGGCTGCTGGGAATTCAGCTTATTTGAGGTATGGATGGAGGGAGATCGGTGAGTGAGCGTTTGTGCCAGGGATAGTCTAGGAGCTCATTGCTCAATGGCCTGTTGATGGTTGATTGCACTCTGGATGGGTCAAGAGCAATTTTGTTGGTGGAACCCCCATCTTAAGCTTTTGTGTAGTCTGTATTTTCATAAATTCTGACATTCAGAATTAACATTTTGAAAGGCTCCAGTTCATTTACATTTATATCATTTAGATATAACTTTGGTAATCGGTAGTTACAGGGACAGTCCCCCCCCTGGAGACACTCAAGGTTAAGTGTCTTGGTCAGGGACACAACTTCTGGTTCATAATCGAGTGTTTTACCCACTAGGCCACTATCACCCTCGTTTCATCGATTAAGCGAAGGCCCAGTCTAAAAGAGAACTGCAATGAAATTCTCAGTTCACAAATGCTTTTTATCTAAGACAAGGCATAAGCCATGAATGGGAAAGCAACCAATTTTTATTTGACATTTTCCCAAATATAGTTGAGCACATTTGACATATTTTGTTCAGTTTGCATGAAAAATATGAGTTCTAATTCTCACTTGAAAAACAATGGCTTGCTTTGCAGCATCAAATAAAGGAGCAGCTAGAACATGGAAAAAGTTACAAGATGCTTCAGGTAACAGTTTGTATGAGAATTTTTATATTGCCCCCTTGTGGTCTCCAAAAACCTTTTTAGACTACATTACATGAAAGGCCAGCTGAAATGCAAAGTGCACACATTCTTTTAAACCCTATCAATATATTCACATGACAAACTGTAATCAATATATTAATATTTAATGACACGCCTAGAGTAAAAGGCAAGTATTAAAACCTTACACATGCTCAGTAAATTCTCCGATTTTTTTATTTTTTTTTTGCAAGCTGTCATTGTACTTGAAAAACTGAAGCAGTGCTTTTTCAGGCCACACGTGCCAGAGTGGTCATTTTTCTTTGCATTCTGCCCTTAATTTCCTAAAATCTTTCACGTTTCAGTCTTTTCAGTCCCCCCCCACTTCATATTTGTCTCCCTGTCTCTGAACAAAGGACTGCGTTGGGTGTGACAACTGGCACACCGTGTTTAGTTACACTGGCGGTGTTGTGTGTACAGGCCGGCGCTGTGCTGGGTTTCGCTTGCTCGGAGGGGGAAGCACGGGGGGCGCACGTGTTGTGTGTGTGTGTGTGTGTGTGTGTGTGTGTGTTTTTCCTGCCTATCAAAGACCACTGTTGCCGGCGTATTGAGTGCATTTCGCGTCGCGATGGTCTGGTGCTGAATGGACAGGCCGTGTATTGAACACAGCAGACCGGCCCAAGCTTCCCCCTGCCCAGCTGCCAGCCTGCAGTGCCCGCAGAATGGCCTCTGTGTTTTACAAAGGGGGTTAAATAGGAACCAGTTGCTGCTTCGGTTTTTGTGACAGTGTGTGTGTGTGTGTGTTCCTCTCATTTTCCTTCATTCTGAAAGGGCCAAGTCTGTATTAATATTTAATCAGAATAATAAATATGTGTATGTGTATGTGTGTGTGTGTGTGTGTGTATATATATCAAAAGTAAAATCACACTTTATAATTCTGTAATAGGATTATTTCATTGAAGAGTTTGAAAATGGAACAAAATTGCATGTCCTGCAACTCTAGTTCTGCTCGTGATTATAAGATTTATCAAATAAAGGGGGTCTGCTGCCTGTCACCGCTGTATTGCTGGCTGTTCTGTGGAACTCTTATATACCAAAGACAAATGGTCGACGGCTGTAGTCTTTTGATCAGAAATGGCCTTTTGATGAATGCCTATTCTGGGGGTCGTGACCGACGCAGCAGCGTCTTTAAATGGGAACCGCAAGGTGTGTAATAACATGGTCCGTTATTTTAGCTGGGTTAAATCATTTCCAATATTCTCCTGATTCCCGCCTGTCGGCCTCTGGGGAGAGACCGGATCAATGCGTGTCTGAACGGGTGGGCCTGGCCGATATTAAAACTGGTAAACCTCTCTTCACCGTACCGCGTCGCGGACCACGCCGGAGACGGCTGGACGGGTGAAGCACGTGCCTCCACTCCAGCGGCCTCGGCAACGGCTTGGTGCCGTAACCCCCGAGATGCAGAACGTGAGCGTTAAGTAACTGCCTGCCGTCTTTCTGTCGACGCCGAGGAAACCTGAGCGGGGAGAGCGACAGGTGCGGAACTGGGTGCGAGCGCCACCCACACACAAAAGAAAGTGTCCGGTTACGGCCCTCGACGCCCACGCCCGGCTCGGGGCGCCCCGGGCCCGCGACAGCCGTGTGTAGAAGGGGCCGGCGGTCAGTTGCTGGTCGCCAGATCTGCGCTGCTGCTTTTTACTTTTAATGAGTCATGGTAGACAGCGCGGAGGGTCTGGGGGCAAGCAGACACACGACTGCTGGATTACTTGTGTGTGTGTGTGTGTGTCTGTCTGTCTGTCTGTCTGTCTGAAGGAGTGAGGGAGGAAAAATGAGAACAGCTGTTATCACACAGCACCAGCTGTGACATTTTGGGACAATGTCCGTGCAGAAGTGGACATTATATCTCTGATGTCTTTATCTCTGTGTGTCTCTCTCTCTCTCTCTCTCTCTCTCACACACACACACACACACACACACACACACACACACACACACACACATTATTTACAGCATAGTCAGTATATGTGCTTTCCCAACACACTTTCGAGTGAATCGTAGTAGTATGCAGGACGTGATGTACTAGTCATTATATTGTGGAATATTCTCCAGTCTGTACGTCTGCCAGTATTTCCTCCAGAAATAGTATTTAGTTTTGTTTAATATTATGGTTTCATAAATACTGAAAAACATGTTAGTATGGAGTTTTGGACTTGCTCAATGGGACGTAATGATCTTAATGTAACAATAATGTGTTATTCACTTGTTGGACTAATGAAATCTTTGTCTACCTTTTTTCTTTCTTTAGGTAAAAGGTTTATTCTGAATTCTTAGTTCTCACTAATATATACAAGAATGCAGATTTTTTTATTTGCTTAAACTAGTTAGAATGTGAATACATAATGTTTCATTAGAATGTAAAAGTAATTTAAAAATGATATTTGAGGGCCAAATGAGCATAAACAGACACCACTCTTATAAATGATCATATTCAGACACAAACCTTGTTTATGTAGCTGTGCTGTAATGACGGGCCCAGGGCTGCAGCTGTTGGTGTAACAGGTGTGGTTACACACACACACACACACACACACACACACACACACACACACAGTAGCAGGTGTGGACAGGGCCATGAGCTCTCTTGGCTCGGCGTGTCTCTGTGGAGACGGGAAGCAGCCGGCGAGCGTTGGGGTCTGCTTGACAGACTGCTGGAACTGGAGTAGGCGGTGTGGTGGTGGTGCTGGTGGTGGGGGGAACTCATTTTTTCAAGTCGGACACTCGAGAGGGCTGCGGTCGGGCGTCCCCCCTCTCGTCTTTGCTCCACCGCCAGCGGGATTATTCGACTCAGATTTCACTGAGATTTCCAGCTCCAGAAGAGCAGGACCTCCACCCTGCATCTGCCAGCCCCCGGGGCAGCACCCGCTACCCCGCTGTCCCGCTCTCTTTAGCCACTCCACGGAGGGAGAGAAAGCGGAGGATAAAGAGCCACAGAGGGGGCGAAAGGGGGGGAAGTTCAGGTAGAGCAGGTGCCTGACTGCACGCCCACCTGCTGCCGCTGTTGTCTGAGGACCACAAAAGGAGACAAAAAGACGACCAGCCCTGCAAGCAGAAACTCGGCCGGTGATTTAAGTGCAGCCGTCTGAGAGTGTGTGTGCGGGTTTTGGCCAGCCATACAAAGGAAGCCTCCTCGTTGTGTGCCTTTTACCCCGCGCCTGTGTTTTGGAGCTTTGTTTCAGGCATGTTCTTACAGGGTGTTTCTTACCCAACCTCTGAGGACTTGCCAACAGCTGTTTTACTGGGCCGCGTTCCTACAGGAACATCAGGCATACGTGCAGAATAAGAGAAACCAAACTGGATAGAGGGGTGGAGAACGTTGTTTGGAAGGGTCATGGCAGATCAGCAGATCACTGATTGTGTGTCCATTTATCCGATGCTAGAAAATGTCTTTTTGAGGTAGCTATCCAGAGGACATCCACAGTCACCAGATCTCAACCCTTCTCAACTTTTTGCATATAGTCGTGTTTTAATGCAATGCCAGACTTTCATAGTGCATTGCTCATAGTCTTTACCTCCGTTCAGTTTTAAATCATATAGGTCATCAAAACCCTTGCAAAGTATGCTGTCCATCACTCTTCAAGAGTAAGAAGGTCCACCTGAAGCTGTTGTGGTCGATCATGGTACCCAGCACCTTATGCCGTCTTTACGTCACACGGTTTTCAAACGATCTGCTGGTCAAAGACAAATTTCCCTAAATCAAAGTAAAGTTGTGGAATGTTCCAATTGTCTCAGTTGTTTAGCAAAAGGCGACAATCCAAGCTGCTGCATTATGATAGGAACAGGTGTCACGTCCCCGTCTAGGGGTTGGGGAAACGTGACAACGAAGGAGAGGGATGTGTGAGGCGGGAATACACACGTACCAGGCCGAAATGAAATATTGTGCTTTTATTTACAGTGAGAAGTGAACAACAAACCAAAACCTAGAGTGCTGTACATAACAACAACCCACAGGAGGAACAACACACCATAAAAGGAGAGACTGTACAATTTCCACAACGAAAACACAACTATACTGACCACTCTAACACGCAACAAAGGCTTTTCGCTAATTTCTCTCCAACGCCCCCAATCTCAAATCTCTGGAGTTGTCCTTAAATGCTCCTGTCTGATGAGTCGATTGGCAGACCGATGATGAGGGAATAGGTAGGCGGAACAATCAATCCCAATCTGCTCCCAGCAAATAGCCTAAAAGGGAAACACACCAGACACAGAGCACCCCCAAACCACTCTACGGCACAAAGGACGTAACAGGTTTGATGTTATAGCCGGTACTCGAGTTGAGGAGGGATGTCATCCCCCCTGAAATGAAAAGTCTAAAACTATCATCCGCCCCATTCCATCCCTCCTTCTAGTTTATCAATGAATGCACAGGTCTATTGAGCAGTTAAATCCTCACCGACAGCGTTTTTTTTATGCTGCTTAGTTGTAAAAGTGGTGGGAAAAAGTGGGACATTGCTGGCCTATCGGTTAAGGAAGCGGCCTTATAATCAGAAGGTTGCCGGTTCGAATCTCGATCCGCCAAGGTGCCGCTGAGGTGCCACTGAGCAAAGCACCGTCCCCACACACTGCTCCCCGGGCACCTGTCATGGCTGCCCACCGCTCACTCAGGGTGATGGGTTAAATGCAGAGGACAAATCTCACTGTGTGCACCGTGTGCTGTGCTGCTGTGTATCACAAGTGACAATCACCTCACTTTTAAAACGCCATTCGGCGTTTGGGTTTTAAGCACCTTAAAAAGCGCTGTTCTGAACACGCCCTCAACTCCGCCTTTTATGGCGTGAGTCGGCATTCAGGGGATCTTGTGGACGTAGCAATAACAACACAGCTAATGATGTTCGTTTGGGGTCAAGCTTACGATAAAGTTACAAGTGACATTCAGGGTAGGTAGGTAAGCAAACGTTGCTTCCAATTAACATCACTAATTATATTGAGCGGGAATCAGATAGTCTACTGTAGCAGAGACACCTCGGCTGTAGCTATGAGAAAAGGCTTCAAGCAGAGTACAGCGCACACACACACACACGAGTGAAAATTCCAAACCGTTTGAGTACCCGACATCTGTAACATCTGCACCATGCATGATGTTTTAGGATAGTAGAATGTATTTTATCTTTTTGCTTAAACTACAATAAAAATTGTACAAAGCTGCTCTCCCATTATGTTCACTGTCGTCAGCACAACATATGTCTGATCAAGTATAAAATTCTCCACTGCCATGGTTTATTTTTACAACTATTGGTTATAGCTCGTGAAAATTATGATGCGCATTGTCAACAACCAATAGAAAAACTATTTAAAAAGAACTTGACCTGAGAAATGGCAAACATTTGAGTAGTTGATCTACTGTAAGATCTACGATCTTTGTAAAATCTTTGGGCATTATTTGTCACCTTGTTTGTTAGAGTAAGGACATTGAAGTCCTCAGGAGCTACATTAATAAACAGACAACACAACTTTAAATGATGCTGGTGCATGTGACAAATTGATGGGTTTGCATTCAAAACATCTGGAATGAAGAACTAGAGTGTGAGAGAGCTGCCATTCAACAGGGTCTTCCGCACATAAGATCTTTTTAGGTCTTTTTTTTTTTTTTTTTTTTTTTTGTCAGTTGTCTCTGTGGTGTATTGAAATATAATTACAAGCATTTTATAGGCTTCAAAGGCATCTATTGACAATTACATCAAGTTTATGCAGTGTTGGCCCTTTTTTTCCCAAGACCTCTGCAATTCGCCCTGACGTGCTGTCAATAAACTTCTGGGCCAAATCCTGGCTGATTGCGACCCATATGATGGCGATCACCGAAATGATCTCAGCAGGTCCTTTTGTGGCAGGGCTGAAATGCAGTGGAAATAGTTTTTTTGCAGGATTACGTTCATTTTCATGGCAAAGAGGGTCTTTGCAATTCATCTGATCATTCTTCATAACATTCTGGAGTTTATGCAAATTGCCATAATAAAACTTTGTATTTGTGTCATTCTCAAAACTTTTGGCCGAGACTTTACTTCAAGTTAATGGTAACTTCCAAACAGTTTCTTCTTCTTTTAACTTTGTACTTTCTACTAGTGAACAAGCTAAGTGAGTGGCTACTAGTTTCAAATTTGGTACAATCACTTGTCTTTAGATATGAGAATGAAGCCAAAAAAACTGTTGTTACCAGTCTGTTATGTCGATTTAATGAAAATGGTTTGTCATTGTGGAACTGGGAAATTCGGGATTTCTCCCTGTAGTCTGTGGCATGTGGAGAGGTCACAGGCCTCTTGTGCCACTAAGGTGGAAAATCCCAAGAGTGTGGAATCTGCGAGATCCCTGAACGGGCCTGCCGGTGTTGTGGGCTCCGTCCAGTTTCTGGCATTGCCCATCTTTTACACTTCTCCCCTTATCCTGACTCGTTTAAATGCATTTTGTCAAGTGCTAGACCACCCACCCGGGGATCTGCCTTGTTAGTGGTGCAGCCTAGTGGCTGCCCACGCTTTCACTACAATGAGTGAACAGAGTAATAAGTGTCAGACATCCTGATTGATTTTTTTGGGGGGGGGTTATTATATAAATGTCCTTTCTTCACCTCCAGTTTTCACTTTTTTTTGGGGTTTTTTTTTTTGTTTGTTTTTTGGAGGAGATTAACTTTTTAAATGATTTGGATAATTGAGTCATTGGAGTTAATAGGTGGTGGCCCTATGGGGCAGTGGTGGCCTAGCGGTTAAGGAAGCGGCCCCGTAATCAGAAGGTTGCCGGGTCGAATCCCGATCCGCCAAGGTGCTACTGAGCAAAGCACCGTCCCCACACACTGCTCCCCGGGCGCCTGTCATGGCTGCCCACTGCTCACTCAGGGTGATGGGTTAAATGCAGAGGACAAATTTCACTGTGTGCACCGTGTGCTGTGCTGCTGTGTATCACATGTGACAATCACTTCACTTCACATAATAGGATTTGGGCATTCGCTGCACTCGCCTGTGAACCCTGTTCTGGGGTGTGACCTCAGTGCGATGTCATGTTTGGGTCAAGGGGCACGCGAACGGCCATGCATTTCTCACCAAAGAAGGCTATTTTACACAGGTATTTATAGGTTCCAATGTCAGGGGGTTCTGGCGTTGAGTGTTTGTTTAAGTGGATAAACTGGAGTGAAAACCTATACCTCACTACACAATAAAAAAAATCTAAAATTAAAGGCCTCAACTGGGGCTTTATTTTCTCTCATCGACAATCCAACAACCGCGTCAGCCGCACATTATGCTGGTCGCAAAGATAATCGACAGTGGAGTAACACTGATGCCATTGTGTGTGTTTGGTATGTCTGTGTGTGTGTGTATGTGTGTGTTTCCGTATAGGCTCTGTCTACATGTCTGTTCCTGTGCCGCCGGCGCTAACGCGTCTGACGCTTCATTGTTCGCTGATCAATAGAGGCATTGGGGCCTGATTGCTGGCATGCAGCGCTGGCGGTGCTGACTCCGTCAGAACGCAGGGGGAGATTATCGAGCCGCTGTGAGTCAGCAGGCTTTGAGCGCTCCGCTCTGCACCCGGTGCACCCGCGCCGGCGCTGCCAGCTGCAGTGTTTCATTTCTATACGTTGCCCTTTTTAAAGAGCTTTGAAAAGCTGCACACTTTGAGCCTAAATGGTGTGCGAGAGTGTATACCCCCCCTCCCCCCATTTACACCCCAATATACCTGATTAAAAGACATTCGTAGTACAGCTCTGCTGCTTGCTGCAGTTTCTGAAAGAAGAATTAATCAATTAAAGACTTGAAAAGTGTCCTTAGCTATTCTAATTGGGTGCAATTTGGACAGTTATGGAAATATGATGGGTGTACTCACTTTTGTGAGATTGTATATAATCTCCAAAAGCTAAAATCTAAATATATTTGTACTGGGTCTGACTGCTGAAATTGGAAATGGTTTACAATTACTTATTTTTTTATTTATCAGACGCCCGTATCCAGTGTTTAATTGTCCAGCCGTGATGGCCTAGCAGTGGGCCTGTAATTGGACTGTTGCTGGTTCGAATCCTGAACCACCAAGCATTTACATTTTACATTTACAGCATTTATCAGATGCCCTTATCCAGAGCGACTTGCAATCAGTAGTTACAGGGGACAGTCCCCCCCTGGAGCAACTTAGGGTTAAGTGTCTTGCTCAGGGACACAATGGTACTAAGTGGGATTTGAACCTGAGTCTTCTGGTTCATAGGCGAGCGTGTTACCCACTAGGCTACTACCACCCCACCGTCCCCACACACCGGTCTGCCTTTCGTGGCTGCCCACTGCTCACTAAGGATGATTGGTTAGAAGAAGAGGACACATTTGTCACCGTGTGCTGTCCTTGCTGTGTATCACAATCACTTGACTTTCACTTTTTTCATTAAGACTTCTGATGCTCTCTTACCCGTCTTGGCTACAGAGACTCTAATCTGCCTTTACTCCAGGGCCTGGATCCAATGTGCCACCAGTCTTTGGCCTGGACGTGACTGATGTTTCGGAGTGGGAGAAGAATGTTCTCACACCAGCGCTGCAGATCCTGGAGAGCCTACAGAAGGTGCGTTACAAGTTAGATGTTCTCACTTTCCATTGCTTGCTTCTCATGCTGAATTTAAAGCAGGCAGGATGAGCCCCTGGAAAGCCTAGTTGATGGGGTGGCGCACCCGCAATAAACGCTGAAGGGGTTATTGCTTCTGAATAAATAATGGCCTAATTACTGCTGCCTTTTAATTCATACACTTGAGAAGCGGCCATTTCTCACAAGCACCTTTTAAGCTGGCATCCTTATTTATCACTTTGATCAAAGCGGAAGAAGCAAAGTCATTTTGTTGTTTTGCTAAAGGGCTAGATTGACTCTTTAATGGTTATCTTTATTTATATATATATATATTATTTCTTTATTTATTGCGATTATGATTTAATTTGACAGGGTGAACCAACGGCAGTGGAACCAATCAGAGTGGAGGGGGCAGGGCAGCGTAACAAGCGGAGTCTACACACGTGTGAACTGTGTGATAAGATTGTTATTGGCGACCTGGAGTGGACTGGTAGGTTTAAAACCGGACGTGTTTCCAAGTAGTTCAGTGGAGCTACGTTTATAGGTTGGAAAATGGACAGTAGCCCGGTTAACCGGCTAGCTGGTGTGGTGGTAGCCTAGTGGGTAAGACACTCACCTATGAACCAGAAGACCCAGGTTCAAATCCCACTTACTACCATTGTGTCCCTGAGCAAGACACTTAACCCTAAGTTGCTCCAGGGGGACTGTCCCTGTAACTACTGATTGTAAGTCGCTCTGGATAAGGGCGTCTGGTAAATGCTGTAAATGTAAATGTAGCCAGTGTAATTGCCACATGAGTAGAATTGCTTTATAGTGTAGTGGGGGAGAGGAGAGGTTTAAAGAAACAAAATACACTTTTTCTTTGGTATTGCTAAGTGCAATTTGTGTGTAATTGAAGAGAGTTAATACAGCATGGTTTAAAAGACTGTTCGAAATTTCTGTTTTACAATGTCCTCTGGACATTGCATTGGCAACCCTATTTTTAAATCCTTGCACCCATTGGCTATCCACATATTCCCTATTCAGTGCATTTATTTCCATGTTTAACGTGATTGATAAACTGATGCATATTCAGTAATTTTATGTTTTTAATTAAAAAGTAAAAAGCAAAAAATGCAATCAATTTTCCAAATACTACCAACTGGGGAGTAGCTAAAAGAACTCTTGTTCCAATATATTATCTGTCTCTGTGGGGCCTTATTCGCTTGATCCAGGTGTCATTTCGTGTTTAATTCCAGGCTTCAAGGGCCCCCATTCTAGTGGGGCCCTGGGCAGCCGTTACAGCTAGTTGGTTTCCAAAAATGACGTCATTTTTAGATCGCAAAGCCGGTGCAGTTAACAAAGCAGTCAGGAAGGGATATTGCACAAGAACTGTGGAGCTGTAAAGACCTGCAAAACGAGTCCCAGAGTGAAAGTAGACCTCACCCTCCTCCCCCACCAAGATAATGGTGAGGGTTTGGGCCCCTCAAAAAATGTGCAGTCAACACAGTTTTTCATTTTAAAATGAATGAGGAAAGTTTCAAATATCATGTTTTCCCAGATTTTGAATATATTAAATATCCAGCAAACGATTTGTTTACTGAAAGTGCATGGGTAGGTTTTTGTGAATTTTTAATAAAAAAAACGATTCAACAGATATCTATCAAAATTGTTTTATTAGTATCGGTGATGTAAAAAGCTGGAGTTTAATTAAATTAATTAATTAAATTTTGTCTCTTGGTCATTTCCAGCTCATCTGAAGTCCAAAAATCATCACTACCACAAGAAGAGGAAAACCGAATCAAGCAAAAAACACGACCACGGCCCTGACAGAGACGCAACCCCACCAACAGAGCATCTTAATCAGGCCGGAGCAGCAGTCCCCGTCCCTCACGTAGACACATCTTTAGACCCGCCCAACACGTAGCGGTGTCGAACTGATGACCCTTGAAGGACTTTGATGGCAATTTGCACTTCCGGATATATGGGAAAAGTCCGTTGCAGATGGAACGAAGGCTCCTCCGCTCTTTTCGCTCAGATTCCCTTTTACCTTGCCGCAAACCATTGTGCCTTAAGCCATTACTATTGCATTGCCAACTTGGATATCAGCAGCACTTTTTGAAAAATGAAGACCGTACCATCTGTGAGCTTTCAGTGTGAGCGGTAGGCTGCCAGTGTTCTACGTTCCTTAAGTTTCCTTTGTTTTCGGCAAAAAGTTCATGTGCAGCCACTGCCTTTTTAATGACTATAATTAGAGACATTTTGTGATTGTAAATGGTGCTTTTCTGACACTAAGCCCTCTCTTAGGTCACAGTGAGGAACTGTATGAAGATTTTTTTTTTCTTCAAGTGATAAAATTGATTTATTATTATTTTTTTAAAATTGGCAACACTAATCCTGGATAATCTATGCAACGGGTGGGTTCTTCAATAAAATCCATACCTGTTTCAACAGCACCTTCTGAAGGAAACACTTTCTCTCGAACACACGCGCACACACACTCTTTTCTTTGTTTTCTCTGTAGTGAGTGGCTGCTGCACGTCTGTCGGCTCGGCTCCTGGGCAGCAGTTCGTTTTGGTCATTAGCGCCTGACTCTCCTATATCACAGTTCCTCTGTGGCCCCAGTGGGAGCTAAATATACATCGAGCCACACAATAACTGGAAGAGAGCATGTTTACATTGCGTGTGTGTATGTGTGTGTGTGTCGCTGCTGGGTGACTGATATATTTTTTTAAGCGTTGTACTGATACGGGAGGCTGGTCTCACTTTGTGTGTGTGTGTGTGTGTGTGTGTGTATGTGTGTTTAACTTCACAGGCAGGACCGACAGGAATGGCAGGAAAAGGGCTTAGCGTGTCATGTGAGTTTCCTATGGGCAGATAGCCTTGTCCCCATGGGTAGCAGCCTGTGTTGAAGGTCAGAGGTTAAGACGGAAGGGTGTTCAGAAGAACTTTTTGGTTGGCTCTATTTATGTCTCCTGTTATCCGAAGTTTGAAAACCCCTTGTGCGGTGATGCTGCTGACTGTGGTCTCTGCCACACCAGGCGGTGGCGCACATCATCTCACATATCCAGATGTTGTGTGGTGGTGGCCACCAGAGCTTATTGAATAATTGTATAAAATCCGATACTTTTGATTTTCACTTGCACAACAGCAGACATGCGTTATGTTCTTCTTAATCACCGTGCAGGCCGGATGTGACCTAAGAGGCCAACAAGGCTGTTCCAGTTTCAAGGGTCCTTTACATTCGACCCACAACTGTGTCCTCCTGTTTCAAGCGTTTTACACTTTAAATCACATGTTCCCATAAAAGAGATTATAAGAAAGATTGCTTGAAAGTGCTGTTGAAATTGCCTTGTAATGTGTTCTGGTAGAAGGGGGCCATGGTGGCGCAGTGGGCAGCACTGTTGGAGTTACGCCTCCTATGCCGGGGTTTGAATCTGGGTCCTAGTGTGTGTTGCCCTCTGGTTTTCTCTCACCAACCGACCGCATGCTGGCTATGTGCATTGGTGACTAAATTGCCCGTAGGGTTTTGGGGGGCTACGATGAGCGTCTACATTAAGAAAGCAAATGAATGAATAAAGCGTTGCCTGCAGAGTGCTTCGGGTTTAAATGTTGGGCGCCGCACGACGCAATTACAAATCGCATTTCATCAGACTAAATCCATAATCTAACGGTGCTGCAACCAGCTCAAGTCCCTCTCTTACAAATCCTGCTGCTGAGCCGCTGAGCCCCCCACTTAACCCCAGAGTTCTTGGAGCTCCGGGGGGGTCTCAACCTGTAATTAGAGAATGGATGTGGCTCTGGATAATTGCAGTGGAGGGAGAGGAGTCCCCGCTTTTGGCCTGGAACTTCAGTCACCAGGGTACCAAACTTTAAACCTGACCGCAAAGTCGAGGAGCCTCGATTGTTAGTATGGCCGTGAGGGTGCATACTCAACCATATGGAATGGGGGGGGGGGGGGGGGGGGGGGGGGGGGGGGGGGGGGGGGTGTGGTGGGGGGGGGTGGGGGGGTGGGGGTAGAAGCCTGGTGGGCAACACACTCCTATGAACCAGAAGACCAAGAAGTCACATGGACAAACCCCACTTACTATCATTGTGTCCCTGAGCAAGACTCTTAACCCTGAGTGTCTCCAGGGGGGACTGTCCCTGTCACCATTGATTGGCTTTGGCTCAGGGTCGCTCTGGATAACGGTGTCCGCTAAATGCCACACGCAGGAAACAACTGATGTGGCTACCAGAATCCAATGCTAATATCAATTTTAGTTGACAATTAATATGATCAGTGCAGTCCAAAGACTCAAAACTGTAAGGCACTAAACTGGAAATTGTCAACAAAGCAACCAGGTTTAATTTTTGAGGCTTTTAAAAGCAGAAAATGCCTGTAAATGTCAGTAAGAGTGGCTGATTCATGAAAGCTGCTAAATTGGGTTTCCTGTACCAAGCTACAAAAGCGCTTGTCTACTAGCAAACTGCTTTTACACGCGGACGCCTCTTTAATGAGTAAACGCGTTGTAATTAAGAGCTGTCACAGAAAAGCTATATAAGACCATCCGGGTGTCTAGCTCCCGTCTGACTGTGTTTTGTGCGAGGGAATGTGATTAGGTTGGGTGTGGGTGGGTTTTGAAGCCTTGCTTACTCAGGGCTGCGTTGATTAGCGTGGAGATCATGTCTGCGCTGATTCATGTCTGAGATGAAGCCTTCCTCCGAGCTTTAATGGCACAAGTGATCTGGGCGCAGAACTGGAGAACTGGGTCAAGCCGCACCACCACCACCACCTCCTCCTCCTCCTCCATTTCTCACACTACACGTGATGTGTGTTTACTTTCAGGGCTGCGTTAAAAAAAATTACACTAAATTGAACAAATCCAATAGTTCTTCTTTTTGACATGAAATCGATTTCCTTTGTTTTGTTTTTTTAATATGTGTCCTTTAGAATATATACTGTTTCTGAACGTTTTACGAGGTACACCGTGGCCTTAAATGAATCGTGTACATTATTGCAAACACAAAATTTGCTGAATAACATTAGTCTCAGTGCCAGCTGCAGAGGTTCTTTCTCTATATGAAATATTACAGATGGTATGAGTAGTGCAGCGTGGGGAAGGGGTGGACGGACGGGGCGATGCTGTGTGGGCGTGGCTCATCACCCCAACTCTGTCATTTTTTCTGTTTCTCTTTCTCTCAGGGGGTCTGTCTCTGAGACTTTTGACCTGCTTGTTGCTCGCTTAGCCTCTTTTATGGTTTAACTTTCGTTTCATCTTTTACATTGACATTTATCAGACTCCCTCATCCAGAGCGCCTTACAATCAGTAGTTACAGGGACAGTCCCCCCCTGGAGACACTCATGGGTAAGTGTTTTGCTCAGGGACACACAGGCAGTAAGTGGGGTTTGAACTTGGGACTTTGGCTGCTATCATCTCCATCTTTATCTCATTTCTCTTTCATTACCCAGCATCAGCATCTGCCTGTCTGCGTCCTCGTAACCGAGTCACCTCACTTCATCTCTCGCTCCTGCCAGCAAGCGTGGTACTTTATCCACTCTCGCACCCTCTCTAATCATTCCGCTGCTCGTTTGCATTGCCGGCGGCGGGTATTTTTTTCCGTGCCTGCGGCTGCTGTGATTGGTTGGGGAGCAGCAGGATAAGGTTGTAGATGACCGGTCTGTGTGCTTAGTGAGTGCTGCTCTGGTCTCTCTTTCTGAATCGCTGCTCCGCGACCTGCTGGTGAACCCAGCCAGCATGGCCACGGCTACTGCAGTTAGCCGAGGATTCTGGGATATCCTTCTTGCTTTCTGTGCCTGGGGCCCTGTCTTTTGACACTCTACCTCTGGTTTTCATGGTTTTGGACTCTGTAGTGGGTTGTTGGTTGGGTTTTGGTTGAGGGTTTGGTCCATGTGTCTGGGGTTAAATCCTCTGTATAGCCAGTCTGTCTCTTTCTCCCAGGGGAGAGCGAGGGATTGGAGGGTGGGAGGGGTGACGGCACAGGCCTAAAACTGGTCGAATCTGCAGATAATCCTAATCCTGTTAGACAAAACACTCAACCAGATGGGCCTGGCTAGACAGAGCGGCTAATAAACACCGGTGAGGCTGAAGAGCCACGCTAACCCACCACAAACAAAAAAACAACGTACATTCCTCTGAAGATACACCCACGTCGTTCTTATTTTAACAGAAATATTATTTTATCTGAAGTCGCCATATCTCAATGACAGGCCCAAGACTACACAAAAACACACTTTGGCATTTGGAAGATATTGAGTTTTTGGTATGTGACCTCGCACCCACTCCTTGAATGACTTTCGTTTTAATAATAATGTTCTTGGTACAGTTTAAAATTTGATAACTTTTCTGTACTCGGAACAGTTTGCACAAAACCAACACCAACTGATGTGATGATTTCATTTTTTTTGACCATCAGATTTCTATTGGCTGCTGATTTCTTTTGTAGGGTTTTTGATGCAAAATTGGTACAAAAATATAATTTGAAATGTTATTTTAAGTTTTTCAATATTATATAATTTTGTATATAATTACATTTTATATATAAAATATTGCTTTAAATCTACAGTCACAGACATGCCCCAAAAATGTAATAATGCTTTTATTATTAGTGAAAGTGACGTGATTGTCATTGTGAAACACTGCAGCGCAGCATACGGTGCACACAATGAAATGTGTCCTCTGCTTTAAACCATCACCCCGGGCAGCTATGACAGGCGCCCGGGGAGCAGTGTGTGGGGACGGTGCTTTGCTCAGTGGCACCTCAGTGGCAACTTTGCGGTTCGGGTCTTGAACCTTCTGATTTAAAGGTCTGTTTCCTTAGACCAACCACTACTAGCCCGTCAAAGTGAACTACACTTTGTGCAACGTGCTCAGTTAATTCAGTATTAATAAAAAAAAAACAGGATTTATATAATTCTTTTACATTTTATTTATTCATATTTAGGATTTAATTAAAAATGATTGTGTAATGTAAAATATGAAGACGTTTTGGTGTTTCGCTGTGATTGGACTGACAGTCGCTTTTTCTTGAGTGGTTAAATGTACTGTTGTACGTGTAAATTTGTGTTTGCAGGTTCTGCACCGTGTTTGTTTTCAGGCTCTTGAGGAGGAGGGAGGTGCACACTGACCCCTTCTCAGCACTGAGGCCTTCAGAGTTGCCGTCAACAGCGGCAATCTTCATCCTTTCCCAGAAATGCCGGCACGGAAGGACAGAGACGCATTCACGTCCGGGCGGCGGTGTTTGCCTACCGCTCACACCGCCGTCCTTGAAGGTCAGCGGTGAACTCCTGTCCCTCTGTCAGCACAAGGCTGGAACGTGAGCTGATCCTCACAACTCCGTTGTGGTTCCTGGCAGCACGGGGGAAGGGGGTGATGCTGCTGGGGGTGGGGTCTGTCAAAGTTAGTTGTGAGAATGTAGCAGAGGACTGTCGGGGGGCGGAGAATGTCAGCAATACGTCTCGGGAGAGCAGAGTTACATAACAGCCCAGCTCAGACAGTGCTGCCTGGTACGGAGGCGGAGCTTTCTGCAGCTAAATCCAGACCCTCCGCTGAACTCCCTGATTCCAGCCCACCCGCACCTAAAGCTCCACTAACCCTGACCCCACGCAAATCACACAGCGATGGGTGCTGGCCGAGCAGCTGATCCATTTCCTTGTTGCCTTCGCTGCATACCCCGGTTTCAACTCGTGCCTGCTGCACCCTGGCCTGGACCGGCAGCTCTGCGCGTCCAAGTCATTTACGCGGCACACCGCCGTGAGGTCCAACCTTGCGTTCTGATTGGCTGAGAGGTCTAATAGGAGCGATCTCTCTTTTAGCAGCATCCTCAAGTCAAATGCATCCTCATAATTTACATATATGTATGGAGAAAGAAACATGGCCTTTAATCATGCTGATTCATGTGACTTATTGACAGGGGTGAGTGTGAATCATCCAGACTGAGGAAGTATGGAGCATGAGAGCTGTTAATCATTGGGCTCCTCCCTTTTAAACGTACTCGTCGTTATGTGTAGTGATGGACGTTTTGCAATTTTCATTGCGGTAGCTAAATATAAAGTTTCTTTTTTACTTTTCTGTTGAAGGCATCAATAAATATTGCATGTCCAATGTCGCATAAATTGTCTCGATCAGATTTAAAGTTTCAAATGGGTGGAGCTCATAATAATTGACTTCTATCATGAACCCTTCTTCCTCAATCTGGACTATTTAAACCCCCTCCTGTCAGTAAGGAGAAGGTCCCATCTCCTTACCTTGCTTCTCTGATCCATGGGGATGCAAGGAAACACAACAAATATGATTTCAGATTTAGATGTGTTGGGAGCATAACACCACACACCACGTTCTGATCTACTTTCTGAACTTTTTTTTTTTGATGCATTGGGAACATTCACAAACTCATTATGTGTTATATAGCACCTTGAAAATATCCTGTAAAACACTCACTACAATAATACTGTATGCATTTTTGCTTAACTGACTTTCCTTCCACCTCAGCCAATAGAAAATTGGGATGTTTCAGATCATTCGTAACATTGGATTTTAATACAGAGAAGTTATGGATCAATGGAGCCGCTGATATGAGTGGCCCGCTCCCAGATTCTGTACACGTTGGCTGGTACGTTTTGGGGGCATTTGGCACCTTAGTCATAATAACTGGAGCTGTGTTTATTCTTGTCTTCACCCCGTGCCACATTCCTGATCTGTGACCGATGCCTTAATATCAGGCCCTGCAGTAACAGATAGCGCCCATGCCGCGGCCGCCACGTTTACGTGGCCTTGCGTTCTCACGCTTGAAGGACTGTGTGATAAGGTTTCAGTTGTTCGGTATACAATCACAGTCGGTACCAAACCCTCAGGGACTGCCTGACTCATGACGTGCCATTTCCATCCTTCCTTTTTGTCTTTTTTTTTTTTTTTTTTTCTGTTCATGTTGCTGTGTCTTCATGTTTCATGGTGAAAAGGTGACCCCTAGGTGAGCTTCATCTGCTGATAGTGTAACCAGGTTCTATTTAGGGAGCACTTGCGCATATTGGGGACTCTGTGCCATCATATAATGTCACTCTAGACCTTCCTAGATAGTGTTTCTAGAATTACAAACTTAACTTCTTAGTGGATGGCCAATTCACTCCTCAGTTCGAGCCACACTCCATTCAATGTATTCCGAGGCCAAGATGGCAGCTGTTAAAAAAATGATTTAATAACTAAGTGTGTTACTACAGTTTTCTCTTGTTTATGCTTAGTGTATGCTGAGGGTACAGATTTTGGAGGACGATGTCTCACTAATATGTTGTCATACCCCATTAAAGTGCTTTTGATGTTGAAAAACCCATGGACCAGTGTTCTTTTTGGTGCCTACTTCCCAGAATTCCAGGCTGCATAATTTAATTCTGTCTTTAGCATTTCTTTTCTCATTCTGCTGATTGATAAAAATGGGGACGGTCCTCCTGCCGTGACCGGTTTCAGGTCTTTTGTCTCCTGTTCTGGATAGTTGGTGGTTTGTTGCCCTGGGTGACTCCACGCAGAAAGGCTGTCAGATGTGGCCACTTGACCCTTTCCAGCCTCTGTGTGGAAAAAGTCTCTGTGCCGCTAAAGAAATCTTCTTGTTATGTAAAATGTTTTTCACTCTTTTCTCAGAGAACATGTTGTAAATAGCAGCTATTCTCCCCCTGTTCTGTTCTGTTCTGTTTGTGTTGTCGCGGAAACGCCCCAGCCCAATGGAAGCGGTGCGGTTCTGCGATGGGTTACGTGAGGCACGCACCTGTAAGGAACAACACTCGCAATGCCTTGTTTTGTTTGACTGGATTAGACACACACACACACACACACACACACACACACACACACACACACACACACACACACACACTCATGGAAGAGTCCCCCCTACTCTTCCTGGGATTTTTTTTTTTTTCCACCAGCTGGCTGCGCGTAACGAAAATTCTCCAGCGCTGAGAAAAGCATGATGGAAGCCGCAGCGAGCGGGCGAGCAGACGCCGTCCCGTCACACCCGAGCCCAACACACACCTCCGCTGGTGTCATCGCACACTCGCACCCCTCCGACCCCCCCAAGCCGGGCTGGCCACTTCCCTCCTGCAAAAACAGCTCACTGGCGTCAGCATCTGATGCACATTAATACTGAATCATAAACTAGTGTTGATGCTGCAGTGTCTGCGTGTCTAGTTGAGACGAGGGACGAGCAGTTGGACCGATTTAAAAACAAACACAATGTGATCTGAGTGCTTATCTGTCTTTTTGACTGTGTCCTTTTTTTGTTTTTAATGAGACGTAGGACAAAATAAGCTTTTGACAAGTGGTTTGTGCCTGACCAGGTTTAACACATCAAAATAGCAATGCGAGAATACCTTTTAAAATCTCATAAAAGTTGCAAAACAGACTTGAACACACCCATTAATGTTTTTCTGCTCTCTGCTATGCATCTGGACAGTGGCTGGCCTAGCAACCAAGGAAACGGATCAAATACGGAACTGTCAAGGTGCCACTAAGGTACCGTCCCCACACACTGCTCCCCGGGCGCCTGTCATGGGTGCCCACTGCTCACCAAGGGGGATTTTTTTTAAATGCAGAGGACACGGTTTATTGTATGGCACCATGACAAAAACACTTTCTCTTCACTTTAACAACCAACATATACATTTTTGCCGTACTTTAAAACACGCAACCTTTGCCACACGCCAGAAGCCCACAATCTGTCACTCAGTTCCTAGAAGTCTCTCACACTTTATTTTGACACCTACAACCACAGAGTGTGGTGACCGTGGTTCTGATGCACCATCACAGCCTGTAGTAGAAACAGGTTTTATCTTTGCTTGCTGTACTTTTACTTGTCACGCTGGTGGATCTAATAATATGGCTATATTTTGTAATATAATATGGCTCTTTTTTTTTTTTTTAGACCATGTGAGCTTTTGTTCAATGCGTTTTTGCATTTATGTCTTACGTCCAGATACAGATGAGGGTGGAAGTAGCCTAGTGGGTAACACACTCGCCTATGAACCAGAAGACCCAGGTTCTTACTCCCATTGTGTCCCTGAGCAAGACACTTAACCCTGAGTGTCTTCAGGGGTGGACTGTCCCTGTAACTACTGATTTTAAGTCGCTCTGGATAAGCGTGCCTGATAAATGCCGTAAATGAAACAATCGTGGTGGTATCTTTGGTTCTGGCTGCTAAATGGGGGCCCTACCGTGTACAGTCAGAAATTCAAAGAACAGCGGTTGTCCTGTTGGCCTCTGGTCATCTTTTTGAATTTCATGCTATGACTGATGTCTCCTGACAATTCAAATGTCCCAGCAGGTTGGTGACAAAACAATTGATTAGTGGTACATGGTTTTGGAAAATGTTGTTGCGAATAATCATATTCTGTTCATGCATTGTAGCATCATCGAACTGTATGATTTTTATAATGTTTGCTGAAATCGCACGGTCTATAGAAGTCTATAGGCGCGTGACGATGCTAAATGGTGGTAGTGTGCGAGAGTTGGACAGCTGTGGTCATAAATTCCTGCATCTGCTTTAATGTTGCCATTGCTGTTGCCTTTCGGGAAGCCTCCCTGATTAGTTTTCTTCTTGCCCAGACGTCAATTTAGGAGCAACGCTCGTATCCTTGCGGTCCTGGTGGTGTCGTATTTCCTCTCTAACGATGGTTCTCACGCCGTTCAGAGTATTTAATGCCTGTCATGCAGTCTACCGATTGGCAGGTAATTCACTTCGTACCTCGTTGACCTTTTTGCCCAGTTTGCCCATCAGTTTCTTTCATTTTGTCCAACATCCACTCTCTTATTTAGGGTTGGGCGGCATATGAATTAAATTCTATATTGTCGTCATGAATATCAGTTGAGTGATACTGATGAAAATTATAATTGTAAAATGATCATACTAGTCACATGCTCTGTAACTTTAAGGCAATTTGGTCATCATCTTACACATAAATCCCAGCATTGTACAGGTCCAGTTAACTACAGTCAATACTTGACTGGGTTGTGATCACCAAGAGATGTGTGTGTGTGTGTGTGTGTGTGTGTGTGAGAGAGTGAGAGAGAGTTATATTTGTTTGTGTGGGGACGTTATTATTTGTACAGTATAGGTCATCCGGCATGCTTTATTTTTATATATGATGATTAAGGCCTAATTTGCATTTTTGCACATGATATCAAACCTGGAGGAACTGTGTGTGTGAATTGTGTCTGTAGATCTGTGTGTGTGTGTGTGTGTGTCTGTGTGCTGCTTTGGCAAAGAATGTCTCAGTGCTGCAGATTTCCTGCCCTGTTATGTAACGCGGGGGCCGCTCTGTGTGCTGTTTTTTCCCCCCCTTCTTTTCTGTCGCTCCCTGACTCTTCCTGTTTTCACTGCGGCCCACTGAACCCTTTTACAGAGATGGGAAATAGCGGACGGCGTCTTTCAGCTGTTTTATGAAAATACACACTCCATCACAGCACGTGCCCCAAAGTGGGTTCTAGCTGCACCAGTTGCACGGAGCCGGCATGGGAGACCAGACGACTGGCAATAAAACAAGGGCAACGTGGTTTAAATTTAAACTGCGTGCTTGAGGCGAAGGGAGTATTAGCTCACACACACACACACACACACACACACACACACACACACACACACACACACCACCTGGATAACTGCGGGATGAGGTAAGGCAGGTGCATTGGGTTCACCACTCCTCTCCCTTAATCCCCCAGCTCGGTCCCTGCGGCCCCGCATTCAGATCATGCCGCCGGAGGGTTATTTATAAAAGCCCCGGTCGGTTCCGCTGGACCAGTGGGCTGGGGAACTCGCCGCATATTTCTCATGTATTCATGGGTGGATGTTGTGTTAAATGAACATCTAGGTAGTTTGTGCTTCTGCCTCAGCCTCCTTTTGTGTTGCTCCCCGCCTTGCGAACACGCTGTCCGTCTCGCGCCAAAAAACCCGGGGAAAACCGGTCTCCGCCCCTCCCTCCGCCAGGGCCCGCCCTCTGTTTCCCGCGCTTCACGCCCCGCGCGCGCACGTGACGGCGCGAGGGGGCGGGGCCAGACGGTAGGCAGACAAGGCGCGAGAAGGGCCGATAAAGAGGGAGGGGCCAGGGCGGTTCCGCAGCGCGCTCACTTTCCCGCCACCGGAGCTTCTGGCGCGACAGCAGGGGCGTGGCTTTTTGGCACAAAGGGCTGAAGAGGAGCCTTCCCGCCAACCGCCTGCTATGCAGATGAGCCTCAGTGGGCGGGGCCAGACTCCTCCCCGATCCGTGGTTAACTCTTTCAGCTCCGCCATGTCCGTCCAGCGTGGGGGGAAATATTTGAATAATTTAGAAATGTATTCAGGAGGCTTTATAACTAATAAAATCGAGGAGTACACGACTAATGCAGAACAGTTGGTAACTGGTTTGAGTAAAATATCAACACCACTCCCTCACATTTAGATTTATTTACGTTTGTCATTTACCAGATGCCCTTATCCAGAGCGACCAACAATCAGTAGTTACAGGGACAGTCCCCCTCTGGAGACACTCCGTGTTTAATGTCTTGCTCAGGGACACAATGGTAGTAAGTGGGGTTTGAACCTGTGACTTTTTGGTCATTTTCCATAACCACGTAGTCTTACTCCTCAGGGTTGCAGGATACTGGGTGTATGGCGGCCTTGTGAAGCCTTCCACAGGGCGGACACACACACACACACACACACACATACATATACATATGACAAGAACAAGCCAACATGAATTAATTTGCTTAGCAAAGCCTGACCAAGTAGTAGTTATAATAATGATACATAACTTTCTTATGAAAGTTAGGCCATTGTGGTCAATCCTCTACGAGGCCTTTTTTTTTTTTTTTTTTTTTTTTTTAAACGCTGTTAAAAATGATGTTCTGGCTGCCTTGCAAAATGCATCATGGACTGGATAGGGAATACTTCCCATAATATATGTCACGGTACATGTAACCACATAAGCGCTGCGCACACACGCTCCTACCCAGAGCACATGCGGTTTATGGCAATTACACGAAATGAAGTAAATTAGAATGTCTCAAAGTTTAAAAAAAAAAAAACTTTTATAATGGTCTGCATTTACATAATGGCCCTGCAGTATAGCTTCTGTGGTTCTTTAAACCATTAGTTTTCTTCCATCATAGAGGCACAAACAATTAGATACGGCTATTGATTTATGGATGCGAACCGGACGTTAGGTAAATCTGTGTTTTTGTAGGAATAGTTTATGAAAAATGAAACTATTTGTACACATGTATTTTTCATAACCAGTCTTTCTCGAAATCAGGAGTCAGCGTTATTTGATGTATTTTATTTCTAGAAGGCTCTTCTTTGGATAGCTTTTTGTGTCTCAGAGGAGCTTTCACAGCGCTGCAGCTCAGGAGCAGGGTGACCCTGTTGGTAGTTTTGGGGTGATTATTTTCTCTACCACCTCCGGCAGTTTCCCATCTTCTGTATAACATCGTTTCCCAGGGGTTTTGCCGGTTGGCCTGTTGCATGACGTTCTCCTAGCGCCGATGCTGAACTTGTTCCACGCTGGCCTCATCAGGATTCATCCTCCTCTTTCTGCGGCAAAGGATTTTCGAGAGGCTCACTTTGTGAGTTGAAATTGTCTTATTAGGAGCCTGTAGGACAGTCATTTTATGGACCAAACAGTATTATATGGAGCATAATAACAGTGTATCCTAAAAGGAGTGGATACTGGTATTACTGGGACATTTCTTGTTCATAGATTGGAACACACATAATGTGTGGAAAACGTAGGCTTGAACATTGATAGTTGACTAAATCTTATAAGGAAAGTTTTGCTTTTATAAGTATATGTACTTATTTTAAAAAATGTAGTTATAAATCAGTATTGCAAAAAAAGGGGTAATGTTTTACTGAATTGAATAAAAGTGTATGTGTGGTCACAATTGCCAATTTTCTAATTAATGTGTTTGTAGTAGCCTAGTGGATAACGCACTTGCCTAAGAACCAGAAGAACCACAAAAACACAGGTTCAAACCCCACTTACTTCCATTGTGTCCATGAGCAAGACACTCAACCCCGAGTGTCCCTGTAACTACATTTATGCATTTAGCATCAACTAAGAAGTTTGTTCATCAATTAATTCATTGGTTAAATTGAAAAGAATGTGTAAATGTTCCCATGGGGATCTGTAGCTGAACTTTAGTCAGCTATTGTGAAATGAGGAAGGACATGTAGATATGGAGATAACCACAGGAACATTGAACAGAAGGTGCAAAACCGGTCGTCTTGAGGTAGAAAGTTGCATAATTCTGCCACGTTATCATACTGCCGGTCTTACCTTACATCTACAACCAATCGGTTTGACTGCAGTAGTGGATATAAACACTGATCTGTTGTGTGTGTGTGTGTGGAGCGGGAGGGACAAAGCAGGCACGGTGAAGGTGTGTGTCCACAGTGTTGTACGATTAAATACTCATGGGAAGCAGTTTGTTGGCCCTTTTTTGCTGTGCATTCGAGAATAAGGCGGGAAGGGGGGGGTGATCCATAACTCACACAAATCACTTGGAGGAGGATTACGGGTCATTGTCGCAAAACTAAACATTAGGAGGCAAATGATCCCACAACGGCCCTTGGGTTGGATTGTTTAAATAACCTCTGTATTTCCTTTCACTTTCCCTCACTCGCTTCTACCCTTTCGCCTTTTTGGGTTTACCACCCCCGCCTCCTTTTTTGTTTGTACAGGTCAGGTTCTTTGCCTTGGTGCCACACCTGTGTTTGTGTTCAGGAAAGTAGTCTAGATGTTCTGAAAAGAGCACGAGTCCCCACTTCTCCCTTAGGAGCTTAAAAGAATTCGACTATCAGTCAGCTGACCCACAAAGTCATGAGTTCTAAGCAGACCCGTACAAATCCTGCGGCTGCTATTGTGTCTGCAACAGAAGTTGCTTGTGAAAAGTGCATGTAAATTAATGAAGTGCATTTACTGTCAGCGTGCTTTCCAGTCCAATGTGACTCTGTGTCTTATGTAACGCGGCTCGATATTCCAGTATGTAACGCTAAACGCAACATCCTGCGTGCAAATGATATGGCCTACAGCCGCAGACACAATGTATTGACATTATGGACGTCTGTGATGCATGCTGGGGTCCTTTGGAATGCATTTAATTCCCATCTGTGCCCATTTCCCAGTGCAGCGCGTTCAATTTTCCATTAATAACCACACTCACACTTTATGCTCTCCTGTGCCCCCCTGCCCTATTTTTCTGCGCTCACATTTTCTGCTGTCTGAAGGAAAGTCATCTGCCCGCTTCTTTAGTCTTCAGTTCCCCTTTGGTTACACGTTGTAACGAATGTAGAATTGTAAAATTGAATGTAAAATTGTGCACACAATAAACCATTCACTTGCTCTGTTAGAACTTTTGTTTTGAAAATAAGCTGAGGTTCTGCTGCCACCTTGTGGTTCAAGGAGAATGAAAAATGTCTTTGTGCATCTTGAGCATTAATGAGCTAGATTAGCATCATGAGACTGAAAACGTATCTGGACTGGGAAGAAGCTCGAGCCATCTGGAAAAAGCCAAATCTAGACCATTCTCACCCTGAAACGTCATACAAATTTCTGCTTTCTGGCCCAATTAAGATTGTCAGGAATGACAAAGTGGCCTTGAATGTGACATTATCTCAAAACAGAGATGTCTGTGACTCCTCACCATACCCAGACAAAGTGTCTGTTGGTTCTGTAACTCCTCCATGATGTCTGTGATGGGCAACTTCCTTCTCAGCTGACACACAAGGACAGGTCTGGTCAGGTTCAAACTAATAGCGTTGACTGTCTCTTGAACAAGATGTGGCAAGAATTTATGGAACCTCATCTGACATGGCGACCATCATGAAACATAAATTTCATGTAGTCTGACCTTGGCCCAAGTCTGAAATGTGTCTTCTTGACATTTTTCAGCATTTCCTGGGACTGAGCAACGTACACAATAAGGTCCAATATTACAGTTTGCCAAAGAGCACACCTTTCCTGCTTTGGATTGTTCGTACCTACCATCCTATAAATATATTAGTATATATATTATACTTCATTATACTACTATTATATTTCACTCACAGTCACTATCCAAAGACACTCAATCCACATGAGGGTTGCAAGTATCAGAGACAGTCCAGGGACACTGGGGACTCCGGGTAGGGTGCCAACCTACCACTCACCCAAACCTATGGGCAGTGTAGAGCCGCCAGTTGACATAGGATGGGATGGTGCTAGGAAACCGGAGGCCTGAAATAACGCCCATGGTGCTGCCTGTGGCGCCACCGTGTGGACATGAAATGATGTGTTAGAACTGGCCAGAAAAAGGTAAAAAAAAAAGTACTTCCAGTAATTTCAGTATATAGAAAAAACATAGTCAACTCCTGAGTTGAATGTAGTAAATGACAAGTTTATTGTTGCACAAAATGTACAAAATAACAAGCAAATGGACGGGCCCCCACCCACCCCAGAACTGTCGCTATGTCCGCCAGTATGATTTTTTATTATTTTTTTTAAATCTGAAAACCTAAGGGCTACGGCAAGTCCAGTGGTCCAAGCCAAACACATGGTTTTTGAGAGACAACACTTACCCAATTCAGATTCACTGAACAATTAAAAATGAATTAAAAACACCATATTTACACCATATCTCGTCTGAACTTTTACAGCATGCCATCAATAGATTTATACAGAATATGCCTTTTGAACATACTCCTGTATAGAAAATATATTATAAGATCAAAATTAAGTTAGACTAAGGGCTATAGACATCTAGAGTACAGAACTGCTTTCAATTGTCCATTTGAATCTTTTTTTTTTTCCTCCCCTAAATTTTGACTTTTTATTTTTTAAATGCCCACTTATTTTGTGATGTTATATTTTAGAAATTATACTGAAAGAAAGAACCTCTAGTTGGTCTTAAGCACATTTTGTCCCCTTTTGTAGGCCTCTGAGATGCATGATGAGAAATCTTCAACTAATTTTTCTAAAAATCACCCCACATTGTTGAGTGTGTGATCGTGTGAATCACACATCATGTTATGTGCCAGAGATTCAAGAAATAAATGGCTGCATTGTCCCTTATGTTTGGCTACTCAGCTGAGCAAGTCTTTATCCTCCATATTCCTGCAGTCCGTCTTGTACGTTTATGGAGCAGAAAGCGGCGTTTGGGTTGGTCTGGAGGAAAGATGGTTGTCAGGGGTGACAGCGATGCGTTGGCCGTGACCCCGTCCCCGACAGCAGTGTGAAACTGCAGTGATGAGAGGTGGACGGATGAACCCTCGGCACTCTGGCGCTCTCAGGGACACCACGCAGTCAGGGATCTGCTCCTGCGAAGCTGTAGTGCCACCGTGTGGGGGCGCCGGGGTAAAGCAGGGTGTGTCCAGTCAGCAGATCCTAGTGCTTTTTACAGTAGATGCACAAGAACGCCGTGAACCTTTGAGCTCGGAATGAATGGTCTGACAACGTTGCTGCACGGCACCAGTAAAGATGTCTTTAAATGAAAAAAGCAAGCCTGTGCTTCAGAGTATATACAGCAATATGTTGTCTTTATAACCGAATTCGATAAACTCGCTGATTTTCCAGCTCTGATGTTTAATTCGCAGAGTGATGTTTCAATTGAGGACTTTGGGGCTGGGAAACCATATGTCCCAGAATGCAGTTGGTGAGGTCATGGGGTCACTAGTAGCATGGTTCTGAGGCAGAGGCATTAAAGTCAGCGGAGTCTAAAGACAGAGACAGTTGGACTGTACACATCGTTTCATGTCTTTAAAAACCTTTACAGTGACGTGGAAATGGCATCGTTTTCTACGTGAGTGCAAAAATACTCTCAGACCTACACTGGAATATGAACTTTTTTTTCACTTTACTCCTCTAACTTCAGGTTTGTTTTAATATAATATTCACTCTCAAGTCCTATTTTTCTCATCTGGGTGTGTTCTTTTTTTTATTATTTCCATTTTGGACTAATATATATCTCTATATTCTCTTTCCCGTTTTTTTACAAAATGAAAGACGTGATGATGAACGCTTGACAATATATATATATATATTTATATATATAATTTTTTTTTCTTATTCTTTTTGTCTTTTAAGATTATTGACATTGAGATTCGTTTGCATTTCATCCTTGTAAACAGACAGGGGTTCTCAGTTTGGCCGTCCCAAACCGCCAGTCGCCAGCGTTTTTGTTCCCTTACAGTCTCATCGCCTTCTTTCGTGTGCTCTCATTCTCGCTGTCTTCCCCGTCCCTCATTGCAGCAGGGCCCTGATTTGTTTGGAGGTGCTGTCGTCATTTAGATGTCGAGTTGTATACCTGTGCCGGGGGAAAGGTAAAAAGATGGCGTTGAGGTTTGGTGCCGAACGAATCCGTTGTGCATTACGCATACGTACCTCAGCGCGTTCAGCAGGCCCTCCACGCTGTTTGAAGGCTGCTCTTTCAGCACCTTGATGCAGCCCTTCATCTGCATGTGAGACAGACATAGATACAGGGCAGATGAGAGAAAGGTCACCGGCTCTTGATCTCCACCTCCCGCTGCCGCGCTGCGGTCACACGCTGCAGTTCTAATTCACGCGCACATGCAAATCCCGCTCTTTCCGATGGGATCCCCTGACTACTGAATGCCCTCAGCACAACTCAGCACAGATCATCGAATTCATACCCTGGTGTCTTATTAAACTCTGATGAATCGTAAAGCAACAGGGTCCCTTACGTCAATCTTGGAGGTCTTCGCAAACGCGCCTACAGGATGGACGTGGTCGTACAGAATGATGACGCCAACCATGACCCTCATGCAGAACAGCATGGTGTCCGTGTTGGTGAAACGGCACCGGTACTCCCTGGAAGGTGAGTTCAGACACAGACAACCGAGGTGAACAGAGGTCGGGGCATGTCCCAAGGTGCCCTGCGGCGTCACGTCACAGGATCACGTAATGGTTTTTGTCGGTCAATATATCTGCGGCCGAACGAGGGGAAGATGAGGGTCAAATGCAAACTCACGGGGTCTCCAGCATGACACGGCACACGCAGGCCATGGTGCTCAGGCAGTCTGTTGTGTCCTCAATCGGCAGCGTTTTGTTCTGGGGCACAATTTGCGACAAATGCTGTAACTCGTCGTTTTCTAGCATCCAGCGGGAACTGCGGGACACCAATCTGAAGGTGACGTGAATCCGTCTTACCTCAGACACAAACTTGGTGGTGGCGTTGCTCAAGGTCTTTAGCATGGGCGTGGCTTCGGCGTAGAACAGAGACATCCGATTGGCCATCTCGTTGTTGACCTCGTTCTCAGCCTCGAGCTGCCAAAGGTGACACGTGATGTATGCGCGGCTCTACATTTTAACTCGACGTCTCGACTATTTTAAGATGGATCTATTATTCAAGGCTGCGGCGCGCAGGCTGCTGCAGTCCCTGCTGGTCCGCTTACCTGCTGGTTGTTGAGCCGGTTTCTGCTGATGGTCCTCCTGTAGTAGCTGAAGTCGTTCTGAATGGCTGGATTTGTCATCTGCGGGGGGGGACAGGAGGCGGTGGTGATGAAGCAGCAATGTGGAAAATAACGTTTATTAACCCTTAACAAATGCATTGTGCTCCAGTTCAGATGCAAATCAAGCAAAACAGTTTTAATTTGGGGCTAAAAGCCCTAAAATGCCAACATCGTACTGAATTTGGTCTCTAGTCTTGTCATTTCTTGGCCAATAGAGGTGACACGGCTTCTCACCTTAAGTTCATCGAAGCTGAGGGTAAAGTGGAGGATCTCTGCGAACTGTTTGGCCAGCGCTTGCTCCCGCTCCAGGTGCTGCATGGGAGCGTAAGGGGGGCTCGTCAGCGCCTCCAGCAGGCTGCGTAGGGCGTTTTCTGTGGTGCCAAAGGGAGACCAAGTTCAGCCCAAATCACCGAGTGACATCATTTCCTCTGTCCCGCGTTTCCCCCCCCACAGGAACAGAACCCCTCTCATCTTGGGGGTGAAAGTTGGCTGTCGCGCTGCGTCCCAGAGATGCCCGCCTGCCCCTTCGGCTGCATTATGGCATCTAATTCACCCAGTGCGGCCTGTCAACCGTCATTTCTTGCTCCACTAATGTCATTAGCATGCTTTAGCGTGTCCCCAGAGAGGGTTATCCATTTGCCTCATGAAATATACAGCGGCCTGGCTATAAATAAGGAGGTGATATGTTTTATCGGGACGCCTGCGGAGGCACATGGGAGACCACCGCTGCCGGTAGTTAGCGGGGGGGGCTGTGCTGGATTGGCTGCGGAGGTGGAGGAAAAAGGAGTAAAGGGTAGCAGTCGTCTTTTTATGGACATGTGAGTAATGTTTCTCCTGAGTCTGACGCCTTATGGTTTTGGGGGTGGGCGTGTTGGCCGGGAAACGTATTTCTCAGGTTGTGGTTGTGGAGGTGAGGATACAGGAAAAAACGGGGGCCAGTTCAGGTGCTCGACTACCGCACGTCTCATCGCTGATTCCGTCGGGGCCTACTTTCACACGAGAGGCCGAATCTGCACGTTTCCATGGCGACACCGCCTGCGAGGTCAGCAGCGGAGGAGGAGAGTAACAGCCGCTCGTGCTCGTGTGTGTTTAAAGCGTCGACAGCTACGCCGCAAACTCTGGGATCCAGTCCGTTGCCACCGGGTAACGTTCACACCCACGATGCCGCTGGCAAAAAAAACATGGCTGCCTGCTCACCCAGTCGGAGGGAGAACTCATAGAAGCGCTTCAGTTTGGCCACCAGGGGGCAGACTGCGTTCCAGGCCTTTTCCTGCAGCTGTAGGTCATTTGGGTTCTGGATTGCCTGAGAAAAGATCCGCAACAAAAAGAAGGAAATGTTCTTATGTTTAAGTGCCAGCTTGCCATTTTGGCTCATTATTACGTATCCTGTCTTTGAGATTAGAAGTTCTCGGGTGGGCTGATTGCTCAAATTCCTTCTGCTGCGTGCAGTGAACATTGGTGAGCAAGGTGGCCGAGAAAAAGCAGCTTTACCTCTCTTATCTCTTGTCCTGCCCCATTGTATGACTGCAGCTCTGCCAGAATCCCATGAGCCTCCTCCAGCACGGCGCTCACCTGGTTCCACACGGCCGTCTCCGCCTCCGTAGGCTGGGCGTCTGAGAAGGGGAGGGCGCGGGGAAGGGGTGGTAAAAGCCACGTTAGGAAAGATGGAGAGTCGACGAGGCTTGTAATTGTGGATTACCAAAGTTGTCACTAGTTCTCGAGTATGATCAGATCACACCGAGTGTAGGAGCCACATGTCACCTCTGTTACACCACCGTTAGGTTTTTGTAGGTCCAGGTTGTAGCTTGGATCATGTTTTTTTTTTTTTTTTTATGGAGCTAATGCTGTCTGAAGCTTTGGCAACACAAGCCATATCAAAATCCACCACAGATTAGGCTGGTGATGATGAGAACGTTGCAGCATGTCTGGAGTACCCCAGGAGGATTTGTTTTGTGCTGGAATGGCGTCTGAGAATTCACTGGAGATGAAATAGCAAGTCTGGTGGCAGGGGAACAAGGCATGCTGGGTAGGTGGAAGACATTGACTTACATTTGACTTACTTACATCCTTACATTTATATGTTCTTGAGCCTGAAGACTGCACTGAATTATCAAACGTTCCTCAAGAGAACCGGAGGTTAGAACGGGCGAAGTCCCACTGGTGGACTGGAGGATGGTTGGTTTTTGTTTGGCTCATGGCCCTCTGGGACTGTACACCACAGAGAACCGGGCTCAGGGGGAGTTTTATTGTTTGTCTTTCCCCTTTTTCTTTGTCATTTTTTATATAACTTATTGCTGTTTTTTTTTTTTGCGATGCATGTCTCATGACATACTATTCATTGTTGTTATGAATACATTCTTAAACCCTGTTCTCTGTTGTATTCTTTCAGTGGTAACTCAGTCTTGCCAATAAGGAAGCAATGACCTAAATGAGCAAATTTACAGTCCAAAGCATCATTTCATACAACACGCTGTCAAACATGTCATTATTTTACCTGAAGTAAGTATCATAATGCCATAAACTGAACAAACGGGAGACAAACATTCCTAATTGGTTTGTAGTAGGCTTTGTTAAATAAAATCCCAACAGAAGATTGTCTAACCTGTCATCGGGAAGAGTGTGAGATTTTAAAGTAATAAAGGTGATGTGTAAAAGCTGGTCTTTGATCTACTAACATGTTTTTTCTACTTAACATTCATAATGTTGCTGTGCTAACATTAAGTTAAAGTTAAAGTGAAGTGATTGTCACATGTGATACACAGCAGCACAGCACACGGTGCACACAGTGAAATTTGTCCTCTGCATTTAACCCATCACCCTGAGTGAGCAGTGGGCAGCCATGACCGGCGCCCGGGGAGCAGTGTGTGGGGACGGTGCTTTGCTCAGTGGCACCTCAGTGGTACCTTGGCGGATCAGGATTCGAACCGGCAACCTTCTGATTACGGGGCCGCTTCCTTAACCACTAGGCCACCTCTGCCTAAACATGTCTCTGACAAGATATTTGATGGCATTATTTTTGCCTTTTCCATTTTTCACAGATCCCCTGTCCTCCGGCCATGCTGCACAAGCTCCGAGACTCGCTGGTCTCTTTTTTCACGAACGGGGGTGATTTACAGAGGCCGGTGACAGAGGTGACTGCTGTCACAGTCGTGCAGGAATTAGCACAGTGTAGGTCTGCTGATCGCTGTCCAGATACACAGATGCATGGGATTCACCTGTAAACGAAGTAAACACGAAATGCAATTTGCATTTACTCTTAGACTTGAAGTGATTTAAGCAATTTATGGCCTGTTGTTTTTTAAATCATGTTTGCAAGTGGATAATTTTGTGCCGAAGATCAGAATACTTATACTTATGTATACTGAGACTGGAAACGCAACTTAGCCGAGTAAACAGCCATTTAAAAGCAAGTAGGTTAAATTAAATATTTTTCTTCAAGTTTGCTTTTTCTAAAAGCCCATGCTTTTTGTATGTCATTTAGGGTATTGATCCCTACTGAAGTGAGTAACTATTGAACGGCTACCACTTTGACCACACTGTGTATTCCTGCCACCGTTACTGACTAGTGAACATCCAAAGAGAAAGGAAGGGTACAGCTGTTAAATGGCAGGATAGTTGGAAACAGAAGGAGTCCAAAGGGGGGAAGAGAAAGGTTAGGTAGGTGATTTTGTTAAATAGGATTAAAAGCACTCGGTTAGAAGGAAGGAAGGCATTCCCCACTCAACCATCCCTCTCACTCCCGCACAGACAAACATACACTGTACGTACAGATGGACCGTGGCAAAGAGGGACACGCCAAAGGCCCACTGAGATGGCATGCATGTGAACAGGAAGTGAAAAATCAAAGGAGAGGTGGTGGGATGGCGAGGTGGAGAGCGAGCTTTTTTCATGCATGTACAACTCATAGCAAAACATGGTGTGGCATTCTCAGCACTGTGCAAACGGCAAACTCCTCTATGAACTCTATCAGTACAGTAGCGCAGCACTAGAATGCCAGCATGTGATGCACAAACATGAACAAATCTAATTAATATGCAGTCACATATTAGAAATATGAGAAAATTACATTCAGAAATGCAAGAATGGGGGGAAAAAAATAAAACAAAAGAAGCTGATGGTCTCACGTTCAAAGTCAAGGAAAACTATTGGGCCATGCTCAAGTTCGGTGCAAGTCAGCACTTTCAGGAGATTTCCCATGATCCCCCTGGAACAGAGAGAAGGGAAGAGCGTGTGGGTGATGGGGAATGTGTGTGTGTGGGGGGGTGTGTGTGTGTGAATGCCCATGTGTTGGTTGTGTGTAGAGATGGGGGTACAGGGAGAGGGACATGGGATGGGATGGGTTGAACAGTGGAACAGAGGACTTGGGACAGCTTTGCTGGGGGATGTTGGCATGGCAACGCTGGGACACTCTCTCCTCTGTCTTCCCCCCACCTCTTTAAAAAAAGTGTACATTCAAGCAATTCTGGGGTCATAAATCTTTGGGCGAAATGTTTTTTCCACACCTTCAACAGGAATTGCACAGACCCTTGGGATCAAAACAAGAGGAGAGAGAGTACCTTCACCACCTTTTGACTGCCCTAATCCACCCAACCGGTCCTCCTCCATCCCCAGGAGCTCCGCCACCGATCTCACACACAGTACACATCAACACACACGCCACACCGCACCCCGGTGAAACACTTACTTTCAAAGTCCAGGAAAAAATGCGGACAGTTCTCTAAATCCTTGCCCAGCACTTTAATGAGGTTCCCCATGGCTGGCACACCTGGGCAAGGGAGACAACAGACATGTACAGGATATAGAGCAGCTCTGTGTGTCCAGTGTGGCCTCAGCAGAGGTGGAAAGTTCAGATTCAGCAAGGGGAAAAAAAAAAAATCCACACCAGGACTTTTCAATATTTCATAGTGTTTTGCAGCAGTAACACGTTATTTAGCCGCAAAGGCTCAACCTTTGAACAAGACATATCAGGTGTGTCTTGTGCACCGACATTCACTTTGCATGCTTGGAATGGTGCTGGGACACGAAAAATAGCTAGAAAGGATGCACTCTAGTTTCGTTCTCAGAAATCAGATTTGTGTCTGTTTATTGCTTTATGTGTGCAATCTGTGGATGTATAGTTATGCTCATGGATGGCTGAAATTTTGCCTGCGTAACAGTGGAATAGTTTTGTAGTGAAAGTGTCCACACAAGAGGCACCTTTGGCCTAGGTGTGCTCTGTAGGCCGATGATGAGTTTTTTTTGAATCCAGGTAACGTGGGAAATGTGATGGGGCTTAACATCAGATGGCTCGAAAGAGGAAGCAGATTAGAGATGAAGTGATTCGGGATAATCGGGATAATATCCTGATCCTATCATGCTAATAATTTCCTGCGGAAGGTGAAACCTCCCGCGAAAGGCGCCAACGTCAGCGCGTATCGCGGTTATGTTGGCGTGGGCAACGCAGCCGCTTACTAAGACACGCAGAAGTGCAGGTGTGTCTCTGAAAACGCTGCTCCACTTACTGTGCAGTTTACCCACAACCTGGCTATTTTTCTTTTTTGATTTGTCGCAGTCTTTTTCCCGGCCCACTCGGTTACTCAGCACATTGTTTGTTGCAGTGCGCCACTCGACGACGCTGCAAGGTTAAAGAAACCGCGCACGCCCCCGAGGGATGACGTTCGGCGATCTGGTGGATTAAAGCTCTGTTAGAAGTGTGAGATTCATGTAAATTCATGTGAGAGGTTCTTGCTTGGAGCTTGTGATGGGGCATGTGACTACAAGTTGCGGGAAGTTGCGTAGCCTCCTGCTGTGCCGTCAGCAAGACAGTAGTGACACTGTTGGTGTGCTCAGATCCCACATTTCAACTTCCCTTTTGCAGTCATGCTTAATAACAGACCGCCCAATCACGACACGATTCGGGTAAATTCCGGCCTGAGGCCACAGAGACTAACGTAGTGTTGGTCATGCATAGACGTACCAGTAAGGGAACAGAGACAGAAATTCATTTACATTTACATTTACATTTACGGCATTTGGCAGACGCCCTTATCCAGAGCGACTTACAACGTGCTTTCAAGTTACCATCGATGAAGAGATCAATTCCGGTTCACTAGGACCCCAACTATGAATACATCTATTTAATTCACTCTGTTGTAGATTCTGTACACAAAGTTCGACAACAAGAAAATTACAATTTAATCTAAATATTCTTTAAAGAGGAAGGTCTTGAGCTGTCGTTTGAAGGTGCTCAGTGACTGAGCTGTTCTGACCTCAAGGGGAAGTTCATTCCACCACCGAGGGGCCAAGACGGAGAAGAGTCTAGATGAATGTCTTCCTTTTACCTTCAGAGATGGAGGGACCAGGCGAGCAGTACTGGAGGCTCGGAGTATACGAGGTGCAGTGCGAGGTGTAATAAGGGCTGTGAGGTTGGATGGTGCTGCTCCATGTTTGGCTTTGTAGGCCAGCATCAGTATTCAGAGCCAACAGCTTCAGTGATGCCCCATAAGAAGGCGGATGGAGATTAGAGATGGTGACACAGTTTCGTGTTGCCTTGCATCTAATTATCGGTGGTAAACACGCAACAAGAATGTGTGTCAGATATCTAGGTCTGGAGGACGTGGATCATTTTTTTAACTTTCTTACTTGAAGTCATTTACCCTCCTGTGACGATTGTATCAGATGTGGCAGAATTGTGCAGTGGGAATAAAGCAATGCAGTTCTTTGTATTTGAAAGAAATAGCGATGGAGTGAGCAATGGGGCCCAATGGTGTGAAGAAAGCCACAGGGACCATGGTTACCGGTGTGAAACGGTTTTGCAAGACCATCGTTGTATGCTGCGCGCTGTCCCAAAAGGGATGTGTAACATCATGGATCTACGCGTCTCCCTGGAGACATCAGTTCAGATATTTAGATTGTAATGCACTTGTCCCGCTCATCGGAAGATGACGTCCGCTGTCTCTACGGAATCAACCAGAAAGGATATTTGGCACAGAGTTTCCTGTGAACCTAAAATGGATGTTTGCTCGTGTGCATTACTGTTTAAGGGCGATCACCGCAGGTCTGCCAGTGTACTGTACACACACACACACACACACACACACACACACACAGACAGCTCAAAGATGGCTTCTCGCTCAGGCTGTTTATCACATCCTTTGATGGAGGACGGCTTTACTCCGTTGGCCAGCCGGTCTCCAGGCAACCAGCCGACGGAGCCCTGATTCTTTGGTGCCACATGCCGTTCCCTCGCTGCCTATCATCAGCGGCCCGATAGGCTTCATATCAAACAAGCTCACCCTCCACCACAACTGTTACACTTGGCTGGAACTCAGATGTGGTGGAGTATTCCCTTCCCTTTCCGAATCTCACAGCTCCGAGAGCTTCATTCTACTTTACTGGAGGGATGAGCACTACATTGAACACTAGATCTTCCCACTTTCTTTTTTTGATGGACAACGATGTCAAAATTTGATATTGTATCAAATGATATTGCATCCAAATATTCCAAAGGGGTTTATTTCATTTCTTTCTTGACCATGAAATTAAGAGAAAAAGGGAAGAGAAAGTCACAGACAGTCAGGAAAAACACAGCAAGAGTTGTTTCTTTCAAATGTTTCTTGTTCACGGCTTGGTAGATCTTGAGCATTCTTGGTGTAATTTTTTTTTTTTTTTTATTAACACAAATAATGAATGACGGACTCGCATTAGTGTACAAAGCTTCCCGTTTAAACTAAATGTTGTTTTAATGGACAAAATGATGGTTTTCAAAATGTCCATTGACTGACAGGGTACATTTATTTTTGTACTTATCAGCCACATTGTGACGCTTCAGTAGTTGTCTTATGACAAAACACGCAATTTGAAGTTGCTGAATCAATCGAACCACAGGTATGAAAATGGGGGCGCAGGCAGCTAATGCACCCTCATGTTTATTCCTGGGGCTTATCTGCAAACTATCAACGCAAATGATCTCATTCCAACCCTAATCCACCTCGGTCGCAGCACACACACAGCCAAGATGATTTACCCGCCACATACCAGCCACAAGCTGTCCACCCTTCTCTCTCTTCTCTTTCCTCCTTTCTCTCGCTCACGCTTATCTCCTTGGTTCACGCTACTCTTCCCTGTCCTGCTCCCCTCCCATGTGCCGAACCGTAATCCAACCGGGGAGAGGCCAGCCAGTCCCACGTCCGCTCACAGAGGTCCTGACGGCCTCGACGGTCACCACACTTTCTCTCTTTACCCCCCGGCTCCCCTGACACAGCTCAGAATATCTCTGACTCTGCTTTTCACACTTCTTCTTTTCTGACTTTTTGTTCGGCCCCTCCCTCTGCTTGCCCGGCTGCATGTGTCTGTGGTTCTGTGTTTTATTTTAGAACTGTTGGTGGGGGGTGGGGAGGGTCAGCGTTACGAGGCCGGGCTTTCTGCACCGGCTCTCCGTCCACAGTTTCCTGCCCGACGAAAGCATGCGCTGAGGCTTGACGTCTGTCCCCGTCCCCCCCGGTTCCTCAAACGTGCCCTCTGAGTTCTCCATTTCCATTTTTCTCTGAGCCTTCTTTCAATGCCCTTGTCACCTCCAAAAGGGCGGAAGCTAATTTATTAATAAATGCATGCTGATGAATTTACATGTGTGCTAGTGAAAGGGTAAAATTCCTTTTGAAACGTGCTGGGTGGTAGTAGAGGGGAACCTGTGCCTGTGTGTGTCTTCTGTAGTTTAAACAGCATTAACTAGCCGTTACACAACAGGCCTCTTTTCCCCTTTACGCCTGGGGGGAAAAAAGATAACACAATTCTTTTTATTTTTTGCGTCGTGTGCTCGTCTGTTCCATGATTTTTTTGAAGCAATCATGAATGCAATTTTTTTTATTTATTGACACCTTTTTAAGAAGGCCAGAGGGACACCAACTGGGGCCTGAAATAGCAGAGTTTTTTTTTTTTTTTTTTCATCTTCAGATGCTCATGTGTGCAGCACGAGGCAGCTGTCAGCGTGGCAGCGCTTCAGACAGCATGCTATGCAGAAACGGTTTCATCCTCCTCTTGCATCTGTGCAATGGAGGCCTGAGCTTATCATGGAATCTGCTTGATTGCAGAGTGCAAGCAGCCCCTCGTGGTCCACAGTGGCCACCTTGCAACCGCATTTTTTACCCCTCTCTCAGTCTCTCTGTCTATATTTATATTGGCCATGTTGTCTACCCCCCCACCCCCCCACCCCACCCACCCTCCTTACCTTTGCTTGGAACTTTCCTCAAAAAAAAAAAACCAAAAGTACTCTTCACTGCATCAACCGGGGGGCGCTCTGCTCCTCTCACCAATCACTGCATCGGCACCCTCTGCGCCTGATGGAGATACAGAGAGTGAGATGTCAGTAGAGTAGAACGAAGAGAATACTGGAGAGTTCTGCTTCAACTCTCCATGCATTGAGTTCTTATAGAGTGAACATTTCCCAGTTGCCCCTTATCTGTGAAATATTCCCCCTGGGGAGGTAACGCCATCATCAAAAACTCTCTAGTCACCAGTCTAGTCTGGTTCACAACAGTAAAAAATGTCAAGATTCCATCCAAATCCAGGTCTTCCCATCAAAACGTGTAACTTAGAAAGGCGCGGCTGGGAATCGAACCTGTGGGCCCCAGTGGAATCCCTGTAAATCTCCTTGCTTTGAAGGACCACTTCTTCAAATGTGGAGGATGGAGCTCTGGGAGCGGCATCAACCAGAACAGAGATCTTTACATCAACCCCTTCCGGGACGGCCCGCTGTAAAGCTCAGCACCCGCGTGAGCGAAGGAGGCGATACTCGCACTTGACCTTCGGTTTCCAAGCAATCGCTTAACCGAAAGACCTTTCTCAGTGTCTGCACTGCCAGAAATCTGGTAAGAAGTGAATCTCCTAGAACTAAGAGAAAGAGGATAATATGTCAGATGCCAGACTGTGGTAACCGGATTATTAATTATTTAAAGTGCACAGCCAAACCAGTGTGTCTGCCATGACCTGAGTCCTTTGAGGACTTTCATGTGTTGATTGGTGAAATAAAATGAATATATGTACAGTTTTCATTCAAATTTGCTTTACTCGAGTACTCCTTTACATCTCGCAGATATCTAGCATGTCTTTCTACTTCACAACAGTGTGACACTGGACTGTATTACATGTTAAAGTTATTATATATAAATTAATGAAAGGGCCTTCAATGAGGGCTTTTAATTCACTACCCTTAGACAAAGAATGTTGTTGTGAAATACACCCACGTTTATAAGAATGTTTCTATAAAATGTAATATAATAAATACAAATGCAACAAATACATGCATTCTACACATCCTGCCAACAAACATGTACATGCATGGAGAATTATCAGTAGAGAACTATAACGATTATCTTCTGCATTCTTTGTTATTAAAATAGCACAGCCCACACTATATACATCATTTTAGTATTTGAAATGAAATAGACATCTGGACCATTGCGTTAGGTAGAGTATTAGGTGACTTTCTGATGAATAAGTATACTTTTGATAATAATATGTTTCGTTTAAAATCTCATTTGGAAAGGTTAATTACATACTTTTACATTTCATTTGTTGCATTTATCGGATGCCCTTATCCAGATCGACTTACAATCAGTAGTGACAGGGACAGTCCCCCTGGAGACACTCAGGGTTAAGCTCAGGGACACGGTGGAAGTAAGTGGGGTTTGAACCTGTGATTTTGTGTCTTGCCCACTAGGCTACTTTTTTATTATTCATGAGGTAAATTTTCGTCACCATTGATATTGTTGTTGTCCAGTTCCCCTTGTTGAGAAGCTTTGTCTTTGTTATTTCTGGTTACCCATGTTCCCTTGATTCCAGGCTGTACATAAACTCTAGTCTTTCTTCTGTGTGGTGTAAGACTTTTCCGTATTCATATGTAATTAGTCTCCGGGTCAGTTGTGTTTCCCCCAGACTGAACGGTATTAGGACTGCTTGTGATGGGCCTAGAGATCAGCGATTAGAAGCTGCACTCACACCCAACCTGTCCGTCGTGCAGCTTTCAGCCTGCGACATTGTGCGGAGATCTTCCGAATCATACACTCATTATACATTTTACTGTAGGCTATTGGAGCTATTGACATTGAAGAGGTTGCGGTTGCATCATGCGAGAGGCGAAGAGGAGGTGCACTTGGAAAAACGGGTTACCAAGGAAACGTTTCGGTAGCCGCTTGAGAGGCTGAATAATAACCAGAGAAAGAAATGTTCCTTGATGTAGACATTTTATGCAGAGATACTCTAATCAATTATTATATGGCACTATTGACTATTTACAACAGCATTATGATTGGCCTGGTAATTTTGTTAATCAAATTCTTTACCATTTGTATTATTTAGACACACAACCTTTTTTTTTTTTTCCTTTTTTTTTTATGAAGAAGCAAGTACTACTATATTTTTTCATCCAGCTAGCATGAAAGACTGAGAGGAACAGGGGTGTTATTTGTGTGGTTTAATGGTTGCGCTCAGCAGACTGACACAGAGAGACAGTAAGAGGCAATGAGATGATTAACCTCCGGCGACAGGGGATCAGGGGAAACATTTCATGGATGGGTCGCAATTCGAATCATCCCGCAAGCGTCTGCGCTGGCAGCAGTCTATAAATCACAACAACGCCCTCCCACCCGCCCCCGGTACCTACAACTGCAACAACCCCGACCGTGTATAATCCAGAGCTCGGAACAACTGCTGCAGTAACATCTGTCCCATAAAACCCGAGCAGCGCTCCCCGAACGCAAAGACGTGCCTGGCAACGAACTCGTCACACGCCTGACGGGTTGAGCCGTGACCCACACCCACTCATGTATAACGCACACAGGGCCCCAGCTTTCAAAGCGCTGTAATCGCACGCCGTGTGTAGGGTGTGTGTTTTTTTTTTTCTTACCCATAATAAACTTAAATGGTGTTTTTAATAAAAATGAGTGATAATACCTGTTTTTGATGATCAGTTTCTCCCCAAAATATCAGAATCTGGTAATGTGGCAACACTTAGAGGAGGAGACACCCCCCTCCTACTGCCTCCATTTACCTCAGATTTCTTTGCTCTTTGTTCATGGTACCATCAATGGATCTCACAAACACAATGTCTCACAATCTTTATCTCGGGACCGTGTCCCCTTGAACAGAATTGTGAACCTGATATTTGCCAAAAATATTGCCCATTTTATGTGTTACACAGCTTATCCAAAATATGATATTACACTGGTCCTTTACAGTGTTTAATATCATTCCATGGTTTAGTATTCTCTATGACTGGTGACTGAATTGATCACATATTGTGATGAAACAAATGGCTGAATCCAGTGAACCCATTGACCATATCATATGGGGTTTACTGGAGGTCTCTAGGTCACGACCTAAAGGCTAAAGGTAATGTCTGACAAGTCGCATCTTGGCGTGGTTCATACTGTAAATGAATCTCTTAATTTCTTGCGTTGCCAGTTTCCATCTTTGTTCATGTTCATTCCTTCTCTGTTCTCGTTACTACGATTTAATACACTCACCAGTTGTTAATGTTTGTGTGAAACATGTGGCATACTTCATTTTTCGCTCAAGTAACTGTTCCGGAATGAAAATCATGGTACTTGGTGCTGTTTCTTAAGAAGCATACTAACACTAATCCCACAACAAGTGGGATTACTGTTCAATAACGTGCCGTCACACTCAACAAGCACACAAAGGGAGAGGCTGTGCCAAGTTTCGTAAACTTCACAAGCCCATTGAGGCTGTGGCTTATCGCACAGAAAGGGGTTAGAGACAGACGCCTGATGTGAAGGCCATTTTAACTGTGACCCCTGAGATCAGAATCCACAGTTGGGAAAGAGCTCACAATAACTCAGCAGCTCAGTTACGAAACTTTAACACGTTATACTATGATACAAACCCCCAAAACCACCCACATCACACGACAGCAAAATCACGACAGCAGTAGCAGTGGGACCACGCTTTCCTTGCAGGGCCTTCCCTGACCTCCGCGAGGACGTTCTGAGACAAATTCATATTTGACCTCGTCTGCCACAATGGTGGCTGATGTAGCAGGAGGCACTACTTAACACTTGTAGCAACGTTAATGAGCTTAAGGCGGTCGACTTCAGTGTTTGACCAGCTTAAGGTACGTTTTTGTGGGTCATATCAACTAAGACCAGCTGAGACCATTCACCAGCCGAAGCTGAACGCTACCTGCTTAGGGCAGCTTTGCCAGCGAAAACCCATCAGCTTTGATCACATTATGAAATGTTACTTGTTCGATAGCATCTGTCAATCAAAATTCTTTCACCTTGAGCAACCGTGGCGAGTGCTACAGCAAATTTTTTTATTTGCCACCTCGAACCTCTACATTTTGCTACGTGACTGAAGAAAACTCTTTGATTGTTGCTATTGATTTAAGATCATCACATCCACTAAGGCAGGTTTGTTGTGCAAATTACTTTTAAGACTTCCATTTACACAAAAAAAAAAAAAAGGTATCTTGTTCATGCGGATTTCCCATGTTGTGTCACTTTATTGTCGTCCTGGTTTATTTTTTAAGAAAAGTTATGATTCATGTTACTCTGTATGCTCACCAGAACACACCCATTCATTTTTAGAGGGCGAATGAGAGAATGGAAGGTTATTTATTTATTTATTTTTTACATTTGGTGGTCGATAACAGGCTGAGCAGACATTCAATGCTACAGCAGATGAAGGCTGAGGTGCCGGTCACTCCTCTTCCCCCTGCTGACTTACTCAGCTGAGGACGAAGAGATGCAGAGACAGCGGCACCCCTCCCCCTCTACGTTTCCCTCTACGTACGAAGGGAAAAGGCTGAGAGCGGAGAAAACGTGCTGGTATGAAAGGGCTGATTGCAAATTAGCATTGTGTGCCATGGCTCAAGGGCTGACAAAGGAAGTGGTGGTGGTGCGGGGGACTAAAGTGGACAGGTCCAGGGTCTTAGACGTTTTCCAAGCCTATGATCTTGGAACATAAAGTCTTGATTATCTAATGCCAAATTGAATAGAATTCACACCGTCCTTCCATGCATCTGCATTATGAAAGATTATGAACCTGCATTGATCATGCAAAATCATTGACCATAAAGACAGGCTTTGTTTGGGACACTTAGGGGATGTTATGTTGTCAGGAGTGAGCAATACCTGCAATTAGCATTATATTTCAACAACCTGATTTGCAAGTCTTGTCTAACACCAAGTGACCAAATTAATATGAGTGGATCTACAGGATATGAATAAATGACTCTCTGTCGTTCTCCTGCCGTCTGTTCTGATTGAGTCTTTGTGGCTGATCGTATCAATGAACGGTGTCTGATGGTGTCTCCCCCGATTCACCCCCAACTTCTCTTTCTGCCTCAGCACTATTTCACGATTCATTTTATTTACCTGTACAAGGTCAGACATGGAACAACTATATATAGGGTCAGAGGCACCGCTGATCAATGTATTGATTCAGTACAGGCTTTAACCAACATTTATATGAAAGTGATTGCATAAGGCGTCCCAGCAGAAAAGTGTGGTGTGTTTGAAAATGGGAAAAATGTCCTCTCAGCAAGTGATCCGATTTATTTTAGAACATTTGGGCATGTTTAAAAAGACACCCTGTGACACACACACACACACACACACACACACACACACTTTACATGTATTAGCTTGCACCGGAGGCTAAATCCATCTTTTGGCTGCCATGGTCCTACTGAGTGTGTTGGGTACTCTGGGCCTAACATATAGAGAGATGAGAGGCGAAAGAAGAAGATGAAGATGAGGAGGGGCAGGACAGGTGTGGGAGCCAAAGAGCAGCTTTCCGCACCGGGTGATCTCTGGTGCAGCCTGTGTCTCGAACACGATCCTTTAAAAACAGTGTCAACTACTCAAAGCTTTCGGAATTAGTTTAACTTAATCCTAGAGGGATTTAGGAGGGTTGTGCAGGGAGGCTGGTGGCTGAAGATGAACAAGCAGGTCGCGGCTTTGCCATGCATTGCAAGAACACTATAAATTGCAGAGAGGTTGCAATCTGTTTCATACAGATTGACAAACGGCACAAAATAATTAGTTCCTGAGAAGAAAAAAAAACTTTAATAACACCAGTTATTAATCAACTGTTGGAAATTTGAGAAACTTTAGCAAGATTGACATTAGGCAGTGTCACACCCAAAATCTAAACCAGTTAGCAAAATAGCATCTACAAGATGTCTTACAGACGTGTGCATAATATCTGCAGATGTCTGTAACTTCTCTTTAGGCAGTAAACATGGCTAATGAATCAAGTATAATGCACATCATTAAAACAACTAAACAGCTAAACCAACCAGCCTTTTATATCGAAGCAGTGGTATTTAACCATAAATTTTATGTAAAGTTTAAGCCTGTCACAAATTAGACTTCGCTTAATGTCTTACAAGTTAATAAGAAAGTGCCACCACAAGTTTGCTCCCTCCACTCCCGGCTAGAGCTAGTTTTACCAGGCTAAGCTAACCAGTACACTAGCCATCTGACAGAAATTTAGCATGTGACGTGTGAAAGTTGCGACAAAAGTAGCTTGTGAATACTTTTTCATAAATGTACAATCCTTCGTTATGACAGTCACACACTAAACTTAGTAGCAAAGTTCAAATGGAACATGTTAAGTGCATCTGTGTAGGCTATAGCCAATTTTACCAGGCTACCAAAGCTAACTAACGAGCAGCCTTTTCCTTGTTATAAGCGTATTTATTTTTGAAAACCCAGGAGAGCCTTTTGCGAACATGGCAAGGATATCATTTGCCAAGTCTTCACCAAACCAAACTGTCCGGTGCCCCACGCTTTGACTTAAATTCCTCCATGGGCGTGTTCATTTTTACACACGGCCTCTCCTGTCAGCCCTGCTCTGGCCTTGCAGGACCAGGACGTAGTCCCTCACGTCACAGTCTAAATCCAGCTAGCGCAGGGCATTTCGCTGGACTGGATTAGGCCCGCAGTATTAATACAATGGTATTAAGTTAAAAAAAAAATATTGGAATGCATAATTTGTCGCTATAATACATTTATAATACAATTGCAGTAGACTGTATTGTGAGATTAGATTCCAGTAACCCAAAGTTGCAGAGGTCAGTGTAAATGAAAAATGTAGTTTGATTTACTTTCCAATTTAGATAAGATTACTGAATGATTTGCCAGTGTTGTAATTAAAATAATGAACAATTATAGTCATTACAGAAAGCTGATCATTTGCAGGCAGCTGAATGTGACTCCCCAGTGCTGCTGACATTTCCTCTTCAGACGCTCGGTTTGGAAAGCACAAATGGATTGAGTTGCACCAATCACTTTAAGTAAATTAAGAGTGAACCAAGACATGTTTGACACTCATAAATTTTTATTAGCCTCAGCTGAACACTACTCTGTCTTAGGAGGCTATAGACATTTTGGGGAAACCTAAGCTTTTAAGAAATAGGTCTACACTAATATTATTGATGCACACAACCAAAAAATCCCAATGGTTCGCTTTGGTAACACCAGTCCATTTAATCTTAATATTAACTGTGCCTGTATCTGGAAGATGCACCAAGATTGAGGAAAGATAAGACAAACAGGCTGAAGATTGTGCAATTGTTAGATAATAAACTGCGCTTTTCAAATGCAAAAATGTGAAGGCTTATACAAGACTAAAAGAAGAGTTGTGTAGGTCAGCACAATGGTGCCAATATTGAAGACACATTAGCTTCTGCAACGAACAATGGTTCCATCTGACTCCATATACTTCCATCTTTGCTATTGTTGCTTAGCAACTACACTGAATCACCAGATGCTTCTGAAGAACAAGCAGATGCTTGTGGACTGTAGTATTGTGACTGTTTATACAGGTAAAATAACAAATTTCATATTTAGCATGAGATGATCACTTCTCAAATGCCTTTTAGCGAAACATGACTCTAGATTAGAACATACTGTGCTTTGCGAGAAACTACATATGGGAGTGGACACAGGGCCTGCTGTAGAGAATTATGGAGGGAATAACAGCTGTAATGTGCAACAAAAACAATTGGTGTTTGTGGCAATGAATACCAGTTATACAACTCGTAATTATGGTTCCCATTAAGTTATATTTTAAGCGACATTTTATGTTTTGTACAATTGTACTTTTGTACTATTGATAAGTTTTTTATGGAGAAAATGGCAATTTAACAGGGAACAGAGGTGTGCTTGTAACAATGAAAGGTTTTGGACATTTATCAACTCTAGCCTGGCCACAAAGAAGCAGAGGCCCTAATTCGGTTCCTTTGCACTGCCACCCCAGTGATGGGATCTTATCCACCGTAATTGGCTCAAAGAGGATCCCAGCTCATGATCCCAGATTTCCCACACTCTGAATGGTTATAACTAGCAGGGTTCTTTATCGCTCCATTTTCTCAACCACTCTTCATATAATCAAAGTATAGTTGTTAATGTGTTACAGAGGTGTAATATCTAGAGTTCTGTCCTATAACTGGCTCTGCAATGTCTAAATGTTTTAATTTTTACTTTCACTGTCATTGTGCTTGTCAAAGACATGAAAGTCTGGAATTTCTGGAATACTGGAAAAAAAAGTATTCTAAATCCCACTAAACACTGAGCTCTGGTAAATGTGTATTAGATCTTCGGATGTCATTATTTGATTAATTCTACACTATTTTAAATGGACCATTAATAGGGATGTGTATTGTCTATGTAATTATTCAGTCCTGTATGTGGGGTACTCACTATGATTCTAATTAGCAATAATGGAGGGCAATGCTGAAGATAACTCTTGTGGTTAATGAAGAGCAATGGAGACATAGTGGAGACACGGCATGCCTAATTTTGATACGCTGTGGTAGAATTCTAAAAATGAAATGGACTGAAGATTAACCCTTGGTGCACACCAGATCTAGTAACATCTGGTTATAGTATTTTGAGAGTTAAATAAATTCCCTGGCGTATTCAGAACGATACGCATATGAACATCAACGATTTGTCTGCATTTAAACAAATTATTGTATTTGTGGAATTATATGTGGAATATAATATAGATTGGGGTGCAAACAGAAAAAGAATAGAAACCCTGTGCCCAGCAGCACAATGACAGCGTATATCTGTGCACATGGGTGAGTGTCTGTCGGCATTAACACAGTGTTTGAACTATAGAAAGAGAGTTTCTGGACTGCCTTTAAAACAGGGCATCCCCCCCAACCCCTGCATGCAGTCTGATGACCCCTCCCCACTTCCCCTTCTCAGTCAAACATAATGCTTATCACACTGAGTGGAATGAGTTTGAAACAATAGAGCACTGAGATTAGCACCGTGGGTCTATCAAACAGACAATGCTGCATGGACCATGGAGTGCAGGAGAGCTTAGCCGCTTTGCGCTGCGAGCTGAGGCTTTATATGGAGCTGTCGAGTGGCATTTGCGTGTTCATCTTTCGCAGGGGAGGAGAAGGGAGGAAGACAAAGGGATCGGTGAGTGAGGGCTAGCGAGAGTCCGTGCATGCCAGGATGGCATAGATAGACAGGCAAAGACTGAGAGAGGGAGGAACCCAGACGGGCATGTTTCCATGGGCGAAGGGGAAAGATTTGGGGTGACAAACTTGCATCATCAGCGATGGCCAATGAGGAGCCTCCTTTAAAATGTTCAAAGGGAGTGTCCTAGCAACAGACGAGTAAATACATTTTCTGCCTCAGCTGATTCCCTATGAGACGCGCACATATTTTCACTAACCTGTGACAAAGAATCCACAGTACACACATAATAACTGTGAAGTCCCTTTGTCCCGCTTTCATTTCTTTTTCTCTTCATTGCAGCAAAAAGGACCCTGTTCTTCATGAAATTGCTAACAGAGTGACTGTGATATTAGCATTTAACACTAGTAAGGTATAGAGCAGCCGCATTGCTATTATATACAACATGATGGGGTGCAACAAAATAAGTGGCTTAACTTAAAATTGTATTATTACAGAATATGATGCTATTATGGCTGTATTAAAATTTTATAGCAAATCCAATTATCTGGATTACAGAGGGATTTCAGATTACAGTTACAGTATACAAGGTTATTTTTTGGCCTTAGAATAGTCAATTTTGATTATTTATCTTTTTTGTTATATTTTTTCCACGAAAAGAGAGGTACGCAGGCCACCTTGTTGGTCGTCACATTTAAAGTGAAATCATCACCCTATAGGTATGAACCCTTCCTCTGTTTCTCCCTCCATCTCTCCATCTGTGAGATAGCAGGCAGCGTATGGAAGAGGAGTGGTTTGCCCCCCTCCATTCATCCCTCCATTCACTTCGCCCCCTCTTCCCCCTTCACTTCTGCTTGGCACTGCAAATTCGGGGGCTATTGTTTTTAGCTGTGTGTTTGCGGAGCAAGGAGCACACTTCCCCTCAGACGCCAACAGACACCAATTAACCCTCAGATTCACGCGATGAGTAAGACTCCGCAATTCATATATTTCACTGCTCACTCCTGGAAATCACAGTGTAGTCTTACAGTTGTGTTCCCGAGCTCACGTCATGATAATTCTGATTATCCTGAACATTCTGCTCTGCTCACATTCACACCCAAATATGCAAATAGTCATTCAGAATTAGCATTTTGTCTGTGAGTGTGTGTATGTGTTTTGATTTATTTTACATTTTAACCATGCAGTGTGTGGTTGGTTATGGAGACATTGCTGAATTTCCACCTTCCACTTTCCCTACAGAGATTCATTTGGACGCGGTATCTGCAAGCAGGTAATGGATGTACAAGGGTGGGTTCTGGTCAACCTAACACACACACACACACACACACATATATATACACACTGCAGACCGTGGTGTATGTGATTCTAACATTACTGTACACTGCAGTGCAAGCGGACGCCCTGTTCGGATGCAGCAGCACCCCACCTACGATGACCATTTCCAGCCCCATTGACTTTAACCTGCCATGCCGAGCCAGCGCAGACTCCGGTATCCGCAGACATCCCGCCCCAGTCGTGTAAATGCACAGAGCTAACAGAGCAGTGGGATCAATGAGCACGAGAGCAGACCGAATGAATGAAAGGTGAACAGGCACAGTGTGGTACAGAGGAAAAAGGAGCGTGGGATTTTGCTTACCGGCTGGATGGGCTACCGGGGGGCTCAGCGCTCTCTTCAGCCGAAACAGAGGGAGGGATGGAGATGGAGAGGTCAGATGGCGAGAGAGAGGGGGAAAAAAAAAAACAAGAACAGATTCTGCTGAAGGATACAAAGAGCGGGGAGGAGGGGGAAAATCCTTTATCCCAGTCAGCTACAACGATGGGGGGATTCACCTAAAGGCACAGCAAGGTTCTGCCTCAGCCTCTCACTGCTCCTCTTGCCCTTTCTCTCACTCTCTTTCTCTCTTGTTGTCTCCTCTCTCAGTCGCCAGATTCTCTCTCACTCGCTGTCTCTGCGCTCAAGACTGTCCCTGCCTAGCAGCTGTTAATCTATGAGAAGTGGAACGCTGTGTTCCTCCCTCCCCTCCCTCCCTCCCTCCCTCCCTCTCTCTCTCTCCCTCTCCCACTCTCTCTCTTTCTTTCACAAAGACCCCCAATAGCCTGGCCCCTTAACACCCCCCCCCAAACAACAACTGACATCGTTGGAGCCTGCTGGCGGGTGTGGGGGGGCCGAGTGTGAGTATGTAAGTGAAAAACAAAGTAATGTGTGTTTAGGAAGGGGTGTGTGTGTGTGTGGTATGGCCGGGTGTATTTAACCTTTCCTGCGCACCCCCTCTCGGCAGGTGTGTGGAACGAGTGGCCGTGAGTGGATTTGAAAGCCACGTGTTCGGGACCGGTCGTCGCGGCGATAGCCAGGGGGCCAAATGAGCCGTGGCTAAGTGCTCTGTGGTGTATGGGCTGAATGGCCTTTGTTTTTTAGCCACTGACCATAAACACCTCAGTATATCTGAGCTGAATGTGGGCATGGTTACATCCCCTAACTTAATCTGAGATGCATGTCAGGGTCCGTGTATGAAATGTTGTTCTTGGGTTATCAATTAAAATTTCGCCAAGCGACAATAACTCCATAAACGCTTAGTATGTAAATTTGGCTTTTACAAACCATGAAAAAATTTGCTGTTTTCTTTGCAAACAAATGCTGTGGAGGCGTGTCCACTGAAGTAGCTGAAGCCACGCCCCTTTTATCATTTCAGTTACAGCTATTAGATGACAAACGGATGCCCTGTCTTGCAGATTTATAGGATCTGTACAGCTAAACATCTTTAAACCTCCATAATTGGTTTTGAGACCAGAGGACAGTCAGCCTAGACAAGCAGGAGCGGGAACGATAACGTGTTGATTTTATAAAAACTGTTTATTGGTATAATTACGATTTCAGCCATATGCTCATTTTTTTTTGTAAAATCGTACAAATAAGGATTTTTGATGTATTTTCTGCAAAAAGAAACTTGTCATTGTGTCATTGACCTCTGGTGCACCATCCATTCCTCTCCACCTTTGTGTGCTGCCCTGCCTGTTAAACACACATTATATAAATACAGTGGCTCCCTGAAGGCATTTTTCATCTTTTAAGTGCACCTCACCATTTTCCTGAAATGAAGCATTGTTGATTAATGATCCGTTTAATTATTACGCCATTAATTGATTAATGATTATCTTTGGTGGCTGAAAAGGCCCGAACGCTCTTGCTGAAAGAGTGTTTTGTGCGTAATTTAGATAGCCGATGTGAAACTGTGGTTTCAGCAAATGCTGGTGCAAAGAGACAGAAACAAAGCGGTGCGCTTCTCTATTAATATCTTTCAGGCTTTCCTGTTAACTGCACAGTCTGAAAAGAGGATCTTGCTCGTGTCGGGTTTCACTTTGTGTCACAAACCAAGATGCCCTTTACGTTGGTTGCACATTGAATGCATGGCCTGCGTTCAGGCACCATTTAAACAGCTTTGTATTTTGATTGCAATTGCATACAGCAGCCAATCAGCCTCTCCTCTTCATGCTTTCTGCTGCTGGAATGCCAAAAAGGATTACGGACAACAATGCAGAAAAGTAATTATCATGCCCAAGCCTACATATACCAGCATGCATTGCATTATCAGCATCCAGCAGACAGGAACAGCTGCTGGGGATTTGCCATGTGATTGGCAGTCGCTGTGGGTTGCTAGGTGATGAAGCAGGAGTTGAGAACAAGTGAACATATAGCGTAGGCTGATGAAAGTTTTGACCACTGGTCTCCATTTCCTGTTGCGCTCACATTTTTAAAGGTGTCTCAGATTTAAAACCTACACTGATGCATAAACATTCTCATTAAGAATCTCTACTGTCTCTAGATGAATTGAGAAATAGAATTTTATCAATTGCTTAGAAAAGTTGTATCAAACAGCTGATATTTCTCTTTGAAAACTTTTGCTTCAAACCAAACCATCACACACACACACACACACACACACACACACACACACACACACACACACACACACACACACACAGGGAGTATTCTTGCAGTCATATATCAGTGAATATAACAATAATATTCTAGCAGTTTATTCAAATTTTTATGAGTATGTATTGCTGATTTATTATGTATAATAGGGGCGGTGGTGGCCTAGTGGCCCCCATAATCAGAAGGTTGCCGGTTCAAATCCTGATCAGCCAAGGTGCCACTGAGGTGCTACTGAGCAAAACACCGTCACCACACACTGCTCCCCGGGCGCCTGTCATGGCTGCCCACTGCTCACTAAGGGTGATGTTTAAAAGCAGAGGGCACATTTCGTAGTGCTACTGTGTGCTGTGCTGCAGTGTTTCACAATGACAATCACTTCACTTTTACTTCAGTAGTATTGAGACACTATTGTACATTCCATCAAAGAAAATATCGAATAGATAATCTTATTATCAGCAGAAGCTCATTACACTTGTCTGTGGGGTTCGTGGCCTTTTAGCCTGATGACACCAAACATGATTTGATACTCATTATTGCTGATAGGTTGCCCATCACACCATGCAACCTCACTACCCTGAGGATCGTGCCTGGAGTGCACGGCTCTGCGAGAATGCAGAGCTTTTCAGTGAAATATTTATACGCTGGAATTATTTCCATGCAGTTTAAGTTAAAATCCTCCATTATTCATCGCTGCTCAATTATTGGTGGGGTCAACTGTACCCCCAAAAAGCCATGCATGCCATATGCGGTGTGATTTAATTTTTGAAACGTGCATGTATATTTAAAAATGTATTTTTATATTTTTGTGGTTCATTCATAGTCCATTGCACTAATCTTGCACTGTTTGCTTACATTTCCGGACGAGGAATGCATTGGATTTTGGTCAGATTGGCAGGGATTCTCATGCTGGTAGTCCACAGCATGTCTTGAGGGCATTGTCACAGTGGCTGCAGGAAATGCTATACATCTTGTGTATGTGTTTTTTTTCCCTTCCTTTTCAATGAGTTTCCCATCCGGTGCTGAGCTGACGCTGCAGGCGTCTCCGAATACACACTGTAGCAGCCTGTGCTATTCTAGCACTCAGTCTAATTCTGACATTCATCCCACAGAGCAGCCCGCTGAGCAGCAGTCACCTGTCTCTCTACACTCACTCGCTCTCTCTTTACGTCTCCTCTTATTTGCACGCCCCCTGGCTCTCTATACCTATTTTTATCCCTTCCTTTCAGAAGAAGACTTTTTTTTTTTTTTTTTTTTTTTTTTTGTTTAAATGGTGTTACTCACTACCACCACCACCACATCCCCCTCCCCCCAACCTCTCAACAACCACATGTCCTCACCCCCGCACACCCCTGCAGGGCTTGCTCAGATAGTACAGCCCGGCCGGTCTCGCGCCAGCCTGCCTCGCTCTCTCTTTGCTCTCTCTCTTTCTCCTTATAAGGGCAAAATGCATTGAGAGAGAGTGGGGTGGGGGTGGGGTGGTGGGGTATTGGCTGGCTGTACCAGCTCAGGGATGGCAGGTAGGGGACAGCGGCCTGCTGAAACGTGGAGCGGGAGGGAACGCAAGCGATAGAGAGTGGAAAGGGAAGCTGCAGGATGGAATAGGCGAGGACTGCAGGGAAATGGTCCTGAAAGGACAGCGCCCATGTTGAGGAGAAGTGGTCCAGCTCTACACTGTAAAAATAAATAAATAAATAAATAATACCAATTGCACCTAACATTTTTAGTAGGTTCAATTGAAGTTGTGTAAACTATTTTCTTTTTGTTGTGCTTATCACATCTAAATGTAGGCCCAGGTTAAAATCTAACATTATGTTAATTGAATGTTCTATGCTGATTAAACATGCCTAGTTAGGCCAACAAGCAGACTCAAATGATGTTGTGTTGACTAAATCTTCCAAATGAACTGAATGGTACATTTTGAAGAAAAAATTCTGGCTACTTTTACTGAAATCTGGCTAGTGACCTGTTGCACCTAAAATTTTTTGTTGGTCTAATTGTGCTTATCCCAAGCACAATTTGAATATCCCAAATTGAAATATTTTGTGGAGGACTTCTATTGCACCAGGAACAAGAAAGATGCTTGTTCTGAAGACTAAAGAACCTGAAATACAAAAAGGAAAATATGTTAATAACTGATTGCAGTTTGTAGTTCACAACCTTACAACAACCACAGTGAATTGTACCAATAAAAATGTCCGTATAGGAATTATAACCCTTTTTTTTTCAGACAATATAACATTAAGGAGTCAAAACATTAGACAAGCTCAGTGGCATACTTTGCAAGTAGCCTTTGAAATTCATGTAACATAAGTAAATGTTAGTGGTTCCATTAACTATGGTTTCCAGATTTCATCTTGGGACAAACACCTTAGTGGTGGGGTGGGGGTGCTAGGGGAAAAATTCCACTTGCGAGAGCATGGGGTATGTGTGTGTCTGCTAGCTAACATTCCAATTGTGCACGCGGGTTGGGGTGGCGTGATGTAGTTGTTAGCGGTACTTCCACCAATTGAATCCACTATGACTGAATAGGTGTGTAGGAGGGCAGTGGTGGCCTAGGAAGCGCCCCCGTAATCAGAAGGTTGCCGGTTCAAATCCTGACCTGCCTAGGTGCCACTGAGAGCGTGTGCCCATCAGTGTTGAATGTGCCAGTTTCCATGAGAGTGCGAAAATTAAGTAATACACACACTGTCCTGTTTGTTGTCCCCCTTATCTCCAAATGTTCACTGTTTCAGGTCAGGTTTGAGTAAGTATCCTTCCATCTGCTTCCCTTACAAAAATGGAAAACCTGACAATTTGTCTAAGTGGGGACACTTGCTGGTCCCCAGATGGTAAAAGTCTGTATTAAATATTTAAATTTCTAATGAATCTATTACTCTTTGCTGTTGAACAGAAAACAAAAATATTCTGAAATAATGTTTCAACTGGATTGGGTTAGATTATAAAATTCTTGTTACAGAGGTATTAAATATTTATTACCCTTGGTCCTCAAAAGCAAATGTGTGTGTTTAGAGGGGCTGGTGGAACAGATGGACTCAACGTAATTTGTGTACATTTCTGTGTATTTTGAGACCACGATCCAAACAGGTGGTCGCGTTGCACATTGTGCTCTGACAGTTCTTATTGACTGTATCCAATCAAACATCACTCCCCATCACAGACGACGCGTACAGGAAACGGGGAATTGTGGCTCTCTAATCAGGCTAATGAGGGCCACCGTTTGGCAAGACACCGCCTTGAGTCACAATCATCTGCAAAATGTCATGGCCATCGATCAGCAGGCAAGAGGACAGAAGTTTAATGGATTCTGTCCCTATGGATGACATTATGAACAACGTGTACAACATCTTTAAAAAAAATGTCAATTTTAGTAATAAAACCCCATGCATGGAATCGCGTGGTACGTGTGCCTAGTGACGGGTCATAAGTATAATCAATGGGTCAATTTCTATAGATCAGTGGAGGTGGGCTGTGATTCATAATCTGGAGTCACTGTAAATGCAAGGTGTTTTTATATTTACTCCTGCCCACCACGATGTGTTGCTAACATGTACAGAGTAACAGAAAGGGCCAGTTTGGGGTTTAATGGGGACAGTGCACACACTTTTCACTGCCTTTTTGCCTCTTATTGTTATGCTGGTCGGTTAGTCATTTGTCATTATTTCAAATTTCCCATTTGTGGGACTAATAAAGGATCGTCTTATCTTATCTCTTCACCTCTGGTCCATTATGTCAAATGGAGAAATAGATACCATACATTTACTTGTTATTTAAAAATGGAAGAACTTTGTTGTGAGTGTTATGGAAATGACATTTTGTTGAGTTTCTTTTAGAAATCTCATGACATGCTAGCCTGCTTAGTGTGCTGTTGTGTATGTGTGTATGGAGGAGGCCAAGCTTGTTGGCTCAGCTGCAGTGCCTCCCCCGAACACTTCACGCCTCCACTTCAGAAAGGGAGAAGAGAGGAGAAGACAGGAGAGATGCTGGGAGGGGTGAAGGTGTGAAATGTTGAATGGTGGCGCTCATCGTTCGCTTGTTTGTCTCAGTGTGGCGTCGCTACCTGTGACTGACAACAGCCCATCCTCACAGTCTGGTGTGTGCTTTTTTAACACCCTCCTCACTCCCTGACAGAATGAGACCAAGTTGCATGATGAGTTTTGCTCCTGTTATGAAGAAGGGTGGGGGTCTCAGATAAAAGCGGTTTGGGACTTGGGGGGCCATAATGATGCCAAGAAGATGCAAATCCATTTAGTCACAGGTCCCCCGGAACAGACGGCAGAGAAAATGGAGCAAAGAATTAAACAAATAAAGGATGAGTGCAAAAACCAACAGCCTCTGTCACATGTCTGGGAGGGGTTTTGGGGTTGAAGAGGAACGTTATCTTCAAAAAACATCTGCTCTGCTAATCTGTCTCAACCTGTGGGCTTCACTAATTTACCCATGATTCCTTGAGTGCCCCTCATGGGGTCCCTGGATGGCACACAGAGCCTCAGAAATGAGAGGAAAAAAATAAGCTGGATTAGGATCTTTGCTGATAAGGCTGTAACACACATTCCTGTATAGCTACACCACCAGGGGACAGAATATTAGAGTACAGCCCAGCATCAAACAACAACAGAGAAAGAAATTATGGTGCTATGGTTCTCAGTACGGATGAGCAGGAGGTTCTGTGTGAAGTCTGAAGAGGGCTGTTTGAGTGCAAAATTATTATCAATAATGCAACACTGTCACAGGCGATGGTGTGAATGGATGGACGCACTCGCACGACTTGGAACAAAAACAGGGGATTTAATACATAACACACGATCAGACTAGACAACAATCCACGACCCGACGAGGACGCGAAATTCTAGGCGTACATTTATAATCACACACACATTTCAAGCAATCGGGGCAATCAGGAACACTACATCGACAACCTACAAACTCTGGACCGAACCACAGAACCGGAGTCAGACCATGACAAACCTGTTGGTAAAAAAGTGTGGATGTGGCAGGTAACTTCGTATTTTCCACATTCTCATGTCCGTTATGAGGTAGTGCTTAAGAAGATCTGCCAGGGAATCTAATATCGTACATAATATTTCACGGGAAATAAAGCAATTCATGCAATGTGAGTTGATTAGTAATTCAGTGACTAATTCAGGAAACTGATTCAGATTCAAACGGTACTGACTGTAACGCCCAGCTCTGCCAAAAAGAGTCCATTGGGAGAGTGAACGCCACTCACATTCTTGCTCATCATTTATAAAATGCTTAGTTGTTTAGTGAACACTGTTTTTTTTTTGTTGTTACAGCACATAACATCCCTATCCCCACCCTTACAAAATGTGCAACCTCCATTGTACCCCCTCAAATGTGTAACACAGTGTGTATTTTGCTAGCCCTCATTTCTTGAGCCCATGCCCATCCTGGGGTAAGGACACAGCTGCTGCTCTTATGGGCCCGAGACTCCATATGGAGAGGGAGCCCACCCAGCATCTAAAACACATTTTTTACGCCCCACTTACGGCCCCATCGTTACTTACCTCTATTCACAAGCGATTTATTTTAAAATGTTAAATAACATTTCAAATAAACAACATAAATAACAGTAAAATGTTGGTTGAACTGCGCCATTCTTCTTCATTGGTTGGGCAAACTGAGCCACCTTGATTTTTTAATCTCCCGACCTTTCGTCGCCTCCGCCAAGAAATAATTGTAAGGAAAACTCAGCACAGAGATTACCATCCTCACATTTGTTTAGCATTGCACAATGGGTGTGTATAAGTGTGTGTGTGTGTGTAGAGTAATTAAGTGCAGTGAGTAAGTTGGTAAGTGTGTGTATAAAGTGGGAGATAAAGACGAAGCGCTGGGTATTAATTAAGCTTTCAGAGTGATGGAGCGGCTCCTTTGTGGCTGTACTACACATGAATTGTGTAAGAATGTCCGGAACCCGACGGTCTCTGCTGAAATCAGAAGCGAAGGAGAAAGTGTAGCTTGGGATTCAGAGGTCGTCATCTTAACCTCAGTAAACTCAAACACAAGCATTTACCATCTGTTGTCCTGTCTTACCAAACATGTACAGTCCAAAAGTTTGGACACACCTTCTCATTCAATGTGATTTCTTTATTTTCATGACCATTTACATTGGTAAATTCTCACTGAAGGCATCAAAACTATGAATGAACACATGTGGTGTTATTCACCAACGACAATGTTTGGCGCAGACAGGAAGTTGTGTCTGTGGTTTCTTCCAGGAAAAATACAATTAACCCACTGGTTCTCTCAGGACAGAACTAAAAAAATATGTTTTTTTTTTAAGTCCAATCACCAAGGAACTGCAATGCTTTGCACATTTGTAAACCATGACGGTCGGTGCAGCTACTTTTTTAGGGGAAATTCTCTGTGTGGGGTGCCATTTCCCTGTATGATGAAAATTAATACATATCGCCATTTCTAGCCGCTGCAGGACCACAGACAGGCTAAAGGGAACTCATATTAAAGTTAAACAATCTCACAAAGTCAGGGGACCATTAACTCTAAAAATGTGGGGTGCCAGGGTGCTAGCACCTTGCATCCTTATTTATCCGTCTCACTTCTGCTGTAGTGCGTTATGATTACATATGATCTATGAAATTTTGATCAGTCCTGCCGTGGGGCTATCTAAACCAGTGGTTCTCACAATAAGTACCTCCTCTAAAAAAAAATACCACTATGACTGGCATTACAAGCAAATTTACAAAGGAGGCCATTTTATGACTATATAAATATGACTTAATATACACATTTTATTTTACTGACTGCAGTATTACACAGGTGTAATTTATTCTAAATGTATTCTAAATACACTGGTATGTGGATAGGAATCTGCTAAACAGATTGGTGCCACCGTTGGGAGATTACATATAATGTATTCATATGTATCAATGTATTAACCCACTGTGAGTTCATGAATGGAGCGAATATTGGCCTGAAAGACAAAATCATTGTCTGTGGCCATCTACAGGGTAAGAAAAATCCACCAAATGACCTGCAGGTTCAAATACCACCTACCACCACCGGGGAAAGAGACTGTGAAATGTATAAACATTATACTATATAGTGAATACTGATACGCACTGTGATGGACCAGTCAGCGGTTGTGAGATTCATTACCCCTTTTTCTCCAGAATCGCTAAGAATCACTTCCTTCTACCAGTAGGCCGGGTGGCTGAAACAGAAAGGCGGAAGGTGGTTGCCTTGCCCTTGAGGAGCTGTGTTGGAGAGCTTTTAGGGTGAATAAGGCACATTCTTTTCTCCTCTTCAGAAAGAGGCTCACCTTCGACCTTTCACATCCAATCGCCTGGTGTAATGGGAAACCCCTCTCAGATTGAAAAACAGATATGTGGTTCAGAAGGCCCCACGAAACACATATCACCCTTCTCACACAAACTTTCAACAATAATTGAGCATTATCCAGTTTATAAATATATATTTTAAGAGTCACTGATTGTACAGAAAATCTGTTGCGTAAATGACACGTGTGATCAGTCAACTTGTCAACTAGCTAAACATATTTTGTGTATTTTATTCTGATTGTGAGCTAACTAGACAATTAATGGCCATGATTAAACACATAAGAGAAATGATTACTCAAAGAGCACCACAGCACAGACCCCAGTGCACACAATGAAATGTGTCCTCTGCTTTTAACCATCACCCTTGGTGAGCAGTGGGCAGCCATGACAGGGCCCCGGGGAACAGTGTGTGGGGACGGTACTTTGCTCAGCAGCACCTTGGCAGTTCGGGATTTGAGTGCTAATCTAGTGCTGACCAGAGGAGGATGGGTTCCCCTTTCTGAGCCTTGGTTCCTCTCAAGGTTTCCTCCTCAAGGTTCCTTTCCCTGCCACTGTTGCCTTTGGCTTGCTCATTAGAGGCCTTGAGTGCAATGTGAGGCTTTGTGCCAATGTACATCGGACAAAGTGCAGTAAAAATACAAATTGATTGATGGATTGACAAGCCAAGCCTCTTTGGGCTTTTAGGAGTGTGTGAGCATCTCACTGCGTATTGTCATTTTTCTGCTTAGATCTCATGACCTCAGGGTGAACTGCATTGTTGTTCTGTCATTTCTGATTGGTGCTAATTTGATAGCCCCGAGGTTACGACCGGGTCTGAGGAGGGGAGGGTTAAGGGGGAGGATCCAGACACAATGCTCCATATGGAGAGCTGATGGAGGGGAGACAGGAGGAGGGACAGACGGAGCTTCTCAGCTTTATAGTGACCTCAGGGCAACTGCTTCAGTCTGTTCAGTCCTAGGGGTAGAGGGCTGGAGTCATCGTAACACACAAACACACACAAGTATAATACTGATGTGTGTCTCTGATCGGCCTTCAGTCCGGTACAAACAGCAGCACATGTTTCATCACTGTGGGAGGAAATCCTGGCATCACTCCATTCCTTCCCCAAATCCACGTGACCTGGCCCACAGCCCTCGAGGAGGAGAGGAGAGAAGATGTGGGCAGCAAATGTGTGTCATCACCCCACCTCCCCTTCTCTACCATGCCTAAAATATCATGCCAGCTCCCCTCCCCCATGCTTGGCATTTGCCATGGCACCCCTTCGCCCCATTCTCGTGGCCACGTGGCAGGCTTCATGCTCCATTCATCCCTTGCGCAGAGGACAAAGACGTCAGAGGAGTCGCCGTCGCCAAGGAAACAGTACCATGCACAGAGCATCTCTTAATCCATTTCACTTTTTCTTTCTTTTTTTCCCACCCTGTCGTTCTGTCTTGCTTTCTCGTAATGCAGATGGCTTCATTCAGACTGGGCCAGCTTTTGCTGGCACCCCAGCTTCGCCCACAGCTGGGTATTGAGGGCAGTGGGCTGCTCATGTATCTCTGAGGGGTGGGAGAGGCATGACAGGCCCTAAACCTACTCAAACACCCACCACATGCACAGCAACAATACGACCCAGAGGACATTCGCTTTCTTTCAATAATTTGTATTGGTGCTCTGAATAGCTCTAGATCTGTTTCAGAAAAGGACTAGTCACGTGACTCTTTGTTTTGCTGTCATGTGACCTGAAGACTTGGTTATAAAACTGATTACTTTCCCCACCTAGTGGCCTATTTTGGCCACTGCACTTTCAAAGCTAAACCCATTTAAGGCATTTGGCAGACGGCCTTATCCAGAACGACTTACAACGTGTTACCATTGATGTAGTGATCAAACTTCACAATATGTTCTGTTGTTACGAATTAGTGAGGTTGGCCATTTAGAATCCCAATTATTAAAAAGAAACAAGTAACGGGTCTACTAACTTGGAACAAGTGTTCATTAAGTTTTTCCATTCCATTTTTAACAAGTTCCAAGTTAACAATTTGCCTTCATCAGAAGACCTAAGGACTAAAATTATGATTTTTAAATAGCTGGTATATGATGTTAACGATCAGAATGTTCCTGCTTTGCGGTCTTTATCCTGAAGGGGGCACTGTCTGTCTGTAAGCACAACAGTCTAGAGCAACAGTCTTGATTGTGTGGTTCTGAGTGTTTGTCCACAGGTTTATCTGTCATGCCCAATGACGCCCCTGAGCGAAGCACCACTGCGTTGCTATGACAACCGTTGGCCACTGAACCCATGGGTGGAGACAGGAGATTACAGCACCCGTTAAACCCAGGTACCCTGGAACCCCAGAACGTCAACCCTAACCTTCTTTAATGTTATTGTAAAACTTTGCAAATTGTGTTCTTACTTGTATTAAGTATACTATTGAGGGTATATTATGTCACATCAAATACAATGCAACATACCTGTACAACCCTTCTTCAAAAGTGAAAGTATAAATACACCACTCTGTGCATTTCATGATTATTATAATTTTTATTCATGTTGTATTTATGTAAACTGTTGTGAATTTCTAATTAACAATGGTTTGTATATTTGCGTGGCCTAGTTTTTCTCTAAAATATATGAAAGAATGAGCCAAAAGCCGAACAAATTACATGACAGTGTTCAGTTACACCAAGTCTAAAGTGAAATTACAGCAGACTCACAGATGACTGTTACTGACTAATTACACACTAATGAGCCTATTTACATACACACAAAACCCTGACCTGCGATGGGCACAGCTGGGGTACGGCAGGCGTTTGGTGCTCCAGCTGAAGCACTGTAGCTGCAAAGCCTGACATCTGACAGCAGGCACAGGGATCCAGTCAACAGTGGCACAGTGCCCGACACCACATACACACACACACACACACACACAGTCGCCACAAACTTTGTGAGGTCCAATGAAACACAATTATGCACACTGTGTTCATAATAATATTCTACCTAAGGAAACAAATGTGTCACATGCAGTGATCGCACAGATATTATTTTAAAACAACACAGTGAAAACATTTCATTTTTGACTGGCACAAAAAAAAAAAAAAAAATTACACTAATAACCATAAACAAATATTTTTTGCACAAGCTTCATTAAATGAGCCTTCTGTTGACATGCCTGATAAACAGCCTGATTACTGTCATCAATTCAAATAATATCAGATATAGATATCTGCCAAAAAACATAACAACATATCATTTTTGGCATCGTCTATTGGTATTGCGCTTTTGCATGGACCACAAATGTAACACAACACCACATTTTGAGTGTATTGTAAAGGAAGTGTAGTAAGTTTGCCAATAGGATATTTAGATACACAGTGATTTATAGAAATTATACACATACATAAAAACACAGCGGCCTACATGCTGCATCTGCACAGAAACCTAGAAACTTACACACAGAGGGCATTTTAGCCTGGTAAATACACACAGGGATGTCCACTAAGACATTTCGACGCACACACACACACACACACACACACACACACACACACACACACACACACACACACATTCTTTCATGCACTGAGCTCTTAGCAGGGCTGGAGTGTGTGTGAAGATTTTTTTTCCAGACTGCATTAAGGGAGTTTGCTGCGGCCAAGAGTGGCTCGGTTCTTTGGAGAGGATGGTCGGGCCAAGCTGTCTTATGTAAAAGCTCTTCAGCGGCCATCTTCACACCCACGGACCCCACACACTGCAGCTCGGCCAGACCTGCAGAGGAGGAAGGGCAGAGCGAAGAGGATGAGGGCCCTCACCACACCAGGGAGCTGGAGGAGGGAACGCGCTCCTTCGAAAAGCTCCTGGATGGTCTCAGCACCCCCTCACATCCCTCCATTACCGTCTTCATTACGCCCACTGCGGAGTCACCTGGTCCACCTCTAAAAATAGACTAACTCAAGCATGCTGTCTTTCAGACGCACGCTTGCACAACTTACACGGACAGTCACATATGCAGGTTAGTTAATCATAAAACTAAATAAAAAAAAAAAAAACATAAAATTGGGAGACCCATGCAGTCTGCAGCTTATTCAGTCATATTTCAAGCAGTTCTTACCTCATGGGACTGAACAATCATTTTCATTGATAATGTGATGTCCTACGTTCAGCCGAGAATAACATTGCTAGCGGTAGATTCGCCGTTACGTCAGGATAAAACGCAACAGAGGGATGTAAGGTTGTGCTTTCTTTCCATTGCGCTTCTATTCGACATTTCTTCACCACATACCCGCACACCACGTGATTTACAGCTCAGGAGGAAAAATGATGGACTTGTGTATGTGTAAAATACAGCAGGTTCATTATATGCTTTGGTTGTACAGTTGTCATTAAGATAAGATAAAATAAGATGATCCACAAGTTTGAAATTTGCATTGTCGTGGCAGAAAGTGGACCGTAAAAGAAGCCAAATTAAAAAGAATGACATCCACACCAACATTACAGTACAAAAGAACAAAAAATTCAAACAATCTGAAAATCTAAACATGGATGAGTGTTCTTAAAAATCTTAATACATACAGTACAGGCCAAAAGTTTGGACACACCTTCTCATTCAATGTGTTTTCTTTAGTTTCATGAAAAGTGGAGACCTGGCCTCCACAGTTACCGGACCTGAAGCCAATCGAGATGGTTTGGGGTGAGCTGGACTGCAGAGTGAAGGCAAAGGGGTCAACAAGTGCTAAACACCTCTGGGAACTCCTTCAAGACTGTTGGAAAACCATTTCAGATGACGACATCTTGAAGCTCATCGAGAGAATGCCAAGAGTGTTCAAAGCAGTAATCAGAGCAAAGAAACTAGAATATAAAACATGTTTTCAGTTATTTCACCTTTTTTTGTTAAGTACATAACTCCACATGTGTTCATTCATGGTTTTGATGCCTTCAGTGAGAATCTACCAACGTAAATTGTCATGAAAATAAAGAATGAGAAGGTGCATCCAAACCTTTGTCCTGTACTGTATATTTGAACAGAGTTGATATATATATATATACATACTGCACCTACGAATTAGCTGAATGAATAAGCTGAAACTGAAGCAGCCACTGGTGATGCGCGTGACAGTGTATTTCTTGGTACCAGTTCCAGGCCTGGGTACATGGGGAGGATTGCATCAGGAGGGGCATCCAGTGAAATATTTTTTCCAGATCTTTGTGCGGCCAGCCTGACAGGTTGCAGCCGAAAGGAGACACCAATTAGCTTCTAAACAACTAGCTTATACAAGTTTATAACCACTATTGAATAATACGATAATAATGCTTTAATATAGGAAGGTTTCAGGAGAATTAAGTCCACAGAGGGGGTTCTATAACTTTTCCTTGTTTGGTGATGATTGGTGGAATTTTTTAGACAAGGCTACCTTCTTCCATTGCTTCATTGTACAATTTAGATGCTCAGATACTCGTTATCGCAGCTTTCATTTAAATTTACAGCATCTCTCAGATACCCTTATCCAGAGCAACTTACAATCAGTAGTTACAGGGACAGTCCCCCTGGAGACACTCAGGGTTAAGTGTCTTGCTCAGGGACACGATGGATTTGAACCTGGGTCTTCTGGTTCACGTTCACTTTCACTTTCATAAGTGAACAGGGGTCGTAGGTGACCGCTCTGCTGCTCCGTACCTCTGTACACAACAAGCAACATTTTAAACATTTTTAACATCTCATTTTGTCCCTGGTCATAGTCACTCTTCATTTCACCCCTCGGTTAATGTTCTGGCTGAGGCATTGTGGGCTGTTTCCAATGAAATCAATAACTTCCCCTTTGTAAATTATCTGCCACTTCCAGTAGCTTGACAATTCAAATCAGATAGCTATTAAAATTTCACTTCCTCCTCCCTGTGGATGGCAGAACACCACCTTCCAATCAACGACGTCACTTCGTTTCGGAAAACTCAAGCAGTGTGATAAATCTCCAACTTGCACACGCCTTCCCTGTCTGTGCAAAAACCCTTCACACAACTCTGATGTCATAACTCACCTCCAGCAGCCCCTCTGAAAGCTGGGGGCCGCCATTCATTCACCTACAGTAGCAGATGAAGGAAACGACTAGAGGCTACAGACTGGTCGCCGGAGATAGAAGGGGAAGAACCAGACACTAGGAACTGGGTTATAAGCAAAGTCAAAGCTATGGCAGCACCTCACAAGGGTGAGAGGAGCTTACTGAAAAAGGACAAATAACTTGAAGTTGTCACGTCCATGCGGGCATGACGCGGCGGGTGCACGGAGAAGAGGACGAAGAGTGACGAGGAATGAAGGACGCTTTCACCTGACATCACGAAACTGGGGTTTAATGGTGGAACACAAGACAGGGGAGACATCCGAGACGTTGACATTAGTGAACACGGAACATAACGTTAAAGACCTGACGGCGAACAGAAACGAACAGGGCAGCTTTATACATTTGACACAGGTGAGAACAATTAGGGAACATTACACATGACAACAATGAAACCCCGGTCCGGATCCTGGACCGGAGTAACCCCTTTTCGGACCGGATCGTGACAGAAGTTATCTTCATTTTAACCTGTAGATGTTAAAAAGGGAACGACCTGATAAAGGCGACCCCCTCATCCATCCCCCTGCCAAACTTTCCACATAGCGGAACTTTGGCCACCAATCTCTCCAAACAGATATAAAGAGTAAAATTGACATTAGTCAGACTCTTTAATAATCATTTCGCCATGATTCATTGTTTGCTGTCCCAATGTCACAATGAGACAAAGGCAGAAGCAGACCTCAGATTGTATCATTTGATGTTACTTTGATATTTTCAATGCTGGACCTCAGATTAACATTAAAAGTGAATCCAATTGGCCGTACTTTGAGGGGCAGTGGGTGCCGCTGAGCAAAGCACCGTCCCCACACACTTCTCCCCGGGCGCCTGTCATGGCTGCCCACTGCTCACCAAGGGTTGTGTCACCATGTGCTGTGCTGCCGTGTTTCACAATGACAATCACTTCACTTTCACTTTGCATAGTAATTATTCTTTATTGCAGAGGGCGAAATGTGTCCATTAAAAAAAAGTCAAGACAAATATTGACAAATGTCTCTCCAGTAAAGACAAATATCTGCACATATATAGAGCTGAAAAACACAAATTAAAGATGCAATAGAAATAGTATCTAAGGATAGAGGAATAAAATCCCCCACCTCTTCTCAGCGGACATCAAGGTGGCGTTCTGCCTTCCATTTCTTTGTTTTCTACTCCACCCTCTCCCTCTTTTCCCAGTCCCCCTGATTTCCATTGCTCCGTCTATAAATAGGAAAGTGAGCATCCCTGACACCGCAGCACCCACCCTTTTCTCTCTCCACCCGCCCTCACCCGCTGCGAGTGGATCAATAGGAGGGAATTATTGAGCTGGGCGGAGGATGAAATTCTCTCATGTGGATGGTGCCTGTCGCCGCGTGCCCTGTGAAGTATAGGTTGTAGCTACGGCGTCACCCTGGCAACAAGCAACATAATGCTTTGTGGTGCACTGCTTCAGACAACGCCACCTGGGAGGAGACGGGGGAGATGGTTGGAGAAAAAAAATATTAAGATGGATGTGTTCTTCACAGCAGAAACAAGTTCTTCCAGGTTACGTGTATTAAGGAACGGTGTTATAGCACTCGTGGAGAGAGTAGCGTACGGTACAGAAATCCAGAAATAGTGAGGGGGGAGGGGGGCATTTCTCAATGAAAAATGTACGGCCTGGTTTGAGGGCATTTCTGTTATAATTGGATTTGACATCTTCTTGACAGATCGCTGGTCCTACATCGGCTGTCTGTGATGAATGGGGGTGGTGAAGCTTCAGATGAGACCATATTGGGAATGAGCTTTACACACATGTATGGATCCTGAACAAGGTCATTTGCTGGTCATTCAAAAAAAAAAAATCCCATTTAATGTACATCACATAAACACACACATATGAAATGAGAATTATTTGCAATTATATATAAAATATGAGTAAACAATATACATGAGCAGTATACATACATACATAAAAACATATTACTACTATTACCATAATGATAATAATAATAATAATAATACACACATACACACACAAATATATAAAATGTATTATGTATTCTTATAGTTTTGTCATTATTTTAGGTTGTTATTATTATTGTGATTATTATTATTATTATTGTGGTTGCTTTTACACATTTCTTCCACAACAGATTTGTATTTGTATTGACTTTTATATCCATAAAATAACAGGGTGACAACGTTGTAAAGCCATGCTCCATTACGGGTGTCAGCTGTGTAAATGTAACTTTATCCTGTGGATCGATACGTGTTCCACTCCAGTTTTTACAGTAAACACACACACACACACTGTAGTGAAGGGGCACCTGTGTGTTGCTGCCCACCCCCATCTCTTTGATATACACTGGGCTTTAATCTACTTTCCGCCCTTTGAAATGGAAATCCACAGCACCTTCGCTTCCTCCTCCCAACACCCGTCGCTTGCCTGTGTTCAGACCCACTCTCCGCCAGCTGGCCCGGCCACGATCCCCGACACACTCCCCAACACCCCCCGCCTCACACACACACACCGACACACACAGGTCTGCCACCTGTTATTGGCACGGAAAGAAAAATGGAGCACCTGTAGCCGCTCGTGTGAACGGTGTGGTGAACATGGTCGGTAATTGCGGGCTGAAGAACAGTCTGCTGAACTCAAAACATTGGTCCTTCCCCAACAGTGAACCTGTTGCACTCCGAATGTTCTGTTGCATGTTTTTGTTCACTTAGTTATAATGCAAGCATTGATGTGATATATACAGATCTATTATTTCTCAATAAATGGGTATAATATATAATACAAATAATAAAGTAAAGTGAAAAAGTCAAGTGATTGTCACTTGTGATACACAGCAGCACAGCTCACGGTGCACACAGTGAAATTTGACCTCTGCATTTAACCCATCACCCTGAGTGAGCAGTGGGCAGCCATGACAGGCGCCCGGGGAGCAGTGTGTGGGGACGGTGCTTTGCTCAGTGGCACCTCAGTGGCACCTTGGCGGATCAGGGTTCGAACCGGCAACCTTCTGATTATGGGGCCGCTTCCTTAACCACTAGGCCCCCACTGCCCCAATAACACATAGATGATTTGCAGTACTGATCATATTTGTAGGAAATGAAAAAACAATATCGAATACAACAATGTTTAGAGCCATTATAATATGATATAATAAGGAAATGTAAGCTTAGGAAAGGGAACAACAATGCATGTGCACTCTCTGCTCACATGCTCACATTGCTAGATCATAAAGTTGAAGAGGATGTGTTGGTGTTGGAATTAATAACATTTTTCAAAATGAAATTATCTCTATGTATGGGGCTCTGCTCACAACAATAAAATTGACTCTAATCTTGTTTTCAGCAACACGCCATTATTTTACCCCTATATATAACGCTGGAAATTAAAGACATTTGTCAAGAAAATATGATGCTTCAGTATAATTTCTTTTGTCTCGGACGTGCATGAGAAGCAAAGCCGAGAGCTGAATCAGGACAATGTTGCACCTGCTGGTGGAAGTAGCCTAGTGGGTAACACACTCGCCTATGAACCAGAAGACCCAGGTTCAAACCCCACTTACTACCATTGTGTCCCTGAGCAAGACACTTAACCCTGAGTGTCTCCAGGGGGGGACTGTCCCTGTAACTACTGATTGTAAGTCGCTCTGGATGAGGCCGTCTGGTAAATGCTGTAAATGTAAATGCACCTTCCCAACTGGATGTGACCCGTTGTTTGGTCAGGGGAAGGGTCCAGTCTCTGGGGATGAGGCGGACAGAGCTGGAGAGACGTTCTTTTTTTTTTTAAGGTGATGGAATGTTCACTGTTAGCATTCCCTGTTTGTCTCTCTGTCAGTCCAGGGGTAGACCTTTCAGGGGGATGCTGCAGAACCTTTTCTGTGCCCTGGAGAGTCCACGTTGTTGCCATGGAAACTGGGTCAGGTCTGCAGCGCGGGCTGGAGGGAGGAGGGACGTGCGAGCGTGTGACAGGTGCTTGAGGAGGAAATGCGCGAAGAGCGGAAGAATGAGAGACAGCAAGGAGAGGATAAATTATGTGTTATGGTGGATTCCGAGGATAGCTGGCAGGGAAGCTGTTGTAGGGGGAGGGGCCTGGAAGAAATGCTCTGATGTCAGTTCTGCCTGAGGGAGAGCGAGAGGTGAAAGGCACTGTTGCTTAGTGGTGACATCAGCCTTTTATCTGCCTGTCCAACATCACAAAAGTGTATATTTACATTCTTTATCTCCTTATCCAGATCGATTCACAGCACCTATGGAAAATTGGGGTGAAGGTAATTGTAGGTTTAGGCCTTCCAAATGTTGAACAATCCAGACACCTGATATAACATATGACCCTGTGATGGACTGGTACCCTGTTGTCCTGGCCTCTTGTCCCAAATATTGCTGGTAGAGGTTCTAGTTTCCTGACCTTGATGAACAGATTTGAAAACTGATGGATGATGTGTTGTGCTCACCAATAACTACACTGTTGTTTCCACTTAGTTTAACATTGAATTAACTAATGTTTTACATTGATCTGCCCATCCAGATGAGTTCAGACTTATGACTTGTGACATCAGCAGAATGATTGTTAGTCACAGGCTACTACTGACCATATATTTTAAAATGCATAGGCGTATGTGTCATCTGTTGGCTGTGACCGTGCTGACCTCTATTGATCCACTTGTAATACTGAAAATGAATAAAAAATGTTTAGGCTGGGCTGTTATGGAGGGACACAACCCTACCCATTGAAACTTTGCCAGCGGGGGCTATGATGGATCAAAACATAAATGCTAAACCCGCTCTCTAATAAAAGATGAATGAAAAATACCTACTGAGCTCTATACTGAGTCTAATGTGTGGCTAATGCAAATGAATGGTCTATTCCTTATTGAAGGTCTACCTTGTTATTTTCTCTGCACATTAATCCAGGGATATCTGAGGCCAAAGCCTCCAGAGGCTCTGAACAGAAATTATTCCAGTCATGGCCTGTAGTGACAGATTGGGACCACTGTAGGTATGAGGAGGTGCATTTAACCTATTATGTATTACAAAAAGTCACAAAGGAGGACTAGAGGTCAAGAGTCATAAAATTCACCCTTTGGGGAGAAATCTTAGTTGGCGAACTGGCTGGTTGACCTTTTTTTTATGGCTTATTGTGCTGGAGAGTATAATTCATGGTTGGTGGACACTTTCATCCACCTACATCCATCGTTCTCCTCGCCCCTCCATGCTATCAGCAGTAATTAGTTGCCCATCACTGGTTTCTGTGGCTGTCATTGCAGCTAAGAATTGCTGCATTATGGAGTCTGCAGACCCATTCCTCATTTCACCATGGAAGGACGATGGCACAAATTAGCCACGCCCACGAAATGATTAAGACGGGGGAGGCGAAGGGGTCATACATTCACCCGTTTCCAGGCGACGGCTCCATTAATCCTACCTGTCATGGGAGGAGGGAATGGGACTGTCTGGGAGATGGTTGACTGGCCTTTTATCTTCACCCGCTTTGGTGCAATAAATAGATCTTCTACTGGAGATATGCAGTAGAGAGCAATATCCTGGGATGGGCTTTTATGTCTTACAATTCTGGATAAATCTCTAGGGACATTTTTACTTTGATAGCAACAGAGACAAAGCAAACCCTGCCGCTGTTCCTGCTGCAACCGAGGTTGATTTTAAAACCCGCATCACAAAACCGTAGCTGTGACCTGCACCCGGCCGCACCGTCTTTCTGTCGTTTGCAAACCAAAATGGCAAACAATGACCCTCTACAGGTCAGGTCGGGGGTGGACATTTTGTCGGATTTGATTTGGTTAACCATTGTTCTTCCTTTTGTTGCACAAATAAAATGAAAAGGTCATGGGCTGTGAATTGCTGCATCCACAGCGATCGGGCGCTTCGCCGTTGACCTCACGATACCCACACTGATGCGGGCACATCACACTTCCGCTAATGTTTGTGCGCGGTCCAATTGTCGCCTAATTATTACCGCTCATAATTAGCGGGCAGAGCAGATTCCGGCTCTCCAGACACTAATTAATTTGTTTTCCTCACAATGGAGGTCTGCTGGAGCGAAAGAGAGAGGCAGGCAGCGGCGAGGAGGAGCGGAGGTGATTCATCAGCGGCGATCTGCGAGAGCGTGATGGCCAAATGGAGCTTGAAGCATGTCGGCGCCACTTGGTGCGATGCTAGCATGTTTGCTAACCTCGTACTTGGCACGCGCGTTTTTTTCGTCTGCATCATTAATAAGGAAAGTGGTTTTGCACCGTAGGCTACAGTGACAGCCCAGGCCATGCTTTTACTTCACAGGAGGGTTGATAGCATTTTAGCATTTTTAAAAACAACATTCGAAGTGTTCTTTTGAAAATAGTTTTTTCAATAAGTTTTTGTTAAAACCCAATTAAGTCTTCTGTGTATGAGAAATAATTGCACAAGCAGCAGAAAGATACTGGGTAAGTAGTTAATTCTTTCTCTGAAAGATACAGATAGCTACCAAGAAGTCACTACTCTACTATACATCCATGGAAGTAGGGCGCTTAGTGTTCCAGAAATTACTTTGTTAGCAATTAGTAGGTTAATATTATCTTCAATTAGTAAAAATAGCTACAGTTACCACTGTGAATGATGCAAGGAAATGAGCGCATAAATCATATTGTTACTTCCATTAGGAAGACAGTAGCAGCGTACATAACACTCTCAAACATAACAAAGGAACACGAAAAAAGGCCAATGTCAGATTCCATTCAAAAATGCTAACATTAAGGACCGAATGGCAGGGCAGCGGTGGGGTCAGCTTCAGAATGACCCCTGTTATACAAAGCAGCCTTTTTCATGAGTACAGTGCATAAAATGTCCCTGGGAAACTGGAGGCCTTATGAGGGCATACAGAGCTTCCGACTCGCCTAATTCAAGCTTTGGCACCCGCCTGTAGTCTGATTCAGACGGCGTGAAGTTTCCCCCTCCACCCCTCCTCAGCAGGACAGCGAGAAACACTGATGCATGACACTTGTTCAGATGTCTCTCTTAACCCGCCTCGAAATATGCATGAAGGTGAGACAAGGGACAAATTACACACTTCCTGTCTACCAGCAGAGAGGAGAGCCGGGCAGACTTGTGATTGACAGGAGGCACAAAGACTGGGAGAGATGGAACAAGCAGATCAAATGCAAATCAAGTATTGTGAGACACAACACACTGTGTAACGTCTGGACTAAGGGCTTACATTTTAAACCAGAGATGAACGAATGTGCACAATGCCACGCCATGAGCACAGCAACATGTTTAGAAGTGTGGAACGACCCCCGGAACAAAGGGCATGATCTTAAAGATTCACTGTCACTTCTTGTCAAAATTGCTGCGACACACAAGCGGAGAGATCTATTCCGACTCCTCTATTCCAGGCAGGCAGGGTCTAACATTTAAACAACAATTTTTGAATCTGTTGAGGGCGATTCATCACCACGCTCAGAACTATTCTCCAATTTATTTGTGGTAGTAGCCTAGTGGGTAACACACTCGCCTATGAACCAGAAGACCCAGGTTCAAATTCCACTTACTACCATTGCGTCCCTGAGCAAGACACTTAACCCTAAGTTGCTCCAGGGGGGGGACTGTCCCTGTAACTACTGATAGCAAGTTGCTCCGGATAAGGACGTCTGATAAATGCTGTAAATGTAAATTTGTGTGAATGAGAGGTTGCGTGCACGTATTTCCTGTCCGATTGACTGGATGGTTACCTTGAGCTGAGCATCAATGCTCTCCGGGAGTCCTGCATGACCTTCAGCGGGTAAGGGACACGTCTTTCTTTCTTTCAGGAGGTGAATGATGGCAGTGCTGACCTCCAGGGCTGCCCTCTGATCCTGCTGCATGTCCCCTGCAACAGACACACACAAGGATGAGCTGTCTACACCACCTTTACAAAAAGTGGGTTTGATGCAGTCATCCTGTGATGTGTGATACACTACATGCAGATGTTATTTTTTTTACTAAATAAGCTAAAAGGAAACCAATGCGGCACATATATGAGTTACTAAAAATCTATTTTCACGAACAGATGGAAAAGGTGCCTGAGACATTTGTTTATCGCCTAAATGTAGCATTTTTATTTTGGGACCGCACCTCCACTAGCGCATATTCGATGCAAATTTCCAACAGCACCTGCTCTTCTGGCGTGTGGACGTTAACCGCATCTCCGAGGGCATGTTGTCGTTTTCGGCGCGCCGCGCCGGGAGGCGGCCCTCCTGACCGACGTTCACCGCCGGCCAATGAGGAAGCGTCCGCTGCGCTTTCGACCAATCGGACGGCGCGGTGGGCGGTCCTTGCGCGAACCTCGTCGGCCGGGGAGACGCTCGCGGGCCATTCATTTGCGGCGTGACGGAGGAGGAGAGCGGCTCGTCGCGAACTGCAGTTGCCAGAATTTCTTTCACTTCAAGGAAACACGGAGAGGCGCGAAGGGATAAAGGCAGCTTTAAAAAAAAAAAGGGAAAGAAAACACACACACACGAAAAAGGACTGGGTTCTTCACTCGCGGTTTCTGGGTAAGAGTTTCTTTTTGTTTGTGTTAATGTTGCTCCATATTGGTATAGAAAATGTACGAACATATATATGTCTGTAAACCAGTTCTTTATTAAATGTTTCCTGTAGTCTACTGTAGACACTGTTTTTTTTTTCTGGTCACCACCATGCTCATATGACCTGGCAAGATTCTTGTTATGCATTTTTCATCGCTCCGCCCATGCAATTAAAACAGAACGATTGCGCTCATTGAAAAACAATTCGATAGGTTATAAAGCAGCTATGTGAGTGTGCATAAAATGACCAGCAGAGCAACATGGCCCAGTGTGATCTGACCACGAGTAAACGTTTCCAGCTGCCTGTGTGGATGGCCACTAGCCATCACTGCAATCATTGGACTGGCACTAATATGTATGCAGCTTTCTTATTTCCATCGCCAGCAAAACCTGTTTTCGAATCATGCTGTTCGGCAGCAGAAAAACAAACGGGGTGAGAATACTGTGCATTGGCAAATTTACTTCATCGTGCATTTTGTCCATTTACTATAAAGTAAACAAATCAATTGACCTGGGCCATTTATGGTCCATAAGGGATTTTTCTCCTTTCTATTTCAAAGAGTGTAGAGTGGAACATCGATCCGCTGTCCAGTGTGGTGTCCGTGGTAGTGACAAGAGTTCACTGGCGTGACGTTCGTGTGAGAGGCGGTTCGTCTGCGTCGATATACCACAGTTCTGCGCCATTGGTACCCTGGTTCACCCATATTGGCAGGTCTGAGAAGAGGCTCAATGTGGCCAAGAAAGCAAACAAACATAACAAACACGTATGTGGAGCAAGTCCTTCTACAAGTGTCCGCCTTCCTCCCTGCAGTGTCCCTGTGGATCCTGTGATATGCGCATCGTGCCATCTCTCTGTGTGCGGCGGTGCTTAATTGTGCTTTAACTGTTGTTCTTTCCATGTATAATTGGATCCTGTCCATGGGTGGTACGCATATCATCAGGCGCAGTGGACGCTTCATGCCTGGCTTTACTGCTGAGCGCAGTGTTGGCAGGCGTCTGTCACCATGGTACTGCCTGGGTGCCACGTCACCGATTGGCGCAGCTCTGCGCTGTGTTTCTAGCTTTGATTAGCACTCATTGCTTTTGTAAGACCACCAAATCATAATGAGGGTTGTTATAAAGTTGTCTGGGAAAGGTAGAAGATTAGACATGGACCTCTGGGATTTTATGTATTATATGTTTATTACATCCTCTTAAACACCCGAAAATGTATATTTTAAATAGATATTTCAGTATATAATTCATCAGGTCATATATACATTTTACATTACATTTACCTTTGTGACTTTTGGCAGACCAGATCAACTTACAATCAGTAGTTAACAGGACAGTTCCCTGGAGCAGCCCCTTGATCAGGGACACAGTGGTAGTTTTACAAACTGTTTTGGTTTTACAAAGGAAGAACTGAGCATGAGTGGCATTCACATTTTAGGAGCTCAGAGGCGTGTTGCATGGTGCCTCATAGATATGGCGCCTTGCCTGATCCATTCTGCAAGTTCTCTTTCAGTGTAAACTGGCACCTTTGTCTGTGCATATATGAATACAAATGCATTCATTAATCATGATATTCAGTTAGATGAATTAGGGCTGGGAACTTATTTTACAAATAAATCACACATTTTGTTACTAAATTAATCATGATTAAATCTGAGACTAAAAGTCGTAAGGCTAAAGTGTGCCATTATGCTGATTTAAAATGACAATGACAATGATTGTTACATGAGTATTTTCACCCTGATTTCCATTTTGTGTAGCTGAAAAAAGATGCACCATGTGTCTCTATTTGATAATAATATAAATGCTACAATAATGTAGAGGCCTCATCTGAATCAGCCCTACAACTCCAGGTCATAGGTCAAATGCAGAGTCTGGGGACCCAAATTTAGCTACGTTATATTACATCACGTTTATACATATTTATAATTGAATAACAATGGTTAATATGTTAATTTTGACAGCACTTAATATAATATATAACAATATAAATATTATTATTTTATGTAAGGATTGTCTGTGGATTGTCACTTGTGATACACAGCAGCACAGCACACGGTGCATACAGTACAAATTTGTCCTCTGCATTTAACGCCATCACTCTGAGTGAGCAGTAGGCAGCCATGACAGGTGCCCGGGGACCAGTGTGTGGGGACGGTGGCTTGCTCAGTGGCACCTCAGTGGCACCATCAGTGGCACCTTGGCGGATCAGGATTCAAACCCGGCAACCTTCTGATTATGAGGCCACTTCCTTAACCGTTAGGCCACCACTGCCCATAACTTGTTTAATACATGCAGCCCTCAGCTCATCTAATTTCTGGCACGTTCCATCGGCCATCACGTCACGCATTTTTAGTTCACTGTGCGTCTCACCGAAGACCTAGTCGACCCACAGATGCCAAATGCACAATTAACCTGTCAGCAGCTCTTTGATGAGCCCAACTCACCACCTCCATTTTGTTCCGGGCGATAGGTGGGCATGGTCAGGTGCACCTCTGCTCCTGCGCCACTGATTGACTGGTGAATACCGCGTTCCACCCATCCATCCCTCAGCACATCAAACGCAGCCGCTTCAGAACCGAACACAGCGCCAAACAAAGGAATCTTTAATGAGCGAGCAAGTGTGCTACTGTTTGCCTATCCTTTGTCACTTCCTCGTTCTTTTGTTCTTCACTCCCATGATTCCTCATTGATAGCTTTTATTTATTTATCTCGCCCTTTGCTCAAAAAAGGGGGTGGCCAGGCATTTTGTTTCACGCTGTCACGCTTTGAATTCGAATGAGAGGTGACTGGGGTGTCATAATGGTGGAGACACTGTCAAATGCACTTAGCAGCCGCAGTCCTGTGACGGAGCCGCAGGCTGCGGTCAGACACCAGAAAATATTGTCCCGATGTGCTCACACACAACGTTTGCGCCAATCGCGAGCAAAGCATGATGCGATTAATGCGGCAAAGGCGCATTGTCTGCGGCGACTCTTCAAAACACTTTCCAAAACTCTGATGTCGTTCCGCCGGGCCGTCATTTTTCCGTTCCCATGACAGGAGGGGAGATGACTGGTGCTTAAGAGCAGCTAAGACAACCGAGACAAACGTGCAACCCTCTGGGAGTTGTGTGATGTAATGTAGCCAAAATTTTGCCGCCCTGAGTGAGTCATCGGTCTCCGTGGTTACTCTGACTTGTGGGTAAATGGATTTAATTCCTGCATGAGCGGCTGTTTTTTGTGCGTTAAAATGCACCTCAATAATGTATCTTCCTGATAAAAATGTTTTTATTGCATTCTGATTTGGAAATAGGAGGGTTCTGGATCACAGGGGGCTGCCGAATGCATGTGGAACTAATCTCTGCAGTGACGACAGCTCTTGACATTAGAAATTGGAATGGAACATTAGTCCTCTGTACCAAGGTCATCTGTTTAATATTTTGCCACCAAAATTGACCCTTTAGCCTTCAGTGGTTTGGCTCGGATGAAATAAGTAACCTTGTGTTCTGCATTTCACCCAGTTCTCAAAGGATCTGTTCTGGTTTGACCTAAAATTTGTGTTAACTTATGCAATTATACACTTGTAGGACCTGTGGTTCCATAAAAAAATGAAAAATGGTTCTAAAGCAGATTCATAAATGATTAAACATATTTGAAATACTAGAAGAAGTTAATTTGGGGTTAGAGGACGATGTGATGAACCTTGTTTGTTTCAGTTTAAACAGAATGATTAAACTATGTCCTATTCTTGTAATGCACTGTTGGCCTAGATGGTAAGGAAGTAGACACATAATCGAATTCAAATCCCGAAATCCCAAGGTGTCACGCCCACCGCTCACCAAGGGTGATGGTTAAAAGCAGAGGACACATTTCGTTATGTCACCGTGTGCTGTGCTGCAGTGTTTCACAATGACAATCACTTCACTTTCAAATTAGTATTACTGACTGGATAACCAAATACATGTCAATAACTGTCAATAATTAAGTGAAGTGAAAGTGATGGTTTTGTCTTTGTGATACACAGCAGAGCACGGCATTTGGTTAACACAACATATATTACCACACAGTTATTTTCGTATGGTATGTACAGTCACAGATTAAATATTGTAATATTAGGTTTAATTACTCATTGGCGAGTGGGAGAGCCACTGATGCTAATGCGAATTGCTTTTATTGTGCTGAAAGGTCATGCTAAGTGAAGCCATGATTTATGCTCCACCCAAAAATATCCTGAACACAAAAGTGATGGAAAAACTTTTACTGGTTTAACTTAGGGGTGTTAATAATATAATCGATGCACCGTGATGCAGTACAAAATATAATTGTTTACATATCATATCGAGGTTGCTTGGTTATTTTCTCTTTAAAAAGTAGTGCCGGTGGGGACTGTGCCTGCCTGACCAGTGCACAGTGCCGCTCCAATTTTAGGTTTCACGGTCAAAGTTGAAATTTGTTGAACTTTGACCGCTGTGCACCAAGACGCATTTTCGCATGGCCAATTGAACCAAAGCGTGAATGGAGGAACAGCCGATTTTATCAGTCTCTGAGTTTCCAGAGCTCTACAACTTAACATTACTGTCTAACCAGGAGTTTCGAAAACCACTCAAGCGTGTTGATCTCAACTCTCTGTTTTTTTAAGAAGACGCGCAAACCTCACAGCAAGTGCATTGCATGCCGCGTTCGCTCTGAAAGGGGCTTTAGATTTTCTCCTATGGGCAGAAAAAAAGATTGGTGTTCAGTCCACACTCCCCTGACACCACGGACGTCTAAACCAGGCGTTTTTTTGTGGATTAAATTTGCTTAGATGATAAGAAAAGCATTAGCAAGTTAGCTTGGGTCCAATTAAGACATGTGGAGGGGCAGAAATGTGTGACCCTCACCCTTGCACAGGTGTGTTGGTGTAGTCTGGTGGGGGGTACATGTGCCTTCGCAGCGTGATGTCTGGGGAGAGGACGAAATTATTGCTATAGAAACACTCCTCGTTTTGCTTGAAAGACTTTAATTTAAAACGATGTTTGGGACCTGACAAGAAGCTGGAGGGCGAAAAAAGACCAGCCAGGTGTGTGTGTGCGTGAGCGAGAGGAGAGAGAAAAAGAGGGAGACAGACTGAAGAATTGAAAATCATTAATGATAATTGAGAAGCAGATCTGGAAAATGGAGGAATATTTTTAACCTCTATTTAGAGCAGTGATTGATTTTTGCTCATGCTCCTACTCCCTCGCAGGCGGAATGTTAAAACGCTCATTTTTCAGCCGTTTGCCGTGGTTTAGCCCCCTTTGACTGCAGCTAAGTATGACTGACCTTTACTTCTCCTGTGTCCCAAACTCGTGCATTATTTATCGCCACTATTGGCTGTTTAGCTCCATCGCTGAATGGCACTTTGTTTTTGCCAGGAAGTGCTGGCCGCTGGGTTATAGGTGGAATACTGCAGTAGTGCGGCAGTAGTGTGGCGTTTTAACATGCACTTCACAGAGTACATGATTTACATCTTTAATTTGTGGCTGCAGCACTTATTTGTTTCATCTTAATGATATATTTCTTACTTTTATGTGTGCATTTGCTGTAGTGGTTCGTTAAAGTTTTTCATTGAACTCTTTGCTAGATAAAGTGAAAAGAGGGTGAGAACCAGAGAACGCTAATTCAGATCCATAATGGCTTATTGCTTTTTTGGTCGCCCTGTAAAGTTGTTGAATTGTTATTTTGATTCTTACAATTGGTTGTTTTATTGCTTTTAATTTTATTGCAGACATCATCTATTGGTCGCAATTAAAATAATGTGGCCATATGAATTAAAACGGATTATTTGGAAACTGTAGGTGGTAGCAGACATCAATTTCTTTCTATTTCAATTTAATTTTCTAGTAATGCTTATTTCATAATTGAATAATAAAGCACTGGATATGATCTAGATGTATGTATCCTTTTAGGGGCACAATTTAAGTGGTGTGCTGTATTGGTCATTCACTTCCTCTGAGCAATTTATCGGCCCATTGGATCTATTCTAAACTCCTTTTGCTTCCTAGAATCAGCATAGCATCCATTAAACTCCCTGACTATCATTCTAATCAGTGGTTAGATTAATCATAAAATACCGCCTTTTTATCATTAGTCCTGTAAGCATTTCAGATGACCTTAATATGCACACTGAGAATGAAACTGATTGGTACTGCCCCGGGGTTATACCCTCCGCTGGATCACTAATTAAATGAAGCCATACCTGGATAGATGGTCCTGGTTCATTTTTATACTGATATACAGACTTTCAGAATTACACACCACACACAAGTACAGTTTGGTGGGTGGGGGGGGTACAGAACTGTGTATATGACCTGTCTTGTGGAAATATTTCAAACTATATAATTTATTATAAATTAAATATATTTGAATATAGTTTATGCATAATGTACTATACACTGTATATTATATGTTATAGTTTGCATTTGCATAGCTATCAATATTTTCATACCTGTGAGTTGCGTCCAGTTTTCCAGTTTTCTGCCCACTACTGTGTAGACTGTGTTGCAAGGTCTTGTGTCGGTGTATGTTCATCATTGTCACTGAAGTGGATGTGAATAGAGGGCTCTTTTGGCGCCAGGGTCGGCCGTTGTTTTAGCTGTTGTATGCAAAATGGCGAGGCTGACAGCACAGCAGCCACTTGCTATGTTGCCAGGACAACTAATTATTCAGTGGAGCTTTTGATACCCTGGGTTTTGATAATGTGCACTCTTCATGTGCCACGTTTGTCTGCCATGAAAGAGCTGGAACATTC